>NW_020799118.1:3969755-4056262 GCF_003259725.1 Athene cunicularia | reverse complement strand
GTGTGAGGGCCTGCGCGGCCGCGGGCGTCCCTTCCGGGCTCGGGATGGGCTCCGGGACGAGCAAAACCCGTCAGGACGGGCAGCGGTGGTGCGGACGGGCCGGTGGGAGCGGGCGCTGCCGCCACCCCGGGAGGGCCGCGGGCCTGGCGCTTGGAGCGCGGGGTGGTGGCACCTTCCTCCCGCTTCGGCTAGTGGGGTTACACCCGAGTTTTAGCGTAATATTAATGTAAGAGAACAACCGGGGCCTCTACAGAACAGGCTTTACCCTCTTTTTAAAGCTCAGATGTTCTTGGCAATACTGTGTTGTTTTCAGGTGGCCATGAGTATCCTCACCCTGTTGTCTGTTAGATGATGGGTTTGATTAAATTAACTTTGCAAACTTGGGTACAATATCCATCAAAGTGGATTAATATTTTCTCAGACTTACTGCCATTGTTTGTCTCCTGTGTGTCATTAAAGTGTGTTTGCAACACATGTGCCTGATTTTCTTCAATACTTTATCGAGGACAGCATTACAGTGGAAATTTCTCTTTGCCTGCTTTGGGGATGGTGTTTTGTTTTTTTAGAAAAATCTTTTAGGGGAGGTAGGAAAAAAATGCTGCCTGATTTTCTTCAATACTTTATCGAGGACAGCATTACGGTGGAAATTTCTCTTTGCCTGCTTTGGGGATGGTGTTTTGTTTTTTTAGAAAAATCTCCTTTTAGGGGAGGTAGGAAAAAAATGCTTAAAAGATGTTGAGCCTGTTTTTCAGTCTTGGACTGCATCCTGGGTTTACCAACCCACTCAAATGAGTGGAGTTTATCAGGCACCCGGGACACAAATGTTATGCTTTGTTTTATCTTAAAGATTTGGCTTCAGCGTCCACTGTCTACTGCAAATCAGGCATTTAATTCCTAGATTAGAAGTTTCAATACAAAGGGCCTAAAATCTGTGATATACTAAAAAAACCTATTTGAAATATTTTTGACAAAAGCACCCTGGAGTTTTGTTTGTGACTTTCTTTGTTCTTTAGTCTATGAAACTGTCAAGATTCAGGCAAGCTCAGATTTATAAATTCTTGAATGTGCTCATACATCTACAGTAAGATATTTGTCTTCCTTTTTATGAATATATTTTGTTCTCTAAGAAATGGGAAGCTGCAAAGCTAAATCTTGAAATTAAAATGCAAATTTGATTATTTTGGAAAGTGTGATTTACAGCTGTAACTGAAAAAGCAGAGCAAGACAATTTGAACAAAATAGAAAATTAGATGTAGTTACCAAGTAACACTGAATTCTGTTTTTCCAAGACAAAGCCCAGATCCTCGAGCCTCTTTGTTCCAGTAGTCCTTTCCACATGTAACATACCTTGGGATTACAGCCTCAATCTGAGTTTGAGCCTGATTTGTGAGTCTTCTAATATAATGTCATGTAGCCCATTCTGTAATTAATGTTTTTATGTAGAAATTCACCGTATCTGTTTTTTTGCATGGATCTTCTGTGTCAGTAATCAGTCTGTGGTTCACAGTGTTCTCAGTTGTTGATCCTCAGTTTGGTATCAGAAAGGGAGAGGCTCAGCCACACTCACGTTGTGCTGATGTCTGAAGCTGGGCCCGTCCAGTTCTCAGACACCAGGATCACTGGTGAGTTCCGATGGAAACTTCTGAATAGCTGCTCCTCTGTTTTACAGACATTCGAGTTTCTGTTAACTCTGCTCAAGCATGTGTTGTGTGTCTGCATTTATTTGATCCTTTACATTTAATGAGATTGCTTGTGCTTGAAATTAAGTGTATATATAACTGCATTGATGTCCAATGTTTACAAATGAAAACTTGCTCCCTCTTGAATATTTTGAAAGTTTGCATGACTATTTTTGCATGAAGATGTTGTTACTCTAGAAATTGTGATTGAAATGCTAATATCTGTAGCTATAAAGTATGTCCTTACTAAACACTATGGCACCCTATCAAAAAACTCATCAGAAGAGTCCAGTTTTCTTAGTGTGATGCCTGTTGTGTAACCTCTTAGATGCTCTCTTGCCACATGATAAGACGTATAAGCAGTGTTGGCAGTCTGCACATGCGCAGCAGTTCTGAGGCATCCCAAAATCTAGTGTGCCACAGCCTTGTGAAAAGGACTGACATTTTTGGTCCATCTGATTAAACCCTGTTCTGTTTCAGGGACCTTGGGCACAGACTGTCTCCCAGCACAGTTCATACAACCTTTCCTGGCCACCCTCTTTCCTAAGGCTGCTTCCTTGTGGGAAGAGTTGCCTGTAGCCTGCATGAATTATTCTCGGTAAAAATTAAAAATGTAACTGAAAGAGAAAATTTGAGTAATTTTTTTTTTTTTTTTTTTTTTTTTTTTTTTTTTTTTTTTTAATGAGAAATCCGCCCACAGTGCTCTAAGGAAAGTAGCTATTTAGAGACAAAAAGGTTTCTGAAAGAGCTTCTGGTGTTTGAGTAGGGGATAAAATGACTAATAAAACGGCCTTGTTCCAAGAAAGCATTTAGATTTGAGCAGATGCTTAATTTTTGGGGTGTGCTTATGCTTAAAATTAAGCAACTATTTATGTGGAAAACTTACTATAAAGTGTCAAATGCATTAATATGAAGGTAGGGCTACAAATGCTCAGCACACAAACACTGCTTGTAACTTGTAGCTGTTGGGCTGTGTAGTTCTTAGGAGAGTCACGATAAGGCAGAAATTCCCTCTAATTCTGCTTTTGATATTCACCCTGACTTCGGTATAAGCTTTATGCTTTTAAGTTATTTTGCAATAGCTGTGTGAAATATGTTGAAAAATTTTGCTATATAAAAAGTTAAAAGACTGCTTTGGAGAACTGGCAGCAGTAGTGATTCAAGAAAAGAATTGTCACAACATGGTAATTTTCCAGTAAATTAATCATGTTTTTATATCTATGCCTGGCTGTTAACATACCTGCTTCTATCCATATTGCTGATAGCAGACCAAGAGCTGAATGACTGCAGGCTAATGTACTATTCCTGGATGAGCTGTAATCTTAAAATTAAAAATTAGAATGAATACAAGACTGAGTAATTCAGCAGTGTAAAAATGGCAAATCCAGCAAGTCGCAGGATTTTCACAATGAAATCTCTGAAACAGTTTCAAAATTAGAAGATTCTGAAAAATCACAGTGGAGACAGAGGAAGGTTTTCTCAGTTACCACTTCGGGTTGATCACAGGAAATCTGTAAGATTTTTTTAATTCAGTTTCAAACCTGAGCTAACCCTGAGTTTGACATTTGGTAGATCTGGGATTTTGATAGAGTGGCCCAGCTTTCATCACGGAATATTTTATTATCTCTTTAGACGTGCTTTCTCTCATCTTTGGTCAATAATCTATGCAGAGCACATATCAAAAGTGGCTTTACCTTTAAGTAAAATTCGTAAGCATATTGAACTGAGCAAATGTTACTTGATGGAGAAAGTAAGTTCAGGCAAGAGGCTGTGACAACATGAACAGTGGGGGAGAGTAGTATCAGTAACTGGGATTGCTGTCTATGATTTCTACTTGTGAATCTGGTAAACCAAAGTGGCAGGTTAAGACATGGCAGTAGAAGATAAACCTTTGATGAGAACCGTAGTTCTAGAAGAATGAGTCAGTACAACAGGAGCTAGATGGTGAATCTCCTTCAAGCAGGACTGGGAGGTCTTTATCACAAGTTCAGTGAATCCTGGAAGCCCTATGTAAAAGCGACCAGAAGGACTATAGTTTAGTGGGTTTGTGTATTTACAGACAATTTAATCAATCTTAGCTTTGGGTCTTTGGTTGAAGGCATGAGCTGCCTCCCATGGACTTGCTTGCGCCCAGTGGAAACACCTTGCCTTCATCCTGTGCATTTTTTGAATCACAGAATGATTTCTAGGGTGATTTTAAAAATTATTTAATTTAAACTTACTGTACGGGATTGCTCAGAGCATTTGCTATATTGTGATGCCATATACTTGATTTCTTTTCCTTGCAGTTTTGTGGAATTTCTAATAGGTTAACTTCTCTCTCTTTTGTTTTTGGTTTTGGTTTTTTTTTTGCAAAAAGGCTGAAATGCTGTTAGAGATTGGATAAATGTGTGTGTCTATCTCTCTCCCCCTTGCTACACGTGCACCCCCTCCCCTCTGCCTGCTGCCTTGCCAAAGCCCCTCCTCTGGTTGGGAGAGGGGAGTTGAAATAGTGAGCTCCTGCTTTGTGAAGGAAATTTTCTTTCACTGCCTTGCTCAGAGGTGCCTTTGAGAGGAGAACTGATGTGGTTTTGTTAACTTCTGGGCTGAGGAGGTGATTTCGATGGCCATGGGACTGCATGCCATCATTTTACTCTGTGCTGTTGTGGCAGGAGCTTCAGGGAGTAAGTAGAAGAAACTTTTTCCTCTGCAAACATTGATCTCTCTCAATGCGAAATACTTCTGCTAAGGATTGATCTCGCTAGCAAAACTTCTGGGATGCTGTAAATTATGTCACAGCTTACAGGTTTGCAGTAATTCTTGTAGCAGTTTTGTCTTGATTTTCAGTGTAGTGTAGCAATACACTTTACTGAGCTCTCTGGGTGGTACTGGGCAGGTGGGAGGGCACCCTGCCCAAAGGAGTGCACTTAAATAGTGCATCTGCCTGCAGCATTACTGGGGAAAGCAACAGGAACGGTGAGGTTGTGCCAGTAAATTAATTATCTCACCTGAAAATAACATGTTAGTGTCATGTTCTAAAATTGTGCTCGCTTTGATATTTGGCAGATGAAGGACTCCGGAAAGGGTGAATAGATCATGAAATGTCAGTGATGTGGTCCTTTGTCACTCTGGGCTACTGAAAAGAGATAAGTGCACACTGTTTCTAGGGCAGAAATAAATTATGGAAGAAACTGTAAATGGAAGAAAATTTAAAAACAAAGCAATAAGCAAAATTTCTAAATTTGGGCACCTTTGCGAAGTTAACAGTGTCTGATTGTCCAGGGTGCTCGGTTTACCACACTGTCTCTAATAAGCATGTTTAAAAATTCTGAGCACGGCATTCAGGTATCCACGGGGGAGCTGAGAGAGGTCTTAAATCTGGTCCTGGAGAGATGTGCTCAACATCTTAAAAATCTGATGCTACGTGACAGAGATGACTTTTCCAAGTTTGTTTTACCATATATATTTTAAGGTTCTTGAATAAGTTGTACTGATTTCTTTGCTAAAAGTCATTCACTTAACACTGCCTTTTCCCACTGTTTAGAGGCTGAGCTAGATAGCACTTTTTTTACCTGATCCACTAGATACTTAGGGGTGATTTTTTTCCCCAACAAAACTGAGAAGTATATTTCTTTCTCTCCAAATGCACGGTGTTTGAAATGTTAGTCAGTGCATATGTTTCATTTATAGATAGGTATATTTATACAAATTAATAGTTGAGTGATAATTCTCATATGTTACATGACCTGGGCTCCCTATGCTAGAAAGTTTTCTAGTTTTGCAGATATCTGTAGCACTAGACATTTGCTTGAAAAGAACATATTATTCATACTTTTTAAAGGTAAATTCTGAAGTTCCATACAGAGAATTAATTCTGCAAAATAAAAAGGAGCATTTGTTGAGAGGAAAATATAAATGTGGGGGTAAGACCTTTCCAAGAAAAATGTAATTCTACTCTGCAGAAACTTAAATTTTAACTTGGGAATAAAAATATATATAAGCTTGGGTGGGTGCTAAAGAAACAAACACTTTCTTACTTTTATTCCAAAACCAGTTATTTCCCTTCTTACCTCCTGCCAATAATTTTGACATTTCATAAAAAGGAATGAGGAGAAGGGAAAATACGGTTCCAATAAATAATATAAACATGGATTTTTAAATGTTGTAATTTGACAAGAGCATTTCCTTCAGGCATGTGGCATATATAAAACATCCAAAAGCACAGAACCGGAATAAAGAGGCTTTTAAAACTTCTGTCTCCAGTGGGAGACAAAGCTGAGCAACACAGGGATGTTAGTTACCGCTTAACAGGGAGGTTCCTTCATGGGGCTCCTCTCTCAAAAGTCCTGGAATTCACCTTAAGTTTATCACAGAAGTTCTCAAGAGATGGGGACCAGTAGGCCAGTCTTCACCATAATATCTGTGTATTTGCCGGGGGTGAAAGCAATCTGCAATGATTTTGTTTCATGTGCTGAAGCATGATTTATATCAGTCTAGCCCTTGGAGTCCCCAGCCTTGTAGAGGCAATCACAGCAATGCAAAGGAAATAGATACCCTAAAAATGTCACTGTTGCTGAACTGCTTTGTGAAAACAAATTTTTAACTCCAGTTCATCATGGACTTGCATGTTGTCTAGCAGTGCCTACGGTAACTGATGACTGTAATTCTGCCAGGCTTATTTAAGGTTGTTCAGTGTCAGAGAAGTACTAGTTTACTGTGCAGATGTGTGTGCACAGAGTGAAGAAATGGAGGCTCTGTACATGGCAGCCCCAACTGTTTCCCCTGTTGATGCCAATGTGAATCTGAAGCAATTCCATTTGTATGGAGTAAGTGTGTTCTGCATCCCCTTGAATTCGCTGCCTTCCCAGTCAAAGTCTGAATGAAAGTCATGTTGGAGAACAGGCTCTCCAGTGTTAAAGGATGTCTTAACCAACTGCCACCCTTGAGTTGTGATGTGTAAGTGTTCCTTAGTGTGCTGGTGCTGGAAAGGTTTTTCTTGGGCAGTAAAGCTTACTCTTGTTCTGCTTCAAATGATACTTATGATTTCTTGAATGCCCATGTGCAATAAAAATCTTAGCTAAGTATAAATTTTCCCTTACTACAATAAAGTTAAAAACCTATGGATGTGAAGAAGTGTAGTGTATAAAATGTGTATTTCTTTCTCAGATTAAGAACCCCTTTTCTTTAATTTACTTGGTAATCCATGGTATTGTTGCATTTCCATGCCTACCTCAATAAATACACTAAGGCATGTCATTCCTTTATGTATGTGCTTGTGTGGTGTAGATCTGTGGAAAGGGGCAAGAGCAATGCTTGTCCCTGTACACTTGGTAGCAAAACTCATTTTTTTTTTTCTTTTTTTTAAGGGTCATACTTTGGTTTCAGTTATTTCATTGTAACTCAAAATCAGCAGGTCTGTCCTGAGCTGTACACAAAATTTTCAGTGTTCTACTATCTTACCTGTCATTGCAGGATCCTTGGAGAGTTTACATTATGGAGCTTCCTGTTTTGCTGAGTGTGTAGGTGAGTAAAATAAGACTGTTATTCAGGCCTCATATGTGATAAGGAATGAGGGATTTGAAAACTTTCTTCTCTGCAGCAGGGATGTTGTGTTAGAAGAATGATACTTATGTCTGAGTGATCAGCATACATGGAAATAGCAGAGAAGTTTCACTAAGCTTTACCAGGCCCAGATCTGCCTAAAGTTTGCATTCTGTGAACTCAGAAAACTCACAGATACTAGAGCGAAGCAAACTACTAAACCAGTGGAGGACAAAACCCAGCTATATATGAATGTCTCTTTTCCCAGTAACCAGTTTTAGCTCCTTTTGTACTAAAACTGGCATGATGAAAGACTTCTCCTTCAGTAAACAGGCACAAAACTTACATTCTGTAAAGGAGGGACAGATGGGAAGACAGGATATTGAACTGATCTGGAAAGGTTTGGTTGAAAGGCTTGAGGTATAGTTTGTAACTGATGCTTCTGGTTTACGTTGCCAGCAGGTACTTGAATGTGCAAAAGTCTTTTTCATTGTAACAGCAAGGGAGAGCACATGGATATCCTACTCCCGAGGAGATCTTGCCCTGGCCTCTTAGCTACCTACTCAGACCATATGGCTCAGAGACCCTTCATTTATTCACCATTACTTCATCTCTGTGTGGCTTTGTCATTGAAAGCGCTCGAGTGTTGCCGTGCTGCTGTGAGGCAGAGAAAAAGCAGCTCGGTATTATGGGAGCCACAGCGTTTTCTTCTTCATCTAAAGGAAGGGAGAGTATTTTCTTTGATTTTTCCCTCTTGTGCACTTCAGTGGTCCCAGTTAAGGTTGTACCATGATGTCTTTATCTTTTAGGGACACCTTATTCGTTACAATCTCACACACCACAGCCACCAAAATGTGTGGCATTGAAGGTACTATGACTCTGATCTCATCCTTTCAGGGTTAATTCTTATTATCTGGTTTAGAAGAGAATCTCCTTTAATTAGAGGAATACAGAGACCATGTAGCACACATGAGGGTGTCTGACATTATATTTACTAGAAGGCAGTGCTATCCATGGATGCTTGCCAAGTTATTACAATGTCTTCATACAAATACAAATAATCTTTGTCTTCCCTTGCTTTCTCTTCCTCAGCCTGAATCTTTTTGGGCAGACTTTCAGAACCAAAGTTCTTTACTTAAAAAACATGTAATTTAACTTGTCTGAATGTGTGTAGCTCACAGCATGGCCATGAAGGGCACTGAATGCATCAGCGGATCTTTTTCATCTTGCTTTTCCAAAGGTCCTGCTTTGCTGCTCTCTGAAAGGGGTCAGAAAAGCATCATGCCGTAAATGCATTGCATTCCTTTTCTGCTATTGGAAATTAGATTCCTGCCTCAATGGAAATTGTGAGGTTATGTGCATAGGAGAGGGAAATTCTTTAACCTTCTATACAGGAGCTTGCAGGGTGTTTTCAGAAACCCAGTTCTTCCAATTGAAAATCCAAGTGGGAAAGGAACATTCTGAATATCCAGCCTTTTGTTTAGGTGATTTCAGTGGCCAAAATATTAAAAAGTAGAAAAAAATAGGGGTAGGGGGGAGCGTAATAGACTAAAACCCATATTTTTATTTGTTTCCTAGGACACAGTGCATCGTACTTTCCCAAAAGAGCTAGATACAGCTACAGGTATTCAGCAGTCACCAACACATTCCTGCAGGGAAGTATTTACAAAAGCAGTGGCATCTCCCTGGAGAGCACAGTGATCATTGAGGTATTGGGGAACTGCCAGATGGCTTTGAAAGTGAGTATTGTCAAAATCATCTGAGTGATTGGAATGAGCTGACGTGGAACTCTGTATTTCTTAGGGATTACTGCTACATTTAAAACACTTGTTTTTCTTGTAATTAAAAGTGAATTTATTTCTGGATCTCATAATTAGAGTTGAAGCATTTCTTTGATATGACACAGCTTCAAATTCAGTATTTGCCAGTTTTACAGGGCAAATTAAACAATCATTGTTTTCTTTCCTAAGTGGCATGACAGTTTCACTGTTTTGTCACATGAATTGCAGAACTGGAAATGAAGTTAGTCCCTTTGAAAGGAGCTTATCTTATTTTTAATCACTTTCATATCTGTGGCAGTAATTTAAAAATAGCAAGTGTTTTAAAGAGAACTGACAAACTTGTGTGATATGCTGGATTGGTGCCATTCCTAACCCAGTGTAAAATTCAGTCTTGTAACACTCCATTGATCTCGACAGGAGATCTCTCTTTCAGTGACAAGAGCAACAGAGCAGTTTCGGATTACAGACCTTTCCCTGGGGCGAGCCCTGCGGTAGGCCAGTTTGTGAACTACAGTGCTTTAGCAGGGGGAGCATGGAAAATAAACTTCTCTCATCTGCCTTGGTTTTCCTTCAGGTTAACAGAGAGGATAATTCATGGGTTCTGCGGGAGGTTGACATGTCTGTACTGTATACACATATACATGAGGCCAGAGAAGAATAGGATAGTTATCCCTGTCCTAACATGGCCATATGGATAAAATTAACTGGTCAGTGGTCCCCTGACTTTGCATGAAAAATGAGAATTTGAGTACTGTCTTCAGATTGAATCACTCTCTTCTGCCTTGCAATATCAGTGGCTGGATTCCACAACTTCTAGCTCTTTATTTTAATTTGAAGCCTCCTAAGATACGCAAAACAATATGTAGTTGAATGCTTGTCTTTATAAAAAATAAATAGAAAATATTAAGAAAAAGTTGCACCCTATGCTGTACTTGACATGGGATGGAGAGCCACCATTTTGATCTAACATTTGAGGACAGTTCTTCCTTACCACAACCAGCCAAATTGTAAGTACTTTAGGAAATTCCATAATGAACTTAAGTATGCATTTTCTTCTCTGAATTCAGTAAGAGTAAGCTGTGAAATGGCTACTGAATACTGAGAACTTTACCTGGTATAGTCTCAAGAGTCAACTGAGATGGGTAGTCATTTTGCTTCTCAACTGGAGTAGAAAGAACTTGGGTTTATCCAGGCTCCTACTTTACCCCAGAGCAGGTAATTGCTTCTGGCCTGGAAATGAAAGGGATATAATAGTGCCATATAAAATGTATTTAATAGTAAGTGAAACTTTGTAGAAGAAATTTCTGGAAACCATCTCAGATATACAACCTGAAGATGTGACTATGCAGTTGTGTCGCTTGCAACACTGAGCCTTTTTTGAGCCTTTTTCATAGCCTGTGACATTCTGTGTAGGTATCCTTATGTGACAAAGTCCACAAGTTCCTATTGACAATGATATTTGTTGCTCTATAACCTTTGCTCCTAGGTGCAAGATGTACAGATTAAGAAAAATCTTGCATCCAGAGAGGAACCTCTGAAGGAAATGGACAGTCTAAGGTAGAAAAACTTCTGATCTGGTCTAGTTCTTGTGGTTTTTGAAGCTGTATGGCTTTGCAGCAGCTTGACTGACGTTGTTCACTCTGTTTCATACTCTGTTTAGTTTTAGTTGGGTTTGATTTTTGGTGCTTTTTTTTTTGAAAAAGCAAGGATGGAGATAAAAGCACCATCAGCAAAATGAGAGGCATTTTGTTCAAAAAGGTTTCTTTGAACCTAATTTTCATCCCTTTGTGTGTAAAAACATTTGAAGAGTAGACAATTAAAACTGTTCTGGGTAAAAATTATCAGACCTGTAGCTGTCTAGCAGAGTGTATGAATTGCTCACTAGTTCTGTGAGTTGCAGTTGTTACTTGTATAGACTCTTAAGTTTTGAAATACATTTCAGAAGTTCTTGGTTTGGTGGATTCTCCTGATACAAAATGTTGGCGCTTTTTTTCCAGGATATTTAAACTGTATTTATTCATCTAATGTAATTTTCTTCCTTTTATGTTTTTGGTTTTAGTAGCTCATTCATAACATATGTTGGTGTGTTTTCCTCTGACTTGCAAAGGTATAGATCCTAGTGAAGATGCCTATACAAAAAGGTCTCTTCAAACTGTGGAGGTCTGGTGTTTTCCCAGAAAGCTGATGCTTCTTCAGAAAAAAAACAGTTCTGTTGTCTGATTAAGCTCAGCCTTGTAATCTTCTTTGTCCTGCTACTTGGATTCTCAGCCTTTAAACAACACTGAGAACTGAGGTAACTGACTCAATTCAAAGGGTCAAAAAGAGCAAGTTTGGAGTAAATGTGTTGCTTTTTATATTAATCAGGAAGAGCTTTGTGTTTCACAGCACTGGTAGTGGTACCAGTTCAAATCAGAGTGCAGGCACATCTGTGAAATTATTTGTAGGATTTTCATAGAGGTAAGAGCAGCTGTGTCTTGTTCTTGGCAGAGAAGCCAAAAAATAGAGGTAGGAAAGAAAGCATTCAGTGAAGCTTGGCTGTTGAAAATAATTATTCAGATGAGTGAACCTTATTAGCATTTGCCTCAGCCTATTGTGAATATACAGTGGTCTAGCTTGCCCTCTGAACATGCATGTAATTTCCACAGATAGCAGCAAAAGCCGCCACTGTTGCCTAGGAGTTCAGAAACCCTTATTCCATATGCACAGTCTTTTCTTCTGGAAAGACTTTATCCAGGTGTTAGTGCATTAGAAGTTTTTCTCTTACATTGTCTCCATGACCCAGCTGATTAGATAAACAGTTCCACAGTTAACGTGCAGGTGAACTGTGCATCTCCCTGTGTGGGACCTGACCATTGGGCTACTGTAGAATTTTTCATTTGGATGATTTGTATTTCCCCATCTAGAGGGGAAACATATGATTAAAGTACATTATATTAGTAGTGAAAATCAGTGTTGAAAAGGGATCTCTTTTAAACACTGTACTCTCAACCTGGGATACCAAAAGCAATCAGGGGGTTGATTGACAACAGAGACTGGGGAATGACTTTGAGATAGAGCCCAAGTACGTACACCTAGCAGAGCAGGAAGAGAGGGGTTGATTGGAAAGTGTGTATCACAGCTGAAGAGGAATGATAAAGAGTACATGCAGCTATGCCAAAGGCACCCTGAATCATAAAATGGAATTTCTGTCTTACATTAAACAAGAATTGTTGCCCTTAAGTATAATTACTTGTAAACAATTTACCAGGAGTTGGCTTTTAAGTGTTACAGTTATGTCAAAGATGCTGTGATTATCTTGATAGGGTTGTTTTGGGGGTTTTGTTTTGTTTTGGTTTGTTTTTTAAGGGTTCTCAGGATCAGGGTGAATTCATGAAGAATAGAGGTGTGCTATAAAGAATAGTGATACAGAATAAGACAAATCCATTGTGGACAACAGCTCTGTTCAGAAAATCTTGAGTTTAATGCCATAAACTGACTTGCAGCAGCTGTTTGAAGCAAGAAACTATAAACTATTTTGTTGCAGGAAAATACTAGAAGAGCATCCTCTTCATTTTTCTTTCCATGATGGGAAAGTTCTGAAGCTCTGTCCTGTGAGGAGCGAACAGACCTGGGCACTGAACATAAAGCGAGGCATTCTCAGTGTCCTGCAGACATCACAAGCATCCACTGCTAGTGCAGTTGTTGAAGAGGTGAGGCTGTTGGTAGAGTCATGCTCTAGGGAGGCTGTTAGCCCTTGTACACATGAAGTCTATTCCCTTTGGAAGTAACTAAAGTTTTTTGCCACTTGGTGACTGGTCAGCAGCCAGTGGTGGTTGTCTGATTGCTTTTTGTAGTGAATGTTATGTAATTATCTATAATTTGCATTCTTGCTGAGGGTTGGAATCCACTACTTGGTTACCTGAGGAAAAGCTGTGAATTGCAGAATTTTTTCTGAGGAGTTGTAACACCAGGACTTGTGCTTTACCTGTTTTCTGGGGAAAGTACAGTATTCATTATTCATGATTATTCATCATTACTTTTTTCATTAATTTCAGGAGGGCTTAAAATGAAGCTTCTCAGGGCTCTTTTTTTTTTTTTTTTTTTTGAATACTTAAGCTCAAGTTCTGCTGTTACACTGAAATAATAGACCAGAGTACCCCAGTGTTGCCCATGTGTTTGCATGAGTGCAACTGAGATACCTCAACAGCTGCACTTCTGTTGTGTGGAGCCATCTCTAGACTGACCTTCAGCATGGTGTATGCTATTCTCATGCCATTGCTACATATGAGTGCTTAAATAGATGTTCTGCAATAAGGCTTGGGACACCCATATTACATTTCTTCTGAGTAGAAATGCGCTTCTGATTTAATGCTTCCCTACAAACCCACAAAATCTTATATGAAAAAGCATACATCTGTAAATGATCTGATTCAGAATAACACTAAAATTAAACAAATCAACAAACCCTGGCTATTATGAAGTTTGACCAAGGTTTTTAAAATTTGCCTGTCCATGGCTTTTGTAGCAAAGCCAGTGTCCTGCAAGGGAGAATTTAGATCTCTGTTGTGTTGTTATTACGACAAAACAATTATTAAAATTAATTGTAACAGCCCATAATACCTGCTCGTATTGTATGTGTGCATGTGTGATTCAAGACTATATGTTTGTTATTAGGTGGATGTTCTGGGAATATGTCCAACAAGGTATCAGCGAAAAGGTCCTATTCTTATCAAGACAAGGGACTTGAACCTCTGTTCTCATCGGTATTCTGGTTTTACTTCTGTGCAGTCTGTTGTTCTTCCTCATATGTCGGTAGGTGTTGGGGAATGACACTGATCCTTGCACTCCTTGAAGAGTCATAATGCAAATGAAAACATTTTTATATAGTTGTTTATGCTCAATTATATTTGTCTGTGTCTGCCCAATCCTTAGCAAATTCTTAGCAAAGAATTTAATATTATTGTCCCTGCAATGCATGTCATTCACAGAATTTGTTTTCAGTGCAGGTTTGCATTGTAGTTGATGAACATTATTGTATAAATGCAAGAGGTTTTTAGGCACCTGTATTAAACTCTGTCATTAAAACATGTTGTAATGGTAAACTGAAAGTAGAGCATAAAAGAGAGGAATAGAAAGATGTGGATAAGAGAAATACATTATGCAAAGAAAGATGTTATTTGCAGAAAACTTTGGAAAGATAGAAGCTTTTCTAAAATCCAAGCTTACAGCTTTCCACTGTTCACGCGAATATAGTCAATGTTGGTATCTTGTGCTGTTTTTATTAGGAGAATATTTCTTGTTTCTTGTATTGTACTAGCTAGTCATAATTTACCAGCCTTTTGCTTTTTTTCAACTCTGCTGACTGGAAAGGTGAGCTTAACACTGATGTTTTGTGAACTGAAATGGATTGAGACCATTTGACATTGGAAGTTAGTAGCAGTTGCATTTCAGTGATGGAAAAATTAGATTGCAGATAAAGAGTATTAACCTCCGCAGGCTAGGCACTGTTAAATGTCTAGACAAGAGACTCACACTGTATCACAGAACTGGAATCCTCTGTGAAGTTGGGAGTAAAAGGATTGGGCAGGCTGACATTGGTCATCAAGAGTTTACCTGAAGTATCTGCTCTTCTCAGTCTGAGCAGCAGATCCTGTCCTCCAATCTGGAATGTGTTCAGAGCATTAAGGATGGAGTCCTGGCAGAGGCCAAATGTGCTGAGTCCAACCTTCTTGCACTGTTCTCTCAGAAGGGCAGTGGGGCAAAGACACAGACACAGTCTTCGCTGAAACTCTTTCAAGTGGAAACAGAGACACTGTACAAAAAAGGTAACATGATGTTTTTGCTAAAATAAATTTATTTGCTAGAAAAGTCTTGGGGCTGCGTCTATTTCCTTTAATGTATTAAACTATGTGAAAGTGGATGTTTTTACAGGCTGGACTACTGAGAGCTGTCCCTTCTCTGGGAATTGGGGCCTGCTATTATGAAGCTGAGAGGGTCTCCAGAAGTGATAGATTTCCATAATAGCCAACTTTATGTACCTAGACCCCTTGTATGCAGAGCATCAGCCTTCCAGTGTCTGTGGACAGTTCCTAGTTTGTGTACAAATGGAGTACAAGTGCAATTATTTAAGTGCAAGTCCTAATGGAACTAAGAACTGTTTTAATTTTTGCTCCTTCTTTGCTCTTGTGTGCTTCTCCTTAGGAGAATGATTTTACTGAAGTCAGTGGGAGGCTTGCCTGAAGAAAGATTTTAAAGTTGAGCTCTAAATGTTGAGAAACAATTTGTACTATTTTTTGTCTGCTTCTAGCTTTGTTTTTTTAAAAGGAAAATCCAAATTTCCAGGACCCTTTTTGTTTATAGTTATTTTGACATAAGATGACAAGGTTCTTCCTCAGGAAGAGATTAAGAGCCAAGCCAATTATTTTTCTTGGCACCTAGATCTCCTGTTGAGTTTTTAGGAGACTGAAGTGTTGAACGGAGCAAGTGTTTAGATAAAATTGGAAAGGGTGATGAATGTAAAGTAGCAGGGCCATTATAAGAGGCATATTGATGGAAAGTGAGACTTTTTTTCATGCATATCTTCTTTGTCTTGTTTCTCTGACTCTTTTTTTCTGGTCACACTTGTCTTTAGGCCTTTCTTCTGTTGTGTTCTTGATTTCAACGTGACTGCAGGCATTCATATTCATCCATGGCTTTACCGAGACTAGAGAGATTTTTCCATGTAGAAATAAAGGCTCAGAGAGAAACTTTCCCCTAGCATTTAGGTTTAAACATAGCAAATGGTTGGCAACCACCAGATACCTGATTTTTCCTTATATCTTTCCAGTGGACTATGAGGATCTGTATGTGACCAGCATGCTCTATGAAAGGGAAGAAACTGAGAGGACAGTCACTGGAGGGGAAGTGACTGAACTGGTGTGGAAGCTTTGCTTGGCACATAGTACAAGTTTTGAGGTAAGTTTTTACATGTAACATTCGTTTCCGTGTAAGACCTTTTGTGGCCTGAGAGTTCTCCCACAGAGATAGGAGGTGACTAGGAGAGCAGCAGTTTTGAAATACTGAAGCCTTCCATTGTTTTGGTCATTTTTTAATGTGGAATTATAGAAAGATAAAGTGCTTTGAAATGTCACTTTCCTCTATAAACAATAAATCAAACTGAAAAGAAGAGTCAAAACATCATATGGTCCCTGAATATTGGGCAAAAGTTTTGCTGTGGAAAAACATCAAAAAAAAGTGTCTGGTTTGGTTTATCACTGATAGTTTTGATGTTTAATTGCAAAAACCCTTTCCTACAGCTTTAGTGTGGGATTCTAGCTCTGGTAGTGCTGTTGTTTCCATGATGGTCCTTCTCCTGTTGCCTCATCCCCTCAAAACAGTCTGCACATGAAACCCTCGCCTCTAGATCTTGGCTGGTTGGTTCCACGTGCTTCTGATTAATTCTTGTAATAACCATCATGGTTTTTTGGGATGCTGCTTGGGTCCAGAGGGAGTCTCTTCTCACCTAAACCATTTTCATTGGTGAATATTGTTAAGATAGAATGTAATATTCTGATCATATGGAACATACAGTAGCTTAATTTTTTTCTATAACAACTATCATTCTATCTGAGGGTCTGCCTGTCTCCTTAGCTCACACAGGTCTTGTAATTGTTGTTGATACTGGCAGCAGCTGGATCAATTAGTATTTGTCACTGTCTTTGAAATGAAGATCCCTATTTTCTGTGAAATTCAGAGATTATAAAGAACACCTGTTACGTACAATACAGAAGGATCAACAGATGAAGGTGCTTAATCACTGTTGACCTGAGATGAACTGAGGGCAATGACCTAAAAGACAGGGCACTTCATAACTCATTATCCTTCAGATAGAGTGGTTCTTGCTAGTAATGAAGTTCCTGTATAGAACAACATGAAAAAAACATAAATTTGAAAGTACAAGAACACATTTCTTGTTTAAGTCATTCTTGATCAGGATATTAAACAAATATGGTCTAATGGGGAAAGCGCTGAACTGGGCCTTGGTGCCTCCATGAATTTGCCACTGATGGGTTTATCCCATCAGTGACAGTGATTTATGATCAGCTCATTCCTGATATATTTCCTGTCCTCTGATGTTAATGTCTTGTTAGATTGCTTGTTCTTTGGAGCAACGTTATTTCTTGTGCAGTGGGGCTGTGATCTCTCCTGTAAATGCACGTGGATACAAGTGATGTTAACACTGCTTCAGACCTAGCCTAGGAGAAAGCACTTCTTTGTCTAGGTTAAGTCCCATGTCAAAGAACAAAAGCTCTGCCTGTCTATTCCCTGGGGGACACACAGATACTGGGAGATAGAGTACAGGCTGTATGGGGACTGGAGAAGAGTGCACTGCTGAATTACAACTCTGTGGGCCAGGGGTGCCTGTTTAGAAATTAATATACTATGTATATTCACCTTTCTCTTAGCTTTGCTGTGATTAATGAGCACAAGGAGGTGTTTGTGTAGTGTGGTGTGAGACTTAAGGCGAAGGCACAGGGTAGAGAAGGATCACAGTCACAACTACTTCAGTCAGCTAGGATAAATTACAACCCTAGAAGTTACTCCCAACTTATTAAATGGTGATCATACTCTGACCTGGTATCCCAGCCTGACAAAGACCTCAGTGAGGGCTGGGGAGAAAGCAGCAGGTGGCCTTTCTGGGTGGTGGTATCTGGGATAGGTTTCTCTCTCTGAGTTATAAGCAAGTCTGCCATCTATTTTAGCTGCATGCTAGGGAGACTGGGGCTATAGAGAGCTAAAAGAGCCTTAATGGTTCTAATGCTAGATTAAAAGCAGCCTCTTTGGGTATGATAACACCTAATTCTGTGTGACTGTCATTGTAACAGCAGTATGTAATGGCATTTAGGAACAGCTTAGAGGGCTACTTACCACTTGGAAATTGTTGAAAAAAGAAACTCCTGCAGTGGACCTGAGAAACTTTCTGCAAATCCTACCTTCTTTTGAACACTCGTAATTGAGTGTCTTTGAAAGAATGGTAGACGATTTTTCCCAGTAACAGTGGGATGTCACTTCTGTCTCCAAAGAGGCCCACTGACTTCATGTGTGGGAAATTTGTTTTGTAAATTACTAAGATTAGCACAAGTGGCTGCTGTCTGTGCCGCTGCCTAAAAAAAGAGGTGAATTATTCATCATATGCCTGTCCCAGCACAGGGTTCGATTGGTTGTTAGCCATTTTCACTGTTTCAGGGTGTTCCTTCTGTGTGACAAGACATTTCAAAGGGATCTTTATTATCCCTCATTTCAACCAATAAAATGTCCTTTGGGCCAGGAAAGAAGTTGTGGGAATGCCCACAGCGTTGCTTGGGAGACAGCTCCGCTGTTACTTATGTATAGCGTGTTTGTCCCTTTATTGTTTGACTCTGAATGAGGCGAGATTATGCATTTCTTTCAGGACACAAAACCAAGAATAAATGCAAGGAAAAATCCCTAACTCTAGGGAAAACAGTGAAGGGATGAGAAAATGGGGGTGGAAACTGTCATTTCCAAGGAAGCAATGTTGTTGTTAATTTTTTAATGCTATTATGAAACAAGATTCTATGTGAATGTAGATTAGCTAATGGACCATTAAGTGAACAAGCTGCATACTGACAAAGAATGGTCAAAGGGATAGGGAGAAGGGACCCTCACTTGAGAGAGGCTTGAAGGAAGCTTGTCACACAGCTTCTGCTGGGGGCTACATTTACATTTAGCCGTCTGGGTTTTGGTGCTGGATTGGTTGCTCTGGTGAATGTGGCCGTGTATGCATTAAGCAGTGTGGGCAAGAGTATGTCAGAATGTGTCAGATTCACTCTGCCCAACTCCTGTACCCCAGTCAGACCCAAAAGAGTTTACCTTTAGGGCATGGTCTCACCATTTGCTTTTCTCATACAGCATTTCTAATTGCTAGTTACTACCTACTTGGGTGTTAGGATTTGCATGTTTCTAATTTGTGGGTGTAGGGAGTATCACTGAATATTTCCCTGGTAAGGAAGATGTTCTGATTATCAAGATGAATTAAGATACTCTAGTTATATGGATGATTTTGGTTTTTGAAATTCAACTGTTCTTTTTCTGTACGACTATAGTAAAGACTTCTATTCCTAGTAAAGTTATTGTCTGCTTTGAATTGGAAAGCCTTAGAAGAGAGTATTGGGAATGGCCCATTAGGTCACTTAAACCTGGTCCATGACCAGGCACAATTACATCCTTCCTGATGTTGAGGGTGAAATAAGGTTAAGGTTAGGTTAAGGAAAGGTAAGAAACCAAATAAGAATGAACTGATGATGATCAGAAGGAAGGGAAGTTATGCCATGGCAAGGAGAGAATAATGATAGCTTTCCAAACAGTAGACTTCAGGGAGAAGAGAGCATCCATCTGGTTTCATGCTTTGCCTTCAAAAGAATCACTTTAACACATGTATAGCTGAAAAGAGAAATCGGACATCAGGAAACCAGAAGAGAGAGCTATGTAATTCCAAAGAGATATACTATATTTACAGGAGAGAAGGCCTCACACTTGAATTGAGAACATAAATTAGTAAGCAAAGTGAAAGATGTTCATTTGAACACATTTTCAAAGCAACTTCCCTGGTGATTACATGGGCCTATACTTGGCAGCAAATAGGGTGTCAAGCTTTTAAAGGATAAGTGTTTGTATATATCATAAATAAAAACTCTTTTCTTGGGAAGCATTTTACTACTTTACCTTCCAATCTAAACTATACCATGTTTATGTTTTCGGAGGATTTTTTTTTTTTAATAGAGCTACAGTAAGCCTGCAGATAGAAGGAAAATCAAGCTTCTATGTAGAATAAAAGCCAGGCTTCCTTATGTTTTGATGTGGGAATAGGAACCAAATTTGCATGTAGTTTGTTATTATGATACTGCATATAGAGGAATTTGCAATTATCTTATTGTTTATGTGACAGCTCGATTTCAATGTGACCTACCATAAAAAATACAAACAGCCCACCTGACCAGACAGTTCATTCTAAAGCTTTATTATTAGGAAGTAAAACCAGCCGTTTCTCTGTGAAATTTTGCAAAGTTATTATGTGGGAGCTTGTCTAGTCAGCAGGTGTGAAACAGAATGAAGTCAGTCTACAGTCTAAAATTATATTACCTGGAAATATATCAGTCTGGAAATTTTGTCCTGGACTGTGCTGTGCCACCTGAGCTCAGCAGCAGCTGCACACGCAGCTCCATGTGATGACATCTGCGAGGCTCCCGAGCTCCACGAATCCTGCTGCCCATAGTGTATTTGCCTGTGTAAAAATGCACGTAAGGCTCGTGTTTTACAAATGCTTTTGAAGAACTTCGTTAAATACAGTTCTTTGAATATTTTTATAGACCATGAAATGTCATGTGTTTCACTACCTCCGTAGTGTTAAGGATTTGGTAATTTGTTTTTAAAGGAGCCCTTAAAGGTAAGGATGGGATGGCATGGGATGGAATAGAATACATGTGGATCTAACTGAATTTTAGCTATGGAATTACAAATTATATAAGAATTAATACCTAGGTAGGGCTTCATGTACAAGAAAAAATTTCAATTTGATGAAATTAATATACTATTGCTAAAAAAAAAAGTTACAAAAGGACAAAAACATAAACAATGGTTGTATTGGATCTGAGAAATTATTCCCCCAGCCTATCAAACAACACAGTAAGAAATTACTCCATCTTCTTACTGAAAGACAGCTTCTTTTTACTGAAAATGTCTTGGCAATCTTAAATTGAAATAAAATGCTGGCACTGGGTTATTCCAATTTTTCATTGCTTTTGGAAGCAGCTCCTGGAAGGAAGGTCAGGTAGTCAATGTAGGTCTCTTCCCAGACCTTTGGAAATGAGACTTAGTGGGTTTAGACTTTGTTTGTGTGACTTTTACACAAAGAAAAATGTTTTTCTTGGAACTAGAGAAGTAGTTCTATGTATAAACCTTTCACATCTGAAGTGAGTAAAGGATTGCGGTGAATCAGTATGACATGGACCATGATTAAAACTTGTACATTATAAAGATAGGTTGAAATGAACATTCAAGCTATTGTATTTAACATTCTGCTAATTTTTCAAGTAATGAGACCTATCTCCCTTCTCAAACTTTGGATCAGGTCTCAGAGGAACACATCTACATGCTACTTAGCCTTTAAAATACCCTTTTCTCCAAAGCTTCTACTGAGGCCAGAATAACAGTGTGATGAATAGTGTATGTGCAAATGAAAATAATCTGTAAAAAGGAGAAAAGATCCTCCTTCCTCAGCAGAGGATAGACTGGGTTGGTAATACAGAGCCTAGTTTGAGTCAGGATGTCACTGAAATGTTTGTACTCCACAAAAAATAGAAAGGCTTCTGTTGTCTTGATAATGTGTCAGTTCAATTCCATATTTGATTAATTTGATTTCCAGCATCCCATTTTAGAAAATAAAAATTATTGCTGTTAATATAATACACATCCAAAAGCACCTTGAGACAGTAGTTTCTAAAAAATATTTGTTTCAGCTGGTAGAAAACTGATATTGCCATATAAGTTAAGTGGGTGGTGGGAGTGGTGTTTTGTTTTTTTTTAATGTAAAGTCTAATACAGGTAGCTACTTAACAGAAAAGTGTGGGTCAGGTCTGAATTGCTTTTAATTTCTTTCAGCCATGCATGTGCAAATAAATCATTAAACAGAACTATTCAGCTTCAACTGTACAGCTAGATTGAAGTACTTAATTTTTTTTTGATGAAGTAACCATAAAGTAGATTTTTCAGTTTTGCCCACAAGAGCAAGGGGCAGCATGTGAATGAAGGGCTAGAATTTATTTACGCTGTGTGTATGATGATGTACTGCAGGTAAAATAGCTGCTATATGTTATAGCAATTCAGTTTAGCTCTTATGATCTTCACTGTTAACTAATCCTGTGCTGCCTGCAGAGGTAAGAGCAGTTATGCTTGAGATTTTCCCCAGTAAAATGGAATATTTTCACACATTGAGCTCCAGAGGTATTCAAGCAAAATTTTTAAGCATTGTCCAAACCTCAGTTAAATGATTTTTCTCATGAACTTAAGGCTGATATGAAGTTATATTATTTCATTTTGTGTTAAAGCTATGTCAGCAGCTCTGGTCATAAATCAGGGTCTTGTTATACAAACTCAGAGAAGATTATGGCCTTCTCTTCTGGATTGTAACAGTGCTGCACTGTGGTTTATTATTCATTTGTACACTAGTGGTGTGCATAGTGGTCACTGAGCACTGTTGATTGAGGGACAGACTGATATCCTAAGTGAAAGCCCTTCTCCTTGTAAGTTTGCAGCCTGAAGAGAAAAGGAAGGAAGATAAGGGCACAGAGAAGAGAGAAGGTTTTACTCTCAGGTTACACTGTAAATCGGTGGCAATGCTGCTATAACCCAAAGCCTTTGTTGTGCTCTGTTCTCTAAAGCTGGTTTCTGCACTGCTGTAATATTAACATTGGTTGTTGTGCTCTCTTACAGACTGCAGACCTTTTCATGACTCTTGTCTTTGAGCTTCGACATCTTTCTCTTGAGACCTTAAAAGTTCTATGGCAAAGATCTTCATTTAAATGCAGAGACAACTGGTAAGGTCCCTTTAGTAACAGCATTAAATAAAATATATATTTAGGAAATAAATGTTTTGTAAATATCTAAAATAGATGAAAGTTCTAAATCCATGCCCAAATGTTGGATTTAAAATTGGAACACTTTAAGGAAGAATATGTATTGCAGATCTTGTTTATGTGACAGAAGGATGATATTCTTACTGAATGAACATTGCATACAAAATAGACTTTCCTGTCCCGTGCCTATTCCCACAAACAGACTTCCTGTTCGAGGAACAATGTGAACAGGAAACTCGAGTCATGGCTTAGATGGAAATCAGTGCTGCTGGTTTTAAGCATCTACTGCCATTTGTTATGAAAAAAAAGCTTACCTGGATCTGTACCTTCGGTGCTCTTAGTACTCATGGGGGAGAAGAGACAAATGTTAGGCTGGGAGTATGGACATGGTGGAACTACATCTTTCAGTAGCAGCCTAACCTCAGGATGATTTATACCAACCACGGAATTGCAGCTTTAAAGATCAAGGCCCCCACATCTCTGCAGCCAGGAATAGTTCTGAGCCGTTGGTTTGAAACTTTCAGAACTACTAATCAAGTATTTTTAAAATCAATGTCATTTTTTTCCTCCCTCCTTTAAAAACAGTATTCTGAAAAGTATAGACAAAGATTTTTTTACTTGGTTTCAGTACAAAATGTCATCAGCCTGTCTGAAATTAATCTAATGCCAGGTTTTATATTTATAACAGTATCTTAAACTTTACTTCATGCAAAAGGGGCAAACTTTGTTTCGGCTTAGACTTATTCTCACCTTTTGACACATAGCCATGCTAATATTTTCAGTATTAGAAAGTAATTTAAACTACTTTGCCTCTTTCTATATTGACTTTAGACTCATTTTACTCAGGACAAGGTTATTAACTTTAGGAGCTAGAAATAATCCCATGGAGACCATTCTTTTACTCTGATGCAAGTGCTTTTACCCAGTTTAGTTTAACTGCTTCCTAGTTAAGGCAAAAGTGTCCATCCACCAGTATAGGAGGTTGGTACAGAATATTTACAGAGGGACTCTTAAGAGCCGAAATGTGTGTTGTCTTGTCATGCTGGTGTAACCTTTCCACTTTGACAAGGCCTAAAAAAGCACGTGAAGTAAAAGCTAGTCAATTCCGGTTTATTATTTCCATTTTTTATCGGTGAAATGAAAAAACCCCACCTTAATTGCAAATCAGTGCTTTAAGGTACCTCAGTCTTTAGAAGTCAAACTTTGGATATGTTTTGGCTTCATTTTCAGAGAAAACAACTGAATATTTTCCTAAAAGCCTGGTTACATACAGTTTTTGAAACACCAATACACTTTACCTTGGCTGAGGCATGTTTTTAAACCAAAGGATAGTCTTGATTTCCATGGAATCTGGCATTTGCGAAGCTGGTGGACTTTTAGTTTTCTTGAAAGAAGCCCAACCTCAATGTGTTTGTTAATTGATTCTGGAGTGTTCTGGTCATTTTAGATTCGCTGTACTTTTTTGTTGTGTTACAGGCAGCCACTAATAGATGCTCTCCCATCTTGTGCTACAGAGGCATGTGTTGTCCTAATGAAAGAAATTATAGCTTCTGGAGAAGTTGAGGAAGACAAAGTGGAATATTTCTTCTGGTCATTTTCATTCATTCCTAAACCCACCTCAGGCATGATTGAATCTCTTGCTGTGAGTGGATGTTGTTTTTTTCTTTTTATCATCAATCTAGCTGGCTCATAATTTTTGTATTTTACAGAAATAGTCTTTTTCACAGATTTATACAAAACTCTGCATGTCCAGGTAATTTTGTTGATGAAACTAGTGGCTATTTTAATCTAGAGTCCAAAAGAGAATGCAATCATGTTTGGTCAGCGGAGCTTGATTTCCATTTGTAGCCTAGAAACTTTTTTTTTTTAAAAAAAAAGAAGTGTGAAGTACCCTATGGATTCCAGAGACTGGTTTGGACTAATTAGGTTTGAGGTTCAAGGTCAGGTCAGTGTGAGGAGAATTAAGCTGTTGCAGCTACTGCCTGTGGTGGATAGAGAGATTTATTCTCCAGTTTAGTCCCTTACAAGCTTTGTACTTAGCACCTGGAGACATTTCAGTCTGCAGAGCTATTGCAGCTTCTGACATTTTTCTTAACTAATTGTATGCAGAATAATACTGGCTCCATTTTATAGTATATTTTTCCTTTAAAGATCTGTTGTTCTACTGACTTTATACAATGTAATCTATCATGCTCTTGAAATCTGAAGTTGGACTTGCTATGTTTTTTTGTGAAGCTGCAGGTGGTAAAATCATAGATAGTCTTGTAGCTTAAATAAGCCATTTAGAATATTTCACTAATCAAGTAAAATGTTATGCCCGCTTGGCTCATGAGCCATTGATCAGCCATGGAGAATCTTGCGGAGTGTAGCACAACCTGCTGTTCCAAATCATCCAGGTTCCAACCAGGAGTACAAAAGACAGCTCTCGGTGTTAGCAGGCTTTCCACAGCATCTGCATGTAATAGTTCATCTTGAGTCCATTTGGGCTTTGCAAACATTGGTTGCAGTGGTGGGATTTTCAAAAGTTAACAGACTTGCTTCAGAGGATACAGAAATTTGCAAGGTTTATGGGACAGCAAAACTAGTTTTCATTCTAAAAATGGGTAAACTGCCCATGACTTACTGAGCTGTCAGTGTTTTTTGCTAAGTATTGAGGTGGGACTTAAAGAAACTGTGTAGTGGTAAGGGTTTTACTATTTTGAGGGTCCTGGAAAGTAGTTTAGATTTGTTTTCACACTCCTTCCTAAGCAGGCAGGGCAGATTTCTCCTGAAAAGAACTGAAGTCTATATCACATTGACACTAATTTTAGCCTGTATGTTTACATGGGAATGTAGAAGAATTTTCCACTATATCCCTGTAGGGATGTCCTTGTTTGTTTCTTTAAATCCTTTAAGGGCTGTTTGAAAATATGCATTGCTGAGGTTGAGTTTTAGTATGTAAATGTCTTGATACATTTATTTTCTATGGTATATTACAGTAATGATGCGAATTACTTTTCTGAAACACCCTGTTCTTTTTGTGCTTGTTTACAGCCTTTGCTGAAGTCACCAGGAGCAAGCCAGAGCTGCTTCTTAGGAGTAACTGCTCTCTTACATAGATTTTGTTCAGCTTACAATTCCTGTGGTGGTGTACCTGCTGTGCAGAGTGTGATGAGGACTCTTGGGAAATTTTTGGGAGGAAACTGTACTGTGCAAGATTCAGAACGACTCAGCAAAGTATCAGTCATACAGGAGTATATGATATAGTGCTTTACTTTTCTATCCCCTTTATGATCTAGAGCTTGTTTACTGAAAATGACATTCAGTGGATTTCCAGAAAGCCATGAATACAAGCTTTGTAAATGAATATTCTTCGGTAGGATGGGCTGGTAAAATTTTGTAATCCAACAAGTACAATCTATCAGCATGGGCATTCTTGTTTATTTGAATAAGGAAAAGTCTAGGTCTTCTGATGAAGCAAACTTCATACTGTTAATCAGTATGAAGAACATGCACCACTCCCCTGTAAAATGGCACATTGATGAAAGTTTCCTGTTCCTTTGTTGACTCAAATTCATGTACGATTCGTGTTAGCTGTGTTATTCCTGGCTAATAAATTCTGCTGAGTCAGTGTTACTGGCTGGGAGACTAACAGGAAAGGAAAATCATTCTTGCTGTTTGTGATCTTGAGTTAGGAGTAATTCCTGTTGCAGTTCTGGGGCTTTTTATCTTTAATTGACATTTGCTGCTGAAGAAGCATCTTTATATCTTCTGTTCGATGATCTACTTAAACAATTGGTTCTTCCTTATCATGCTTAGAAAATAGAGATACCAGAGACAGTGTAACAGATAGCAGCAGTAAGAGCCCAAGAGCTAAATTTATCTCAAGTATTTGTGTCTGTTTAATTTTCCAGTGTGCAAGCTAACACATAGGATTTGTATTTTTTTTTTCATACAGTATGAGCAGTCTGTTCACTTAATTCTTAGACCATTTATTGAAGGAGTAACTTTAAAAAACAGATTTTACATATTGGGAGCCATGAACAAAATTTTGTTTAAAAAAATGAAAAGAGATTGCATTGATGAACATTTTTGTCTTCCTGTTAGCCATAGAATCATAGTTTCTGTGTGATGTATGAAATTACCTAATTCATTTTGGTAGAATCGGGATTTTATGTGGTTTGGGGATATATTACTCTCATTAGAAAAAATTGGAATAGATGATGTGTCTTTTAAACTCTGTGGTCTCCAACAGAACGAGGCATCACTGCACTGGTGAGTGGTCTCATGTATTTCCCTCAGCTTCCTACCCACACCCAGGCTACTCACTGGGCAGGTGGAGTAGGAAACAGAGGAAGCCTTGACGCTGTGCAAATAACTGCTCAGCAACAGCTAAAACTTTGTTATCAACACTGTTTTGGTCACAGATCTGTAACACAGCATCATACAAGCTGCTATGAAGAAAATTAACTCCATCCCAGCCAAAACCAGTACAACCACCCAACTGCCTGTTTTCATGAGAACTTTGCTTTTTTTAAGCCTATTTGTCTTCCAAGATATCTGATTAAAATTAGCCAAGAGATCAGTAAATCAGAACAGGGAACTGATGAAGAGGAGCACAGTGAGACAGACTGCCCAGGTCTCTTAGCTTCCTGAAAACTGCTCTGTAATTTACCACTGAAACACAGCTGTCTGATGAATGAAGAGCAGCCCCTTGAAACTCGGCAGCATGTTGCAGTGAGTGAGCGTACAGATGTGTGGGAGAAGTATCTCTGAGTATGACAACTTTCCTGAATATGCAGAGCAGAATAGGAGAGACCTCCCACCTGATGGCTCAAACCAACAGTGAATGGGAGTCTTTGACCCAAACAGCTGTGGAAGGGTTTTGAACATTTTGACTCTGCTGGCTTCAGTATAGTTATTTCTAGGCAACTGTCAGTAAAAGGGAAATCAGATAACAGCTTTCAAGTCACTAGGCTCTAAACTTTAACAGAGAGCTTGTCATTAAAAATTGATTGATTGCCAGTAGTGACATGCTTTCTGGGATCTGGAGTTGTACAGGTTTCCTGAATGTTTAGCAAAGAAACCTGGTAATGTTATGGCATCCGTTGACAAATTATTATTTTAAATAGGTTACTGTGTCCAGAACTCCATGTTGAATTTTAAACTTTTAAACTAAAAGGTTAAAGTATCAAAGGTCAAAAGATCAAAAGGGACAAAGTGTCAAAGTATCAAAGAGAAACTTTTACTGTACATCAAATCCATGACTTCTGCTTTTCCATTGCAATGCAGTTTTCTTTAAATGATTTTGTACTCCACCAGGTCTAAGCCAGATTTTACCTACAAGTGTTACATGGCATAAGAACAGTCATGCATACTCATATGAATCTTGTCCTCAGACTAAAGCCACAATATAGATGGTACAATAGGGGCTGCAGTAAACCCCCCAAATGATCAGTGATCACTTTAAACAGATAATTTTGCACAAAAAAATGTTAATGCAATAAAATTTCATGGACATCTGACAACATGTGAAGAAGTTTTTATTCTACCTTGCTTTGTATTTACAGATGCAATTGGTGTTAAAAGCCATTGGAAATGCAGGACTGGCAGCAGCGTCACTAGCTCCTGTTTTGAGTTTGTGTGCTTCCCTGAAAAGTAATCCGATCGAAATCCGTCTAGCTGCTATCCAGGCCTTCAGGCGCATTCCCTGTTCTGTCAGGGTAAGTGATTTATTGCCAGCAGGTGACTGATGGCTTCCTGGCACTGTCCTAGAGTTTGGACTTTCTGCAATAGTTATACACGCAAGGAAATAAGGAACAAGTGGAAACGTGTCTTCCAGCAGAGCTCCTCTGCTAGTGGGGAGGTTGGTAGGACCACCCCGATGAACAGACCTGTAATGTGCTTTGCTGTAGTTGAGTTAACACATCCAGTGACTGAGGTAATGTTTGTGACAACTTAAAAAGGTACTTCAGTTGGCTGGTTTATGTCTGTGTGGGTTATGGCTGAAAACCCGCAGTACTTGATTTTTCCTATAGTCTGTTCCTCTGTGTCATTCTATGAAATGCAAAGTATTAATCTGAGAAGCTTGTTGTGATTGGCAATAGACTGTCAGAGAACGTTTGAAGTCTATATGTTGTCTAGAAAATTGTCTAGAAAATGAACTGCTGAACAGACACCCTTGGGTGGGCTGGGCGTATTAAATGCTACAGAAATCTTACTGGTATCAGTCACCAATGTCTTAATTCCTCACAGTTCACCAATCAACTCATATTTGTTGATACCAGGGAAGTATTGAACAGAATAAATTTGTTACAGGCCTACCCTTTGGTTGAGACCAGAAGTAATGTTCAGTTTGTCCTGGAAAGCTGTGGATAAAGTAGTATAGAGAATTTATACATACGTTTGTATACGTGTTGTGTGAAGTGACTTTGTCAGGTATAAAGCAGTAGCTGTCCCTTTCAGGAAGGAAAACCCACCTGCAGCTGAAGGTGCATTTCTGAGGTGTTTTAGGGGAGTAACTCATCATTATCTTTTTCTTTTTTTGGTTATCTTTTTATCTTGTTCTCTTAGAATGCTATATTAGTTCAGCTGTATGAAGCAACCAGTGAAGATGTGGAAATAAGGATTGCTGCTTATTATATAGCAATGAAATGTCCACATGAAGAGTTATTTAAACAAGTACAAAAGACTTTGCTGAAAGAAACATCCAGTCAAGGTTAGCCAAGCCACTACTGAAGTCTTACACATTCCAAAATGATGCTGCAATGTAACATTTTCTTTTCAGGTGTAATAGTATCAATCTATATCCATTTTTATTTAATCTTAATAAAATATATATTGTTTTTAAAGATTGTATAACTGCCACATTTTGTATTGGCATTGTGATACTGTTACTTTAGTAATAGTAACTAAGGCCTGACTTCACAAAATTAGTTTCCTCTACTGGCAACATTCCATTAGCTGATTGTTAATGAAAAGCTAAGTAAGAAAGAGAAATATGGAACCATTTTGATGTTTAGTCCATTAGAAATACAAATGGATAACTGCTAATTATGTTTTGTTGAGTTGAGAAAGAAGCGAGTGGCAGAAAAAAATACCACAAGCTGCAGGTGTAAACTGCTTCTTAATTGCTTTTTTAATGCTCCCGAATTCCACATTTACTGTTCATTTACTTGATGCAATACAAATATGTTATAAGGATTTGTTACCATGTTCTTTCTTTAGTACTGTCCTCTTTTACAGTTATTTTACATCGGTTTTGATATGATTTTAATATTCATCACAGTATTTTAAAGACAGTGTTAGATAGAAACTAAGCAGATCTGAAGAGTGCAAAGAAAGGGCTGTTGATTTTTGTTTAGATTATTTAAGATACCTAGGAACTAACTATAAGGCTTCCTGCAGTTAGCATCAAGGCTAGGGAAAAAGCAAAATGTGGGAACTGGGACATGTTGTGTTAGGAATGTTGTGAAAAGGACTCTGTGAAGGGTGTTAATCATATATCCAAATGTGTATAGCTGACTAACAGTGAAGCAGTCATTTGGGGAAAAGGTTAGCATAAGTATAATGTCTTAATTATTGATAGTTTGTTCTGATTTATGCTTCCTGCTTCTGTGGTTCCATGGTCAATTGTCTGATCTCTGCCAGATTACTGACACGAGAGACTGAATTGAGAATTGATGCTGAGTAGAAAATCTTCTATACTGTTTTTGAAAATAATCATTTTACTTAAGTAGCCTATCTGAAGGGAAGCTGTTTGGGCTAGTATGAAGTGAAACTGTAGGTTCTAGAAAAGTACAGAATCCTATCAGCTTTTTATTAGCAAAGCACATGGATCTTTAAGCTGATCCCATATTTTGGGTGAGGGAGGGATTTTTTTTCTAAATGATTTCACTACATTCAACAAAGAATACCTCTAGACTAATCCTTTGCTTTTAAATCTGTCAAGAAGGAGCAAAAATGAAAGGGGTATCTGTAAGATTGTTTGCAGGCAGATGAAAGCAGGCTCTGTCTGCACTCTGATGTGTCTGGATCCTAGCCAGCTCTGAACTTGAAGCTGTGTATCCATTTTATCAGGACGTTATGTCCAGACCAGTATATCCTGCAGGGATGATGAGTTCAAGCTCAGCATTGTGTTCACCTGATGATGTGGCTTATGGTGGGGAAGGGACTTGTTCCCCTCTGTTCAGAGTTCACAGAGAAATTACATCAGCCTGCAAAATACTGTCGAGGTGTACCCTCAGTGAATCTCCTCCCTGTGGCTCCACGCAGAAAAAATAATTTGATTTATAAAGGAGCTCTATAATTCCATCCAAAATGTTGTAGGTTTCAAACAATTAATATGATTGTACAAATACATTAATAAACAATTTAATGCAGTACTCTCATGAATTTTGGTAATTTCCTTCCTTTGTCTTTGGTTGATGTAACACCTAAATAATTGATAATTGCTTTTCTGGGGGGGTAGGGGTGGAGGTGCTTTTGGAAATGTACATTGCACAGTATAGAAAGATACTCTATATTGGGATGATTTGTTTGCTGCATGTAGAGAAACTTTATTTGCTCTTACAAGTCTATCAGTGTTGTTGCCTATGTTCATTCAGGGTATCTGATTAGTGGACCTCCTTATATTTAGAGTTGCTTAATGCTTGCCTTTAAAAGACTTTGTTTATTCCTCTTTAAAAACTTTTTTACTGCTATTTTAAGATTTTTATCTGCTTGCTGTCTATTCCAGACTTTTTTATGTTTCAATACACTGGGGCAGCGATATTTCAAGAACAAAATGAGTGATGCTGCCAAAGTTAAGGTTTAAAACCTTCTTTTAAATAATTGTTGCATCTATTCTTTGAAGAAGAAACAGAAACAGTCCAGTATTATTTGAGCTGCACAGCCTGCCTCTAACGTCTGTGTTAGAGTTGTATCTTTTTTTTTGCAGCATTCCTTTGAATTTAGTATAGAAGATAGATCCTTTATATAGATCCTTTACAAACAGTAAATAAGAAGTTTAACCTTACCTCCTTGCCTGCCTAGGTCAGCTGAGAGGCATAAATGAAACTAGGGAGTGAATGGCCCCTCACATGCTACATTCAAAAGAATAAGGCAGTATTTAAGTAAGTTGACCATGGTAAAGATAGGTGTATCAGACTGAGTTTAATAGTGCTGAAAATGAATTAATTCTGTTGTGGTCAGGGGAATGGTTTAGGATTAATTCCGGTATACATAAATAAAAATGTTCCCTGTATCAGTTTTTCAAACTGTTTTAATTTTTCTCTAATTTCCAAATACTATCATTTAATTTAAGTGGGCTCCTTTGTTTGGAGTCATCTCTCTCAGCTCCTGGAGACGGATGATCCATTGAAGGAGCACCTTCGAAATTCTATTCCTGATGAAATCCTTAGCAGAGATTTTGACCAGGAGACATGGAAATACTCCTCATATTCTGATGTCACATTCCACTCAGGTATGTGAAGTTTTAGAACTTAATGCTTTGTAGCATATGGGTTATTAAAATCCCACGTGGTTTTTCTGGTCCTTTACATCTTGCTTCAGAGAATTTTACTTTTTATGACTTAATAGCACCCAGATATGTGTATGTAGGCTTGATTCTGCTCTGGTCTTAATTGGAGTATATCAGATGTAATTCCAGCAAGCCAGATACCATGCAACTTTGCCTTTTGTGATTGAGGACAGTAAGAACCAATGAACTTTTTAGATTATTTTTGTGAACATCAAGTTTTGATTCCTTCCTTAGGGATCTTTCTTTGCAGCAACAGGGGATTGGGATGTATTTTTTTTATTCTGATTCATGTGCTTTCATTGGTATAAGAAGAGATTCTGACTGATTCCTTCCTGTTTTACTATCTGTTCATCACTTGTTTTTAACAAAAATGCTAGATAATATTTTTCCGAGTAACATTGTGATTTTCTGTCCATCTCTTCCAACATCTTCATGCATCTCTTGTGTATGATATGTATTCTAAACGCTCTTTTAGCGTTAGTCAGATAATAGGCTTTCAGTAATGTCCATTAAAGTCTTTGCTAGAGTAAAAAGTTACATAATTTCACCTGTTGGCTTAATGTTTTATTCACCATATTAATGATCAGAATTGCAATTTTGCAAAGAATTATGAGACTTGCAAAATACGTGAGAATAGCTGATCTCCAAATGACAGACATATGGTATTTTCTATTGCAGCTGGTGCAGGTGCAAATATGGAAGCATCAGTGGTCTTTTCTCCTGCATCTTTTCTACCACGATCAGTCATGACAAATTTGACCATTCACCTTATGGGGCAGGCTATAAATATACTGGAGGTAAGTTTATGGATTTTTATTTTCTTATACCCCTCCGCAAGAGACACTTGGTATATTGATTTAAAAAAAAAAAAAATATCATTTTTATTTTCCCATTACATTTCCTTTAGCAAGGTGTGCTTTTCACTGCTACAGCAAAGTTGCCTCAGACTGATGACTCCTGTGTGTAATGGAATTATAACAAAACCACTTTCACTTTGATAGTATCATATGCTAGCCAAGTGAGTTATATTCAGCCTTGTTGTTGAATCAAATGGAAGACAGAAGTCAGTGCTTTCTGAGACACTGGTCTAGCTCCTGTTTAGGATAGTAAGATGCCTTCGGCTCACTTACAGTGAAAAATGAGTTGGCTTGGGTACACCATTCCTTTAATACAGGAGATAGAGTCATATATCCCTAACTGAAGTCACTGTTTTAGTCCCACTGAGCATCCAATGCTTGGGATATTTAAATGGCCTGCCTGCAACCTTTTCATCTTTTACTGTGCCTCTACTGTGCCTCCAAGAGAAATCAATTTTTGGCATATGGATTCTTTATTGCAGGTAAAACTATGTCTGTGACAGAATTTAATGTAGCCTTCAGATCTCAAGTTTAAGCTTGCAAGGGAACAAATATTTTTTTTTTTTTTTAGTATCATATACCCTGGATTTATATGTGTTAGTAATACTATTTTAATCAGACTTCCAAACAGAATCTTATTTCAGGAGTATTAAAAGGGTGAGTTGCTGTTTTCTAGCCAAAATACTGTTTGTAGCATTCTAAAATAACAGTAGCTCAAACTGTCCCATCATGGTGTAAATGAACCAATACCTGAATAAAAAAGGATTTTTATTTTTTATTGAGCTTCACATAGTCAACAAACTAAAGAATTTTTACTGGGAAGATTTAATATTGAAATATCCAATATTGGATGCTGCCTGATGTAGGATACTAAACTCTGTAGACTACTGTGATCTCATATGGCAAATCTTTCTTTGTACAAATCCTAAAGGTTAAATCTGGATGTATGTTTTTAATGTCTGCCTATAGAACTGGATGTGGCTTATGCATCTCATTGTCAGGCTTTTCAGTGTGTATGCTCTCCCCTAGATTGGTGTACGATTAGAGAATGCTGAAGCTCTCGTGCAGAAGATTTTTGGGCAGAAGTCTGCTACTTTCAGTGACTATTTTTTTGCAAACACTAACGAAAGAAACCACAAGTCAGAAAACCCAGTGGAAACAACAGAAAAAATCAAGCAGAGGAAGCTGACTTCAAAGCGATACAACCCCGCTGATCATCTTGTGACCAAGTCTGGCAAGCCAAAGTTGAGAAAAGCTAACCAGAATTGTCCTGGTAGAAAGTACACCAAGATGAGTGAGTTAGTCAAAAAGGTAACTGGCTGTAGATCTTGGAAAAATTAAGGACTTTCCCCAGTTAAATTTAGGGCCCCATCTAGCACTGGACAACTGCTCTGTATTACTGTGACTCCTCTGCATAAGGTGTATATAACTTGTTCCACTTACTTGCAGAGAACTTAATAGCGACATAAAATACAAAGCAACAAAAGAGCCAGATCTCCAGTTTTTCAGATTCTTTTATTGTTTTAAGACAATGACTCTCAGCCGGGGGATTATCTTGCCTATGTTTTGGGCTTCCTCTCATTATTTTGAGCTCTGATCCTCTTTATACTGATGTCTTTTTTTCTGTTGACTTCTGCTGCACTGTAAACAGCTGCTTGATGTTAAATTCCTGAGTCACACTGTTTGTGATCTGACTTCCCAGTTTGATGTCAGACGTTACACTGAGTCTTTGTGAAATTACCCATGTTTGGAGAGAGCTATGTTCCATGTATATAACAGGAAAGCTTTGGGAATTGGCTTCAATTGTTGATGTATTATCTGGAAAACTTGGGGACTATGATTTATTTAGTGTCTTAGACCATCTCTCTTCCTGGGACTCAGAATTTCTTCTTACAGTGTAAGCTCAAGTGCATGTTGTGTTGCTGAAGTTTAGCTGAAAAGAACAGGTACTAATCCAGGGTCTGAAGTGGTCTTGAAATATTTATAAAATGGAGCCTAATGTCTGTTTACTAATATCACAGCCTGCACTGAGGAATTGTTTATTATGAGTTTGAAAGGGAATTAATATAAATATAATTCTCTTCCTGATTTGTTTGTTTATCACATCTCAGTTCACTGAGACAACGGTGAGAAAGGAGGCGCTGAAGTGTGAGCTGAGCATGAAAATCTTTGGAAATGAACTTAGTTTCTTGGATTGTGAAGATTTAAGAAAACAAATGAAACATTATTCTTTAAATCTGGCTGAACTGGCTGTCAAACTTCTGAAGGTAAAAGGAACCTTTTTTTCTGTTTGAAAGTAAATGCCTTGGGAAACTACTTTCTGACAGATATGTAAAAGATAAAAAATACTACATTTTGTTTCTCTAAACTGAACTCTAAAAGACACCAGTATATGTTGGGTTTAAACAGCATTCAGTACATTAGGCAAGGACTTGTTCTGTTGTTGATGATTCTTATCACTTGCTTTTCTTATACAAATCCATCCATGCTTAAATGAGAAATAATTCTTACTTTGACTGGGGTGGGACTAGTGCCTAACTCATGCCCTGGCCAGATGCAGACTTTGGGCTGCTTTCTACCTTATTTCCCAAATCAGCTCAGTTGGAAACACTTTCACAGCAGACAAATGCAGTGGATAGCTATATCTGAGAAAAAAATCTTCAATGCTGACTTCATTATGCAAAATAAAATTCTGGTTTTTCTTTGTTTGGTTTTTTCCACCATAGGGGCAAGAGGTCCAGTTTAATAAAAGACTGAGTTTGGCCACCGAAGAATTGCAATTTCCAGCAATTTCAGGCTTTCCTGTTCAGCTGGCAGTCAATGCCTCAGCAGCCATTAACATAAAAATCAAAGGGAATGCGGATTTCAAACAGCAGTCAAATTTCTTTCTAAATAGTTATATCAAGCCAAGGTAATAAGCCCTGCAAATATGTCACTTTCACATATTCCTGATGTGCAAGATTTGTGTGCAAATGTCTGTTGTAATCAGTTAGGAGATTCCTGAAGAGCTCCAGCAGTCATCAGCCTCACATTGCTGAATGGTTGCTGTGCTGTGAGGACAGCAGTGGTTTCCTATCCCGCCTGTTTGATTTTGAACTCTATTGCTGTGCTTTTCCCATACTGTTTTAAGCTGACTGTTTCTCCCTATCTCTAAATCAAATTCCTAAATGCTTGCTTGCATTTTTGAATTCTTTACCTGTTACAGGGATGGCATTTGGGATTTTTCTCAGGATCAGACATGTAGTTACAGGTTATGAATCTACAAACCAATGGATGATTTAACCCTGTGTTTCCTTACCTGGCTATTGTAGCTTTTTATACTTACTGAATACATTTACTAAAATTCATTAAGTGCTGTATAGACAGATAAATTTACATGGTGCTACTCAGTCCTAATTGCTTTCTCTTTCCTGATACTTCATTGCTAAAGTTGGGGTTCAAATCCCTTACTGAGGATAGATAGAAAACTTCAAATTAAGTGCTTTAAAAAGAAAGTGCTTTTTATAGAAGAATATGTATCTGAATCTTTCAACAGTGCGTTTGTCCAGCTTTCTGCCCGAATGGGAACTGTGGGGACTCTGGGACAAGCTGGCCTAAGCTGGTTAACAGGAATGAGGACATCTACTAGTCTTGATGGGGGAATCCAGGTGAAAAAAGGGAAAGAGCTCAAAGTTTTTTTGAACACTCCAGAAGAATCTATGGAGATAATTAATTTCAGGTAATCTTTCTAAAATAGTAACTGTGACAACTTTCTTGAATCAGAACTTAACTGGCAGGCTCATTAATAGACCAGAAATGTATTTTGTCAGAAAACAAGTCTGACATACTCCGAATCTGCTATTCAGAAGAAAAGGAAGGCAAAATTATTCTGTGCTTCTTACATGTTTTACTGTAAAAACATATAGTGAAATCAAAGCCTTATGCTAAAAATGTAAGTGAACTTTTCATACTCTCCAGTTTTTTCCCATTGAATGTCAGTGCTGTTTCTGGAACTTTAGTGCCCAAAGAATCTAGTTCAGAGTATTGAAGTGGTGGAGGAAGAACTTAGCATTACTTCTACAGATGGCATTTAGCAAAATCAGGTACAGAACAGTATTTAGCAAAACATTTGGGTAATTTGAAATATAATACTAACAATGTGTGCTCATACCCTTCTTGTGAGTTTTTAGTCAGGTTGTTTAATGTTAGATAAAGGTTACATTGTAAAATACCATCTCAACAACTGTCAGATGTTAAGCAAATTAATTAATTGTGTTAATGCAAGCTAGGCTTTTTAGCTCTTTTTTTTTTTTTTTTTCTGCTGACTTTCTCTTTCCGTTGGACTTTTACATTTGATAGAAATCCAAGTAGAAGGCACATATTGTAAATGACATGTCAGCTACATGTCTCTTAGACATGACAACAGATGAACTAAGTGTCTACAGTATGTGGATTGTCATTCCTTTGTATTTCTCTTTATTTGGGACATTGTGGTTCTATAGGATGTGCAGTTCAGAAAAGAGCTAAAAGGCTCTGGACTTTGCATTTAAACCATCCATTCCCTTAGGACTCTGGGAAACTTACTGATGTAATTTTATTTCTGTCAGTTAGGATGGATGACAGACCAGAGTGGAAGTCAAAATAATTACACACCTGTATTGTACATTATTTGAATGAAAGACTGACTATAGAGTCTATTAGATATTACATTAACTCGCTTGCTCCCATCAAGTGCAGAGACTTGTACAAGCAGTTTAGTGAAGTTCTTGAAGAACTTCAAGACTGGAACGAAACTGATGTCACTACATACCCTAAGGGAAAAAAAATAAATGTCTAGAATCCAGGGAGCGGAGTTGCAATACACTGACCATACCAAATTGCTCAGAACAGAGACATTTAATACTCACTGTGAAGAACTTCAGAAGAATGTCAAGACAGTGGCAGAATAAACACGGAAGCTGTGGATAAAAATCAGTGCTAATTAGAAGAAATGTAGACTGATCTCAGCAGAACTTCATCTTGTTTTTCCCATCTGGGAGAAGATGGCATATAACTGTTTAAATATTGCTGTGACTTTAGCATAATTGTTTTTAAGTGACTGAAATTCTTGTTTGTAGTTCTAAACTCTACTTCATAATGGCGGATGAGACAGAAGATACAGATGTTTTCCAAGACCACACAGAAACCAGATCTTGCACTAGGGAGGAAGGTGAGTCTAGCTATATTATGTTTTAGAAAGCTTGATCATTCTGAAATACCCATGACAGATCATTTTATTCAGTAGAATTTATTTTTTATGTATTAGTTCTAAAAGGTTTGCAGTGCAATGTTCATTTACATGTTTTCTTTGTCTGTTCTGACTGAATGTTCAACTGTTGTCTTCCACCAGTGTCTGAGATTATTGGCTGGCAGCTGTGTTCTGAAATGTCATACCCTGACCCAGCTAGCGGTTTGTTTTTCCCCCTTACTGGACCTTTGAGAGTGATTGTCACATTAACTAAGCAAGACAGAGGTCTGCAGCAGTATCTTGTGGAAGCTGCATATAACTATATTCCTCAGGTACTGTTATGGCATGCTTTACTTTGGCTTTAGTTTTAGATTATTATGCTAATGAAAGTATGGTATATCTCAGTACTGTATATTCAACTTAACTGGCTTTCAAGGTCTACATTATTATTATTTCCATTCCCATTATACTGGGAAAATATGTTGAAAGCAAATCACTGATGCTGATAGTGGGTATACACCATTTCCATATACTGAACAGGGCATAGAAATACTAAGTTATTTGGTTGGATAAGACTGAGAGAGCTGGAAGTAGAGACCAGGATTTTTGACTTGGTACCTGGGACTAGACAACCTGACCTCACTTGGATGACTTGTTTTTCTCAAAACCCAAATCATTAATTTGCACACCTTGTTTGAAAGCAGAAGTTAGGCTCCAGTGAATCCACTCCAGAAGTCAGTCAGTTGTTTTAATATGTTTGTTTGGGCAAGATGTAGGAAGGAATGGTTTTCAGCTTCTGCAGGGGACAGGAAGAATTTATGGCTTTTTCTAAAATTATAGGTGTTTAACACAGGCAGCAGCTGGAGTCTTATCTTCTATCACAGCCGAAGTATGCTGCTGGGCTTGAGCAACTTCTTTTTACTGGGAGACAGTTTGGGCTTTGGCTGCATTCAAACACTGCTCAGTATCTCTAAGACAGTGAGATAAGCGCAATAAGCAGAGTAACTTCCCCTTCATGATTTTGTTTTTCTGACTTTCTTTAATAAAAGCAGGAAAGGCAACAGGCATTTTTCTCTGTCAGAGAATCTGATGTCTGTTGGCCGGCCAAAACTGTCAACTAAGGCACCCACTACTGGATTATGGTGCTGTGTACTGCATCCCACTGCCGACACCGGAGTGTAAGGGCTTAAGGCAGCCCTGCCAAATTCAAGTTACCTAGGCCTGAGCTGTAGAGCTTACATTTATAACTGGAAGTGTGGTCTGATTTTGCATAAAGGTTGACAGGATTCAGCATAATTTCAAGACACCAGGTGCACATCAAAGCCACTTTATCACTCCCCCTCCTTGGCTGGACAGGGGAGAGAAAACATAGCAAAAAATTCGTGGGTTGAGATAAAGGTAGGGAGAGATCATTCAGCAATTACTGTCACAGGCAAAACAGACTCAACTTGGGGAAATTAATTTAATTTATTACCAATCAAATCAGAGTATGATAATGAGAAAGAAAACAAATCTTAAAACACCTTCCCCCCACTCCTCCCCTCTTCCCGGGCTCAGCTTTGCTCCCAGTTTCTCTACCTCCTCCCCTCAAGCAGCACAGGGATATGGGAAGTGGGCGCTGTGGTCAGTTCATCACCTGCTGTTTCTGACACTCCTTCCTCCTCAGGGGGAGGACTCCTCACACTTTCCACCTGCTCCAGCATGGGTTCCCCATGGGAGACAGTTCTCCACAAACTTCTCCAGCGTGAGTCCTTCCCGGAGGCTGCAGCTCTTCCTGAACTGCTCCAGCGCCCCCTGGGGTCACAAGTCCTGCCAGCAAACCTGCTCCAGCATGGGGACCTTCCCACGGGGTCACAGCCTCCTTTGGGCACTCACCTGGGGTCTGCAGGTGGGATCTGCCCCACCGTTCCCCTCCATGGGTGCAGGGGACACCCTGCCTCACCAGGGGCTGCACCAGGGGCTGCGGGGGAATCCCTGCTCCAGCACCTGGAGCACCTCCTCCCCCTCCTTCCTCACCGACCTGGCTGTCTGCAGAGTTGTTTCTCACATATTTTCACTCCTCTCTTCAGATACTGTTGCCCATGAACAGTTTTTTTCCTCTTTCTTAAATATGTTATCCCAGAGGTGCTGCCACTGTCACTGATGGGCTGGGCCTTGGCCAGTGGTGGGTCCATCTTGGAGCTGCTGGCTTTGGCTCTGTTGGACATGGGGGAAGCTTCTAGCAGCTTCTCACAGAAGTTCCCCCCTGTAGCCCCCCGCTACCAAAGTCTTGCCCCACAAACCCAGTGCTCAAGGTCAGTATAGTGTGAAATTCAAGGTGTTCAGACAGTGTTTCCCAAGACAGGCACTGCCCAGGGAATGGAAAACAGAGCCTGGGAAAAGTAGAAATTTCTTGCTGAAAATCTTGAAAAGCAGATAGGTGAAAAATTATTGTGGCAGTGAAGATGACTATGATCATGTGATGTAACTCAGTGTGATAGATTGTTTTGTAAATGCTGTGCCAATTGCAAATATGGATATCCTTTCTTTCTTTCAGGACAATTCCTGGATCCCAAGTGAAGCTGTCCTTCACTTCTTCATTGGGACTCCAAAGTCAGACTTGAAAAGGGATGTTGGTGTTGACCTAAATTTTAGTGTAAGACAGAAGAAGTTCAGAATTCAATTTATACAACCTAAAAAAAAAATCGAGATCGATGGTAGGTTTTTTGACTATGAACCAGATCATCAGTTAGTGTCAGTTAGGAGAACTTCATCAGCATTGAGAAATATCAATATATTTCAGTGAATAATCTAATGCTAAAACTATGTTATTGTGTGGTAGCCATTCAGTTTACTGCTTTAGGTAAAACCCATTCCTAGTGGGTTTTGCATCTTGATTAAGACTATTTTGCAGTCAGAGGTTCAGTACCTGATTCACAAACTCATGTTACAGAGGAAGGCTGTTACCAGTATAGATGAAGTTAAGGCTAAGGACCACAGTGGATTGTTCTGTAATCTTTTAGATAGGGTGAACTATTCCTGAATTTTCATTTACTGTGTTCTGTTAGTTCTGATACAAAATTACTTGTTGCCAACTCAATTAAGTATGATATTACTGTGCATTATAATAAATAGTAATATTTCGATCACAGTGTAACATAGAAAATCAACAAACAGATTGATGAAATATAAACTGATAAAAATATAGCAATAATATAAACATATTCCAGCTTCTTTGTCATGCTGGTGAAGTGATGTTTGGTTTTATTTTGATGTATTCTACCATATCGCATTTTTAGAATTTGTCCCTCCAGATTTTAAATTTTTTTTTAATCCTAGTTATTTTCAAATGGATTGCATGGAAGATTTACCTACATGTACAAAGTTTTGCATGCACAGAAATGTCTCCACAGCACAACACAGCTTACAAGTTTTATCAGAGGCCTGAAGGAAGTGTCCTTAGTTTCCAGAACTAAGCTGGTTTGTTGGAGACAGCTTCGTTATCTCTTCTCATTTAGTGTTCTCAGAATGTCCTTTCAAAATGAGATGTGTATTCTGGGGACCCTTTGCAAACTCTGTTCCTAACTTTTCCTAACTGTTCCTTTACTCTGATATTTATTATGTTTTTACTTTCTAAACATAGTTTTCACAACAATTGCAACTATCATTTTGGGTACAGTTTTATGAAGCATCACGGAACAGTATATGTCCAGAAGAAGTAAACAGTTTTTTTTTTCTTCCAAGGGAGAATTGAGTTTTCTAAAAATTCACGAATTGGCCACCTGGAGCTGATAGTAGATGACCAAGATGTATATTACATTAAGGTATGTTTTCGGGTCATGAGTTCTCATACTAGCACGAATACTTAAATAAAAGCACAGAAGAGAAAGGCAATGAAAAACACACATATTGAAAAACAGTTTTGTGAGCAATCCATCAGAGAAATTGCCAGTTATCTTTATTACCTATTTTTGAGGTAGACTCAGTGCTAGATTGCTGTGTTTTAAAAGCTTTTAAGGCATGGCTTCTGCAAGTAATCTAAAGCAATTGTTTCCCATTCAGATGTACTCAAAACCTTTGGGTTGCTTCCAGTGTTAATTCTGTTAAGTAAGTGTTAAGTAAGTAAGTTAAGTTAAGTAAGTTAAGTAAGTTAAGTAAGTTAAGTTAAGTAAGTTAAGTAAAAAAGATCACACTGACTCCTGTGGACTTTGGCTCATGATGTGCATGTGTAGTCACACAGTTTTTCAGACCTGTATTCTGACCATGCATAAAGACCCTTGAATAAGCTCAGGCTAATTTCTTCACTTCCGTGGACTCTCTAGATGTAAGAATGTCTAAGATACTGTTCTTCACATCACAGAAATTGTGGATTTCTTAGAGCACTGGGGAATAAGCAGGAGAATGCCAGTGTTTGAACTCTGAAATGAAAAAGCAAACAAAGATGGAGGTGGGAGTTTATCACTGAAACTCTACTGACATTTTTGTTTTTATTCCAGGACTTGAACAATTTTTTCATTATGCAATTGATACCCAGAGTAGGATGCCATGTCTTATGTGGGCCTCCAAAGCCAGTTGGTTTCTAATACTGTGTTTTCCTGCAGTGAGCACATTATTTAACAGATTACTTTTTTTCTACAGTAATATCTCAATAGACTTTTTGGATGTTTCTCATGAACCTAAACACTATTTAGTGTTGCAGATTGTTTCTTTTGCATCTAGTCCAATCTAAATCTAGTTACCGCTGTGAGACTGCCAATATTTTCAGCAACACCATATTATTCTTTGGCTCAGTACTGTAATATTATTAAAGATTTCAGTTACTACTGAAGCCAGCAGGAGGTGAAGGAAATAGCATCTCATGCCACTGTGATTTTTGTACAAGTGGAAAAACAAATCCATCCTTCCTCCCACTTATTTACTAACGGTGAGTTTTATGGTTTGGGGAGGTGGAAGAGGCGTTGTTGGGTGTACAGAAAAAAAGTCTCTTTTCTTTCTCCTCTCATTTAATTTCTGAAATGGCCAAGACTATACTATTGCTTTCTCAAAACTTAGGAAGTTTGTACTGTTGAGCAGTTTGGGTTTGATTTTGGGGTTTTAATTTCTTTGTTCTAGGGAATGACAGATTTGCAGACATTGAGTGGAGAGCAGAGATACATGACCCAACTGGAGGTGAAGCTGGTAAAGCAAAGCAGTCCTATCATTCTGTCAGGAAACATCACTAAACAACTTGGCAAGAAGATAGCTTTTTCAGTATCGCTGAATAATTTGTTGAAGGATGCTGCATTTCTTTCAGGTTAGAGGACAATAAGTATTCACCATATAAATGGAAGTTCTTGAGCCCTTATACATTAAGGTTGCCTGGTTTTGGAGACATATTTCCAAAGTTTCTTTCAAATCAGTAAGACTGCTTTATGAAATTATTATCCTTGATAAATTAGTAATAATGTATTTTGGAATAATAAGAATTATAAATATTTTTTTTTTAAGTCTGCTTTTAATTACTGTTGAAGAGTGTGGAGGAAATAAGATGTAAGGAGTCACTTAGAAAAAAAATCGCCAAAACAGTAACAGCTCTTAGAATATTCTGTTTCACTTTTCTTGGTACAAAACAATGCAGAGACACATATGTGTAGCTAAATGTCTCTTAAGACCTCTTGTTCTAAAAATGATTTGTTTTCTTATTCATATAGCATCAATTCATTAAAAGGTTGATTAATACAGTGGAATAAACCAGTAATTTAAGTCTAGGGCTCTCCTTTTTTCCTTAATATTTCTTACTGTACTCCCCATGTGGCAAAGACATTGAAATGTCATAGGATTGCACAGTATTTTCAAAGCAAACTGCCTTTAAAGGAATGGAGAATGCCAGTTTAGTTTGTGGGAGATCATCTTTTGGTGAAATCTTCATTCTTAGCTTTTGCATGGATTGCATCTAAAAACGATTGTGGTCCAATTTCAAACTGTTATGCCCTGAGAACTAGGCTGCACCAATTCTCTTGCAAAGCCACAACCTTGCTGTGACAATGTAGAAGTAAATTTACACATGTTCACAAGTTAGGTCTTAGTTAATTAAGAGATCAGTCTGTTGGAATTTATTTCCTTTTAGAAGCAGCTTAGACTGGATTAATTTCCCTAAACTTTAAGCAGTATCTGAGAAATGAGAACTACAGGCTGTAGATGGAGTTGGAGAAAGACGACTGAAGGTCCAGCTCTGTCTTTTTGTTTACTACACAAGATTGTTCCTCATGAGGTTCCTCAGTTACATGGGATGAGATTGAACAGATTTGTGTTTTCCCCACTGTAGTATTCCTTTTACAAGCTGAAGTAACTTCATGTTCTACCACTTCATAATCACTTCTACTCTTTTTGTAGCATTTCTGGAGAAGAAGGTTGATGATAAGCTGAGACAATATTCATTGGAAGGGGAGACTTACCTTCCAGGTGTTCTTGGAGTTCACATCATTGGTCTTCTCCAGCAACGTGAGGGATTGTGGTCTCATGGTTTGAGGATAAAATACGGACTCCTAGGTACAGTGAACAACAGTGAAAGTAAAAGCATTCTGTTTGTCTCATTTTTCTGCAAGTTATTTGCCTGTATGTTTAGGACACTCTTAACAAGAAGGATTTCAGCTGATTTTTAAAACTATGATCTGAAACCTAGGACAAGTTTCTCTTTTCACTTGGATAAACTTTACTCTTTGAGTCTGCATGTGCTTTCTACAAGCATGTCCAACATTTGATTAAAAAAATCACTTTTTCAGTGGGAATGCTTCAAGTTAATTTGTGTTCTCAGTTATTTATACAAAATGAATGGTTGCACACTTAAAAATATGAGGAACTGTTTCTAGGAAACAGTTGGCTGTGTTCTGGCTGCAGTGTGTGAACTGTGTGTTAATTTACTGGACAAAGCAGGTGAACATTGGTACAACTATATCAAGGTATTGAGTAACTAGTAACTATTGAGTAGCTAGTCATGATAAGCATTATAGGGTGATTGTTTATATAAAGTATGTTGCACATTCAGAAAGAGTATGTAGGAATATGAGTAGAAAAGTTTTCTTAAGCCAACGCAGGTACGACCCCATAATTTTGCTAAAAATGACATGCTGATCAGAGTATTTTATATGCACAAACAGAAACATACCTGAACACTTATAACAGTATTAGATGATGTATAGCTATGTAATTATAAAGTTATATACTTACAGCTTAAGTCATGTTTTGATATAAACCCAATTTGGCAACTGTTCTACCTAAAGTGGTAGGGAAGTGATTCCTTGTAGAATACTGGATTTAAAAAAAAAAAAAAAAGGCAAAAAATTAATGTTTGAAACTTCAGATTCATTATTTTAAGCTTTATTTCAGTGACCAGAAGGGCTAGAAGTTCATTATTTTTTTCTGTTTAAGATGCAATGTCATGTAATATCATAATGTCAGGAGCTGAGTGGTAACAGAAAATCATAAAATATTGTGAGACCCCCCAAGAAGGCTGCAAAGATTGATCATGATTAGTTTGTAGTGCTTTTACTTCACACAAGTAAATTCCATATAAGCAATAAACTTAGTGCCTGCTTTTAAAAATTTATTTATTTATTTATTTATCTATCTATCATTTCTGAAGAAAAAGTGAGTGAAAGAACATGGAAATATGGTAAACATCCAAGAAGAGCCTTTGCTTTTCTTAAACAAAATTGGCCTAAGTCATGGGATCATTTTCATTCCATTCTTAGTACAAACCAGCTGTTTCCAATTGTCTGAACTTAGAAACATCTTAAATTTTAATAGAGTAAACAGAGGCCCAAACTCTTATATGTAAAGCCTGTAACATGGCTGTTCCTAGGTTTTTCATTTGTAGTACAGCTTGTGGAAAAAAATAAAAATTTGCAATGCCTAACACATTTTTTCGAAAGTTTTACTAATTATTTGCATGTACAGCATGTCTGGAGTCAGAAGTGCAGAGCTATTGATTGCTGTTAGGTTGGACATACGTATAGCAGGAAAATAAGTTTAGGTGTCAGAAACAGTGCTTTGGCAACAACGCTGTCGTCGGTAAAATGTGTCTAGATCTTGAACAGATAGTGAAGATAATTCTTGAGCTGAAGTTCATTTTAATGGAGTTGTGCCGGTATTGGTACCAATCTTCACAAACTTTGGTCATACTCTTAGACTGGAGAACATACTGCCAGGCCTTTTACAGGAATAAAATATCTCCTTGTCTTTTACTTTACTGTTGGAAAAAGTAAAAAGTGTTTTCAGTTTCATAGATGTAATTCACTTACCTAGCAAATATAAATGCACTGTTCTTAAATGCAAGTTCTTTAAATGTGTGCTTTTCTTTGGATTCAAATATACATCTGTAAAAATATACAAATCTCACTTTAATGTTTTTGAAAACTAGAAACCTTGAAGCCAGCACAAGATTTATACTATTAATACTTTGAAAGTTTACTTTTGATTTATTTGAGTAGGTAACTTTGTGATTTAACTTGAACAGGAGAGGCAAAAAATCTTCATCATGAATGCGGTATGCGACAAAAGATTAAAGTGGAGACAGGTGCACACGGCGTGTACAAACTTGATACTGGGCATGAATTTCACTGTGTGCAGACTCCGACCTATAATCACAAGGTAAAGATACTGACCAAAGCACGCACTTACTTGTGTGCTGAGTACCCTTGTGTAACTCAGGTACTGAGAGGCTTAAACCAAGCGATGCCCAAGATTGTCATTTTTGGATCAATCTTTTTCTTCTCATCTTGTTTCTCTTCACTTTCTGTGTAGACAATGATACCTAGTTAAGTTGCTAATTCGTGCAGTCCATTACAGCTATAAGTGATGGAACTCTCCAGTGTTGAATTTTTTCAGGTATTAAATCACACAACTTCTGCAGAATGTTTGTTGTTAAAAATTTTGTTAGAAATAAAACAATAGTATTAGTAAGTTTATGATTTATCTTGTTCTATCCTTGTAACTAAAAGTCAGGAACTCTGCTTATTCATCAGAAGTTGTGTCTGGAAAGTAAGGCATTTAAAAATATTTTATATTCTGGTTTAGATTTATATACTTTCTTAGAAATTTCAGTCTGTGTGACCCTTTCATGTAGGAAAGCAGATCTGTTTAAAATTTTGTCCTTTACAGATGGCACAAAGACAAAGGTCTTCTTAAAGGCAAATCACCTTTAATACTAGGTATTTGCTGCAGGACAGAAAGCTGTCTGAAAAAAATAAGCTTCTGAATTAAAGGGAATTTGTGTATCCTTTCAGATTTGCTTTTGGTCCAAATTGGACTGAAGCCAAGAAGTGTTAGTATTTCCCATGGAGCAAGATCTTTCCAGGCTTTGCAGCTGCACAGTGAATCCATGTGAAGCAGTCCACCAGGAGTACCTGAGTCCCATCACCTTAGCTTTTAAGAAAAGCAATTTGACTGGCAGTACATACACTAAAAGTTTTGGGTTTTGTACACTGAATTTGTATTTTTGATGGAATGTGATTTCTGTTTGGAAAATTAGCCAGCCCTTTCTGTTTTAGTCTTGCTTGCTACTTGGGAATATTTCTGCAGACTGTTAACAGCAGTGAATAGAAGGGAAGGCATGGTTTACAGGAAAAAGGTGAATTTCTGTTCTTCAGGTTCACCTGAAACATGAAGCGAGTGCATCTTGGCTTTCCTCGCAGATGGAAGTGAACTATGGGAAACACTGGGATGAAATAAACAACAAGAAGAAACTGTTGATCAGCCAGGCATTTAAGAACAGTTCCAGTTCATCTCTAGTCAACTATTTCATGGAGGTAGTCATGATTATTGAACAGTAAGACCTTCACTTCAAAATATTTAACAGGCAAACTAAGAAAAAGTTTGGGATTAATTTATTTATTAAGACTTTTTTTTTTTTTCTGTGTTATGTATTAAAAATATGTCAGATATTGAGACCTAATAAGTCTGAGTTAGGTACGGTCTTAACCCAGGCTCATAGAGATCACTGACATTAAAATGAACAAGGGATAGCCAGTAGATGGTTTTTTCAAATACTAAAAACATTTGGGTGTAATGTGGTATGAGTTTTTTGCAGTTTGCACATATAAAATGATCTCAGAGTTTTATGAAAATTGCTTTGCTCACACAATGTGGAAGGAGAGTGCAGATTGTAATAACTCAGAATATTACAGCATTTAGGTGGAAGTTGGTATGGAATACAGTAGCTCAGCTAAGAGCAGACGTTCATTTTTTTGTTTATTTCTTTGGTGTTTTCTGTTATAAATTGATTTCTACCCTGAATCAGCAGAAAGTTTTTCCATATGGTAAAGTATAATTAAAAGCCTCAGAGAGGGGCTGTGCCTTCTTTTGAAGCATCTTCAATGGGCTACAAAAAGAAATAAAATAATTATTTATATTGGCATACCCTGTTATCTTTTGTAGATAACAGTTCTTAGAGTTATCTGTAGATAAAAGTTCTTATCTGTAGATAAAAGTTCTTAGAGAAGCTACAGAAACTACAACTATAAATTTTTGTGCTATTTTTTAGAAGTTGCAGGTCTTCTCTGTTACTGTCTTAGACTAAGTAATAGTTTTCTGAGATGGGCTGTCATTATTCTATTTCCATAAGGAGCACCTGTAAGCATAGAATTTATCTGTGATCCCAGCATAGACTGACCTAGAATGATGGGTTTTTTTCCCTAGAAAGTAAAAGGTCTAAAAAATAGTGGAAGTTTTCCTTTTTGAATCCCCAGTAGATGTAACAAATGCGTATTATCTGTAATTGGTCAGCATGCATGAAAAGCTATAAAGTGAATGGCAAACGTGCCGAGCAGAGGCACTAGCTTTGACCTTCTTGCTGTTATGTGTGGATGTGTGTGTTGGCTTGGACAGCCTGGAAGATGTGATCCTGTTTTTATTTAAATTTGTTTCACTTGTTTTCCAGTTTACCGTGCAAGTCCTGGAAAAACAGGTGAATTATAGAACCCAGCTGCAGCACTCACACAACTCTCAAGCTTATTTGCAGAGCAACACCAAGTTCGAGGTGCAGTATAATGACCACGTGCCATTTGTGGCTGGGCTGCAGTGGAAAGACACATCCAGAAGTGGCCTGAAGAACTGGGAAGGTGAAGTTCCACAAAGTATTTCCAGTCTGGGATTAGAAAAGCAGGCACTGAAAGTTGCTGCTGAGATTTTGTGAGGTAGTTTTGCGGGGCTGTAACAGAATCATAGAAATATTGGTTGGAAGAGACGGACTCTGGAGATTATCTAGACCAGCTTCCTGCTCAAATTAGGACTGTTCTTAACAGTAGATCACATCTGCTGTGGTTCTGTCTAGTGGAGTTTTCAAAATCTCCAACTTTCCACAGCCTAGCTGGCTAGCCTCTTCCAGCAATTCCTTAGTCGCTCAAAGTGCAGTTTGTGGCCATTGTCCCTTGCCTGCCTCCCTGGACGGGTTTGTGTTCCTGCTGTAGGCAGCTATTAGACTCCTCTGTTCCTTTGCCAGACTAAATAAGCCCAGCTCCTGCTCTTCTTGTCACAGGTCCTTTTGTCTTTGCCCTTTATCATCATGGCAGCCCTCTGCTGTAGCCTTTCTGGTTTCTCACCATCTATCTGGATCAGGATGCTCCAAAACCAGATCCAGTGTGACAGATGTAAACTCTCCTGTACTGTGCAGAGGGGGATACCTCTGTCTGATAGCCATGCTCCTCATGTAGACCAGTAATGTCTTGTTAGCTTTTGACTGAGATAACTGGCCAAGAAGTGTAGCATGTTTTAAAAAAAAAAAAAATCTTTAGAAAGTTTGTTTTAAGAACATTAGAAAATGGGACACTGAGCAGAATTCTAATGGTGTATTTTAAGCTATAAATTAAACACCTGTGTATATATATGGATATTTTTTTAAAATCACATTTATCTTAGACCTTTTGCTTCATAAAGTACAGCAAGGAGTAGGCCTTTATAAGCTGTATTTTACATTTTTAGAATTCTTTCTCAAATAGGGGTTAAGTTACCAATGGTGTGCCAAAAATCAGTTTTCTGACATTTGGTTCTTAAGATGGATTGAATGCCACTTACATTTGTGCTTTAGGGAATGAAGCTGTATAAATCAGTGCAATGATTGGTTCAGTGTGTAGATTTGCTGTTGAGATACATATTTTTCAAGTCTAGTATGCACCATATGTGCAAAAACTTGGATCCTTATTAATGCAAAACAGCTGGCTTGATACAGTGGACTGAATTAATAGATGTTTTTCTGCTTATTAAGGTGCAACAAACTAAGGTTAGATTAATTGTGAAGTTTTAAAAATTTGGAGATGACTTTGTGGGTGTCTGTCATAAAATAATCGTGAGTTACTGAACTGTATCACAATGAGTGACTGGTGTAATCTGATAAATAACCAGCAAAATTTCAACAGTCTGATAGTGAAATTTCAGCAGCTTGTCAGATATAAACATTCTGAGCTATTAACTAGTTTCCAAAACAACCTATAAATCTTATTCAAAATGTATTTATTGCAGTGTTGAATTTCTGTGTTGACATATGTCAGAACTGCTTTGATTAAAAGTCATTATTGTAATTATGTGAATAATGGTTACAGACTTACAGTTCAGGTAAAGATTTCATATTTTGTTGCAGGTCAGGCAGTAGAAACTTTTCCTGGTGTCGTTTGGTACTGGACTTCATAAATTTCCATTTATTAGCAAACCTCCATATGTGTTACACTATGCAGTATGTTACGCTAGTGAAGGACATTAATTTCATTTTGTGCCATCCAGAGATTTTGGCGATTGGAAGAGAGCAGGTTGATAGTACCATTTTAGCCTCATTCCAGAACCCCGACATCTTAACAGCTTTGTTATGGAGTTAGAATCCAGGTAGCTTAAAATCTCACTTTTCTGCTAGCTTTAATATGTGTTCCTTCCAGGTGGATTAAATATAGACACCCCATGGCTATATCTATATGCAGCCCACAAACTACATCAGCCTCAGCATTCTACTTATTTATTGACTATGAAGCTGACAACTGGAAAAGCTCTCTCCATTAAGAATCTCGTAGTGGAACTGTTCTATAAAGATCAAGGCAATGAAAAGGAAGGGAAAGTTCACATTTACACGCCAGCTACTACATACCTGCAGGTTAGTAATATGATATTCCTGTAGTGTACAGCTTTGATGAGAGAGCTTAGTGATAGATACCCAACAGAACCGTCATCATACTGAAATAACACTTGTTCAGCCTGCTGTGTGAAGTAGCTTGTTTGAGCACTGTGTGCAGATAAGATCTTGAAATACCGATGTTCATCTGTTTTCTGTGCTTGAACGATGAGCTAGTCTTCCTCTGGGGCAGCCAAATCAGCACAGCAAGGATCTCTTTATTAGCTTTAGAAAAATGTTAGGGTCACCACGGCTGCCCCTCTTGGGAATCTGAGTCCATCACTCCCTACACAAAGCCCAAATACGTGATGGCAGAGTTCTGCCTAGGAGTGTACAAATAGTGATTACTATTTTGAAGTTCTCTCCTCTGCCTGCCACCCCCTCACCCAGCCCCATGAGCTAACAGTTTCAGGAAGTAGGAAAATTGGATCATCATGTAAGAAATGTTTAAAACTTGTTCCTTAGTTTTATGAAATAGCTGTGAGTGTCTTTCATTCTAAAAGTAGGAAGAACAATAGCGAAAATTCTAAACTAAGAGCCCAGTGATTACAGCATTCACCTAAATTTGAGGCACTAGATTTAAAGGCATCCTCTGCCTGAGAAGAATGTAACCCGCCTCTTCCTGGAGAGTATCCTGCTCAATGGACTGTCATGTAGTTCATAGCACTTGCTGCCTCTTGATATGGTTTGTAAAAATTCTCCGTGAGTATTTGGACCTCCATTAATGTTAGAGTTCTGATCTTGAAAAACAACACCTTTGCCACTGAGGTGTTTTTGCTGATTTCTTTTGTTGTGACTTAGAGAGTGACTCCAGCCTCTCAAAAACCTGTGAAAGACCCTTCAATAGCAGGTTCTCAATGTGTAGTCTTCTGTCTTTTATACTGGAATTCTTTTACTTTCTGTAAAATTATTAAATATCCATTGGGTGGAATCAGTGTGCCCTGAGTCTATGGATTCTAAGCTTCCTCCTAATTTATTTTAGACTCTGCTATGCTATAGACGTTTAAAACTGATTTCATCAGAGTTGCTGGGTATTTATTAGCAAAATGATAAACCTCTGCCACTATGCAAAGTGTGGAATTGTCTTGAAAAAGCTTAACTTCTTACCTGCTTCTGTATAAATGAGATGAGAGCCTGGAATTTTTTCTTTTCTTTTATAATCCACTGCAGTTGTCTAAATCTTTAACAGGTTTATGTTTAAGGTGTTTATTCTGAACTGCAGCTTTCCCTTGTTTAGATCACTGCTGGTTCAGGCACAGTGTGGAGGATTGTGAGAAACGTTCTTGAATGAGAAAAAAATGTTCATCAGCTATTTTCTTTTCAACTATGTAGTTTTTTTCTTTCTCTTGCTAGAGGGGATAAAATAAACTTTGAGATCTTTATGGCAATTCAAAATAGTTTGATAATGGAAAAGCTGGCACACTATTTCTAATAGTTCTTGTAATGATTGTCTCCAAGAAAATGTGTTCTTTTCCCCACTGTGTTGTGCTGCTGGCACAATAGGATCCTGTCTGTCCTAACTCAGCCAGACTAATGTCTTCGTCTTCGTTTTTTAGGCATCCACATATAATCATCTTGGGAGGAATGTTCTGCATAGCTACAGTGAAATGATATCTCTGTGGAATCGCCTTGTGAAGAATGAGATTCTTTTGGAGAATAATGAGCAAGCCAAGTTTCTGTGCTTTAAGATAAAGTGTACAAAACATGAATTTAACTTCACAGCCAGCTATCAGAATCTGCCAATGGTAAGAAAGAAATACAAATGCAATTTCTTTGACTCAGCACTGTGTTTTTCAGGTCTGCCACCTTTCTGAGAGATGTTATTGCTAGTGTTGAAACTTTAACACTTCTAGTGCTGCTTCTATTTCTGTCCAAAGAGAAAACGAACAAAAACTTGTGTGGTGTAGTTTTGAGTACTTCTCACCTGTTTGGGAGGCCAACTACAGACAGAAAGTCAGCGAGGAGGGGACAAAGAGAAACTACTTGGCTAGAAAGAGAGCTGTAGATGTGATTACTTATGTTTTGATGCAGATGTAAGTAAGGCAGGTGTGGAAGATTCTGCTGTCTTGGAGAATTAAAATATCTTGCCAAGTAGTGAGCAGAGTAACAGCCTGGGTTTATATGCTATTTTAGCCTCTACATAATTTTCAATCTCAAAATTATTTTTGCTTTGCTTGATGTCTGCAGTACAGGAATGGTAAACAGCAAAAGATACTTTGATAAGTTTCTTTGGTCAGTTTCTTGCAGGATGTCTTAAAACAAGAAGTGCTTTTCTAGTCATAGAATTCCATGCTTGGAAAATCTAATCCATTTTTGTATGTAGATGTACTGGTACCAGTGTTAAAGTTTGCTCGTATTGCAAATAGATTACACTCAAGGGATTAATTATAGGGCATAAATGGAGATCAGGATTTAAACTGAAGCAGAAAGGGGTTGATCTGTTCAATGACTGTCTTGCTGCAGCCTGTTGAACAGTGCGGTTTCTATATTGACATTCCTGAATATGAATGCAGTAAATCTGATGCAGTTGTCTTTTCCCCTTCTGGTCACATGATTTGAGTACAGCCTAAGAAGACAAACTTTTCTGTGAACACTGTATGGAGAGCTTATAGAAGTCCACCTGTCATGCTGCAGTTTGAAGGTCAGATAGAAGAGCTGAAGAAGGAGAAGATGCTCTATCAAAAACGTGCAACTCTCCATTTCAGGTTCAGTAGTCATTTCTGTCTCTAAAGAATGCGTTGGCCTAAATTAAATGTACATCTTCATGCTCTCAGAAAACATTCTGAGCTTTACAGAGTGGAAGTGCCGCATGCACAAAGCCTGTGCTTCCTCCCATCTGGCTCTCTGAACCTGCTCAAACACACCAGCTTTATGGGCTGGTTATTTGCATCTATTAGCTTTTGCCTTCCTTATTAAAATGGTAGTGAGCAAAGCTGTCATAGGGAACAGGCCATGCATACTGTGGCAACATGTTTGTTGGCAACTGTACGGAGCATATAGCCTCCTTTCATGAAAATAGCAGGATTGATGGTGTGTCCAAACGTTGAAATGCTGAGAAGTTCCAAAATCCAGATCTGATCCTCTGTGCCATCCAGATGCCTTTTTTCTATCCTCAGGAATAACATAGCCATCCTAAAGCCAAAAGCATCCCTCTTAAAACACATAACAAATGGTCTTGTTTAGATTTTGGAACACGTTTCCATTTCCTGATGAGAATGACTGCACTGCTTCTAGATGTTGGCTGTCTGAAATTTCTTTCTTCATTACCCATTATTGAAGCACAGCTTGAAGGCCTTGGTAAAAATATGTGCTCAGACTTAAGACATCTGTATTGTCTCTGGGGACATCTCAGCTTTCTTAAGGCATAGTAGGTTCAACAGGAGTGCACAGGCTTCCTTAGGAGCCCCTGCACATCTTGGAGATAGCTGAAAAACTACAGGATGCCTTTTCAGTAATGGAAAAAATACATAAATGAAGAATGAAGAGCTGTACCAGATATCCTAACACGCATAAAGGGAGTCCAATGTCTGCTTATAAAAGTTAATGCATTTTTCCAAGACATCCAACTAAGTAAATGTGCAGAAATATTTAATAAAGTCCATAAAACGTTACACTGAAGTAGTAAACTGATCCAAACTATGTAGTGGCTGAACATCTGTTGCATAGGATTCCTGGCATGTAGATACTGTTTCTACAGAAAACATAAAATGTGGTTGATAGGTGAGATATTCAAAGCTGCCATAAGCTTTTGGACACTGTCCCTATTTGAAAGTCTTGGCTATGCAGATATATAGTGTATGTACTGGTTATGCGTGTCAGAATTTTAGAGTGTCACCCTGTCCCATGCTCTTCCAAGCCTTTCCTGAATCCAGGATGGAAAGGCTGTATCAGAAATCCTGGTAAATCTGTAGTTTGCATGAAGTTGTTATTATGCTCTAGTAATTTCTTAGAGGTCCTGGTCCTGTGTGTCCCTTCTGTACCTGACACCCTGATGGTATCTGCAACTGAACATTTCGGAGTTGAAGTTGAACCATGCATGATTTCTTTTTGTAGTTGTCTATTAAAATCTTATACACTTTGTTTATTCCTTGGTTTTTTTTCCAGACATCCTTTTAAAGTGCCCATTTTGCAGAGCTTCCTTCTACAGGAGACATTTACTGTTGACAAAAAGCAAAAGCACTATTTCTTGGAAACAAAAGTTTTGATAAATGAGGTGAAGGAAACAGTTCAAACTCTGACACTTGGTTACCAACCTGAAAACCCGTATGTGAGTTATACAAGAATTTTCTTAATCTGGCACTCCAAAAAAGCCAGCAAATGAGTGATTTACTGTATATATCTTATGTTCTTTGCATTTCCTCACAAACTTTTTTTTAGATTTGTGCTGGGTTAACCCATCCTTATAACTACAGCCTTTTCCCCAAAGATGTTGAAATATGCATTTTAACTCAAAGTCACCAAAATGTGAGTATATTTCCTGTTAAATTCAGTTAGAAGGAGAGATTAATTACCTGTTTATTTGGAGTTTATTGTCTTTTCAGACCTAACTTGCTATAGGTCTTTAGTTCCTCACCATGTAAATGTTACAAGCAGAAAGTTCAGAGAGCAATGATGTGGTTAGTGCCTCCCTAATACAGTGTTTTATATAATAATATATTGTGTAGCAATATATGATAATAATACCTAATATATTATTTTTTTAAATATTATTATGCATGAATATTATTAATAATAACAAGTACTGGAAGGAATGGATTCAATGTTCTCATTCTTACCTAGGTGTATCTTACCAAATGCAGTTATTCTTTTTGTGCTTTGCTCATTTTTCATTCCTGAGCCACAGTGTAACAGCTCACAACTCTTCTATTTTTTGTAATATGTAGGGATGACTTCTCTCATCTTTCATAATATATGGGGTTAGTGCTCAATGCAATTCACTTATTCATGTTCTTAACACGTAGGCAGAGCATGAGCTTGAGACTACCTTGAAGGTCAGTAAGGAAGATGTTTTCAGCTTTCTAGGGAGATACCAGAACAAATCCAGTGAGGCAGATTTTAGACACCTTCTACACATGGATATGACACATTCATTCCAGGTACTGGTGGTTTTCATTTATGGTGTTTTATTTTTTATGTCTTGGTGGCTGTTTTTAGAGCATTGTCCTTAGAATTATAATTGATTCATGGTTGTAAACTTCCTAATTCAATAAAGTCCTGGCCCTGACAAAGACCCAGGGTACCTCAGCAGTTCAAATCATAGTCTGTATCAATAATGTCTTGTGAGAAACACACCAATCTTTCATTTTTATACTTTTTTTTACTGCATTTTTTTTAATTTTCAGTGGTGTTGGATAAAATTGGTTAAATTTTATACACACATTTGCTTATATACATCCTCTACTTCGTGCTAAAAGTTCAGACATCAAATCACATGAGGCAATTGATGGGAATGCAGTGATTATGTTTACATTTTACTTTGCCAAATAGCTTGAGTTTCCACAAGCAGTGGGCCTAAGTGGGGAGCTGTTTTCCAGGCAGACTAAATTGGAACACTTCGACTATGGTGTGAGCATAAAAGCCATCATCAACAAGAACATGTCTTCACAGGTCAGTTCCATGATTATTATAGTCTTGTTGCTTTTGCACTTCATACACTCAGACCTGTGCTGAGTCTTTTGCTTGTTGCATGTGTTAGGAATACATATTAACCTGGGACCTGTTTAACTTCGTGCTATAAATTGCTTTGCAACTACTTTCAAGCATGGGAACACAAATGTGTGTATGTACTACAAAGCTGGTCAACTTACACAGGATTGAGTGAGTGTAGTTAAGAGGTGTAAATTGTTAGGGAAACAGTTAACTTTTTATGATTAGAGTTTGTTCTGGCTAGATGGCTACATGCACTTGGAATAGGTGGCTTATGTTTTGGCTGAAATTCAGAAAACTCTGAAAGTCAAGTTAAATTGTACTTAAAATTTGACGTAGTTTGTAATGTTTTGTTGAAAGCTCTAGCATGGTGACAGTCCTATATGCAAAATGACGTGTCATCTGCAGTTTTCATTACCAATTCAAAAGGTTCTTTCTCTTGGATTAATTTTATCCTGTGTCGTAGGTTGGGGTAAAGATAGGGCAATCACTTTCCCATTAATTTTATGGTCAAAATGGAGTTAACATGGGCAAAATTAATTTAATTTATTGCCAAATAAAAGAAGAGTTAGATAGTGAGAGACAAAGACATAAACTAGAAACACCCTTCCCCCTCTGCTTCTCCCTTCTGCTTTTTCCCAGGGCCAACTTGTAGTCTGCAGTCTTACTCCTTAAACTGATGTTTCAGTATTCTGTATGAAGATTTGAGATCCTTAACGTCCTGTTCTTTGTTTTCTCTATGTGTAGGCCCAGGCAGCCCTGAAGAGTTATGGTGAGAGCAATTTGAATGGCTCTCTTTACCTTCATTCCAATGGAAGGGACATGTTCCTGCTGGAGATTGATATGAACAATGAAAACAGGAAGAATGCCAGAGCTGTGGAATTGAGAGCTTTCCTCCATCAGACAATCCTGACAAACCCAGAATCAATACAGTTACAGCTCATGGGCAAAGTACTTCCATCAAGGTAGAGAAATCAGAATCTTGGACAATAGAGGAGCTGAAGAGTGTTCTGTGATACATATTTAAATGTAACTGCATATAGCTGCAGCAGAAGCCACTGAGCAAATGCCATTTCATGTGCTATTCCCTGAAATACTTTTGCTCTTTGTGTTTCATAAGTCGGTAAAATAAGTTACATTAATGTGTTCTAGTTGCTTTCCTAGGACTTTGTATGGAGATAACTTGGATGAACAGGGGGTAGTGTTATATCGGATTTTCGATCAGCAGTTATTGTTTCCCCCCCACCCCTTGTTTGTTCTCTCAGAAGTAAAGAACTAATATTTATAAGCCATGCCAGTGGAAGAGGGCACCTCCTAGTGTTTATTATAGTTTTATTAAGTACAGTGGAAAGCTCTGAGGTGGTAGGGATGGGAAGTAGAAATTTGCCCCCGCTGAGTTTCAGCTGTCTTCCAGCTGATTTTTCAAATTTCACAAATACAGAAGTATGCAGTGAAGAGTTGATGTTTTTGTAGAGGTCCTAGTGTTTACAGGTTCAGGAGTTGGATGGGTTCAAGAGAATGAGGAGACAGAGTTAAATCAGAAATTACTACAGTTTAGTTGAAGCTCATTAGATGTACTAGTAAAAGAAGAAATAATATAAAATGTTCAAGAAAGATATTTCATGTGTTTCTGCAGCTTGCTTGCAGCTCTGGGCTTCCAATAGTACATTCATTTGTTTAAATACTGGGGTAGGCTGTAACAGAGCCATTTATTGCAGCTCGCTTCACAGGACATAAAATAGAACATTTAAAATTTCTGCAATGACAATTTATTTGAGATTTATTTTACTGGGAAAAAAAGAGAGAAAAATAAAAGATTGAATATTTCTGGGGAATTGGTAAAAAGATGCAGTCTGTACAGACTTCAGTGGCTGACTGATGAAATGAATCTTACTTCCCTGAATTATGTAGTTCAGTTCTTCACATCAAGTGGATTTTCACTGAGGTTTTGCTCATCATCAGTCTTTCAAGAGGGTTCCGATTTGTAGGAGGGATGCCTAACAATATGAAAAGATGATTGCCTCACTTTTAAGTATTTTGTGTAGTATACTTGGGTCTAGAAAATCCAACATTTCAATGGACAGTTTGTTGAAGACAATGTGAAAATTCTATCTCAATCTTATACTTGAAACACTAAAAATTGAGTTTCTTGTTGCTCCAGCAGGTTTCCCTAAAAAGCTGTGCTGTGTTTCTCCAATACTGTTCAACTCGGGGCCAAGATACAAAGAAATAATTGTCGGTTCATTTACCAAACTCAAATGGTGGTGGCATTTAAAATTATTGTTTAAGCTGAATTCTCAATGCTGCTTTTAAATCAGCACTGAAGACAGATTTCATATTGTGACAGAGAAAAGTTAATTTCCAACTCGAACTCTGTCCAACTCTATCATTTTCTTTTATTCGGGATCATAACAAAAGCATCCAGTCAATTGGAAAAATTAGTCTGCCAATCTGTGAGGCTTTACTGAGCAGTTTAACTGAGTAGTTTTATAAACCTCTGGTGAATAGCATGTACTTAGTGCGAGGCATCTGTTTCACTGAATCACAACACTGGAACAAGTGCCCACAAAGTCTGTGAAGTCTCTGTACTTGGAGATACTCAGAAACTGACCACACGTGCTCCTGAGCACCCTGCTCTCATTGATCCTGCCTTACTCAGAGGGGGTTGTCTTGACAGTCATGAATTAAGCATAATAATAAGATACTAGCAATTTTTATCTCTTTTTAGACTTTGGATATCTTCTGAGATGAAGCTTAATGAAAACAGGCTTTGCATGGATTTCATGGGAGCCAAGGAGCAGAAAGTTGGTTTTGTTTTGTCCCTAAGTGGAAGAGTCCAACACACATTTGCTGGATTAAAGGCCATACCTCATCTTCTTTCTCTGAATGGATTACTGAAGTGCAAAAACAACATTCATGATGGTACTTTTTATTTTGCGTTTTGCTGCTAAGTCTGCAGCTATCTAAGGAAGCTTTGTAATTTTAATGTATTCCTTACTGAACTGTGTATAATTCAGAAGAGAGTGTTTAGCTTGCAAAATGAACTGTTGGTCATTGGGTTGAAACAACTTTTTGGTGAAATAACAGTGTTTCGTAGTTTTCATATTTTTATTGATTGAAGGTGGGTGGCATCTTTTCTATGCAGGTCTTCTAAAATGAGGTGGGGCTGGCTTGAGGCCCTTACTCTTCTGAATGGCTCCATGGGTGGAGTAGGTCACTGCACAGCTTCAGAGGGATTGTTTAGCCTGAAGTTACACAAGTATAGGTCATAGTCCCTCTAAATTTTCCTTCAGAAGGCAGTGCAGTGTAGTCCATGGCTTAAAGGCACGAGCAGCCAGAAATAGTATTATGTGCTTTGTTTTAAACACAGACACTTCTACTAGTAGAGAAACTCTCTCAACAATACTGGATTTGCTCTCTAGATTAGGCTACATTATCTATAATAATAAATGGAAATTCTTTTATTTCCTCCTGGTATTAAATTAATTGTTAATTTATATGTTGCTTATAAAACTCTGGTTATTTCTGTCCTAAAGGACTCTCTCCACAGTAATATTTCTGCCTGTTACAGGTAACATCAGTGTGATGGTCAACAGAACACTGTATGGACTCCATCTCAGGAACAGAAATGTGTTTGGGAATACCACCGTACGCAATATCACTTTTGCTGTGTTTCAGAATGGCAGTCAGGCAATCCCAATGGAGGCAAAACTGAAAGGACACCTGGAGCTGAGTAAAGAGATGAAAAGGGGGCTAGCTGTCTTCCAGGTGGATGAGAAAGCCCTTTCTGTAGATTTTTCCAATATCATGAGTCATGGGCACAGCAGAGTCAGTGGGACTTTCACACATAATATCAGCTTTTTAAAAAATGCAGGTATGAAGAAAACTGCTGCTTGATGGTGTGGTGTAACACGGTGTCAAGCTGAATTTATCTAAATGAGTGCAGACCAGTGAAAATAGCTGAGTTGCTTTTGCTTACACCAGAACAAAATGTGATCCAGTCTTAGCAACATTTTTTCTAATACTGTTGAGAAAATACAATAAAATGGATACGAAATTATTTAAAAGTTCTTTGAACTACTTCAGAGTAAATGATTTCTCTCCTACATCTGCATTCCTGCATGCTGCTCAGTTCCTCTGAATATATTTTTATGCCTCTTTTGATTTGGGCCAGAATTGAAACATTGAAAGTCATTGAGTAAATCACACTGAAGACTAAAATATGCCAAGTGTTGTTTCCTAAGCAAAACCAAGGGTTTTCATGAACTGAAGTTATCAATAATTTTGAATGGGTAGATTGCCTTTGCCCCTTTGGACTGAAGAAGTCTGGTTTGAAACTTTCTAACAGCTGACTACTGGAGTTGAACACAGTACCCACTGACATCCCTTATTAAGAAAAATCCTTGACTTTCAAAGCGTCTGCCACATTTTAATTTAACAATCCTTTTTCAATACGATTTTCATATGGTAGGTAATATCCTTTCTTACTATAAATATCAGTAAGTGCAGCTAACTGGATGGTTGCACTTTTAAAAAAGTCTGTCTTATCAAAAGCTATAGAAGGCTTTTCTTTATCTGTAATACATCTTTTCTGTATTTTACAATCACAACCCAGAAGTATTTTGTTCATTTTGCTGTCTTCCCTGTCAGTAGGATTGCCCTTGGATGGCATTCTCACTGCCATGTGTGACCACGGCCCAAGAAATCAGACCATCACTATAGCCCTGCAGAGTGGCAGTGAAAGGATTGCTGCTGTGTTTGGAGGTCACAGAATGCCAACAGAGCCTCATAAATCCCAGCTATCTGCGAGTTTAAAGCACAACATCTCAAAGATAAAGAAACATGGGATCCCTTTTATTGTGGAAGCTGCTGGCTATTATGAGGTAAGAAGAGTGTGCCTGTGATTATTTAATTTCTGGCAGAAGCATTTCTAATAACTGTAGGTTATTCCTGTGTACTTTATTGCAAAAGCATCTGCATTTTTGGGTTGTACTAAACTCCTATGTGAAAGAAAGGTGTTTTCTGGCTTCTTGTCATGCTGTGTACCTGTTATCTGAAGTCCTGGAGCTGAATCTAGACTAAATGAGATGCTAGTTCAGTTCTCATTTATGTGAGGTGTTTTGCTGCATATGGAACAGGAGTCTTGTCCAATTTTGGTTTTCCCCTATAAATGGGAAGTGGACAGGCTGGCCTAATATATGTCGCTATCAGTGTGAGTGAGCCTAGGTACTGCATTGCATCTGGTACTGGGTTTAACTAATTCTGATGTCATCCTTTGGATGTCTGCTAAAGAGCAAGAAGAGGGTTTAGCATGGTTTTCCATTTGGAAATTTCTACCCACAGAAGTGTCACGGATCATGTTTCCTGGTACTGTGTTGCTTGCCACTCTTCTCTCTATCTGCATTTCTGCTGTAGATCTCTGAACAACATATAGATCTTTTACATCTCCACTTGTCCTTCCATAAAAGAAGGATTCAAATATTTTGCTTGTTCAAACATATGCGAGAAGGCTCAAGTCACTAATACAGTAACATGTTGTGGTGGGTTCAGCCACTGTGGTACAGTGAGACACAGAGGTGAGAGGAGGAAGAACTCTATGCAGTTTCCCTTGCCCTGCTTACTCAAAGTTTCAGTGCTTTAATCATGTATGCCTTAGGACCCAAATCCTCTAGGGTACTGAATGCTCTCAACATGTTTTGGAGCCAGAAGGAATTATTGGTACACAGTGTTCAGAAGATCTAGCAGAATTGGAAATCTCTTTTTGAAATGGAGCCTCTTTGATGAATTTGCACTTTTATTTTACCAGTGCTGCTGCCCTCGCGCAGGCTGTGATGTTTAAGCATGGTGAAACAGACTCTCTCTCTTTGTCAGTCGTTAATGAGAGGTGGTTGTTTGTTTCCTTCCATGATTTGGTTTCTTCTGTGCATAGAATTTCACCAAAAAGATTGCTGCAGGGATAACAACCACAGTGGAAATGGAACAACTCAAAATTGAAATAGAGAAGAAAACCACTGGCAGTGCTATGGAAATTTCTCTTTCACTTCACCATGATGTGGGAGGACTGATGGACATTGTTCCGCGTGTACTAGAGGTTAGCAGAAATCCTAATAGACGGTGTACTTGGTAGCTGCCTGCTCTGCATTCTCAACTGTTCAGATTTACTACTTGAGAGCAAGCTAGCAGATCGGAATGGAGAGGGGATTTTGTCAAACCAGGCAGGTACAGAAAGCCTAAAAATTGTTTGCTTAACAATAAAGAGCAGGTTTTCAAGATGTGGTGGATAACAAAACATCTGTGTCATGAAACTGGAGTGGGTGTTGGCCCAGGCACAGTAAGAGCAGTCCCGGGTTTTCCATCTTGCTAGAGCAGGGTTTGCAGGTGGATCGCAGAGCTGTTTGTGGGTGCAGTGGTACTGACAGCAGAGTGAAGAATAATGGCAGTAGTTTTCATACAGCCAACAGCACTCCCCAAGGACTTCACTTTCTGCAGCAGGGGACATGGCTGATGGCATTTGAAACACTGAATGTCTGCTTGTGACAGGAGTATTTTCTGTGCCAAACATAAGAAATACCCCCATCTCCTGTCAAAATCAAAAGCCAGAGTATCAAAAATAGTTCTGTCTATCAAGTAATGGTTTCCTACTGTTTGAAGATATTCCTCTGTCTTTTTGCTGATAATATTTTGGTATGATAATGCAAGACGAGGCGTCATTTAGCCTCAGATCACTAAACTGTTTATCTTTTTGAAACTGATCTCTAACCTTTAATCTTAAAGCTATGTTTCAGTGTCTTCATGCTTTTTATCCTGAAAGCAGCCTTTTAGCTCACTCCTTTCTATTGTAGTGCTCTCTGCTTTTCTTCATGCTCTGAATGTGCTTTGTTGATAATGCCAACAGGTTGCTTGCAGTGGAGAATCTGCTGACAAACAACTTTCTGGCCTTTGCAATGGAGCAATTGCACTTCAACATTTTGAGGTACTGGCTTCATGACTCTGCAGACAACAACATACTGTCTTCACTACCACTAAGGGAATCTTAAGTACTGAAAGGTGTCAGAGATGTAGAAATGGATTTGAGGTAGCTGGAAGTTTTGCACATACTTTCAGATGTTTTCACTCCCTTAATATTCACGGATTCAAACAGATCAGATTACTTCATCAAAAACTGTACAAGGCTGTGGGGAAGGTTGCACTCAGTTTCACCATTATGCAGTGGGTTGTTTATTCTGAATCAGAATTGTCAACAAACTTGCAACCAAGTGATACAGATTTACATCATTAGTGCACAGTTGTGCACCATGTGCACAATACAGAGGAGAGGTAAGAGATGTTTATGGGCCCAACGGGTCCAATGTTAAAGGTGATACTGCTGTGTCCTACAGCAAACAATCGAGTTGTGCTGCTTTAGGGCTCAGTGCAAGAACTTACACCTATCAGAAAACTAATATCAGGTGGTGAGAGGTGTGCACCAGGCAAAAGGCAAGCGTCACATTAATGTTTCTGACTGAAGTCTCCAAACTGTATCTTCTGCCAGTTAGAACTGAACTCACTATAAATGGTCTTGTTCTGTTATTGAACAGCCAGCCTGATGTGAGCTGGACAAGGGAGCACAGGAGGCACGAGCTGAGAATTTTGCAGTTCACTTTTTACTCTATTTTCTGCTCTTTCTATCTAACTATTTGTTTGTGAAAGTCCCTGTGGCTCTTGAACTGTTCGAGAAAGAAACTTTATAATCTGACATATTCTTAAGAAAGTGTTTAAAAAGTCTCCTGTGAGTGACATTACAGAAGATTACGTTTGTCTCTGGAAAGACAGTAATCATGGAGACTCTGATTCCCATGTATGTTCTAATGACAAAAAAGACAAATGCATTTCAGTTCTTCCCTCTGTTTACTTATAGTAAAACCAGAAGTGATGACAGTAAAACCAATAGCAGTTGATTTTTCTGGTATTAGTAATTGTTTTGACAGAGTTGTGGAGTTGGGATTTTTCTGTTATTTTTATTATGTAACTGTAAAATAAAGATTTTAGGCCATGTCTCCATTTGTTTATGCATTTGTAAATATGTGGGATGAATACAAACTGGTGTCAGGGTAGTAGGGAAATAGTTCTCTTTTAGTAATGTGAGCATGCTTCCTGACGGAAAAACAAACTTGACAACAGTTCTTCCTGTAACTTTTCAGACTCCAGCAAGAGTTTCTCTGAATGGGTCAGTGTTTACCAGCAACTTTACTGTCATCTTCTTTGGACGTGTTTCTTTCCATGACATGTTTGCCTGCCTGCAACTCAACGCCACCCCTAACATCCAGCCTCATTTAGAAATTCACTTCCAGCATTCTTTGCCTTTGCTTCAGTCTCTGGGGATTGCCAGAGAGAACCAAGTGAAGGTGTCAGCCATGAGAGGTGACAAGTATAAGGGCAGGCTTGGTGTTGTCCTTGGGCCTTGCAGTATAAACGCTGATGGAGAAGTGAGCATGGCAAGCAATGAAACAGACACAGAATGGGTACTTACTTTTAGAAACAAGTGCGTCAGTCTAGAGGTAAGCCTAGATTGTTTTCTGTACGGCATTATATCTGTGTATTTCAGATCATTATGAGTCTCAGAGAACTCTCTCCTGACACAGTTCTTTATTGAGAGGACAGATTTGGTCATTAAAATTGTTCTGGCAGAGCAGTGAGTTAGAGCACTTGCAGAGAGCGTGTATTTGAAGAGGAGAATTTGGAGTAATAAAATAGTAGATGTTACTGCTATTGCCATGAAATAGTTGCTTAATAATAGCTTTTTAATTAAAATAAACTTCTGTCCTAGAGTCTAATGAAAAGCATGTCCTTTCTGTTTGAAATTTTGGAGGTTTTCTTTGGGGTTACAAACTTTTTTCTTCTACAGTGATTAGAAAAAGGTTGTAGGATTTTTATTTTCTTCCCTTACCATTTATTTTTGGTTTCTTTTTCTCTAGTTCCAAAGATAAATTTCTGATTTCTCTGTGAAACAAGCTGTCTTGTGTGGTCCTTTCCAAAAGCATTTTGGTTCAGAAAGAAATGCTTTTTCATTAATTAGAAACAAATTAGGCAGTTGTTTCATCTTGTGTGCTTTAAACAACGTAATCTTTTTCTGTTGCAGAGGATGGGATTGCCTCATGCTGTAGCCTTTGGGGGCTCATTTCGACAGAACAGCTGCAATGTTGGCTTGTTAATGAACCTCCACTGTGATGGCAGAACGGTTGATGTGCAGATAGACACTTCCTGCGAACACGAATATACACTCCAAGGGATGCTCAGGCATTCAGTTCACTGGCTGAGTCAGCTTGGGTTGCCTTTTGAAAACTCTGTCCTGTTATCTGCAGGCACAGACTCCACCACTGAGGGCATTTTGTTGCTGCAGGCTGGCAAATGCAAACTTAAGGCTAGAGGAGATCTCTATACTCAGAATAAAACTGAATGGACACTGGAAACAGAAACAGAATGTCAGCTTCTGCAGGTAGCTCTTGGAGGGTTTTAAAGGGAGATTTGGCATAAATGCAGGGAATATAGGGTTTTAGCTAAAATAACAATGTCTGAGTGTTGGAAAACCACTCTAAAGACATATGCCTGTCTTACGGCATTAGGCAAAGAAAGCTCGGATGTATCCTGTTCATAGGTGTTCTCTGTAGGCTGAGATTAGTTCAGTTTGCTGCTTGTTGCCTTTGCAGACCAAGACTGCCCTCTAAGGCTGAACAGCAGTTTTAGTTTGAACTGTTTGTCAAAAAATATATTCTCCGGTCTGTCTTTTTTATCAAAGTAGAAGTTGTGTAATTTCCTTGGTTTTTCCATCTAGCCTCACTTTCATTAGAAAGAATGACTATTGTGAATTTAGGGGTTATTTATAGATGTTCATAGTGATTTATGTTTTCCTTTTAACTCCTCAGTTTTAACTTCTTCAACGACAAAGTAGCAATATAAACCCCAAAATGACAGAAAGCGTGTGTCATCCATAACAAAAAGGGAATGAAAACCACTTAAAATATTAAACATTTATAAAATTTTTTCAGTGTTTTTACAAACACTTTGAAAGCATGAGAGGAAACATTTAACTTGGGATGCTGCACAAGATAAGCTTAAAGTTTTAGTGTTAAATAATCTCCTTATAACACCAGATGCAAGAATGTCTGTTAGGCCTTTTTTTTTTTTTTTTTTTTTTTTTTTTTTTCTTTTCGGTTTTGTTTGAAAATGGAGATTGGTCTTATACGAATGAAGCAAAGGATGTTCACTCTGAAAAAAATAGGCATTCTGTAATTTTGTAAATGTAAAACTTCATATAGATACAGAAGTTGTAAATTGTGCAGGGCAGTCCTAAAATCTTTCCTTAGATCTTATTCAGGCAGAATTGCCATCTTAGTGTTGAGAGAGAGAAAAATGTCAGTGCAGAGGCTATAGATTTTGTCTCTGATATTGTAACATAAAATCTCCTTTCTTGTATGCTAAAAGGAGAAGAAAAAAGACTCAATAGTGACTTGTCTTAAAGTGTATGTGTAATCCGAAGGATTTTTATTTGCCTTTTAATCTCGATAGGAGCTCAGAATTCCAACTCAGTCACGGCTCACAGGATCTATTCAGAAAGATGAGTGCCAGGCAGAACTTCTCTGTGTCCTTGAAATAGAAGGCAAGACTGCCCATCTTGAAGTGAAAGCAGAGTGCAAGCCAAAGATTACACTGGCAATTCAATTCAGGCATGACCTCCCTCAACTGAAGGAAATCTCCAAGGAAAATAAGCTGTTCATCACTGCACAAAACCAGTTAAAATATCATATTGGAATAGGAATGAAATCAGGTGCTTGTGAGCTTCAAATGAACGGGGACTTCAACCCTGAAAAGAACCTTCAGTGGAAAATATTTATAGAAAACAAATGCCAAACAATTCAGGTATTGTAAGGAGTTTTTTTACTTTACTCTTGAATTTATACATCTAAACCAGGATCTTTGCACCCAGTAAAGTCACAAGAAAATAGTCTAATGATTTCAATGGTAGCAGAGAAACAAGAAAAACATTCTCTTCTTTTAATGTTACATCTTACTTTTGGAGCCAGTCATTCACTCTGTGTTTGTATGGTATAAGCCAGATTTTCTGTGGATCAGTACCTACAGCCAATGGACTTGCTGGTACTCACTCTGATGTATTTTTTTAAAAGCATGGTTGAGAAACCTGCAGGGTTTTACTTTTCAGAAATAATGAGTATTTGAAGTTGTCTTTGGTTTTAACAGCAGTTACAGTTTCTCTGCATTTTGACAACCAAACTCTGAATAGTTTAAAAATATATAAAATAAATAGATAATCTTCAAGTCATAAAATTTCCACTCAGCTGTACAAAAAAAAAAAAGAAATTGCTAACCAGCTAATACGTAATGTATGAAAACTGTTGCAGAGAACACATGGAGTGAAAAACCCAGCATTTAACAACAGCCACAATTTCCTGTAAGACCTCAGTTGAGAAATATTTCAGGGAATTTAGCTGAAAAATAAAGTGATGTTTTGAACAATCTGGTTTTGACTGCCCTGGTGAGCCATTTCTCTCTACTAATTCTTGCAAATGCTGGCCATATAATTGTCCCTGAGCTGAACCTTACCATGTACAGTGCCTGACAGACCACCCCCAAATCACACCTCCTGGTTCATTAATGAGATTTAACTTCTGAGTTTGGTGCGAGTCTTGCTATAGATGTTGAGTCTGAACAGCAACTAGTAGGATGAGAAAAACAATAGTTTCTTTGTTGAAAAGATTTAGCTGGTAGAAAAATACAGTGAAAACTGGAATTCTGTGGAAGAAGATCACTCCATATCACACAAATGTGCCATCGTTTGCGGTACAGTCTCATTTCTACACAGAGCAAAGGAAGTGAAGCCCTGTCTCTGGGACAGCTGACCTGGGTGGCACCAGACATCCCCATCTCTGAAGGAGCCCACAGTGTCGCTGCCTGGGAGGAGCTGTGGGAGCTGGGGATCAAGGCAGCTTTCAGAGCTTCCCAAGTAAAGAAAGGCAGTGTGCTGTGACCTCTCTCAGCTAGTTAGCATGACACGCTGAGCTCCTTTGGCCTTTTGATGGAGGAGTGAAAAATCGTGCTTTTTCCCTCAATTCTTGCCCAGTAGTTTGTTTTCTCAGGACAGACTGTTGTAAATAGGTAGAGGGGGAGAAATTCTGTAGTAGTATTTCCTGAAGTAGCAGTTCTGAATTTAGCTGAATTGTGCACTGACTTATCGTACTGAAAATTTGTATTGCTATTGGAAGTCCTGATATCACAACGCTTGGCCTCTCACAGATCCCACCAGTCAGTGCTATATAGGCAGGAGTGGAAAGGACAGGAGAAGTATGGGAAGTTTAAGAGAGATGTTACCACAGAATGATCTGTGGATTCAGTATGCAAGTCAGGGTAAATCTGAATATACAAAGATGAGATTCACCTGCCCTCTTCCAAAAACAGAGCTGCCATAATAAAAGAAACATATGTATACTCTGTGGTTTCACTGGATTTATGAATGCTTTGGCACTGGAGCAATGCCAAGCATAGAAAATTAATTGATTTTTCACTTAGGCAGGAAGAGCTGCCATGTTGTCCTGTGTTCTGTTTGTGCTGGCTCACTTATCAAAAATATGTCAGACATATTCAGAATAAAAAAGACAAAATGTATAAAATATAATAAAAAGCTGTCAAGATTTCTAAAACATCCTATGGATATGCTGTCTGATATACTAGATTTATAGCTGGGTGCTATTAGAGCTACTTATTAGGAATAAAAAATTTCAGGTGCATAGTGTATCTGTGGGTAAAAGTAGTAAATTTTTTTATTTACTTTTTTTGCTCCTACAGGATCTTGGAGCACCACTAAAAATTGATGGTTCAGGCTATGTTTTGATGGATAAGATGAACCTAGATTCACAGACTCTGATCACAGTTGATGAAAGTAAATTACAAGGACTCCTTATACTAAAAGCCACTGAGGCAAGTATCCTGCAGACTGTTAGACTGCATGTATGAAGTACTGAGTGACATACTTTAAACTGGTTTATTGGGAACAAATAGTCAAGCTTTAGTAATAAATGTTGGAATAAAAATGAAGTCTTTGAAAATCTGGCACCTGTAATGTGCAGTAAAACAGATGTATAGGATAGTAGGATGCAGGCTGTGGCACTTTCTGAATCATTTCCTTGTTATGCTCTTTGTGTATATATGTATATGTCTATTGTTGTATCACACTGTTTGATGTTCATTATGCTAAGACATGCAAACCCACAAATGCTCACCTCACTCCAGATATACAACAGGTACTCCAATACAACCCTCTTCATGAAAGTATGCAGCAATGCACAAGAAGAAAAAAGATTGCAATTTATAGAGTGATCACTGTGTTTTACATTGCAAAATGATAGGCAGCAATTAATTGAGACACTGCTGTTTTGCTTCTTCAGTAAGACAACAGCACAAGAAAGGCTGTGAATCTCTTGGTTTCCTATTATAAGTTTGGCTTCTCTTGTCATCAGTGCAGGAGAGTAGAATACAGAGAGAAGTATCTTCTCCCTTGTGGTCCTTCACTTTCTTGCCATAACTGGTAATTTCCGCATATTTCTGTGCTGTGGAGAAACAGATACATAGTGGAGTTTTTTGCCACCAGGGAGAAACATTTGTACCTTTTCCCCTCTTAGCTGGAATATATATATTTTTATCCTATCTTAGGCTTGATATTTTTTTTCCTCTTTCCCAGTGTAACTTCCCTAAATTCATCGCAGTTGGTTTTAATTAGTATTAAACATAGGACAGACAGATTTGCTAAATTTCTGGTTAGAGCTGTGTGTTGTGGCAGGCTTTAGTTTCTACACATGCTTTGCTATATATGCTGTGAAATATTAACAGGAAAGACAAGAGTTGGATGCAGTGCTGACCCATAACATTCAAGGAGCTGCTGACATTGGCATTCCTATGAGGGTGTTAGTTGATGTGATATCAGAAAAAAACAGCACCTTCTATAAAAGACTTATTCACTTCTGTGTGAACAGCAAGCAAGTAAGTGTCTCCTCCATATGAGTAACATGTGACATAGAGGTTAAAGTGAGCTAACTGATGTGATAAACACTGTTTCTCCATTTGAAATAGCTGTGTGTGAGGCTATTACAGGAACACTCTGCAGAGGCTGGTTTAGTTTTAAAAATCTTAATTAAATGAAGGCAGTGTCTTTCAGCTACTCCTGTGCAATCACTTCTAGAAACAAATTTGACATCAACAATGACCCACAACTCCCATTTGCAAACTGTATCAGACGTTTCTTACCAAGTATCTTCCCTGGTGAAGCATATTCCCTATTACAGTACAAAGTTGTGACTTATAAAAAAATCAGACAGTTCTTCACCATAAACTTTTCATAGTTTTCATAATTTTACTCTAATGTGTAATTAGTACAATAATTAAAATTAATCAGAGCAGTCTCAATATCAGAGCTGTGTCACAATTAACTTTTGTCATGTTTTGTTTGGACTAAACAGATTACAGAAGAACTGAGCTTTGTCCAGGAGTTGGATCTTGTGTCTCTTAACTACAAGCTTACTCATAACATAGAGGCACTGAAGACTTTGCAAATAAAAGACAAGATTGAGTTGCAGGTAAGTTATCAGACAATGGCACGGGAGACATGAATCCAGCCTGGAATCACGCCATGACAGGAACAGTAACTGTAGAAGTCAGATGGCAAAGAACAGAGGGTGTGGATGTGATTTTGTGCATTTGCTATTGAGGTGAAATTTTTGTCTCTCTGTCAAGGAGGGTAGAATTTTACTAGTTCAGTTGTTACTTTTATCATCTTTTCTATTCTGTTATGCCATCTTGTGTAAGATCATAACACAGATTTCAAAGTTGCTCCATAATACTTCAGTTAAAAGTCAAGATTTATATGGGAGAAAAAACAGAACCATAAACAATCTACCTCATGTCACAGATCCAAGTGGGAAAGATTGTTCTCAACATTTTAAAGTACAATCGAACCTTTAGTAAAGTATCCTTCTGAATTAAGGTGTCTGTACTGTCACACCACCTCAGCTTTCATTCTCATTTATAATTACTTCTAGACCCAGTGCTCTTCTTTACCTATACTCTACTGAAGTTGGGCCTTCCTTACCTTTAATTCAGTTGCCAGAGAAAGCAGCAGTCTTCTGTCCTTCATTATGTAATTTGAAGTATCGTGGTATTCCTCATGAAAGTGCATTGCAGGATGTGCAAAGTGTAATTTTTTTTGTGCAAAATGAATGGTCTGGGACATTGGATGTCTGTACCTGTGCATACAAGGACTATCTTGGAAAAAGCTGGGATAAGATGAGGCAGAGAAGTGTGGTGGTGGTAAAATGAAATATCACTTTGCAATGGACAGATAACAGATCACTCACTTTTTTTGCTGTGCAGATTGTACTCCTGGGTTCTGTAACCCATCAGAAGTGAGAGGAAGCTGGGGAAGGTGCTGTCTGTCTAGGTGGAGCGTGGAGACAGGAAAGCACATTATGCTCCTGATGGAATAAGATTTTTTCTGAATATGCATCTTGTCCCATTATACATGGGTCGTACTGCCTGCTTCTGTTTTAAAGATGTTTATATTTTTCTCCCTCCACTCTCTCCTTCCTGCTCTCTTTCTCTGTGTCTTGTTTTTCCCTAAAGTTCAGGGTGGAGGGGATTCCAGATGCTTACTTTATTCTTGAGGGGAGTCTAGGAGCTCAGTTTGTTCTTGAAGGGTTGGGAGAACAGCTTGCTAGACCAGAACTTTTCATAGGAATAAGAGGTTGGAGATTGGTTCCCAGTGTGCGAACAGCCCAAGCCACAGCTGAGCTGGCAGCGTGTGCTGCACAAGGAGGACAATGCATTTTAGCTCATATGCCTACTCTGATAGATCTGCAGTGCACCTTGTATAGACTAGAGGGAGTACTGATATTGGCATATTTTTTAATCTGAGATACGCAAGCCTACAGAATAACACTCTTTATTAAAAGTCATGTAACTGCATGACTAGGGTTAGGGCATGGCCATACTGGGGAATACATGTTAAAATATTCAATTTAAAAATAAAAGTGACCTCTGTAACTGTGTTGTGTTATGAAATTACATGAGGGAGGTTTTTTTGACACATCTTTGACATGATACTGCCTGAACCAAAGAAAGAACCCTGACTAACAGGAGCTTTACCTTTTACAAAGCTGTCTTTTCAGTTTACCTTTGTTGCACACAGGCTATATTAAACCTGAAAGTGATCAAGAGCTTTAGTATGAAAGCACATTATGGTGCTCACCTAACAGTTCTTGAAGGACAAATCCAGGAGTTTGAAACAAGTACCAACATAACTGGAAATTTCCATCATACTTGGCCATGGCTGCTACAAGCCAGAGTCCCATCATCTTTACAGGTAGTTTCTTTCGGTTTGTTTTGTTGGTTTTTTTTCCCCCCTTTTCATTAAAATTACTGTCCCTTCTTATAATGTAATAGCCCATGGCTTGAGTGAAAACTACTGTTTTGTAAGGTACAGGATGAAAGCTGAGATTTTCTGATGTTTAAAAACTATGGATGGCTGAAACCTGTACTACTGAAAAAGAAAATTTATTTTTTACTGCTTTCTGGACCAGGTTATTCCATTCTGATCAGTGTCAGTACACTCTGTATTGTTGATATTGTAACTCTACAGAAGAATAGTTTCAGCATGTCACATCAGGAATTGGGATATTGCTTCTATGTTCTTTAAAGGGAATTTTATACTTAAAGTATTTCTTTAAGTGCTATTTTCAGGAAAGTATTGGAGTACCTACTATCTGATAAATATTGGCAGTATGCATGGATCAAGGATCCTTTCTATAAAGGGAGTCATGTTTTTGTGGGATAAAAGAGAACCTAATGAGAATTTGACATAAATCAACGAGGCTGGCATGGTTTGAAGTTCATTCAGTTGAATGGATTTCATACTGGAAAGTCGTAGGTGATTAATGAAAGGCTAGGATTTTTGTTGTTAATGGGTAGATTTTTGACATAAGTATAGACTAGAAAGAACTTTCACTTCCATTTGTCTTCTGTTTTAAAATGAAATAGTATTTAAATGTTTCCAGAACATATCTACATGTCTCTTTTTTTTTAGGTAGATATGGTTTTTCAAGGGAGAGACAACACTACTCAAGAAAGATATATACACATTGCAGTTGGAGAAACATCAATCACATACGTAATAAACTCCTATTATGTTGATCACCAAGTGGATATCTTTTGCCAAAGCGTACATAGTAGCGAGGCACTACAGGTGTTTGGCTACCCTAAGGCAATCAACTTGATTCTCAGTTTACAGAAATCAGGTAGGTACCTGCCATTCCTTTCAGGTTTCTTGTTATATAATAGCTCTTTGAGAATGTTCCAACTATTCCTTCAACAGCTACAGACTGACTAAAATTTGCTGGTAGTACCTTAAAAGGGGCTTTTTCTTGTATTTAATTAGAATTGTCATTCTTAAACTGCATTAGGTACATTAGTTACATTCTTAAACTGTTACATTACATCTGGTTTTTTAATTCCAGGAAAGATCTCATGTGGCACAATACCTGGTAAAACAGGTGGTCCCCAATATACTTAGAAAAAAAAAAAAGAATTCCGGTGTAGGTTAAAGTGGTTGAAAATAATTCTAGATTAACTGTGGAGAGGAGGCAGACCCATCCTGAACAAGCCAGCCTGTCCTCAAAACTTGCCCTGACGTAAATGCTATCTGCATATCCCTCAACTGCTGAGGTAGACTGTGGTCAAGTACCTTCAATGCCCACGTGGGAGTATATTCAAGTTGAAGAAAACCCCAACAGCTGTGAGAGCACCAAGGAGTAGGAATTACTCAGGTTAGCAGGCACTGAATCAGTACTAACGTTAGTGGCACCATGTACTTTCACCCATTCTGAAAAAAAGCTACAGGACAACAGGTGACTTTCAGGACAGCTGCCAGAGTGGTCGCTGTATGATTCCATACATGCCTTCTCAGTAAAGAGTTTTGGGGTTTCACATCTCTCATCTTGTTTTTATCTCTTAGCAATCTATATTTTCTTTTTCAAATACAAAAAGCTGGTAGGAAAGTGGGGGAAAGGTCATGTTGTTTGACCAGTGTTGGTCTGCTGTAGCTGGAACTGAAGGAGTTATCAGAGGTTAAACAGCTCAGAGCTCTTCTCTAGAAGTGGCCAAGTCTGCGAAGTGCTTCTGTTGGCTGTGTAAGCTAGTCAGCTCTAGCTGCAAAAACATGTTACTGTTGGGAACTGACTTGTCACTTAACACTTGTACGTGGACACACAAGCTCTGTTAGCTCAAGACTTCATGTGTTCAGGGACATCCAAAACACCTTGCACTCCTTCAACCACAGGCCAAAGGCCTTGTCATCCTGAATGAGTGACTGTCATAATGAATGTCTTAACCCAAAATTGGGCTGGATTGATTTTATGCAGAGTGAAATTCTTTGAAAATGAGGCCCTCAAAATGGCACTACTTTGTTCTTGCTATTTAGAAAACAAAGCCAAGTTTATCGGTGAAATCCAGTATGATGACAAAGATATAACTGTGGCTATGGATGTTGACACAGACTTTCAACTCTGTGGTATATTTGAATTCATGGCAGAGGTAAAGCATTCAATATCACTTCTCCATCATCTGGGACTTCCCTTCTTTCTTAAGGTAATAAACTATAGATCTTTTATTATGGTTTGATTAGAGCTGTCATCTGATTTACACTAGCATGAATCCAGAGCACTTCCAGTGGCCTCAGTGAAATTACTCCAGGTTTATAGAAATGCAGATGAGAAGTGATTTAGCCCAGATTATCTGAATCCTTGTTTAATTGAAGTACACAGCTAATGCTCTAATGGTCTGCTTCCAAGGAAACTCAGCAGGTACTTGAAATCCCAGATTTCAGGATTAATCATTTCAGGAAGGCGCTCGTTTATTGTCACTTACTAGCTGAGCTGGTTTACTAAAGTAGAAAGGACTTTTGGTAGAAAACAGCTGTCTTTTGTACTCAGAGAATTCCTTGGCTTGGTTAAAGCATTTGTAGCATTGATATCTAAAATGATTCAGTGTTGAATAAACAGAAATAGATTTGTATTCCAAACTATTGATAGGTTCAACAAAGGCTGTACCTGTTCATCCCTTGAGAGAAAGAACTAGTAGCTGAAATGTCTCCTTCCTGTTTGGAGGGTAGAACAGCACATCCAAGTCATCCATGACCTCTTCAGATAAGAGGATGTAGCTAGGATGCAAAATTAAAGGTAGACTTTACTGAAAATAAACACTTAATCATTTTAAATCAGTATTAAACCTGCATATTAAGCATCAGTGTTTCAATAGACTATTTAGTGCCAACATTTTATTGAAAGGTATTTTATATACATATATATATATATATATATCCCCTGTTTCTTCCCTCCCTAATCTTTACTGAAATGTCTTTTATCCTCTAAATGTTTGAGTGAAAAAAAGAAAAAAACAGATGGTAATTCTTTAGGTTCCTTATTCGTGTATAAGGTTTGAGTATAATTATGGGACTTAAGAAATTACTGTGCCCACAGACTTTGGCAAACACAATGTGTTGATATTTCAGCATGGAAGGTGATGCTCATCTTCCCCAGAGGGATTCTTTAGCAGTTTCAGGATAAAGCTGTAGATGAGCTGGCAGCTGTGGGAGGAAGAAAATACCCTGGAGTAAAAGATTTGTGGAGCTCCATCTGTTTCATCTAAAAGAAGAAGGAAAGACAGTTTCTTTACAGTATATGAAAAAAAAAAAAAGAGTGGAGGAGACATAAACAAGAACTAGTGGCTCTAGACTTAAACAGATAAGGGTACATTGAAAATAAGGCTAATATTTGTCAATAATGCATATGAGTAGCTATGGAAACATATTAAAAAAAAAAAAAAGGAAGACATCTCTTGATACTTTTGGTTTAGTTCTAGAAAGCATCTGTAAGGCCTGTCTAGAAGATAAGCTTAAATCAAGATGATAGTTTTAAGTCAGTCAAGAGATTGTGCTCAGTTTGGGTGAAATGCTGGGTAGAAGCTATGGAGTGTGATTTGTTTATTTTCCCCCCTGCACAGATGACAATTCAAGAAGTCCTGACTGAAAATGAAATGGAAGGAGCTCTGAGGCTGACCTATGAACAGAACACAAACTTCTCCTTTACCGTCAGTAGGAAAAAAGACCAGCAAGGGTAAAAGGGTCATTCTGAGCACTGTAAAAATGTCGTTACGCCACTGTGATTCCATGGAAAATGTTACTGGTTTAATCACCAAAGCACTGGTGAAATGGATAACAAATCTTTGATGAATAGTCACACCAAACAGTCTGTACCTCAGGAAGTTTATGAAGGGCTGCAGAGAGATTCCCTTCCTCACAGCTTGGGACGTGCTTGTCTTTTTGCCTGCCTCCACAACATCGAAGTAGCAGACAGTGAGATAATCCAGAAAACTCTAGGGCTGAGTCAGACAAGTACTTAAAAATATGCCTTAACTTGGCATAACTGTTTAAATGTTATTAAATCATTTTGGCACAGTGGAACCTTGTAAAATTATGGACACTCGCTCAGTTTTCTAAGTTGGTATCAGTATGGCTATACCTGCTGTGCTAATTTATTCTTTCTGTCTTCTAAAAATTTTCAAAGTTCTTTAAAGAAATGAAGAATGAATAGAATAATTCTTTAGGTCAAAAGTGCCTGATAATCAACGTCTAAACAGAAATGTTTGGTGTAGCATATAGACAAAACTGTAAGCTTTTGAGGGTGTTTAAGAGGTGTAGTATTTTCAGCCTTGGAGTATTTCAGGTATTTCTTAAGTTTCTAGCAAAAGACCTTTGCACTGCAAGGTCTTATAAGTTCTGTAAAACTCTAATAATTGTGAATTCTAAGTCTGAAAACCATGACAGTGCTTGCAAAGTCAGATTCAGAAATAATTTTTAAAAAGCTGATTCATTTACTGCAGCTAGCAAATTACTAGCCAAAGTAATTTCTGATCCAGTGGGCCACATTCTGTCCCGGGGATCCATGTGCAGATTTTTCACTGACGTCAGAAATGACAGTGCTGTTTGGTCTCCTTTACCTCTGTATGAATGCATCAACAAATGTGGGCTGGGTAAGCATTCAGTGGAAGGTACTGCAATTTGTAACTCTAAAAGCTGTGACAGACTCAGAGATTACTCAGATGAAATTGTGCTGTCAGCGAGAGTGGACTTTCTGAAATACTGTTGAACAAAAGTACATTTCTTCCCTTTAGTGAAGAGTTGAATATAAAAGCACTCCAGACTCATCCCTTCTTTCTACAGTACTTCCCCAGTGCAGCAGAAGTGTCTTCTAAGGTAACTATCTGCAAGTTATCTGTCACATACATCACTACAAATTAGACTTGTCTAATATTTTAGGAGTCGAGCTGCATTATTTCCAGTACTAGTACTCTGTATTCTGGTACTCTGACCTTTTTTGTTGTTGCTGAGGATGTTCGTTTTCAAAGATGCCAACAATCCCACCCTACTAGAAAGGATTTATTCCATTTGATTCTGCTTCTGTGCATCGACATTAATTATGACTTCTGACAGACTCCTCACCTCCTGGGAATGTCTTTAAGTATTCTGGCTACTAAGGAAAGAGAGGCAGGACAGACAGAAAGCAGTTGTGGATGTTGGCTGTTTGCAGTGCCGAAACACACAACAGCAAGGAGAAGCAAGGAAGGTGAATGGGGTTATTTGTCAGTCAAATGCAGCACAGCTCCTCCTGCTCACATCAAAACTAATTTCTTACGCACGTTGCTCAGTTTGTGCTGTTTTGTAGCTGTGCCTTCTGTAATATGAACATAAGGGAAAATCAGATCTCCCTTAGGTCCTGAGGACCATAATGTAATGTACTGTGCAAAGAAGGTGAGCACAGTATTTATTTTCTCTTTCTCTCTCTTTCTTTTTTTTTTTTTTTTTAATTTAATGGGAACTTGAAAAGGTAAATTATGATATGAGTGAAGCAAAAGGCAAACTCTACCTCAGGATGGAAAAAAGGGATTTCAATGTTACAGCTAAGCTAACTTTCATTGGAACCAGCTACACTAATGTCATTGAAATAATACAGACAATGTCCCAGGTTGGTATCATCAACTCAGATGGCAAAAGGCAAACTGTGACTACCCTGTTTTTGAGTATGACTAGAGTATGACTTTTGGGATGGCAAACCCAGAAGTTGAAGGTGAAATACAGCTCCAGCTGCTAGGAGGTGTTTTGCCCTTGATTTCTGCAGTGCCATGAGCAAACATTCAACTGGAGGTTGGGTGTCCAATGTAAAAACTGTTGTTTGGGTTTATATTTGTTTGCTCCTATAGATGAAGCACATATATAGGATATATAAGAAAGAAGAAAAATAATATATTACAAACTGACCCATTGCCAATTTTCATTATGCAGGTACCACACATATTTCTTTTTCTAAATAAGGAAGAAGAGAGGTATTATTTGTGCTGTCTGCTGGATTTATTCTGTAATAGTGTGGCTCTTGATGTTGTAAGAATTATTCAGTGAGATAAAAAAAGAGATAGAAATTCAAAATATGTAATAAGCGAAGACTGTTGTAAAGAGGATACTCAGCTGTTTACGTATGTTCCATTATGTGAGAGGATGACTTACTATGGAAATGAAGTCAAGTAGAAATTAATAGCTGATATACGAAAGCAGTGGGCTTTAGGACATCATTGTACTAGACCTTTCATAACGACATTTCTAAAGCTAGATTTCACAGAACTTTACAGTATCAAAATTACACACTTAGCTTTTTTAATTTTTGGAGAATTTAGGATTTAATATGTTTCCCATCTTTTACTTTTAGTTAATTCTTCCAAGGCAGCTTGTGTTTATGACGGTTTACCAAAAAGGCAACAGGACACGTATGCTGAGGCACACTGCTCTGTGGGATGGCAAAGAGGTAAAGGTAATGGGCACTTACACTGGACCCTTCCCAAAGTTGCCTGGAGGTCATGATCTTCAGGGTAGGTTTCTCAAGTCTTTTGCTGGTGTTGATAGTAGAGTATAAAATAAACTAAACCACATAAATCTGATTTCAAAATGCATATTCAAATGGTTTCAATCCAGGCCTTCTAAGATCTTACTCGCTTTAAATTCATTGTAAGTCTGGCTGTTACAAATGTCCATTCGGAACACTATTTCTACTTTGTGGATGTGGAATGTAAAGCTTAAATCAACTTTAGTAGTGCCAGGGAAAATTTGGCCAGAGTGAGAAGTCATCAGCAAATTTAAATGTCCATTTCTATTTTACAACACATTTCAGAAATGTCCTGGATTAAATGAAACATTTGGCTTTATTTTTATATTTGCTTTTGAATATTTTAAATATTTAATGAAAGGCACAAGAAACCTAGGAACTAGTTTTAGAGTAGACACCATTTGTAAACAGAGAAGAGAGCTAAAGTATTGCAGCTATTTTCATTCTAGCCAAGGTGCTAGGATACTTAGCTGGGAGGTGGCTGACTGGGGTTCACATACACACTTCGTTTTATTCAGGGCGGTGATTTGAATGAGAAATCTCAATGTCTGGGGTTTTGCTTCTCTTCTTCCTGATAGTTCCATTCTGAATAAAACAGTTCCATAGTTCTGTGCCAGTGAATGGTTCATTTTTTTCACAAACACAAACAACTTTGATGGGAGAGAGGGGAGAATGTGTTATGAACAGTAGCACACTCTGCAGTGCAGAACAGGGCCTTGGTTCTGTGATTTTATGATTTAAGGATCCAGTTGGAGAGTACTGGAAAAGAAACATATATATTTCCTTCCAGAAGGAGTCAAGGTGCTGAGGAGGAGCTTTATAGGATCTGTAGTCTTACTGTGCTGTGAGGTTGCCACATGTGTGAGGTGTACACCGGGACTTGCTAGCCAGAAATGCTCGCAGCTCCACGAGTGCACGTGTACCTTGAGGAAGATTCAGCCTTGAATAGCCACTAATCCAGTGGTCAGGGTCGTTCACTGTGAAGTGGGGACCTAAATGCAAATCTCTCTCAGTTGAGAGAAGGAAAGGGTTATGAGCCGACCAACATCTTGGATTTGTTGTCCACTCACTGCACTAGACGTACAGAGACACATCCTACAAATTTTTTCCGAATGTTGCCCAGGTATCCCTTTGAATTTGGAGAGTAAAAATATTTCCTTTTAAGTTAATTTTTGTTTATTTTTCTGTTTTCTTCTTCCTTTTTATGTTTTTATCCCTCCTGGATATAATTTTATTTTTTATTGTCACCATTTCTGAGGCTTTTTTCAGAAACTAGTGAATTCTGTTGCTCTGCTGCACTGGATACTGGAGGGGGCGTTGGTCATGCAGGCCACTACCCTGAGTGGTAAAGGTTAAACCCTTATGTTGAGGCTTTGTTGTCTGAAAACGGAGAAAATAACTGCACTTCCTTGTTTGAGCGTTGTAAGCTGTTCCTCTCCCAGTGGAAGGTGATCTCAGCTTCTTGAAGATTACTTTCCTGGCTGTTCTTGCTAGAAGCTGCCTTGGGTATAGGTATCAATCCTTCGATTACTGCAGGTAATTACTATTGTGCTGGTAAATAGAGGACTCCTGTTTTCCCTACATTTGTTCATATTCAGCAGAAATCAGCAGACTAAAGTCCTTGTGCCTGTTGGGTAGGTGCACGTGTGTGTGTGAGCAAAGACAGTGTTTTCTCTGGGAACCAACTGTTGCCCTGCTACCTGTGGGACAATATGTCCTATCCCTTTCTCTTTATCAGAAAGTGAACAGTCATGATTTGCAGTGGGGGAAACTTACTTGCTTTTTTTCCTTGTAGTGGAACTTTTCCATCCTCTCTCCATCCCTTTCCCATGGCATGCCAGAGTCAACTTATATGTGAAACATTCAGCACGCAATCACCAGGATGATCTTACTGTCATTTGGAATGAGAAGGACCAGGTACAGCATCCCAGAGCAAATCAATGTCAGGAGAATTAGAAGAATATCAAGTGGTTCTTTTTTTTTTTTTTTTAAAAAAAAAAAGACATTAAGCAAGCCAGAGAATTCAAGTAGGAGACAAACTATCCTCCTTCTTGGATGTATAAAAGGCTATGGCTATGAAAGATGAAAAGCCTATATTCTTGTTGGAAGCATTTTCAAGCCATACTTCTTTTTTTTTTTTTTTTTTTTTTTCTGCATAACCAAAGGCAATGAAATGCTGTTGTGTTTTAACCCCACTCAGTAACTAAGCACCACACTGCTGCTCACTCACTCCTCCCTGCTCTCAGTGGGATGGGGAGGAAAATTAAAAAAAAATTAAAACTCCTGGGTTGATATAAGAACAGTTTATTAACTAAGATAAAGTAAAATATAATAATAACAATAATTATAATAAAATATAACAATAATAGGAATTAAAGGAAATATAACAAAATGAGTGAGAAATAAACCCCAAGGAAGACAAGTGATGCACGATGCAGTTGCTCATCACCCACTGACCGATGCCCCAGCAGCGATCCGTCCCCCAGCCAACTCCCCCAGTTTCTGCACTGAGCACGACGCCCTGTGGTATGGAATAGCCCTTTGGCTAGTTCGGGTCAGCTCTCCTGGCCGTGCTCCCTCCCAGCTTCTTGTGCCCCTGCCTGCTGGCAGAGCATGGAACTGAAAAATCCTTAATTAAGGATTTTTCCAGCATTACTGATTCAGCTGAAGCTCTTCTGTATTTCATTCTTTCTTTCTACTCTTTATTTGTCAGAACTTTGGCACAGTTTAAACCAGTTTTTATTTTCTTAAAGTAAGTCAGCATTATTTCTAAAAAATATAAATAGTAAAAAATACAGAACTAGGACAACTTTGGTTAAGTTGATTTCCAAATGTGGTTAAGTGGGGAAGCTTACTGACTTGCAACTAACCATGCTATCTTTATATTTGCATCTGAAGTGCAGCACCTTGGCTGAATATTACATTATTTTCTGAATAAAGGAAAGATGAATGGCAATGTTACTGTACAGAAACAAATGTGCCTACAGAAAGAATTAGAATTTCTTAATTCCTTTAAAAAGTGCTAAAAATGAAATATTTACTTAAGAAGTTGTATAGAATGTAATTTTGAACTACTACTTAAATTACCACTACTATTTAAATACCACCACTACTTAAATTGCCAGAAAAATATTTTGTTCCCAGCAGCTTACGGAATTTAATTCCTGATTCTGCAAATGTTTTTTCTCGTGCTGCAACTTTGCAAGCTGTGTCTAAGCACTCTGCAGCAGTGGAGCCTACAGTACCTAAACATGAGACCAAACTTAAGCTTCATCAAACTTAAGCACGGTTCATGATTTTACTAAAAAATACAGAGAATAGTTTTGCATTCAGCTGTGCCATGTAGGAAATTCAAGTGGCAAGAATGTCGTTATTTGAACTTTAATTTACCTCACTACTTCAAAAAAGACTTTATTACACACATGATTCATCTGAGGAAAAGGTGTAGGGAAATCTTACTGTATGTTTGAGGTCAGTGTGTGAGAGGTGTTTTATTTCACAAGTTCCTTTTCTATCTGTTGATACGGATCAGATATCAGTGTCATCTTCTCTGAAGTTTGGAAGAGACCAGACGAACTACAGAGCCAGTGTTGCCCACCCATTTAATTACACTCTGAAGCAACTGGAGATCCATTGCCTGTCAGAAAGGAGAGGCAGAAAGTACAACCAGCAGGTGAGATCATGAGAAAGAGCTGCCAAATACAGATCTGTAATACTGCTTTTACTGTTAGTGTACCTTTCATCTCAGAGTTGCAGAACCAAGTATCATTCTGCAAACTGTAAGTAGCACCAAGTGCTGTTATCTCCTTGTATCCAAGCCACCAGCCCTTATTCCTTTTCCAAGCATAACAGTTGCTAGCAGATGGTATCTGTCTTGCAATTCTAGCATAGACCCGGGTTGGGTGGTAAGAAGCCAGAAGTGCACAGAAGCCAGCCTGGCAATGAAAATGAGGCAAATTTTGTCCACGAAGTGATGAACAAACTCCTATTTCACAAAAAGAAAGTCAGAAACCCTTTGATACCCATTGAGAGCAAACCCACGTTTTTGCACTGTATAGGAAATTGCAACACAAGTGTGAAAATGTGTGAGACTAGAAAAGCTTTAAAATACGATTGTGAGGTTCACTTGCAAATCATATATGGGGAAGAAGAAGCTCCGCAAATCATCCTTCAAGATCAAAGACTAAATATTTTCTGCCTGAAAATGCACTGCGTGGGCCAGGAAGTCCAGTTGCTGAGGCTGAAGGCTTTCTGCTCAGTAATGAGCTGCGCAAACTGTGCGGTGTTCTGTGTGGTCACCTGGAGCCTTCTGGTACTCGTAGTGGTGCCACAGAGTGCTCTCGGGTTGTTTTCACAAAGTAGTCAATATGTCTCATATTCAGAGGAATAAATTCTCTTGTAGTGTCTTTATTCCATTGGTGTCATTAATTGCTGTGCATGATAGACCCAATGCAGCTTCCAGAGAAGGTAACAGAAAGACTACTGTGACCTCAGCTGTAAAAGTGCAGTTTCCCTGTGGGTTTGTCTAAGGCCCTGACCTTCCAGGCCACGTGGAGTTCTGTGGAGTTTCAACGTTGTTCTGTCACAGTTTTAATTGTGTTTCTTTTTTTCTCCACTGGGTGGAGATCGTTCTGCTAGATCACCCTGCAGGGCCTTCTGCTAGTTCTAGTTTTTCTTCACTGAGCAAATCCTTCTCTTCTGGTTTCAGCTGCAGCTCACAGGGAATGGTGGGCAGCCTGCTGACATCCGCCTGACCCTGGAGGATAAATCAAAGACGAACATCACTGCCTGGAATGGCTGTATGACACTCTCCTCAGGTCAGGTATGAGTCTTTGAGTCTAAGAAGGGATGAGTGTAGCTAGATTTCTGGTTTTGTTTCTCACAGATTGAATTTTTTCTGCACTTGTTACCATACGTTACCTTTTACTTGAAGTCACCCTTTCCGTATCTCAGAGGAAGAAAAATAAAACTTCTGAAGAATTCTGTTTGATGTTTGTATTTGGGATGCAGCCTTCCCTCAGGACAGAATCACCAACCCCTTAGGCTTCTTGGTAGAGATTGAAGCAGTCTGTTATGGATATAGACCATTCAGGGGTTCTCACAGGGGTGTTTTTTTGCCCTGAAAGTATACTCCTCTAGTACATACTGAACATGGGGTTTTTTGAAAATTACTAATATGTATAAATTTTTTCCTCTTCTAGCTTCAGAGAGTATTAAGTATGGAACACCTGCAGGCATGTGGGTCTGTAGAGCAAAGATCTGCTTTGTTTAATGAATATCTAGATCTGAACTGGGATGACAAAAAAATCAAACACAATTTAACGTATGAGGTAAGAGAAGGCAGTTGTATCTGTTAACTCACCATTTTTATGGAAGCTGTTCTTAATAGATGGGAATTTAGTTTTTATACGTAATTTTGAGTGGATTTTAGGTAAGCTTCTGTATAGTGCCACTTTCTGTGAAATACCATTATTTCATTTTACCTTTATGTATTTCTCTGCATAGGAAGAAAGCTACATGTGACATAATTAATAAAAAAAGAGTTCTTACAAACTAGAGGCCTCACTTATGCCCTAAATTTGTAAAACTGTTGAGCTAATTATGTAGGATGGGGATCAGTGACTCTGCTGATAAGCCAAAACATTGTCAGGTGGAAATGTTATGTTTTGGAAATGTTAGGTTAAAACCCTGACGCTACTAGAATAAAAAAAAAAAAAAAAAAAAGCCAGTACAGGGACAGGACGAAGTTGAGAGCTGGGATGAGTGAGAAGTGTCTAAGATTCTGCTATCATGTTTTAACTTTGTTTTCTTGCTGCATTGCAGAAAAATCAGTTCTTGTACGCTGATAAATTTCAGTTAGAAGCTGTTCTGGAAAATATTTTCCTGACCTCATGCACCAAACAGAAGATTCTGGGTAAAATAGAAACAAACTACTCCTCTTGCCTGGACTATTATATGAGCTTTGAGTCCTGTGACCTTCCAAATGTAAGTCTCACATAAATGAATTGAACCTACTTCACTTCAAATGTAATTACTGGTTTGGAAACTCAGTTTTCCTCAGCAGCAGCTTTTCACAAGAACTGCAATACCTCTGTAACTTGACAAACGATAAAATGTCTATTGGTGGGTTGAGGCAGAAAGGTTGTGTTTGCCACTGTAGCATATTCTGTAGGTGCAGTACGGTTGTAAACATTCCCACTTTGTCCATGTTCTTTCTTCCCTACCCCTCTCTCAAAGGTCTTTTAATTTGATGTTTCTGGAGAATATTAAAACAGGCCCATAAGTGATCAAAAAGGAAACTAGAGATTTCCTTCCACTGTAGGTAAATGTTTACTTGTTTTTATGGCTGCTTTTGTAATGTCCCACATGACAGGGAGGGAGATGAGTGACTTAGATTTGTAAATTCCCAACGGAGTGGACAATGGTGAGACAAGTCTCACAGTCCAGACATTTATTATTTTCCCACAATGTACCAATTGGACACACAATAATTGACTAAATATATAACAAATTATGGCAAGTGATATAGTATGCCTTGCATTACCTTAACAAAAAAAAAAAAAAAAAAAAAAAAAAA
>NW_020799118.1:3949452-3969705 GCF_003259725.1 Athene cunicularia | reverse complement strand
AAAAAAAAAAAAAAAAAAAAAAGAGAGAGCACAAGAGAGGTAGAAATAGACATCACTGGCCTGGGTTCCTGTGTCAGTCCTGACAGTGAGGGTTCAAGGATGCATCCGTCTTCTTCTCCTTCACTCTTTGCCTCCCCTCAATTTATACACACTTTCCTTGGGTCCCTCCTCTAGGTTGACCCACCTATCTACCTATCCCATGGATGGGGAGGGGTAAGGTTCTTCATGGAATGATGTAATGAGCAAGATCTTGTTAATCTTCATTAGCATATGCAGGGATGTTAACTTCAATATGCATTTTGTGGATAATGAAGCAAAGGTCATTCACTGGACAGATAGTCCTTCGAACTTTACAAGATGCACCAGAGTAGAACTGTCCTGCCTTCACAGCGCTCCCTCCTCCAGCTGCACCCTGTGCTACCCAGGCAGCCTTTCCAGCTCTAAACTCCACACTATCCACCCCAGGACTGTAGTTTTGCTACTTTTGAGTGTTTGAGACATTCCTCAGCTCAGAGGGCCTCTGCTGCCCCCCATCCCTTATAGCGCTCTCAGTCCCTTTTTCCGGGAGTTATGTCATCTCTCACAGCCCTGCTGGTAGTGATGGATTTTTGAACCTTATTGTAACCTTATAGTTGTCATTTATTTTTATACTACACACATAGACCAAAGACCCATCCATGCTCTTCCTTAGGTGCACATTGGACCCCAGAGTTGCCTGTAGGTATTCACAACAAACACAAAACTTCAAACTCATAATAAACATGGTCTGTTTCCAGTGGCTAAAATGCATCTCAGTTGGTTTCCTGATTTACTTCAGAGCAGGTCACACCCTGTTAGCACTGGGAAATAGTAGGAAAATTTTGATGCCAGTGAAAACTTTTTCCAAGACCAAAGTGTGGTAGAGCCTGTTTATAATGCAAAAAATGCATATGTGTGTCACTTTGCAATCAGGTGCCTCTGTATTCTTTTGGATCCTTTTCTTCAAAGGCATGCATCAAAATTGCCTAGCTAGAGTAGTTGAGAAGCGTAAAGAAACAAAAAAAATAAATTGACTTGTTTTAATACAATGCAGTTATTCCAGCTGTTCATCTTGTCTTAGGCTGTAATCACTGAACATGGTTTGTTATACCACAGAAACTGAATATGTAATGAAGTAAAACAGTGCTGTGAGACGGAGGATGTGCTGGTTTCTGACACCCTTGTGTAATTTCATGAGAATGCTAACATTGTACAACCTCTTACCACTCTATGCAGAGCCCATTTCTTTGGAAGAATTAAGCTTTAATGCCTTTTTTGTTCATACTTAGGTAATTGTTTTCTCTGGAAAACACCAGCTCAACAAAGGCGACATCATTTTGCACTCAGAGGGCAGATTCCAGCTTGCTGATGGGAGAGATGAGGGATTGGTTGGAGTATCCTTAAAAAATAGGAGTACAGCTGATGTGAAGAACTATTCTTTGGAAATTGAAGTGAGTTTTTGTTCTGTTTCAGTGGCACTGGGGTTTGGTTTTTGGTTTTTAAAGGCCTACTGCCATCTATCTTCCAAACTGATCAGGTGCAACCAGTGACTAAAACAGGCAAGTACAGGCAATATAAAATACTCCTGGTTTCTTTAGTTCTGTTTTTAAAGGAGCAGTTATGCCATGTGCATACAGTATGATCAAGAGAGAAAGGAAAGCACCAAGAACAGTTAATTGCAGAGGTCAGTGACACATATAGTAAGTGTATATCAACTGGAGTATATAAAAGTTTTAAGAGGCTGTGTGTTACTGTAGCTCACCTTCTTCAGCATGACTGGTCTGTTTGGTGAGGCATGGGTTTTTGTACCACTGGAAAAAAAAAAAAAAAGAGGGAAACAAAATGTGAGACTAAACTCATCAGTTGCCAGAAGAAAGAACTGGCCTTAAGAAAGGCACAGAATAGCTAATATGATGCTCATTCTGAGGCAAATCTCTTCTTTTCTCTCCCCCTCTATTTTGCATTTGCTCTTGATTTTCTGTGAAATGAATAAGGTGGAGAAAGCTGATGGTGGCAACAGTGAGGCAGAACAGTAATATGGGCAGCACCATCCAAACTCTTCATTAGAAGGAATGTGAGTGGTCAGTCATAATTAACTGAGACTAGGCAACGCCTTAACAAAATGATGATGATTTAATCAGTAACAGGCTAAGACAAATACTAAATTATTTTTCCTTCTCTTTGGAAAGAAGTATCAGCTGCTCTACTTGGACTTTCTCTATTCTTTGTTTTGAAATAAATGGCACAAATTAGCAGCCTCACAGGGAACTGACTGTTAGAGGATGTTTCTTCCATTGCTACAATTAAAATTTTGTCCACAAACAAGCCTCGTGCTATCCAGTCATTCAGCTCTCAAACTAATGCTTGTGCCTCTCTTAAGAGTGTAACTCCTGTGTGGTGCACAAGCATTGGAAAACATTTCCCTCACCACTTACCCTTCTGTGGGAAGCACTGATATACGAGCATCATCTCTGAATGTTCATTTGTGGTGATTTTGAATAAATGTTTTTCTTTTATGGCTGCAGTTAAGAGCCTTTGAAGATATCTGGCTAGGCCTGACAGGAACGGCTACTTCCTCATCTGTTCAGAGCCAAATCCTGATGGAGGGGATTATTGATCAGAAAGAAAAAGTTAAAGTAGCTGCTTCTAAAAGAAAGGAGTGTTTTCAGTACTACATGGGGTATTTGAAAGGTACGTACCTTAATGGATTACACTTTTAATCATATGGTTTAGTTTTAGGTAGTCCTGGAAGGAGCAGGGAGTTGGACTTTTGCTTTCTCAGGCTGTTTTTCTTAGTTTCTCACAGCCCTGGTTTCTGGTTTCTTGTTTCTTGTCTCTCACATAATGCCTGTCAGTGTTGTTCCTGTAAATGAAGCTCTCTCTTTTCATTATTTAAGGGGCGGTGGAAGAAGGAATGGAAGTCAGTGCTTGTACTGATGGGCGGCAGATGGCCACCCTTAATACCTACCTCAGCATTAATGGTGAAAGGCAGGAAACCATGGCACAAGTGACTCTAGCAGCTCTTAATGGAAGCTTGAGCTTTCTGGCTCATGGATGCAGGGATCCAGTTTTTAAGGCTGAGGTGAGATCCTTCGGTGGCAGTTAATTGCAGAATATTGTTTAACCTTGTCAGTGTGATGGAATGTCTTCCAGTAGGCTTCAGGTGTGAGTTTTGGTGAGTAACGAGGGGAAAAAAAACGGGAATGATAAAATTTTTAAACTCATAATAACATTATTTTTAATTTTGGTGTGAAAAGATAGTACAGTGAGAATTAAAAAGTTCAGTCATACCTAGAAAGCACAGAACATATGGGACCCTTTCGTAAAGGATATAGCCTCTGAATATGATAAGTAACTAAAGCAAGAGCAGTAGTAATGTGCCAGAGCTGCTCAGCATGTTGGTTACAAAAACAGTATTAGAATTCCTGAATGTGCTTTTACTTCTAATAGGGTTTCACATACTCTGTTTGGAGGAGGCTCTTTGGGTTTTCATCCTTAGACTCTTCTGTTCCCATTTCTGACCACTGAATAACACAGAAGTCATTTCCCCTGAGAAATGGGATGCCACTGTGGATCTTTGCTGGCATTTAAACTAGTACAAACTATGAGTCATTTGGACCCAGCACAAGCAATCCTAAATCATAAATTCAGGGGTTCTATTCATCTTTTCACAGTACAAACTTAATGAAATTGGGAGCATTTTGAAAACCAAACTGCTAGAGAAGATAAAGAAGTTTGACGAATATATGTGGAGATTCAGGAGATCAGTAAGTATCTGTACAGCATCTGTGAAAGCACCATGAAATATTCATTCAGTGTTAATTAAAAATAATTATATTAAATGCAGTTGGTTTGTTTTGCTCAAACATTCAAATGGTTAATCCTGTGCTAAGCTGCAGTTCATACATAGGCAAAAAGCATGTTTCATGGTGAAGATCTATATCTCTGCACCAACACTGAGTTCACAATTGCTTTGGAAGGGAGTCAAAGCTTTGCTTGTCATCTCCGCGTATTTTGATATTTTTTCTCTTTTGGGAACCCCTGTAGGTGCAGCAAATTGATTTTCTGTCTGAAGCAGCTGGCTGGCCTTCGATAGCCTTGCAAAAAGTATCAGGATTCCTCCACAGTGTGGGTAGAGCTGTTGCCCGGGTGTGGAAGCAAAGTGGAATCAGGCAGATCCTGAGAAGCAAGCTCCCACTTTACCTGAATAAAATTCAAGACATTGTCCAGCAAATGCAGAATGAATTGCAAAGTAAGAAAAACCATGCAAAGCAAGGAGAATAAGGACAATGTCAGTGCAGCGCAAACCAAACAAGTATAAAAGTACTGAACAGCACAAATGGTTCTGTTTGATCTAGCAAAAGTGCTGACCTTGGCTGTTAATTTACAGAGTGGGAGCCTTGATGCAGTAAGCTGTAAGCAGCCTCGGTGTCACCACCTTTCTGATTAAATCATTGAAGAGGCATTGTCAGAGACACAGGAGCCTGGGTTGCATTGGATGAGAAGGGCCTTAATTCCTAAACTGAAGCATTTCTGCTTACAGTCCCCTGGCAAGCGTTTCCTCCCGGAGGGCTCTTCGTATCCATCCTTGAGTTCTGAATGCTTGTAGTGATAGGATTTTGCTTGTTGGTTTGTTCCAAGTCTGTTCAGTAGCCTAATGCACTGTTCAGCAGGACTATGGCCCATGTTGAAACCATTGAGAAGTGTGATCAGCTGTAATTAACTGAGGGAACCTTCAGTTCTCACAAGACTAAAAGCTCACTTTGAGCCACTTACATCTAGGCTCTTCCCACTCAAAAGCGGGATTTAGTTGATAAACCCTGTTTGAAATTAGTTGTGACCAAACTGTCCTGTTATTCCTTGAGCAGGTGCAGGTTGAGCTATACAGCTCTGATGGTGGCAAATTACAAAGCATTCCTTACATTTATTTTGGAAAGCAGCAATGTATTTATAATATAAGGCATACGAGTGGATCAGGGTTATACAGCTAAATGCCTCTTCCAGTTTCATAACACTGTGTCCATGCACACAGCTGTGAAGTGTGCCCACGTGTCATGAAAGCAAAGCTGCCTTTCCCCATTTTCTGTCTCTCCTTCGCTTACTCTGAAGCTGCAGGCGAACAAACAAACAGCCACTTTGTACCATACTAGCTGAGGTTTGTTTGCTATGATGTGTTTACTTCAGGGCCATTAGCAACTTTGAAGGATGCCTACTACGATGTAACCTTGAAGCCACTGGATGAAGTTTGGCAAGAGAAGACAGAAGAGTACATGAAGAAAATCCAGGCTTTTTTACCCAAGATTGTAAAAGATGTGTGGCTAATGGAACCTATCCAGGTGGCATTAAAGGTTGTGAAAGCAGGCTTGGATATGGTTGGTATAACTCAGTTCTCCATTTTTAATGGTTTGAAAAGCAAGGTCTGCAAATTTAAGTCTCGGCTTTGAACTATGGATACAAAAAATAGTTAAATATTTTTGTTTATGGAAATAGTGCAGTTATCTTTCCACATAACAAGCTTGTGCACAGCTAATTTCCTGTTCTTTAAATATTTGTCCTGCTTTGAAAGCAGTTCCAGCTAGAGGAAAGCTTGTTTTACTGGTTTTGGTTGAAATCACAGGAGCAGTAATCTGTCATTCGTGTAGCTTTTGCTTTTCTTCCAGAGAGAGGGAAGGATTGTGATTCCAACAAATAATGTATAAAGGGGCTTGGGCTCTTCTAGTTGAAATGAAGAGCATAACGCATATATCATGACACCAATATATATTGAAGATATCAGTCCTTTGCAAACTACTGAAGCACATTAGCTCAGTGAAGTATTGGTATACTTTTAAGTTATGTCATTTCTGTCCATTATTTATTGCTGTAGTGACTAGTGTCTGTCCTCTGGATATTAACCTCCAAATGACAAGATGCTGTCAGGCAAGTGACAAATGCAAGAGACTTAAGTGCTGTTTCACTGACTGTTGATTAAAAACTTATTATCAAGTACTGATAATAAGATACTGACCCTGCCCTGAAGCCATACTCGTCAGGTTTGTAATCTCCTTTCCTGGCTCTCCAACAGAGTACACACCAGATGCTGAGGTGGGCAGAGGCCATGTTTTCTAGAGCTGTGAGCAAGATCCGGAAGCCTTTGCTCAACCTTTACAGTTATTCAGCCAGGTAAGGGGTGTTTTTTTGCAGGATCCCTGCTGCTGGTAGTGTTCTCAATGGGTCTGTGCATAGTTAGTGTTCCTATCAGTTGGTACGCTGAGGGTTGCGGACAACCAACCGTCCTTTGCTTTGGGCACATGGCATCACACCTAATGTTTGTTTTTGTTGGCTGCCAGGACAGGCTGCATTTCAAAGGAAGCTACTCGGTAGCAATAACTGTGATAACTGGCCTTATATGGCACGGTGCATTGCAGGGCTTAGCCATTGTGTGTCTTTGTTTTGCCATTCTCACCAGACTACAGTTCTTATGAATATTTCACTTCCACATTTCTAATAATAAAGCAACTGCATTTCATCAGTTTAGCAGATAAGGGCACAGGCTGTTTTGTTTGTATTCTACAGGAACTGTTCGGTGGCAATAAAACTGCCAGTACTTCCTAAAGCAGACCGCTCCCTGGATCTGGCAAATATTACTAATTATCTCATTGAAGAAAAGCTAATGAGGCCTCTCCAAGACCTCTATAATATCAACATAGTTGCAGAGTATTATAGATTCAAGCGGAGGATGATGGAGAGTCCCTTTGAATGTAAGCTCTTTCAAAGTGATGCTTTGTTTTGTAACTGGATCCATTTTAAGAAATCGTTTCCTTTCCGGAGAAACTTTTCTTGCAGAGCAACTTGTAGCTAAAATGTAATAATAGATGGAGGAATTATTTTAAGAGTATGCCAGCCGGAAGCTGTTTGTGTTGCAGTATGCAAGTAGTAGCACAGCACTTACTGCTCTGCGGAAAACTCACTGATGTTTCTTCTGAAATATCGTTCTCTAGATCATGCTATGTTAATGGGCACCAAGCATATTATGACTTTTGATGGAAAATTTTATGATTTGGCATCAAAGTGCAGTGTACTTCTTGCCAAGGATTTTGTTCGCGATACTTTCACTGTAATACTAAACGAGGAAACTCGTAACTTAAGATCCCTGTATGTGGAGATGAACCAGACCGTGATCAGTATCTACCCAAGACTGAAGGTAGGAGGGGAAAGTCAAACATTCTTCCTTTCCAGACCAGAAATTATCTTCAACCAACTAACAACAACAACAAAAAAAGTCTTCAAAATATTAATGCTCAAAACATAGATCAGAACAGGTCTCAGATCTAAGTGCTAGCAAGTAACCACTTTCTAATTAGGAAATAACTCCCCATAACAAAACCAGTTTTAACTCAGGGGCTGCCTCTTTGCTCTCTGGGTATTTAAAATAAGAGAGGCTTGATGAACTTTCCAGCTTTCCTCTTACATGGTCTAAGAGAATGGCAGTCAGAGAGGTCTGGAGGACAAATGGGGCCCATAGACTCAGTGCACCTGGGAGGCTTTGTGCTTTCCAGCTCTTGCAGAAGTTTAACACAACCCTGTTCTTACTTTGTAACTCTGGGCTCAGCAAAGTCAACCCCATCCCACCTGCAAACCCAGCCTGAGCTTGCCTGTCACTGAACTTTCACTGTGACATATCTGAAATTGCATTTTCATTTTAAAACAGATAGCCAAGATGTATAACTTTTCCCTTATGGAAGAGAACTGCCAAGTACTGGATCAACCCCTTGAAAAGAATACCAGTAATTCAAGGAGAGAAACCAACAAAATAGAAGTGTCTAATCAGAAAGGAGTTTCTGTCTCTTGTGACTTTCAGTATGATCTGTGTACTGTCACTCTGGCTGGATGGCACCACGGTGAGTATCCATGATACAGCTTTTGTCACCTGTTAGTCATTTTTTCTGTATCTTTAGCACATGGGTTGTCTTTCACTTGCTCTTCCCCACTTGATTATACACACCTGGGAAATGGCCCTGGGCATTCCCAGTTGTTGCCAAATAAAGCACAGTATGCAGCATTCCAGTAAGAAGAGCAAACGTCTGCCTGGGTTACTACTGTTTCGATGCAATAAAGCACATAGAAATACGGAGTGGATGTAATGCAGTCAGCCCAACCTCAAACCCCATTTGAGAATGGCTGCTCTACAGCAGGCTTAGCTTGTCCAGCCTCCAAGAGCATGAAAGAGGGAGGCCTAACAACTTCCAGGGTTTCTGGTATACTGTGAATACATTCCTATCCATGTGCCCCACACTATTCTAAAACTCAGACCCCTGAGATTAGCAGAGAACAGCTATGATGCCTTCATCTGGTCAGGAGAAACAAATGAACCACTAACAAACAAGATGGTAATGCAGTCTGAGAAAAATCCTTAATGGATGCCTGGGCAGACCTTCCCTCTTCTGCATTACAGCTGAGCTCTGCTGTACAGAATAATCAGAGCCCAGAGACAGCTTCTAAAATCTTCTCAGGTCTACTCCTGACAACTGCTATTTTACTCCATTTTAATTTAATTCCAGGTATTTCAGCTGGGCTTTTTGGTACCAATGATAATGAAGCTGGAAACGAATGGGTACTTCCTAATCATTCCTTCACTGACAACGTGCAGGAGTTCACCAAGAGCTGGCAGGTAAGGAGTTGAAGGGCTGCTGCCTGTGCAGATACCAATGGTGCTGGAGCACAAAGGGCAACTTCCAACACTGGTCTGGCTTCGACAAACTAGAGCTAGATAGTGAAAACAGCAACATACTGTATATAATTTGTTTTCCTGTGTTTAACCAGGGAGAAGGTTGCACGTATTTGCTAAAAACCATAGAATAATTCCCTGTAGATAGGCATTGAGCGTTTTTGGCTTAAGTGGTAAAGTGAAACATAGGGGGCTGCTTCTGCTAGTAGAAGGAACCGATGTTGGAACCAAGTCTCTTTGATGTTTCCTACTTAAAGCACCTCTGTCTCTGGAATGCAGAGCCAGGTGGTAGTTGGTCAGGGACAAATCCACATGTCCATCAGCTGAGCCACAGTTTGTATCAGGAAGTTTTCCCTCTTGAAGTTTTCTTTAGAGCAGTGTAGCTGGGTATGTTGAGCCTCATTTCTTTTGTTGTTCTTGGTTTTCATATTATCAAGAAACAAAACTTCAGAAACCAGTAACTAGTAAAGTCGCCTCCGTCCCCATATGACTAAGTCCTGAGACTTCTTCGGAGTGTTAGCTGCTACCAATTCAGTTACTAACTTGCATAAAAGGACTTCCTGTAACTATCGTAAATGAATGTTGCAACCATTTTACTCTCATACCAGTAACGTTATACCTCTTTGCTTCAAAGAGACTTAACCTTAATTCATGGAATTTATCTTCAGCTGACAATAATCTAAATATGGAAACATGCACCTCTACATAGCCGTTTGTGAATGAGACTGACAAAAGGTAGCCTTACTGTGCTCTCAATCCATGTTGACAGGATCCTCTAAATCCCCTCAAACCTAATTTTAGAATCTATTACCGAAAAAAACCCAGCATCTTCTTACTACTAAGATTTTGTGACTCTTCCCTTTACCTTCTCTCACCAAGAGATGTCCAAGTTCTGGGCACAGGAATGCTACTATTTCCAGCTTTATTTCAGTACTTTATTTTGAAAAGAGGATTGCTTCAAGTATCTTGTACTTTTCCTTGCTGTTGGAGATCTAATGAGTTTGCAGCCTATGTTTATCTTAATAATGGGGCAGGATCGTGACATCGCTGACTGCAGATATAATTTTCTTAATTGCTACAAATAATAAATTCTAATATTCATAAAAATACAGTCATCTAATGCAAAACTACCCAGAGAATTTGAACTGAAAATAATAACCAATTAAAGCAATACATAAGAAACTTACTGTCATAAACAAGCTGGCAAGTCATGTATGTCCTCCTTCAAGTGGCTGAGGGCATAAAAGCTGCACTTACACTAACAATTTGTGTTTTATTTGTTGGCCATGGCACTTTGCAGCGCTGTATACCACCAAGAAAATTTGAAGACAACTCTAGCTGAACTCTGTGCCAACTGCAGTCATGTCCTGTTCAGAAAAAAGTAATAAAAAGAGTGACTTGCCAATAATGTACTGCTGTCATACATCATTAAAGCAATGGCCAGAAATACAAATGTGCCAAGTCAGAAGGTCATGCAAAGTTTAGAAGTTTAGAAAAGTTTAGAAACTTTCTAAAGCAGTAAGGAAGGGATGATATGGTGTAAATACCCAGTTCAAATGGGCAGTGTATTCAGCTGTGTTGATAGAATGGACCCTGCAAAAATCCTTCCAGACCAGAAGTTTTAGCACAATTATACATGGCACAGGAAGCAAAACCACAGTCAGGTTAAATCTGGCCAGGTATCAAAGCCTGAAATAAAAGCTGTCAGTCACGACTGCTGGAGTCACCTTATAACAAACTGTAAACTCAGACTGGAACTCGCTACCAGGAGCTTTACTACAAGCCTTTGTCATACACTGACCTTGCAAATAACATCAGTGAGGTTCTAGTGCTGCAAGACCAGCTGCTGTGCGAGGAGGAGGTTAATAAGGAGACTGCAAATGTGCGACTCCTGCAGGATGAGGGTTATCTGAGAGACTAAACTGGCAGTTAATTTTTCTTAGTAATTAAAATAACTTGAGTTTACACTTGCTTAAAGAACTTCTAGACTCAAAAGATTGCCCAGGAAATTACTGATTAAAAGACCAGTAAGTTGCTGATCTGATACAGAGTACTAAAAATGGCATTCAGACAAAACAAAGCCTAAGAAACTTCAGCAAATGCAGCTCATTACTAGTTCTGTTAATATTTGGTATCATCAGATTTTGACTGGTGTGCTAAGGGACTTTACCTGAGTCATGTACAACTAAAATTCCTTCACATTTTATTATCCAAAAATGCTTGTAATTGTAGGGACCTCCAGTTTGGTTTGGGGTTTTTTTTGTTTGTTTTTTTTTTTTTAATTTCTTGTGGTTTATTATCTATGAATAACCCAGCAAGGATATGAACCTCTTTTCTCCAACAAAAAGATCCAGTAAAAGCACAACTGTGATCTGTGATAGATAATAAAAGTTAGGACAACTACCTACTGTGTCAGCAGCCACACACCAGAAATCCTTCAGTGAATAAGAAAATCCACAGAAGAGGGAAACAATGTCTGTAATGTGTAATATTTATGAGCCATACATTTTTGTTTATGAAGAGTGCAAGGTAGTCTCAGTATTAATAAATGCTAATCAGAGCTGTGTACTGAGCTGTCCATATCTTCCTTCAAACCATCTCATACTGGAAATCAAGGATTTGTGCTACACTGATGTTTAAAAAAAAAGAAACAAAACCCCCCAACTTTGGTAATTCTGTTTTCCCAGGTGAACAGGTGCAGTCTGGTACAGAAGAAAGTGAAGCCATGTCCAGTTACAGGTAACCAAGGAGTCTGTAAAGTGTTTTTTGAAGAATCACATTCACTTCTTCGGAACTGCTTCAAAGTTGTAAGTATAACTCCAGCCACCAAAGGACTATCTGAATACACAGGTGTCATACTTCGAGGGAGCGCATGCAATTGTTGTGAGGGTATAGAAGTTTAGTTGCAGATAACTTCAGAAGTCAGCAGAACAACCCAGACAGACAAAATGGTGGTGTCTCACCATAAATATAAATCACGGTCCTTGACATCCACAGAGTAGTGGCATGACTTTGCACCACTCTTCAGCAAACAGGTCTAGAATTTGGAAATATAAAACAAACCCCTCAGTATTAGGAGGAGAATAGAGGTTTGTGAATGGTCCTCACAGGGGTGGGCGGGGGGAGACACAAATCAAACTTCCTTTTCGGTTTACGGGCAGGGGCCTTGCCAGATGGCTGTCTGCAGAAGAGCTGCACACCACTCCTCTGAGCAATCCCCTTTGTGTTAAAGGTGGACCCTGCGCCATTCTACACCATGTGTGCCTATGACACCTGTCACTCACAGGAGCTGAAGGCTGCCTGCAGTTTAGCAGCAGCTTTTGTCCATTTGTGCAACCGAAATTTTGTCCCTGTGGAAATTCCTCCTCAGTGGTAAGTTTTGTGTCTTTTCACCATGAGTATTCCAGCTGCTTGCTCCCGTACTTACATGTCTGTTATTCAAGAGCACATGAGAAAATAACTCATGGATCGACTGTGGGCATAAGCAAAAAGATCCTATTCCTGGCATTATTCGTGCTCCCTGTCTGTCTCCCCCTTTGTGCTGTTCACTCAGAAGCACACCATAACCTGTCCAATTCATCCTCGCTAATGGCTTTCTTATATCCCCCTGGTTTGCTGGGTAGGAGGCAGGAGGATACTGGCCGAAGATGGTGTGATTGTTTTTGTACTTTTCAGTCTCTCTTAATGAAATGTATCTATCTTCTTTAAACGTAACCTAGAATTTAAAGATTATCAATACCTATATTTTAATGCAGCTGTCATCCAAATAGCTGTCTTCCAGGAATCTATTTAAAAATGCAACAAAAACTGAAAAGCCTGAAAAAAGCAGCAGTGCTGGCTTGAAATTTTTGGCATTACACTCCTTGCCGATTTCTGTTGTTACTGTGCAAACGAGTTATGGATCCTCACATTTTTTGGTAAAGGTGCACATGCTGCTGCATTGCACGTCGCTGCAGAAACTAGATTAGTACAGTTACTGCTCAAAAGAGACTGGAGTCGTGTTCTGCTGTGTCTGTATTACTTAGTGAGTGCAGGGTTTTAAGGAAAGAATTCTTCTTGTGTAAAGAAAAAAAAGTGTATAAAAGTCCATAGCCCCAACATACTTCTTAGTAATAAAATTAGTCCCCTCTTGCTTATTTTCTTCAGTTACTACATTATTACTACTGCAGTTACTGCACAGTTCAGCCATACAGTTGCCATGTCCAGCAGGTGTTACCTTACTCCAGCCCAACTGAGCTACTGTGCAACAGAAGCACCTAAAGGGAAGCGGCTGGCTGGGCCGGAGCACTGCAGCAATCTGAAACTTCACCATTTAAGGATGATAGTGGCTGTATATTTCAGCATTTTCTATGTTATGTACATTCACTAATTTGCACTATATATCTTTTCTCAAGGTTTTGTGTGGGGTTTTTTTTTGTCTCCATTGGATATTCTGTGTACAGTACCTTCTTTGAACTGTGATATTTATTGACTGCAAATTATTTTAGATAAATGATACATAAACAATGATAACTTACACCATTTGAGTAGTACTGACTGTTCACGTATCATTGTCTTGAGAGATGACCAAGAACATCCCCAAAATGTAACTCTTCAATTCATCTGCATGATGTTATTCCTTAGACAAAAAAAGGACAAAGCCTTCTCTGAAATTTGCTATCTTTTCACTGAATGAGAACATTAAAGGAAACACACACAAAAGTTACTGTCATACTAATTACTGATAAGCTTGCCCAAGTAAGAACTTAAGACATAATTATATTTTTACAAGACTGCAATGGAAACATTTAGTCTTAAGTAAATGACAGGATCACGCAGAAAAGCCAGTTCTGCTTTTGGTTGAAACTAAGCACTTGGGTTTACATTCCTAACTTAGGCTTCATGCTTTGCTAAGGCTTAGTAATGAGAAAACATGGTGGGTTTTTTTTAATACATGCAATGAAGTGTTATTCATTTGCATTAGTAAACTCACTACAACTTCTAAAAGAGTGATTTAGTGACTACAAACATATTTGTGATATGCTTAAAAAATCTTTACAATTATTTGCTGAGTTCTCACCCACTAAGGAAGGGAATAACTATCAGGAGTTTGTACATGATTGTGTTAGCCATAAAATAAAACCCAAGAAAACACTCAGTATATGTAAGTGTGTGCATCACATGCATCACACTCCCATATGCAGTAATAATGGCACATATCATTATCTTCCTTACAGATTCAGTTCACCCAGTGTGTAAGCAGTAGATGGCCCCAAAATTTCTGGGCAGTATCTCATAGGCAGAAAGTGGTTTTAGCTCACATGGTTTATATAAACTCTTCAACAGAAGAGTACGAAATACAGAGACAAACTTTGTTAAATGCGAGCCTGAATATTCAGTTGAAAACAGTTTTAGAATGGCTCAGTAGCCAAAAGGATGAAGTCAGCTAGTGCTGCTAGTTTAGTGTCCCGTTTCTGCGGACAGGGATTGGAATTACAGTGGATCACAAGCTCAGTTAACAATAATAATATGCTATTAAAGCATCTGTTAAATAAGCCAAGTATACTGCGGATGGTCACATGAATAAACATTTAAGACAAGAATTAATTCTTCTTATTTCATGTATCCAGTTTTGGGCACCATATTTTAGTTAAGTTGTGGATCAGTTGAGAAAAATCAGAAGGTCTCTGTGTGGGGAAAAAACTGATGGGTCAAGGAAAGACGCAAGTTAAATCTTTAAATATGTAAACACACTAAAGAGAAGGAAGTGGCACAGACCAAACTGCAGTAAGGGAGGTTTGATATTGTGAAAGAGTTTGTAATGGCTGGCTTGTCACGCACAGTGACCAACAGCCATCTAAGGTCATGAGAACAAAAGAGAAAAATGCAGTCAGTAATAGCTGACTCCACACTACTTTCTAGAATTCCATCTTGTCAAGGATCTTTCATTGGATAGCTGAACTAGCCAGAGCCCATAAACTTTAGTAATAATGCTGCTCTTTTTCTCCTAAATGTGAATTTATCATCAAACATGAAGAACCTTACCTCTTTATTTCATTTTAGTGTAGCTAAGATAGAACTGTATCTAAAATGCTAGTATACTTTTTCCCACAATTTTCTGATGTCATAAATATATTTGATGCCGGTTTTCCCTTCATAGATTTCTTGTAATTCGACATAAGAACACCTTGTATTACATGTCGCTTGTTACTTTCTGTCCCTTAAGTACTTACTAACAACTTAACTGGATTTCATCTCTTCATCCTTTCAGCTTGAGCCAGTTCTGAATGGCAGATACCAGCCCGGAAGACGGAAGAACCCTTTCAGTGCCCAGAACAGGCTGTTGTAGGTAGACAAGCTAGAAGCAATAGTAGGGACAGCAGTGAAAGTGTGAATGAATTAGTGTTAGGACTCTGAATATAATGAAGCATATATATCTAGTGTACAAGGAAAGCTTTTCACACAGAAACACCTGAGGGTAAGAGGAAAGATTTCAGTACAGTGCCAAGAAACTATAATCAACCAGAAGAAATTGGACATAAGAGTATTGGTTTCTTTAAAAGAATTCTCCCATTCAGTGGCAAAATTGCCTCTTCACAAGCCTTGGACCATAGCATGAATACATCTAAAAGATGACAAAAGGTCTTTTCCAGCTCAGATTAGTACAAGTGGGCTACTCGTGGCTTTGAACCTGTGCAGAGATGCTGACTTCTTTTTTCTCTAGAACTGATACTCAGTTCAGTCAATTCTGGAGAAAGCGACTTTTTTCCAGGGAAGTGCCCCAGCAGACAAGAGGGCTAAGACATAAGATGGTTAAATAATTGGAAGCATTTAATAATGTTCTCATTTTTATGCTTACTGATGTGTACCTTGCTAAATGAACAGATGCCAAGAAGGCTGTCTCTCATGTTTCACATTCTCCTTCTATGTCTGTAGAACGCCCTTCTCAGATACCAGTTTACATGTTGGGAAAAGGTGACTGATACCTATCCTACCCATGACGTAGTCTTAAAATGTTATATTGTTGTGTGAAAGTGTCTCATCTGTTAAATTACTAAGTTGCATGTCTATTGATTTAAAAAATGCATTTCTCCATACAGTACCAGCAATGCAATTATTCCTTAGTAAAAAGTAACATTGCAAAATCCTGCAGATGCCTTTGCATAATATGCAAAGATTGAAATAATGGTGTTCTGAATGATGAAATAATGTTAATAAACGCTGGACTACCTTATTTTTCTGCTGGAGTACGTTTTTTACTGCACCCGCCGGACAGCACCAGGGGGCGACAGCGCCCGGCTCCGGAGAACGCGCAGCCCCCCCGGCCCCTGCGGAGTGTGTGTGTCTGTGTGTGTGTCCAGCCGGCCGGCCGGCCCCTGCGCCCCCAGTCCCCCCTGACGGCGCTGCCCAGTACAGACAGACCCTCGGCAGGATCTGACAGCATCATTTCTTAGCTCGATGCTTCAGCTTTGGTATTTCAAAACTGGCCTTCTCCTCTGCAACGCCCCCCCCCCACTTTATCAGCACCTCTAGTATAACACTACTGGTAATACTGCCCGTTTTGGGACACCTTGACTGAAGTCATCTGAAATAGTCATGCCTCAGGTGAAGGTAATGCAGTACAAACTATACTGTCCTATGGAAAAATGTCTAAACCCCACCGAACAGCAGACAGACCTGCAGGCCACGCCACACAAAGGGCTCTGACCCCGCGTCCCGGCCTGCTGTTGGCCAGCACCCCTGCACCCGTAACTCCCTGAAGCAGAACGCCTTGAAGACACCTGCCCACACCCAGCTGTCCTTGCAGGAATGCAGGGAGGGTAAGGCATTTTTCCAAGAGTATTTTTAAGTGCCTACAACTCACCTTCAACATGCCCTTTATCTAGGCCATATACAGACACTCCAGCTCTACAAAGGTCACAAAGATTTACATGTACCACACAAGCTCTTATGTCCCCGAACTCAATAGCGACGTTGATGGTTTGAGGCTCTACCACAGACTAAGGCAGTGACTGCCTCACGCTCCCACTAGCTGGGTTCCCCAGGCCTGGCACGTACCCCCAGATAAATCCAGGTTGGGTGCAGTCAGGACAGAGCTCACACCGAGTGCACAGAGGCCTTCCTGCCAGCCACGGCCATCCTCCTGCCCCCTTCAAGGCCCAAACACCAGGCACCAGATCCCAGCTGAGACCTCACCCTCCCCAGGACTGGGCTAGAGCAGGCACTCGCCCTGTAACCTCTCTGTGTGGCTCTGCTGTGCAACAGCTGCCAAAGTCACAAACCCACATGCTAATGTAGGACTTGAGACACGAGTTAAGATGTGGAAAAGGGAGAATTCCCACTACCCCGTAGAGCCCAAGGGTGCCATACTGTGGAAACCCCGAGGTGAGGCACTTCAGCCTGACCCTTAAACCTAGGTGGTACAGAAGGCACCAGCAGCCATAAGCATCATCAGCTACTCATTAGGCAAAGCACAGCTAAACTCAGAGCAATCACTAGACACCTTTTGTTTAGAAGCTCAACGTTCAACTGTGCCAAGAGCATCTTTTGCTTTGAATTCCTAGGAAAGCACTTTTTAATGTAAACTGTCATAAAAGCATCCAGTCCTGGCTTTAAAACCCTTGGAAGTTACTGTTTTACTAGTGTAATTGCCAGCCTTACTGAAACGCCACTTCAGTTCAGGAGCAGATCTCCTTCCACTCAACTGCCGAGCAACACTAATAGCTTTGTACTGATCAAGTATGTGAAACCTGCTGGGGGCTGGAAGCGGTGCCCATGCCTGGGTGTTTAGTGATGTCGAGTGTACCGTACAGAGCCAGCAGACACTGAAGAGATCTACATCTTATTATGCTTGGAACTGCCTGTTAGTGAGTGAGCAAAGAAACCCCAGACGCTTTGACTCATGAGCCTCTGGATAGGAGAGGGTGGTGAAAGATGCAAAGAAATCCTCTACAAATCCAATCCAGCCCCACATAACACCAATCCAATCTGATATAAATACAACTTTTCAGATGCACTGACTGTGCATCACTGCCAGATGGAAGAACAGCAGTTCCACCCCTGACAGCCACTACACTGTGCACCCACCAGCTGTACAACCGGGGCTACAAGCCACACTCAATTCTGCTGTAAACTGACACTAGCCAGGATGCAGCAGACTTTTAGCTCTTTATTTCCAGGGTTTTGCTACCTAGTTAGAAGGCAAGGTGAACTTACTTGGAACAAGCTTCTCCTTCCTTATATAAGCACTCAGATGGAAAAGTATCTATCACCAGACAAAAGCAGTTGCCGGCCAGTATGTCAACCATGTGGATCATTTCTGAAAGCATTCCACAAGTGGATTTTTTTCCAACATTAAAAACAATAAATAAACCCAGACTGCCAATGTTTTATCTGTACATGTGTTTTGGCATTTTATCAGCAGGGTTTCAGAGCACAGGACTTCCATTATACAATTGCCTCTGATGTGGTCTGGATTGGAATACTAAACTCAAGGCTGGAACCGCACTCTGAAATCCAGTCCTTAATCTGTAAAGATCTCATTTAAAGATCTACTTAAAAGACAGTATTTAATTTCCAGATGCTTTGAAAACATAATCCCACAGTTTTCAAATGTAGTTACCACCATTTAATTCTTGTCTTAAATTGTACAACCAGAGAGGATCTTCCCTTCCTATATGCATTCCTCATTAACATAACTGTATTCCTGGACAATATAGCCCCAAACTACAAAGCCATACCACATGGCTAATGCAAGGCTTTCCTTCAGGACTCAAATTCTTTTTTAGACAAGAGGGGAAATAAAAAGTAGTAACAGTTCCACTTTTTAAAGGTTTTTTGATTTGATTTCATAGTTGTGGGGTTTTTTCCCCACAGGAAGAGGAAAGAAATATTAAAATAAAATATATTTAAGAATGATTTAAACAATTAAAAATAGCATACACTGGAACAAGAAAGGAAACCTTCAAAGAGAAAAATGCACTTTAGCACAGCAGGTTTGTTTCATGAGGTGGTAATGGTATTTGCATCTTGAACCTGGAGAACCTATTCCAAGGAATCCTGCACCACAGCTTTTCAGTTAATTTCACTTCACTGGAACACAGGGGTTATCACTGTACCACTTTCGGTATTTCAGAAACCCAGAAAGCAGGGAGGTGTTTAAGTACAAGAACTGCTTAGACAGACACACCTGTCTCAAAGTAGAGTTTACTGACATGGTTATTACTGAAACAGAAAACAGAGGCAAAGAGGTTCTTTTGAACCACAGACTAAATGGACACATTTTGCCTCCATTCCACGTCTCGGGTTCACCCTGGTAACACGAGTTCTGCGCAGCCCTTGCTGCCAACAACGCACGCTACAGGGATGACTAAACACGTGTTCCTAGAAACAGCAACTAACGTCTGTAGAACATGTAGTATTCTGAACAGCATAGATGTGTTACTCAAAGCATCAAATAAGTGTTTCTCAAGTCTGTTGGTATAAAAAGACTGTGAAAGAGATTAACATTGTGGTTATTATCAGATATGTACTGATCCCTCCACTTAACTCTGAGCCTGACTTCTCACTTCACTCCAAGAGTACCTGGTGGTTGTTTGAAACCACAAATACAGAGAAAGCCCCAATGTTCTGCACCAAAAAAAAACGAAGACAAAAAAAAAAAGTACATTTCCAGTTATTTTAGGCAGAAGAAAAAGTATCTAGGGGATGACTCTGTGCAAATCCTCCACTTCAAGGCTCCACATATTCTTATGCACGGGGTTTTCAGAAAGATCTGTCATCTTTACCGCTCGAAGAACAGGCTCAGGACTGCAGGACCGCACCACACCCATCACCATTACATACTTCCCTAAAAAAACAAGCAAACATGAAATTTAATTAACCTTTGTATTTACATTTTAATTCAGAAAGCAAAATATTTAAAACCAAGTAGTTAAACAATTTGAATTAAAGCTGCCAATACCTGCAAGAAAACTGAAGGAACTAAGATTGCTCAGACCTAAATATCAGGAAAAGGCTCTTGATAGATTCTACTAGATATATACAATAAGGGTTAAAACCAGCACAATTCCTCCTTCTGCTGTGCAAGTGGAGGGAGGACAATTCTGAAGACTGGAAATTAATCAATGTGACTATTTTATACCACAGTTCCTTCAATGCTGAAGTCCAGCACTTCTCCAGCTGAATTAATAGTACTGGTGAAGGGAAGGGGAAAAAAAAAAAAAAAAAAAAAGAAAAATCCTTATCTTTGTTCCCAGTCTCACAGCTCTTCTCTGCAGCACCCCAGTTTGATCAAACATTTCCTGTAACTGTGGAGAACTGAAAACTGGGCTGGATCCTTACTGGAACTCATCGGGCAAGCGAGCATAAGCCTTGGTACCACTGACAGCAACAGACGCTCCCCGACTGCCGCAGCAGCACAGCTCGGCGTGCCCCCCACACCAGGCAGGCAAGAGCCAGACTTAACAACCGGCACAGCCCCGGGGCTCGCAGGCCGGCAAGTCTCCGTCCCGGCACCGGGTGAGGCGCCCCGCGTACCCGTGCCCAGG
>NW_020799118.1:3923299-3949402 GCF_003259725.1 Athene cunicularia | reverse complement strand
CGGCCGCCATCCCTTGTTCAGAGCCTCACCAGGGTCAGACCCGCTGGTTCTCGTTTCACCTGAACTCCATCCGGGATCGAAGTGCAAAAATCGGCGTAAAATCTGATTCAGTCGTTCGGTTTGAGGAGCAAAAACTTTTTTTGCTGTGTCTCACCTTCACCTAAGCCGCCCCGCAGCGCGGTTTCAGCTGCTCCCCCCCCGCCAGGGCTGCGCTGGTGTCCGGCTCCCCACGCCCCCTCCCGCGCTATGGAGCCACCCTGGATCGTTTCCCACAGTATTTCTTCACTAGTTAGCAAGAAATGATCGCTTAATGTGTTTTGTTTAGCTGATGAAGATCCTCCCGTTTCGTGAGAATAAAAGGAAATGCACATGCTAATTTTCTCAGGGATGCTTTTAGGGGATCTTTTCATCGTATGTACTGTGGAAATCCAGAGCACGATGCACTGAAAGTATAGGCAGCTGGAGACATCAATCCCGAGGCCTGATACAGAGAAATGATTATTTGTTTTGAGATTTATTTACTTAATAGAAAACTGCTTAGCAACTTATTTACTTATAGCAAGTTATAGTATTTTTTTTTAAATATTGCTAAGAATCCTGCTTGCCCAGACTGTTCTGTGGAATTTTACCAAGGACTACTGTGTTCGTCAAAACAAAGCAGTTCACGGTGAAAATCTACCAAGGATTGCAATGGTCAGCAAAATACTATACTTTTGGCCTTGAGTAACAGGTGGCTCTAACTAGTTGGAATTTTGCTAATGAATAAAGAGAGCCATACACGAATGGTAGAAGTTCTATTGGTTCTCTTAGATAAGATAGAAAGTAAACCGGCTGAAAAACACTCTTGTTATTCAAGAAATTGGCCAAGAGAATCCACATGCTCTAGGGAAAAAACAAAGAAAGACTACGAGCCTTCCTCCCAAAGACCCCCGAAGAAGCCCACCAGGAGGCAATGGGTAGGTGCAAAGATGACATAAACTGTTGACATCAGCCTTTCTAAGCCAGCCTTACTCATGCATATGTATGTTTGTGTTATGTAATCCGATGAATATGGATATCCACACTCTTGTGAGTTTTTGGTAAAATGTGCGGTGGGTGTGCAAGCTTTGTGGAGAGATCCCCTTGCACCCCGGCGCCGGAGTAAACATACCTGCTCTATAACTCTATTTGAGTTGTAGAGGCTTTTTTCTGCAAATCAGGCCTTTAAGTATTTGTTTTCTGTCTGTCTATATTACAGATGGGCTAATTCATTTTGCCACAATCTGAAGTCCTTGAAATGTTATGGTTTCCTCTAGGTGGCTGGGTTGACATTTCATTTAGAAAATAAGCCAAGAAATAAGCTAATGAAAAAACAAGGGGATGAACAAAGAAAAATAATCAGGAAAACCAAGGGGATGGAGTCCTCAATTTCACAAGTTCTGTTACCTACAGAAGTGCAAAATTGGTAAAAATGCACAGAGAACTGACACCACTGCAATAATTCTTTAAAGCTGGCTTTGTTCTCTATTAAAATAGCCAGTTACTTTGTTTTAAAAATCCAGTTTTGTTCTGAGTAGCAAAATACATCAAAAGATCTTTTTTCGTACATGCATCGTGTTATGAATTATTTATTCAGAATATCTTTTTTTCCAGAGATATTTTCTGTTTAGAGGCATTCTGTAAATGGGACTTTATTCCTTTTATAGTGTGAGGAAGCAGTTAACTTTTTGTTACCATTTACAGTAAGAATAAAAGATAATATTGGTCATAACAATAAAAACACAGACATCTAAGCACAATACCAAATCATGTAATCTGGCAATCAGATCATATGGCTTACAGGAATAGAAAGACATTAGATGGTTACTGTATATGAATGCAAAATTTGACCAAGACTCACACAAGAATATTTGTAATTTATGCCCCTAAACTGCAGTCAGTTGACAGCATCAATATTTAGTTTCACATAAAAGAAACTAATTGTGCCAAATATTGATAAAAGTATTGTATTCCTATTTGTTACTATATAATAGGAGGGTCTAATGCTTATTAAGCCATTAAATCTACAGATGAAGGCAAGACCACTACAAGAGTGTAATCTCCAGGAGAGTCTAAAAGGTCCCTTTTAAAAGATTTTCCTTGAAGAAACTGTGTTATGAGAAGAAGGGCATAAGTACTGGCGATAAGCACCAAGAAATTGATTTGTTTTCCTGAACCAGAAAATCCTTATCTTTCAGTAAAATGCAAAATTACAGTGAATCATCTGCAAAGGTCTTATCAAAGAACTGGCTCAGCTCTGCATGGAGACACATTCTGCAGCTGCAGGAAAAATGTCTGATGCCTCAACAGACTGTTTTGTGGAGCTGATCCCACAGCAATCACACCCTGATTTATGGGTAGCAGGGGACGCCCAGCACACAGTTGGAAAAGGCAATGAGTTGGTGTCTGACAGGCTGTTAATTAGACTGGATTAAATTTGAGCACATTTTCTGAGAGCATGCTGGATGAGACAAGAGTTGTGGTTTGCACGGATTAGAATGAAGGAATCAAATCTTCTCCCTGCTACTACAATATGCACATCTCCTCAAAGCAATCTTCAAGGACGTTATTCCTCCCGTTAACATGCACGTGAATCACAAAGGCCAGACTACACGTAGATAAGATAGTCCAGAGCATTATCAGGAGCCAGGTCTCCCTCAATTACTCTGGCACTGTTTTGTTAGTATGGTGTAAAGAGAATTTAGACTAAGAATTTGACCCTAGATCTCCATGAAAAGAGATTTCCAAAGAAGCAGCAACTTGAAATTTTCTGTCCAGCTCAGACCTTTTCACACTCCCTCTGACCGTACTACTTAAAATGGAAGCAATTCTCTGCTTCCCTCCCCTTTTGGTAAAAGGCTGATATTATGCAATCAGAAAAATCCTTCTTTCCCTTGGGCAGAGATTCTGATATTTTACAGTCTTTAATCCTACCCAAAAGAGTTTTTAAAAAGGTCTCCGTCCCAGTCCCTTGGTTAGTATGTACAGAAAAGGTTCTTCAGTTTCATTTCTCAGTTTCTCTTTCCTAGTACTGAGAAGTCACTAACAGATTTCAAAAGAAGTTTTGTTTTGTTTTAATTTTCTTTTTTTATCCCTAAGATTTGCAATCAAAGCAATCATTAAAAAAAAAAAAAAAAACTACCTGGAAGCTCCACAGGTGAATGGAAGGAAGTCATGAAGTGTGGAGCTGATAAATACATGGATCATAATGGTAATGTCTGAATGGCTCACAAATGTCCATGAAACAGATACTATAGAAAAACTCGTCCATGGCAGCCCAAAAACTCAGGGGATTCAAGTGTGATGAGGCCAGGCAGCTCTCCCCCTGCTCTGTTCTGCAGCCGGCTGGCAGGCGCTGCTCTGTGTCAGCATCTCTTGCAGACACTGGCTGCCCACAATCACAGAGTAAACTGCAAAGTGATATGACTGTATCTTTCATATCCTCCTCCAGTAAAAGGAAGCAGCATACAGGAGCTAAGCATGACAGAAGCAAGATATGAAAAGAGTACTTTGTAAAAATGCATTACTCCATAAGTGAGAAGAGGGATCTGAGACAAACTGTCTTCCTTTCCCTGGTATTCATATGGAACTTCACTGAAGGACAACTTTTAGCACAGACAACAACTGTCAAGTTTCACCTTAAAGAGATTCACCCTAGTTTATTTTCTTATGCTGCATGCAGAACTATACAAAACAATCACAAAAATATAAAATTTAGTTGTTTCTTGGTGTACTGCTTAAAAGATGCAACGTGGACATGCTGACATGCTAGATGAAGTCTAGAAAACCATCCTCACCCTTCAGGGTTGGGTTTTGGGTTTGTTTTTTGGGGTTTTTTTAGGCTACCTCATCATCATTGAATTTAATTAATGATTTGAAATTAATGGATCAATGGGTTGGAATTAATGGGTTGGAAGTCAGTCGTATTCGCATCCCTAACCTGAACTTCAGCTGCTTGTAATTTATGCCTTGGGACTGATCAGTCTGGCGTACGGATGCTAAATTATGTTTGACCAGCAATTTCAAAACACCTGGAGCCAGACAAGTCATCTGCTGGAACAGGAAAACTCTAGGTGCAACTTGAATTTAGTTAGCAGGTAGCTCTGAATAAGTGACTTTTTAGAAGTGACTTGGACAAGGCAGGTAAACATGAGCAACATACACCATAATACTCCTACGAACAACAAGAGTCTGGCCTCTCCCATAGTGTTGTCCTGCCAAAGCTGCATGGGAGTCACTCTAAGATAGGATGAACTAACTTTTGTGGCAAATGCTATCAAGTAAAGCTTTAGCAAGGCACCCTCTCATGCTCTTTTTTTTCCTGAGAACCCAATACAGATGCTATACATTCCATATTAGCTTATGCTTAGTGGGATCAGTAGAGGATTACGGCAAGAGTTTTCCTGCAGCTGCCAGGAGCTGTCAGCTGCACCCAGTGTTTGGCAAAGGGAAAATAGCATCTGGCTCAGACACCTCCTCAGAGAGGGGTGGAAACCTTAGCTTGTACAGCCAGCCTTAACATGAGAAATTCATTGCTCTACCATCACGCAAACTTAACCAGTTCCTGTCACTACTCACCACACATTCCTACTGATGGTAGCCTACAGGCTATGAAAACAGTGTGATGCTGCTCACCAGCTTAGCTGACTCATTTCATTTACAAAGAATACTTAGAGGAAATGCTTAGAGAGCTCCAGTCGCATTCTGCAGAAGTGGGTGTCACCTGTTTATTTCTTTCTGTACTATAAATATGCTGGTATGTAATTGAAATACATCAGTGTTCTATGGAATAGGACTATGACATGATGAAAGCAAAAAAAAGGAACTAATCATAGTCTTTACCAGTACTGCTTGCTGCTCTGGAAATAGTCTGTAAAGCTGGCTTACAGATGAGCTTGTTCAAACTCCTGCACGAAGGAAAAAAACCCTCTTTTTAAACAGGAAACATGAATGGCATCCAAAGCATTACATCTTTGTCCTGACTGAAGTGAAGCCAGGAGACTTCAGTCATTCAGCCATTCTGACTTCATTTCACTTCATAAAAGAATGGGATGTTTAGAGGTTTAACAGGACCAGAGAGCCCCTATAACCAGTGTAGGGAAATAAAGACCATGGTGTCCTCCCTTGACAGCTGCTGGCTTTGCATAAATACACTCTGATTAGCATTGTCAGCATCAGTTCATCCAGTGAAGTGAGAGTAGAATAATTTTCCCATAGAAAAGTAGCCAGAAGAGTAGCATTTTATTTTTGAAAATTTAAAATCTGAGATGTCAAATATTAGAAATATGCATAGAGGCCAGTAAGGCTGAGAAGTTACAGCTGTTCCAGAGCATACACTGGCAGGGTTCTGCAAAATTCAAGGCCTGTTCAAAGATTCATGAAATAAATTTCTGGTGCTTAGTAGGGAGAGGCTTTTACTAAGAGTCAAATTTTCAAGCAGGCAAGATCTTTCTCAAGTTCAGTCAAAGATCATTTCTCCTTATGAGCTTTATCTTGTTTAAACTGAGAACATCACAGCGACATTACAGAACCACAGAATCATCTAGGTTGGAAAAGACCTCGAAGATCATCTAGTCCATTAACCTAGCACTGACAGTTCCCAACTCCACCAGATCCCTCAGCACTATGTCGTTTAAACTATGACTCTTAAACCTCTCCAGGGATGGGGACCCCCCCCTGCCCTGGGCAGCCCATCCCAACGCCTGACAACCCGTTCCTGAAAGAAATGCTTCCTAATATCCAGTCTAAACCTTCCCTGGTGCAGCCTGAGGCCATTCCCTCTTGTCCTATCGCTTGTTCCTTGGTTAAAGAGACTCATCCCCCCTCTCTGCACCCTCCTGTCAGGGAGCTGTAGAGGGCGATGAGGTCTCCCCTCAGCCTCCTCTTCTCCAGACTAAACCCCCCAGTTCCCTCAGCCGCTCCTCGTAGGACATGTGCTCCAGACCCTCCAAACTAAACAACAAAACTTGGACTTGAGATTCAAATACAACTAAAAATCAACTCTTCAGGGATTCAAAAATATTGAACCCAGAAACTCAGCAAGCTTTCAGCTTGTCATAAAAAGCAGCAATACATGATAAATGCAAACCCAGTACACCTTATTTTCAAAACCTGACGAGCCCACAAAACCAGGCTTGCAATAGTGCACTCTACTGCAAAAGCCAACAGTGCTTTTTTATTCAAAATAGAAACTGTCAATAATTTAAGAGTCAACTAGGAGACATCAGTGCAGTGCAGATGGTGTCTAAGATTCATGCAGATGTCACGTAGCATAAAGTGGCTGTGCAGAGCAGGCATGACAATGTGTGCCTGTTTTTGCTTGCACCTGTGGAGTTTTGTCGTTCCAAACATCAAGCAGTTATATTCAAATCATTTCAAATTTTGTACATGAGCGTTTGTAGAAGATCTGTAGCTCTGCTACAATTTGAACAGATAATAATTTCAGGCAATAGATACTTCAGAACGGAAAAGGACAGCGCCCAACCTCGGATTTGCAAGGCAAAACTCTGTTGCCGGTTACAGCTTCATTTACGAGAAACTGCAGGCTGAAAGTGAAAGGCACAAAGCAGTTTCTTTTTCTTATCTACAGAACTCTAGTCTTACTGTACACTATCTAGACTCTTTTAATAGATAATACTGTGATTACTAACAAAATCCTAACAGATATGGGTTAGATATTTTCATTTTCATTGTTTTCATAGATTTTAAGGCAGAGGGAGAACTGAATACTTGAACCTACTGTTTGACAGAGACTTTTTGTATTCTGGTACCTTCGGCTCTTCCTTTGCTGGTAACTCAGTGGTGTTTTGGTCTACTCCAGACCACAAAAGCCTCTAGCACTCGCTAGTGGAGCTAAGGAGGCCAAAGCACAGTCAGTATAGCACTCACAGTGTTTGATGCAATCCCTTTTACGCTCATTTCTGCCAAATCAAATATTTGGGTGAACATCTGGGCAATGGCAAAAATATTCTCCAGGCCCCTTTTTTTCCCTCCATCCAGGTTGGTTAACAATGGTTGTCCATATTGATGAAGGAACTAATAGCTTAGGGCAGACATTTTTCAATGAATGAAATTACCACCTGGTAATTCAGGTATATAGGGTGGATTCAGCATATATACTGTGGATAGAATTCATAAAATACTTTGGCTTAAATTACAGTATATAAATACTTAAATTACAGTATATGTTACCTATAAACCCAGCACTGTTCAGTATCAGTCTACTGATTCTTCTGACTTGGGCCCTGTCTGAAAGGTACACAGTGCCTTCCGAGACATGCTACATACTGTAAGACTGCTTTGGTATCAGCTTGAGTAATGGTCATAAGTGACTTGAAAAATCAAGTCTGGGAGGAACAATCCTTATTAAGAAAATCTCTGAAGTTCACAGTCACAAGAGTGTTCATTTAAACAGTGCACATTTTACTCAAAGCTGGCAATATTCAGTGAATGTCCCTTTTGCTTGTGGCTACTTTCCCTTCTGTTTCTTATAAATGTCACTGTACTACCCTGGATTCTGGCTGGACACATCATTGGCTGGTAAAAACTGAAATTGCAGCCAAAAGAAACAGAACTGAAAGTAATTACAGAAGCTTTTTCATTCATCCTCTGATCTGTAGAATAGATAGATGCGTTTCCTTCTAAAGGCTGCATTTCCCAGCTGTAAAACAATAGAGCTCCCTTCATCAGTACTTCTGCAATCTTCCGTCACACAGCTGTGGAGTGTTGCAAACTGATAACATTCGTAAAGAGTACTTGTAGAGTCATAAAAGAAGCAGTGCCATGAAGTTCTTATTCCTAAACTGTGGGGAAAGTTTCTGTTCTTGAGTTCAAAGCAGTCTGCGTGTTTTGCAATGATCTCAAACTATGGTTTATGGTCTTGCATGAAGCCCCATTAAATTCCTGGTATGTGAGTAGGAAAGGGTGTACTGTTGCTTTGTTGTTTTGTAAGTAAAGTTAACAGACAGATGCTTTAGGAGCAATGCTTTTATCTTTCCTGGTAGCCACTTCTGCAGGCACATACTGAAGAAGTTTCTATTATGGCTTTCATTTCACACTTCCATATTATCTTTAAATGTCTGAATATACAGCACCTCAACTTAATAGCTCTAAAGTGAAAAGGCCTCTGAAAGTGGCCAGTCATATCCTGGGTCAGCCCTGGTCCCCCATCCCACTCGGGTAGGAGGGAGCTTCTGCCTCCTGTTCCCACCTTTTACCAAGTGCTACAGCTAGGCTGACCAGTTTGGCCTCTGTGGAAGCAGGATAGCTTTGATCATAGAAGCGCAAGTTCCTGTGAAGGTGGGATGAGACATCTAGACTGCAGACCTAGAAAACTCTTGGCCAGATGCCTCAGGAGGAAGGAGTGCTCCCCGGATTGCAGAGCTGTCTCTGATTACCCACTGCTTGGGACTGAAGTACTTCCTGCTTCCTTTTTTTTTTTCCTTCCTCTCTTCTTCCCTCAGCGTGCACTGGCCCTGCAATAAAACCTTCTCATTCAGAAAGAAAGGGAACTCTGTGCTGAGCTGCAATTATGAAGCAACAGATGACTTAAACCTGGGAGGCAATGCAGCTGCATTTCAGCAGACAGGAAATGTTGCATAGTTACAAAATGCTGCATGAACAAAACCTGAGACTACATGTATTTAACCCTCTGCCTTGTGACTGAGGAGTTTGGACATAAATTCCAAACACAGGCTGTTTTCTAACTCTTCTAGAAATCAGGGCTACTTAGACTTCTTTGTGGTCCAAACCTGTTGTTAATTTCAGCAGTTATTGGCTACTACTGCTAAGACTGAATCCTCATTTAACCTCACCAGGAAACATGCTGTACTTAAGACATATTCTAGGAAACTTTAATTAATTCACACTTTCATCTGAAATACAATTTTTTTTAAACATAAAACACCAATTCAGAATGTTTTCCCGTCCCTCAGTTTTGCTACAGTTTGATTTTTACAGGACAATTGTCACTATTTTTTCAAACTGAATGAAATAATAGAGCTTTGAAAGAGTTCTCTTCAGAGATTTAATTAGACATTTTTTTCAAAGGCGTACCAATTTCAACCTCATCAGTTTTATCTAACAGTTTACCAGTGAGATCATTTGCGGGAATGTGGGCGTTTCAGGCTTAAATGTGGGAAATTCAGGCTCAGATCCCTTCCTGACATAGAGGGACTCAAGGACATGCTTGTCAAGCTCACTTTGAAACGAGGACCTCACCACAAGCCTATAGAAGGCAACAGTCTCTGGTCTTCCTGTGAACTTGCTTTAGTTCACAGAAAGGCATTTGAGAGCCATTGACCTGCAGAAAGAATGGTATTTGTACTTGCCTTTAAGGCTGCAGGCTGGGGCATTGATTTGAGAGGTGAGCCACTGAATTCTGGTTCAGCTTCATATATCACTTATGTAGGTTATCTAGTAACTGCTTGATGTGCCATATGTAACAGCACTCAGAGGAGGCACCACAACCCAGTGTTTCCCACTCATAGGTGAATGCTCTAGCTGTTAAGCTCCAAGTCCCTCTTGGCTAACAAATACTCCTCCTTCCCTTTCAATGAAAAGAGACCTCTACTTAGTAGTTAGGACACCTTCCAAAAAAGGGAGGAACAAAAGTCCTCTTGCCAAGCATGGACACAAATGTCACTTTTCCACATACTGAAAAGGTCTTCTAAGTATTAATCAGCTGCCCAAACAACGCTCTTTTGGCTTGCTCCATTTTTAAAAGACTGCCATTCTTCAAAGACCAATTTTTGAACAAGCTCAAGTGGGGTAAAAGCTTCAGACACACCTCTGTAGGCAGTAGCTCCTTACTGGCTCCTTGCATGGCATACTGGCTGCTTTGGATTTCCTTTCAAAGAAACTCAGCTCTCGGTGTGCACCGCAGAGGACCATAAATGGGTCCAACACTTTTATCTCAGAAACTTCAAAATTCTGTTGGGCAATGCTCGATGTTGTGGCATGCTTCTTTTTGCTTTTAGCCTTATTAATTAGTGCAAGGTCATCAGACAATCTGTTCAAGAGCAGGGCTTATATCCATGTCCTAACTTAGTGCTGAAACGAATGGACTGTCTTTCCTTGCTGGGCCTGTTTCCTGATCTATACATATAAAGCTGGTCCCTAACAGGCTCTGTCATACATAAATGACAAACATGATTTAAACAATATTTAGTATTGTCTTTCACCTAACAAACTTCTCTTATCACACTTTAAAGACAAGGAAAGCAGGTCTTTGCAGTGTGAACTACCCTGGGAAAACATGTGTGCTTCTTGGATTCAGATTTTTATTATTTTCTGTATAGATATTATGCAAGTACACTCTGTGTGCAATGAGATCACTGAAACAAGATGTAAATCATACATACGAGATATAGTGGGGGCTGAAGAGGGCTGACACTACTGCAAATTACTTGGGAAAATAATCAAATGACAGGATGAATTTTCAACAGACTGACTGAAAACTCATTCAAATGGAAGGATTTGAACACATCCTGGCGTCATTTGCAGCATGTCATCCTAAAGCTCATGACAGATCATGATAGATAATCATAGAAAGGTAGTCATGATCTTGTGAACTCTGACCCTGTGATTACTTGAACAGTAATAAACTGGAATGGTTTTACTAGATGTCTTCAGCATGGAGGGATGAAAACATGATTTTTCTGTCCAGCAGAGGGGGCTTGGCAGTAAGTTTTCTAAACACAAACCCAAGTTATTTCCTTGGAAATTGAGTAATACTAAAATTAAACTGACTTTCATAGGAACTTGCATAGTATTATAGATAAAAACAGAACTTCCTACAAACAAGAGATTCAAATGTAAACAGACACAATTCAAACTGAGTGTTGTTCTGGCTATCTTTGCTTCCCTTACTTCTCAGTTAAGACTTCTATTTCAACAGAAAGCCCTTGCAGTTAATACCTGACAGGCACAGTGTGCAAGTAAAGAAGTTTTTGCTCCTAATTCCTTTGAAAAACTAAGTCCACGTTTCTATTAAACCTGACCCTGCAAACTACTTCAATAAATGTACAAGAAAAAAACAGGGAAGATATTGATATAAGCTCCTGGTGGTAAATTTTCCAAGCCACCACAAAGCTGTATTTGAAAGCAGGACATGTAATCCAAGTGGTTCAGGAGTTTACAGCACAGTTATCTAATTATTTGAGGCCACTTTGCAGTTTTAAACAGTAAACATAAATCTGGATGGCCACAAGATCCATTGGCAACCTCACAATATGGGTGAGACCAAAACCATGGATGGTGGCGTACAGAAGCACATTTAAAGCTAATGCTTAGTGTTAAGTTGCACACTGCGTTAAGACAAAAGAATGACACAGATTTCTCTTGAAATTAAACCAGGCTGGCTAGTTTTCTGATAGATTCCCCCTTTTCATGGTTAAATGGATTTGTCCTGAAACTACTGTTTCCTTGCTCGATTTCCACTTGCATAGAAGAAAAGTGTAGGCAGGTACATTTCAATACCTGGGAAATACATTGACTTTATTGCATCTGATGAAGAGTTTTACTCCACGTGTGAGTACTTGAATGGCAGTGTTCGGTCTGTTCAAAATCTGATTCTTTCATTTCTAGTGAGAAATAGCTGCCAATTTTAAGGACACATTCTGGTAATTATTCTCACCTCTGTGTGCTCCAGCTTCTGGTGAAGGAAATAGTGAAAATAACAATGCACTAGAGTAACTTAACATGAAATTCATGCCAGATGTAGCAGAAGGTGCAAATGACTCACCATGACCAGTGAGGGTGCAACACTTTCCCTCGCCGCCGTGGGCAGGGGCTGTCCTGTTCATGCGCAGCAGGAGTCACCGTGCAGGGATGCTGGTAGGTGCAACGCTCCTCACAGCCTGGGTGCTGCCTACTCACTGGCCTCGCTGGTCATTCTGGGGAGCTCTTCTCAGAAGGCAGGATCTCAGCAGCCGCTCTGTGTTTGTGGGGTACATGAATCGCCACCCCCATAGCCCAGTAATTTTCCTTAAGTACACTTCAAAAAAGAGTATGCGAGGGAGGAGGAGGAGAATTCTGGTCACCTGGTGAATAAAATGATCATTTAGTGTGGATATCAGATTGTCTGTTAAACCTTCTATTTGGAAGTGCACGTACTACATACTGCCATGCTATATACCACCATATTTCTGATGTACAAAAATGATGGGCTGTGAGGGTTACAGCTGTCCATTGGGAGGAAGGGGGATGCAGCAGGTCACTGTGTGTCCTCAGTCCTCAAACCAGGACCTCGGTTAATAGCACCAGCTCTGCTAGATGGTGATCCACGGCCCCTCCTGCCTTTGAGTCCCCTCATCTGCAACATATCCACCTATTGCTTTCAGTTCCCCCAGACTTTGGACCCAGCCTCCTCCATACCTTTTCCCCACTTCTCCAAACCCATTTCAAAACCTCTCCCTCCTCTATAGAGCTGCCTTTGTTGTCAGAAAATAAAAATACACAGCCTTCAACACCAGAGCATCCCCTCCCTGACTCAACAACTCTGGGCTAACATCCTTCCTGGACCTTCCCTTTCTGCCTGCCTGGAATCGCCCCAGAGCTGCTTTCTCGTAACCCTCGGGCACTGCCAGCCTGCCCCCGCCTTTCAGCCCACTCCTCAGTGTCGGATCCCCCGGTGGCAGCTACCCCGCGGCTGCCTTTGGCCTCTGCAACGATCTGAGCTCCTTCCTGGCACCAGCTCCTTGGGTATCCACTCCTCGGGTGCACTTTGTGAAAACCCTGACTCCTTTTTTCAGATGGGAGGTTTCCAGAATATACCAAATCCGCCACCATTCACAGCTGTGAGAGCAGCAAAAGAGCACTTGTCTGAGGGAAACAAGCCGGTGTCAGCCTTCACAAAGCAATGCACCGCATAACACTGCTGTGTGTGGTACTGGAGAGGATGGAGGAAAAGAAAAGAAAGGTGGGCAGTTATGGGAATTTGCAAGAAAAAAAAAAGAGTCTACTATGATGTTAATGACTTGAGTCAAAATACAAGGAGGCTGAACTTCCCAGAAAGGAAGTTCACTAATAAGGAACCACAGATAACATTCAGATGCTAAACTGAAAACTCTGGAGGAGAAGGTACACTAAATTCTCAGAAAAAAAACCTGTACATATACTTAGAGAGAAAGAAAGCAAAAGACAGAGAGCATCCTGAAACTAAAAGAGGTATTGAACAGAAATTACAGGAAGCAATTAGAAAACAGGTTGGAAAGAAGCAAAAAAGCTGAGTGGAGTAAATTTTAAACCTGGGACACTGTTCACAGAGAGAAAGGTCAGATGGGGACAAACTTCCAGCAGTATTATGGAAGAAGCCAATAAGGAGTAAGCTGGGACTAGCACAGAGGGAGTACAATAAATTTAAAAAAAAAAAAAAAAAAAAAAAACTGTGAACTGGAGGAGAGGAGGCAGGCTAAAAACGAAAGAGGAAAGAAAGAAGCAACAATTGCATGGAATAAAGAGGGGAAAAAGAACAGAACAGCCCATTCTAGCTCAGCTCATGGGAACCTGCAGATCTCCCAAATCTGCTTGATTAATTGTCAATGCCAAGTTTAAAGCCATGTGGGTACAGAACATTTCACATGGAGGGACAACTACCAGGGCGGCTTCAAAATGGACCGGGGAAAGCATTATATTAATGACAAAGGATGTACCAAAACTATGAGCCTAGAGGAGTAAGGTAACATCTGACAGTTTCAAACATAAAATATTCTAGGGCAAGTGAGACTCTAGATACTGCTGACGTAAAGTTACCAGACATTGCTACTGCTGTTATTTTAACAAGGGCATAGCTTCTCCCAGCTCAGTTCATCTTTCCAAAGATGCTAATTCTTTGAAGGAACAGTAGATACATTAGAAAAGGTATTATAAGCAAACACACAACTGTCTTGCTTCCATTCAGTATGTTTACACACATACTCTTTAAAAAATCCAGTCATTCCTGAGTCTTCTTGCACATGAAATGAAAGCATCAAAAATTTGATTTTTAGGCCATTGAGAGATGCAAATAAGAGCCCAGTTAAAGTGTGCTAATCTAAGTCCCAAGAACTTTCACGTGCAGGTCTAACAAAGGTCCAAGTAGAGAAACTGTTTTGCAGGCATGGGTCATTGATAATCAGACAGCTTAACAAGAAGTCCAAACAGTCTCATTGGTCTACTGTAAGATCATTACCTTAAGACGACAAAATATAATGGGTCATATTGTCAATTTGATTCCTCCAGGGATGAATGGAGCCCCTCCTGATATGGTGCAAAAAGAGAAGTAAAAATACCCAACTAGAAAAGGATGTCTGCACTGAGTTCCCAGTGACTGCAAGGGCTGAGTCACAGTGCATTCTTGGACATGCAGGGGAGTTTTAGCAGGAAACCGCCTACCACTTTATTTACAGCTCCACTTCAACTATGCCATTCGACTCAGCTCAGTAGATGATTTTTATCACTCTAGATGTTGTGGATGCATTTGCACAGAGACACTTTCCAAAAGGCCACCCATGTTTAGCGCTGGTTTTTCATGAGGTTTATATATATTCACTTCAGATGGAAGGAATACTGCCCCTTATACCCAAAGCAGAAGGGGCACTCCACCTCCATCCACTCTGATTTGAGCTGTACCTGGCCTGCATGCATGCTTTGCATTGCTGAACTGCATCTGTTTAGAAACTAGCATACCGTCATGCACAAAAGCACTTCTCTTCAAAATGTGAACAATTCTGGTGTCTCATCATTAGTCTTAAGTAAGGCAGGAGCTCAAGGATCCAGAAGAGGTTGGGGGAACCACAGTTCTGGCAGCCTATCCAGCCTCAAATCACTGATCTCTGCATTCAGCACCTGGAGATGGAGTTCTGCTCACCCCCAGACAGCACGTTATCTTTCTGGCAATTAACATAACTAAAACAACAATAAGTTTGGATCAAAAAACATTCTGGAATGCTAGCAAAGTTTCTTTTTATACCCTTCTTCTATGTACAATACAGAATTATCTATAGCAAACTGTGTTAAAAAAAATGTAAGTGCACATTCCAGCCCTTAAAATTTATAGACAGGGCCTTCCTTGTCTTTTCCTGTAAATTCTGTCCTAGTTTTGTGAGTTAAGATCACACATTTCACCAGCACCCCTGTATCACTCAGTGTACAAATGTATGAGTGGGCAGATTTCAGGTTGCATATCAAAATGTAAATCTGATATTGCCCAATTTTTCAGTTCTTGGCTTTGTAAACCACAATAACATCAGTGCAGTGTGTGCGCCAGTGTGCAAGACGGGAGGAAGGCTGTGGTATGTGCTGTACTGAAGTACAAACTGCTCATTAGGAGAACAGAAGAGGAAATGGGGTAATGATTCTCTGGAACAGTGATGGGGTCTCCATAGAGCCTCATGATTGCACCGAAATCCCATTTTCAGAGGGAACGGCTGCTGAATCCCTGGTGATGAGGCCTTGTCTCCATTCATGGAGTGCTCCTCGCCATAGCAAACCCAGCAGAGTCCAACACCACAACACAGACCCTCCCAAATCTGCTTCTTTCTGCACAAGCATGTCATCGTATTTCCCCAGCCCTGAAAAAGGAAGCTGGGAGGAGGTAAGGGAAGAGACAGAAAGAAAATACTTCAGTCAGACCCATTTCTCTCTGCGTATACCAGTACACAGAAAAGTTTATGCAAATCAGAATCAGCCACAGGACTTCTGGGAAGTTGCCAGTGACACTCTCAGTGTCTCAAAGTTAAGGTATGAGTGAAATTAAGAGAGGGAAGTCTCTTAAAGCTGTTTCTAAACAGCCAGTAGAAACATCCCGTTCCATCCAGCAGCAATTGCTTTGGCAATCTACATTGGAAGCTTTGGACACCACTTTTTCTTTTATGTGCTGCACAAAACTCCGCTCGTGGCTCACTTTTTAAAACTGGATTTAGCTCTAGCCCTCCCCTTCAAGCACACATTTGAGAGATCATCATACGCAGAGCACAGAAAGGATGCTGAATGAATCACAGGAGATGATCTATTTGCCAAAGATTTGCAGGCGGTACCATTCTTGGTATTTTATGCAGTGGGTCTGTCACATGAAGAGGATTCATATGTGACCTGAAACAACACTGTAAAAACCAATAGGTTTACCTCCCCAGTCTCAAGTCTAGTGTTTCCCTCTCCCCCAAATCACACCACTCCTACCCTTCTACCATCATCGCAACCACATGTTGGCACAGAATGAGCAGAAAATAACCACACTCAGATCTGCCTGCCACCCGCTAGTGGAAACTGGGAATTCACTGGAATTAAAGGAACTGGAGGCAGGTCACATGCATTACACCCTTGCTACCGCACTTTATCTGCACAGTTGATATTTCAGAGTTTCATGTATGTTGTTCAGTTTCCCTGAAATTAACCTTTTTTAAAAAAAAGAGAAAACCCCACAGTCTTTCAGGGGGATCAGAAACCAATTTCAGGAAACACTACCAACTTTGATGGTAAATGCAGCCACTGAGAGTAAATGTATTCTTGTGTGTGTTTGTGTGTGTATATCAAACTAAGTTTTTTACTGAATTTCATACAGAAACAGAGAAGTGTATAATGCTACACAACTTACTGCTGGAATGCCACATTGCTATATATTGCAGACTTACCAATGGTGAGCTATTTTTAGTATGGCCCATGAGCAACCAAGAAGTTAGGACATTTTTTTTTTTTCAATGCTTGCACCAGGCAAGATGCTTTTTCCAGCCCTGACACCTGGAGCCCTCCAGTGCAGGGCTCCCTCAGCATTGCTCCTCCAGCACAGCACAGCACACAGCCTTGCCCTGGGCTTCCCCAGTCTGCAGCCCAACAGGACTGTGTGAGGGAAAAGGGGACACTAGGAAAGTGAGAGTAAAATATAAGAGGAATAAAAAGCGAGAATGAAGGGAGGAAAATGGAGGGAGTTAGGTGATATCCTTTCAGATAATTCAAAATTTGTAACACAAATGTATCTAGAAGTGAGCTTCGAATGTCTCTGGTTTTCATCTCTTCAAAAATAAACTATTTTTAGCAGTAAAGCTAAGGTCTGGACCCCACTGCTCTATTCTGAGTGTAGGTCTGCTTCTCCATTTTACTAAAAACATCTACCTGGAGATCTTTGCCCAACAGCCACTCACAGCATTTTGGGTGCAGAAGTCAAGTCTAATGTAAAGTCACGTTTGCATCCTTCCATAGCCACAGCATATCCATCACATTCCTGTTAAAGAAGCAGCATGTACTACAGAACAAAATGTTTACCTTGCTCAACAAAGAAAAAATTCCTGAGAAACATCCTGAGATCACAGACATTGTACTACTGTTACTGTGTTTATATACAACTGTACCTGGAAATCTTCTGAAGGGCTCTGACGAAGCTCCTGCCAAGCCTTTAGCAAAGAAATCTAAACTCACAAAAGATTTCCTCCTGACCAAAGCATATACTGTAAGTATGAACTTGGGGCATTTTTAATGTACCCAGAAATTCTGGGCCTCTGGCAGGCCTCTGAAGCTAGGCAAAGCTCTCAGGATGTGCAGGACCTTACCTTTAAGTGTGTGCTCCACCTTTGCCATGTGGAAGTCACAGCACTCTATGAGCATGAGAAAGGGACCGACTAACTGGAAAATCCATGCTCCCTGTTAGCATTTTAACCTTTCCTTATAGACTCAGGGAGAGAGGATGTAAACCTATTTATATGGCAAATCATGAAAGAGAGCACAGTATTTAAATTCACATTCGTAAGTTTATTGGTGTTTCCTGGTAGTATTGTAGTAGCTGCTTAATTGCATCTGTTTGCCTATAAAAGTTCTTGAGGGAAAAGCCCCAACACATGACATTTGAAGAAAAATACCTGCTTTCTCTCGACAAGTTATCACCCAGGTAATCTGAATTTTTATACTGGTGATTAGAGAAATCTAATTATGGAACTTCAGCTGAGACATAGTAAAACAGCAATCCCCTGAGGGCTGCATTAGTTTATGTTGGATGGGGCTGTAATATTAGGAATATACAGATCATTCTGTTTAGAAGTAAGCCCAGAAAGTCATGGATGTAGTTTTAGTACTGCTGCAGAAACTGAGAAGTTACTCAGGCCATACTCCAAGTCATGGTACGAGGCAGAGCCAAAACAGGACAGCTGGAGCAAAGAACTAAAGAGAAGTACAAATTTAAAATGTCGTCATACAAGAATAGCTCCAGCCACTTTACCAAAAGGTTTTTCTGTGAATAAAGTTGTATTAGAATGACTTGTGGTTTGAGGTTATCATATGTCACTACTCATACATTCAGTAAGTTTTTGAAGGTTACCTTGGCAGGCTTAACTAAATTTGTGTATGTGACTAAGTCTAACGCTTCCTCTAGACTCGTTATCAGACATTTTGTCAGTATTTTGACGTTATTATCAAGTGAAATAGATCTACAATTGAAATACAGCATAGCATTTCTTTCCAGTTTAAGATTGCTGATAATAAAACAACTCACAGTGTCAGAGGACAAAGCTGCCCTTAAAAAGTGAGTTAAGACAGACATCAAACCTCCCAATGAGCAATTCAGTGAGATGTCTCCAGAACTCCATCGGGAAATCCTCCAGGCTGGGCACTCTTCCCACATTCATATTCTCAATTACCTGATTTACTGACAGGGGACATCAAGGCCTGCATGCTAAACTACACTAATTTTACATAATGTAGTATGTCTTCTTAATTACTCTAAAAGCATGTGTGGTGAGGTCTGTATCTTACCAATATAGATCCTTCTAAAATTAGAGAATGCTTCATTAATATAGTTGGATGATGTTTCTAATTTTCTACTTTAATGAGAGATGCCAAAAATTCTACATTTAAAGGACTTTTATTTTGTGTCAGGAACTGCCAGTTTATTATCCTGATTCCTAGAAATTCTGCTGGAGTTGGCATATGGTGAAGCTAATCTATTCTGAACACAGCTTGTTGATTTCACATGTAAAATTGGCTGAGGTTTGCAATAAATCTGGAGAGGGAGAACATCTGAGAAAAAAATCCAATTCTTTTTCCACAAAAGCAATTATGGTGGGTTTGGTTTTGGTTGGGTTTTTTTTCCCCTTCCCTTTTCTTGGCAATGAGGAATTAATATTTGTATTCTGAAGCGGGCTGTTGAACCACCTGTCAGGACCTATCCTGTCTCCAGGGACGGAGGAGGAACAGAAATCTGGCTAATTTCACAATACTTTGGAAACTGAGAAATTAAAATTCATGTTAGCTATTTCTTGCATAGATCTTTGCAGACATGTTACATAACTAGCCAAGGCCATAACAAAATCTACACTGGATCTATCCACACAGTAGAATAAAAGATGCACGTTCACCGTTTTCTATTTGTTGGGTATAGGAGTTGTTAGATACTGCAGGACCCTAATATATTCTATCATCATAAGAGTTTGGGTGGTTTATGATTTTGAGATTTAACTGCAAAAAAGATCTGACAATTAAGATAGATTACAACCACAGTGGGAATACAGAGGTCAGCATGCCATGCAGGAGGCAAGCCCACAAAAGATGTTTTCTGAAGGCTGAATATTAATGGTGTTTTATTCAGATCCAAGCTCAATGACTTCGAGTATTAAAAATCCAACCAAGTATGACTGTCTACCTGGATCTGGATGAGAAGCTGCAAGGTACTGCTATGCCATCGCTTGATTTCTCAGCTTCCTATGTGCTACTTCTGCCTCCTGTAATAGCACTCTGTTGGTCTTTGTTCACTTTAAGAACAAGAGCACTTTTTTCCTTTTAATTTGGACTACTGAGTCTCTGTATTCAAGGAAACAAAACCAGATTCTGTGGACTTAAAATCAAAGGCAAGGGAACGTTTGTCATGTACTCCACCTCACCCCAACCATAAAAATCTCCTCATGTGGTGATTATGCCCGTGAATGAAATGCATCAGAAACTGATTCCACAACCTTTGAATTATTTCACCAGAAGTTCAGCATTTGCATGTGATTGGAATAGATGGAATCATGGGAGTACCAGAAAGGGCATCAACACCCTTCACCTGCAGCAGCAAATGCAAATTTGTAGTCACATAAATCATCCAGAACACAATCTAAACAGGCATTGAAAACAAGAAGTGATGGAAAATGCCTGTAAGAATGGGAAACTGTAAGAGCAGAGGGTAAAGAGACCTTTAAAATAGTAATAAAGAGACACTGGAGGCCTTTTTGGATTACGAATTGATATTTTGCTTGATGTTGTCAAGGTTCCCACTCAAAGTAATTTTTTCCCAAAGCTTATGACCTCTCCTGTGCTCCCTTTACAGTCAGCACCCCCTTCCCCTATTACCTGGATATATAACCACCTGAGGACTCTCACTGCATGTACACCCAGTAACCTTGGCTCCAAAACCCACAGCACAGTTCAGTGCCATGGCTGGTTTTCCTGTGCCATGTTACCACTCTCCTTTCAGGGCTTGGGACCTGAAAAGCCATGAGAACAGGGAACTAGAGAAACAGAGAGTGTGGCTTCAACAGCAAGGGAGAGAGTTGCCAGGCAGTAGAAAGGAAGCAGAGGTCTGTACTGACTTACTTTGGAAAGGATCACTCAGGTATCGCAGTAGCCAGACTAAAGTATAATTAGCAACTGGCTCTTAAAATCGAGGTCTATGATGCTCCAGCCAGCACTGAAACCTCTGTGGTCTAGTAAGTGTATCTGGAAGCCAAACTACCTTCATATGGTTCTGCTTTAAAATACCCAGTTCACTATTTATAGCAGCAGTTCCCCTGACTGCATGGCAGCCTGCTACCTCTGCAGTTAGCACCGACTTTCTTTTTAGGGATCCAGAGTTCCTCCATCAGCTGTGGAGTATGCACATACATACACAACCAAGCCACACAAATCTCTCATTCATATGAAAAAAAACCCAGAAAGTAGGCTGCCCTTTCACAACACTTTTACCAACAACTTGAGGCTTTCCTTTTTTTTTTTTTTTTTTTTCCAAGGATGTCTAAACTACTAAAATGTAGAAAACCCAAACCACAATTTTGTATGCTTAACTGTTCAGCATTTGAATTCATGAGACTAATCCGAATCTTGATTTGACTTAGTTAATATCAACAAAAGAACTTCCACTGAACATCAGAGAGGGTCCATTTAGTCTGGGCTCAAGGGATCAGGGAACTAACGTAATTTAAAATAAACAATTCCAGAATAGCCAGCTTAGAAAGAAACTTTCCTCATAGCCTCAGTTAATTTATTATCTATTTATACAACAGTTTATATCTCTTAGATACATTTCAGACAATTTGAACTATTCAAAGGAACTTACAGGAGGAGAAGACAACTCTCAGTTAAGTACACAGTTAGGCTTAATTTGTTCAACTTTCAAAAACCACAGCTTTTCATCCTAGCCAGTAGATGTGCACTTTCTCACAACTAATACTCACAGACATCCTTTTTAGAAAACAAAACCAGCTAATATCTGTCATCCATCCTAGCTGGATGGGATCTGGTTTGTATATTGAAATTCTCCTGAAGTACTAATTCTGTACCAGATGGCTAGCCCTTGTCTAGGTATTAGGCATGATGCTTATCAATGCTTCATAGCAAATTGGTGACATCTCAAAAAATATTTTGTTCTTGGCATAATGACTGGTGTATGCGGTGACAACTGTGCCATACATATGTCGTTCTTCGGTGATATCTAGCATGATAATTAACATCAGTGTAAAACAAGTCATATTTATAGCCATTTTACCTGGAAGTAAATGACTTAAAAGGCTAAGAGGATGAGCTGTATTCATCAGGCCCACTTTATTATCTCTTAACTTAGAAAATGATTGGATAGTATAGAGATGTCTAGTCACAATAGTTATATCTTTAGTATGTGTCCCATTTAAAGACGTCAAACTGTGACCTTAATACCTAGTTAAAGTTGATGACGGAGGTTCACACTTCTCTCAGTGATGCTGGTTTCAGTGCATCTGAAAGCAGACTCAGAAACAATGTGGTGTCTAATTTACTTGCAAAATCAAAGAATTCCGATTTCAGGGGTTTAATTTAAATGAAAATTCAGATTCTGGAGAAGAAAACAAAACCCACTAAAACAGGAAGGATGATATTGTGGTTTAAGTTTCTAGTATGGGGCTCTGAAGACCTGAATTATGTTCCATTCCGAGCCCTTCTGCAGACTATCTTGCTCTGTGACTTTAAGCAAATCACTGAATCTCTTGGTGCTTCAGTTCCCCTTTTCTAAAGATGATGTTGCTGATTTGGTCAGTTTAGATAACGAGTGCTTTCATGTAAGAGCTACCATTTACAATATGAGCACAAGAGAGGCTCTAACCTCAAAACACTAGTAGTAAAATATGTAACACCATTTACTTGAACTGCTCTTACAAGAAAATAGCAATTTATTAGACGTGGAAAACTATTTTGATTACTCATTTACAAGTGCCTTCGTAACAATAACACAATTGAGCTGATTTAACATTCCCATAGTAATTCCCACACTGATCACCCACTAACTATACCAAATCCTAAACAACATGCTATTCTACAGACACACGGGCCTGCCAATTAATCCAGCTTCTATTCTCAAAATGCTTCTATTTTCGAAAATTAGGAGCAAAGCTGAAGTTCGGAGTGTCTGCTGATTTTCTAAGCCTTTCAATTTTTTATTTTTTTTTATTTTTTTTTTTTCCCTTCAGAGGACTGTCCCTGCAGGGGGGATGAATTCAGCAGGGTGTGGAGTGCCCCATAAGGAATTTGTATTGGGAAATACCATACACGGTATCACAACCTCCTCCCTCTTGGTGGTTTCACAGGGTGAGGAAAGGCTTGAAGCATAAATAAAGGAAGCTCTGCCTGCATTACACTGCTGATAGTAGGGTGAAGAGTGTGGTTTTTGAAAATCAAACAGGAAAATGTCTCCTGTATCCCAACAGATACAGTACTCTCCTACCTTCAAAACCATCTCCAGGAGCATGATTTTCTCCCTTGCTGCCTCCTGGCAGACCTCTCCTGGCATCCATATTCCCAATGCTTTCTTGAACAGATTCCCTCTAGCCTTTGTCCTGCTTCTACCCAGCAAGCTGTGCTCCAGCTGCACAAATGCCTAGTGATTCCTCTGAATTTTCTGCATTTTCCAAGCCAATGTTCATAAAATAGGGGTAAGGACTTTTAACTAAAGCTGAGTTTGTTCTTTATCCCAGCCTTCAGAGATTTACTGATACAACCCTTCAGATCAAAAGCATTTACTTTCCTGCCCCAAGAAACAAGGGAGAAGGGGGTATGGGATAATGTCTCCCAATCATTTTCTTTCTCCCCAGACTTTGCCCTTCTTTTCTGAGACCATCAGCAGGGAAGAAAGGGAACACAGTCTGTTTCTCCACAAATGGTACTTTGTGAAGAGGAGAAAAAAAGGCATTTCACAAGGAAGGCTTTACCTACCAAACAGACTCTAATTCACCTTGCAATAAGCAGTAAGTGCTCATTAAGCTGAATGACAGAGCACATGTCAGAATCATCTGAACTGGCAGCAGCGCTTTCAACTTCAGCTGTCTAGATGTCTTCTTTTGATATCTGCTCTGCCCAGCAGCTCTGCCTTGGCTCCAGATTTACTCCTTGCCCTCTGCTGGGTAGTGTAACTCTGTTTTACCCACCCCTGCTGGGATGGAGCTCTGTTCAAGGCCTGGATTATGAGGGTTTTAAGTAGAGGGAGAGGAGGTGAGAAAGGAAACAGGATGAGAAGGGAGGGTTACAAAAGGAAATATGAGTGGATAAAACTGAAGATATCCCAAGAAAGCTCATCTTGTGGGACCCTCAAGTCTAAAACCCTAGGTCTTTTACCACAAAGTCTCCTTCACACAACTGATGCCCACCTCTCCTGGGCAAGCCTTTTTAAGGCACTTTATGGAGCACCCCAGACCACTCTCATGATGATCCACACAGAGATGGTATCAAACTCCACAAGCAGCAGCCTGATGCACTTGGCTTCTGATGTCCAAGCTGGCAAACTCACTCCATCACTCTACTCAGCGACTGGGAGCTCACCTACCCATTCGAGCCCTGCCAAGCTCTGAAGTTTTGCAACTATTATTACCACATTCCTGCTCAATGAAGAAGACTTTTTGGACAGAAGCTTTGTCAGCTGCACACTACTCAGTACATGGCAGACAGACTGCACGTGCACCTGGAGGATCTTTCCTTCCCCCGTGATCTTACAAAATTAAAAATTACATGAGAGTGGAACAGCTTTCCTGGCATGCCTACAGCAACCTGCAGCCAACCTCCATCTCATCTGAAAAACACTCATATCACTGTGCTGCATTACAGCCCTGCCATGCTCCACTCCTTAAAGCCACAGTGATGGATGGCAGGAGCCATGGCAGGGAGGGAGCTCGCTGGGCGCCTCAGGGGTAGCTGAGGACTTAAAGGATCTGAGCTGTACTTTTGGCTGATTTATCTTATTGTGACACATTAAGCACTTCAAACCTCTTTTCTCTTGAGGGGTGTCAGGGAGGAAGAGGACTTTGTCTTGCCTCAGTTAGACTTAAAGCTACTAAGGGGCAAGGCCTGCTTGTACTACCTGTCAGAACATGCACAGTGCTTTTCACAAAACAGCCACGGAATCTACTTGCTGCCTGGAGCACACTGCACCAGAGCAGACAGTGACAAAACATTTCTCGCTATTGCATGTTCAAATTCTAAAGTAAGTTTCAGTTCCACCGTTCCTTCATGCTTTTGTTTTACAGAGAAAAGCAGCTGAGCTTCCCTCCCCCAGCTGCTTATGCCAAATGTTAGCTTAAGCACAGTTACTCAAAAATAGTTTGGAAGAGGATTCTGGACACCAAGAGAATCTCTGTGCCAGGTCTTAAAATTAATGACGAGCTCTGTTTCTCCAAATTCATGACAACTATACTCTCACATGACAGAACATAAGCAGTAAATTTTGGTGTCTAAAGCACCATCAGAAATTTCCAGGTTCACCTACTGTAGACTGGCTGCAGATCACTGCAAGGCACTGTATGGCCATCAGGATAGTTCAGTCTGTGACCACACTGGAGTCTGAAAAGAATATTCAGTCTCAAAGCAGGAAATACATTCCCTCAACTTCATCCCAAAGGACAACTTACAAGTCCTTGCCAGTCCCTGTCCCCTTAATAATTTGACAGAAACACTTCCTTTCCATTGTCACAAAGCACCACTGCAAAAGGAAAAACATCCTCTCTCTGGTCCTGATGTAAAGAAGCATTCTGGCTGCAAAACCCATGCTGCACGCCCCCAAACGCACGTGCTGTGGAAGCAACGCATTCAGGTCTTGATTCCAGATTCAAGTCAGTGGAATTCTTCCCACAGTTTCTGCATTTTTGCACTTGCCTACACAGATGAATTACTGCACAAGGCATGTATTAGGGCACTTGGCTTCCAAAAAAGACAAGGAATAATCAGAAGAAAGTCGTCTTGGGCTTTTAAACAGATGCTGGTTACTACTTTAAGAAGCATCCTCTTTGGAAGAAAGCACACGTTACTGGAGTCTGCTTAAGGGAGCACACAGACACTGCTTTGGTACTTGAGGTTTCAAATCTCCCTCTGGGAGAGCAGAGCAGCATCCCAAGCCTCCTGCACTGGCTGCTAGTGAGGTCAGAAATACAGCTGGGGATTTGAACAGTTACTTTTAAAACTGATTACCCTGTAGAAAACCCCAGAGAAATTTTGTTTTGAGAACTCAAAACTCTGTGTAGCATCTGCACAGTCTTGTCAAAGGAAGGACTATATAATCTCTGAATGTTTCTCTCACTTTAACGTTAATATTGGTCTAAATTTGCTCCCCTTCTTGGACATTTAAGTTATACGTTATGTCCTCTCACCTGTTCTGTCCATGCTGACCTGTTAGCTTTGAGGACAGCAGCTATCTTCACGTTAAAACTTCCCGCGTTGGTTGCTCGCTCACTTTCCTTGTCATTTTTTTCCCCACGTTTTGAGCTAGCTGCCAGGTCAGAGCCTTGTTCACGACCCGCCTCTAGCGTCCCCTCGCCTGCCTTGGGGCTCAGAGCACTCCTGCGCCCGGGCAGCACCTCCTGCCGGGCCGGGCCCCCTCTGCACCCGCGCCCGGCCGCCCCCCACCGGCGCCCTCTG
>NW_020799118.1:3905484-3923249 GCF_003259725.1 Athene cunicularia | reverse complement strand
GAGGCCCCTGGTACCGGCTCCGGAGGCTGGTGTGCCCCGCGCTGGCTGCGCCCTAAGGAAAGGCACCGCAAACTCTTTCTTGGCTATGGACGGCTCCTGCTAGGGAGCCCTGCGAATTTTGCCTCTCGGGCTTAGTGGTTATTTCTCACCAGAGTGCCCTGAAATTTAATTTTTTTGTTAACTTTAAATACTGCGCGATAATCCTGGCTCAGTAATTGGAAAAACTGACATCAGTTTCCTTTTTGCTGTGTAAAGAAAGCCCAATGCTACTTTCAGCCTGTTATTTGCCAGCATAAGGATTTTACAACACTGCTGTTTCAGGAGGTATTATGACCTAAATGAAACCAAACATCAAGTTGTTAAATTAGCACAGACAGGAATCCAGCTGCATACTTTCTTTGAAGTCCTCATTACCGTGTTACCCTGAACCGTAAGGGGGCTGAGGGATTCATTTCTGAGAACACTTGAAGGTTTCTCAACAAGCTGCTGCTGCAGATCTATATCTGACTATAGGGATAAATCCTAAAATCTATGCTTGCCAGTAAGGTCAAGGCAGCCAGCGGAGATGTATCGAACCACACTGTCAGAGGTAGACATTTCAGGCCAAACTCATTCCTGGTGCAGCACTGCTAATTCCTTTGAAGTAACACGAGGGATGAATTTAGTCCCTCATGCTGAAAGATATATCAATAGGAAGCAATTTAGATTGGGCCACTTAAAGTGCATGTAATACAAAAAAGAGAGAGAGACTGAGGAGTAATGCTTTAAAGGTTCACAGAGGTTGATTTGTGTATGCTACTGAGGTTGTAGTGTTGCTGTCCCAAGGGAGAGTTGGGGAAACTGCCTTTTATGGCTGAGCCTCAGGTTAACAGGAGAGAGGAAAGTAGTTTTAGGATTACTGTGTAAATTGGCAGTGTTACAGGCTGCCCTTCCAAGTTACACTTTAGTCGCACAATGGCACCTATTCACCTCACCCTCTTCCCCAATTGTCCTGAGACATACCCAGCTGCAGAGTTTACATTTCTTTCACCCACTTTATTGTTTTCACACAATGTACCAAATAATAGTATCTTGAGTTCTGACATCTCAGCTGGGACGGGGGAAGGGAGGGAGGGAGGTGCAGAGAAACTGGGAAGCCAGTTGTAAAACCTTGTTGCTTTGTTCTCTGAAAACCTGAGAATCTGATGGCACGTACACGAGATAAGTTCTCACTGAGCAGGTCCTGTCAGCTGACACTCGGCCCTGATATGCCTCTGGGCTCACAGCAGGGAAGCTGCATTATCCTCTGTAGCCATTGATGTCCTTGCTAAATATTTTCGGAGCTTTGGACTTTGTCATAGTGACAGACTGCTAATCTTGTCAGAAAGGGAGCGGTTATTTGCCCGGTGTAAATTGGCGAATCAATATTTTATTCTTCTGTAACGGGTGGGAGGCGTGTGAATGGAAGACTTGGTCATTCAGAGACTGCAGCCGCTTTTCTCTGGAGATCTCACACTGTGTCTCTGGCGTTTCAGAATAGCTGCTGGAAAGCTGCCCTGCCGTAGCCGCTGACGCTATGGAAGACCGCATCCGCTGCTCTCGGCTGTAGGATGGTAGCGCACAGCAAGGTGTCAGCAGATAATGCAGTTGCAGCAGACCCGAGACGTCTACTTGACCCTCCAGCACGGGATCGTTCACAGGCTCGAGGCTACCACGGCCCAGGCCGGCCCAGCACTGTGCAGGCGCAGAGCAACACGCACTTCCGAACCTTTCGCTCGCAAGCGGATTTTAGTAGCATCACTCGAGCAAGCAGCCTGCTGGATGCCTGTGGCTTCTACTGGGGACCTCTGACTGTCAATGCTGCCCACGAGAAGCTGAAATCTGAGCCTGAGGGCACCTTCCTCATCAGGGACAGCACACAAAAGAATTGCTTCTTTGCCATCAGTGTTAAGACTGCGACTGGGCCCACCAGCATCCGGATAAATTTTCAGACTGGCCGATTCAGCCTGGATGGCAGCAAAGAGACTTTTGACTGTCTTTTTAAGCTGCTGGAACATTACCTAAACTCGCCGAGGAAGGTACTGGTTACCCCCCTGCGCAAAGTCCGCATGCAGCCCTTGCAGGAGCTCTGCCGGAAGAGCATTGTGAAGACTTTTGGAAGAGAGAACTTAAACCAGATTCCTCTCAATCCTGTTTTAAAGGACTATCTGAAATCCTTCCCATTTCAGATATAAGTACAGCATTAACTGTATAGGGACATGTGAGAGGTGTGTAAAGAAATCCAGCTTCCTGGGTTTTTAAACATGTTTGACAGTGAGCAAACTTATTTTTGTAGCAATTTACTGTATTTTGGGATGGAACTTGAACACTTGACTTCTTATGTTTACAAAAACTGTTTGCACAAACCTGGGGTTTTAAAACCCTGGCATAATTTTTCTGCCAAGCAGAATATTTTATTATTTTATAATATTTTTAACGATATTAACATAATAAACTTTATTGTGAAAGTTTTTAAAAACAGCATCTCTGTTTTTAGTTTTAATGGCTCTAGTACCTATCCTGCTGACAAACTTTAACTGCTAATTGAGTATGTAAGTGCAGACAGGTCGTCATGTGCTCCTGCTCTTTGTCCTACCAGACTAGTCTGTTTTAGTGCTAGGCCAGCAAACAGGATTCCTGCCCTCAAAAAGCCTAAAACAGAAAGATGCAAGTGAGCAGAAAATGTACTCAGGGGGAATCTGCCCAGGAATCTTGCTCTCTTCTAAATCCATGAGAGCAGGAACAGTGTGTTAAAGACTACAGTGGTACATAGTTTCTGAAAGAGTGAATTGAACCCTGGGCTGGGCTAATTGCACCAACTCTGGCTTGCATTATTTCTATTAAAAGCTACAAGGCTCTAAGCAAGAAGACGTTGCTGTCTGACATAACCAAACCACATGAACATCGGTGGGAAAAAGTAAAACTGTCCAGAAAAGCCATTCACACACTTTAAAAGGCTGAGAGTACTGTATCATTGTGATGCATAGGGGGAAGGGGAGCTTAATTCTCTTTAAATTGGCATATTCCAAATGGTGAAGGTGCAGGCATCTTTAGACTTTAAAAAGGTGCTTCTGGTCTTAAATTCCTGGTGCCCTACAGAGCACAGACTTGGTATTCTAAAAGAAACTATGACTTAGCTCCATGACAGGGTGCAGAGAGCATAAGCCTGTAGATTCACAGTTGTAATTTCTAATGGCTAAACTGCATTCAGAAAAAATTAAAACACATTAGACTGTTTTGTAATACCATTTGTAGAAAATGGGTGAAGGTACCACTGGGTTTCTATCTGCTTGTAAAATACAAAATCGGTGCCCCATAGAGCTGTAATTATGAATGACTTGAGATGTCTAATTTGGCAAAATGTCACCTGCATTATGAGAGTGATTCTCCCCTCCCCCCAGCATTTCCTGAGATCCATGAAAAGCTGACTTGGAAAACCAGCTGAACTGAATCACTTCAAAGGAGGCACAGAGTCTTTCACAGAAATGTACTCTATCAGCACAGATCTATGGTGCTTACAGTAACTGTAAGCAGTAAATGAAGTCATCTGTAGAGTTTGGAAGATAAAAGGTCTCTCCCTCTACTGTAATTGACATTCCTTTTAAAGCTAAAGCCACTTTTAGGAAACATTGTTTTATATTGTGTTCCTTACTGAGTAATTTGTTTAATATCATCTACTCTACAGAATCAACTCTTACATCATTGATGTTTCTTTGGAATAAATAGGTTTTCTCCTCAAACATGACTAAGGATCACTCTCAGTGCACTGGACATTGTGAAAAAGGGAAAAAGAAAGAACATACAGGCAGTATCATGTGACCCTTTACTGTGCTGCTTCCCTGGAAATGTTCTTTGGATGGGTTCTGCCTAAGTGTCTCCCAGTTTCCTTGTCAGCCATCCCTGGCTGAGACTAGCAGACAACATTTCTGCTTAACTCTAAAGCTGGAATTAGTTGAGGAATGATGCATTTTCCCACAGCAGCTACAAGGATATAAACTGGGGAAGCAGTGAATGCTGTGCTATGCAGCACATTCCAGAACCAGAGCAAAGCAAAGGGACTGCCTGAATATGAATAGCTTTAAGGAGTTAAATTGGGGGAAAAAAAGGTCTTTGTAGGGTGAAGGCTGCCAAACTGGTTTGCTGTCAGCAGAGATTGTTATCCCTTTCCCTGTCCTCTTTTCCCAGCCCCACACAGTAGTACCTTTTAACCCTTTCGGCCCCAAACTAATGACTCTTGCCTTGCTATATAAACGAGTGTCCATCTGACAGCCTTAGTGGTAGAGCAAGCACTATGTACCTTAGAAGGCTCTCCACTATCCCTGATAGAAATAAACAAAACTAGACCTAGATATACGGTAAGGGGCTTCCCACTGAGAAGCATGGAATGAAAAGCATAAGGATTGAGGCCATTTCATTTTCTTCCTGGCAGAAACAAACCCACTCTCTTTTATTGCTTTAGAGTAAATTTTGCAGAAATGATCCAATCCTCCCACATGAAGTGCCTAAATCCCTTCGTTTTGTCTTTAACATGAAATGCAAATGTAGGATAGCTCGGGAAAAACCAGAATCAAAACTAGGAATAAGGACAAGAAGGTCAGAATTGTATAAAAGGTCTCTTAAGGAAAGAGGAAACAAAGCTGGCTTGTATTTTAAAACTACGTATCTTTTTACCTGCCTTATTATTCTTCTCCTTTCTTCCTCTCCTCTCTTTGTCTCTCTCTCCCCAGCAGTGGCCAGGCAGATCCTCTTTCCAGCAGGTATATGTAGGTTGCTCCAAAGCAACTAAGAAATCCTAACCACGGTATGTGTGTTCACAGTGCCTCTGACTCGCCCTCTGTTAGAGCTCATGAAGGGCACTCTAAAACGTATGCTTACCTGTGTGCACTGATTTCAGGACTCTGTCACATCTAAGGGGCATAGTAGGAGTGTCCTGAAGATTTCTGTAGTAATTCCAGCTGTCAAATCTCTCGTCCTCCATTTAACAAAGTACCAGCAAGATCAAACAGGGGATTTTCTGTATTCTACACCTAAAGCAATGGAAACACATAACAGTGATTTTAATCCTCCCTGTTAAACAGTACATGAAGAGTAGTGTTTCCAGTCCCTCCCCCTCTTGCCCAGCTCTTTCCTCTGACCTTTTCACTTCTGGCTGTGGCTGGAAAGTGAAGTAAACAGTCCATCTGGTAAAGGGCTATGGAAGAATTTGAGCCATGTTCAGGAGTAGAGCAAAGCCACATTTTCTGAAGAGACTGCAATATTTACAGTTAGTGGGGAAGGGACACCTTTAAAATAATAACATTTGCAGCACGTCACCCACCAGGACCCTGGGGGTCTCTGTCCCACAGAGAGCAGCAGGGTGAGAACTGTTCGGCAGGGTCCTGCTGGGACATGACCCAGCCCTGCTCCAGTGCAGTGCACCACTGCAACACTCCTGTGAACGTGCAGGCAGCAAGACTGAGGCTTCCCTGACTTTCAAAAAGACTGAAACACACGTTCACTTTCAGAGTAGGTTAATTTACATACCATGCTGCAGCTGTAAAACGTTTGCTAAACCTAATTAATAGAACTGCAGGTGTTCAGAGAATCTTGTTAATTCAGCCATGAAGAGTTATTGAACTCAGTAGGAGCATCCTGAATGACAAGCACAACCTTACCCACTGTGAACATGTGGTCACACTAATTCTGTTATGATTGAAGTCATTTACAAGAAGTGCAGCTTCAGCTGCAGTCAGCGCTGATGCTATTTTCAACAGTCAAGAAAAAAAAGTGTCCCCTAGGGCAACACACTGACCGTATCTACCCATCAATACTCTGCACCCTGCGTGTACTTAATCCTTTATGAACAATGTATCCCCTCCTGAGCCTTCTTCAGAGGCGGTGTCAGCTCTTTCTGTTGTGCTGGGCTGTCATTCAGTCCCTGCCTCTCCTTCCACCCCTCCATTCATGGTGCTGACAGCTGCGTGAGCAATGCATTTATTCATTAATTCCAGCTTTGAGACAAAGGCCATGTAACAGCAACTTAATTTGGACTCTGCATTGCTTTCTGTGCAAAGTATAATCTAACAAACAACTGCACATGCAGTATATTTCCAGGCTGTTTCTCCCAATTGCAAAGAAGTGCCATGCAAGACTTCATTGCCACCGACGTGTCTGTTGTCGTATTTCTGCACAGTACTCAGATCCTGTCACTGCATCTGACTTTTTCCTCCTATGCTGGTTTTGGCTGGGATAAATTTTCTCCATAATAGGCAGTATGGGGCCATGTTTTGGACTTGTGCTGGAAACAGTGTTGGTAACACCGGGATGTTTTTGTTGCTGCTGAGCAGCACTTACACAGAGTCGAGGCCTTTTCTGCCTCTGAGCCCACCCCAGCAGCGAGGGGCTGGGGGGGCACAAGGGGCTCAGAGGGGACACAGCCGGGACAGCTGACCCCGACTGACCCAAGGGACATCCCAGCCCAGGGGGCGTCATGCTCAGCAGATAAAGCTGGGGCAGGAGGAGCAAGGGGGGACGTTCGGAGCGATGGCGTTTGTCTGCCCAAGTCCCCGTGAGGTGTGATGGAGCCCGGCTGTCCTGGGGAGGGCTGAGCCCCTGCCTGCCCGTGGGAAGCGGGGAATGAATCCCTTGTTTGGCTTTGCTTGCATGTACCTGTTAAACTGTCTTTATCTCAGCCCACAAGTTTTCTCTTTTACCTTTCCAATTCTCCCCCCCAACCAGGGGAGAGTGAGCGAGCAGCTGTGTGGGGCTCAGTTGACGGCTGGAGTTAAACTATTGACACTTCCACAGATGTTTGCCAACACAGCAGCCAAATCTGCTACACCTGGGTCCAATTTGCTCTTTGTGTCACCATGAAGTAACAGAAACACAGGCCAGCAGGGAGTGTAAAGAGAAGCCCAACTTCTCCCATAAGGTAGCTACATGCCAAAAGTATTTCCCCTCTGTCTGGAACTCAGTGACATGCTTTGGATGTGGTTATTGAAGACAAGAGCAATAGAGGTGATGCCTGTACATAGCAAAGCAATTACCCTATAGTCTTCAGCTATAGAAGAACAGATACTGTGAGGATGCAATAGCAGCCAAACAGAAGAAATCAAATAACTAACCATACCACCAGCCACATTTGCTCAGCATCCTTTGTTCTGCTCCTCTTGATAGTACTAGCAAGGCAAAGTAGGATCACCTTTCTGTTACAGGTATATTTTTTCTAGCTCCCAGGCATGTAGAAGAATGATAAATCCAGTCATCACTCTTTAAGAGTTCTGTCTCCTTCCTTGAATCACTACTGCCTGGCCTGCTTCTGCATGTGAGCACAAAGATTCATCGTCACTCACAGAGAGTTTTAGAGGTTTTTTTTGTTCTCTGCTGCTAACCTAAATAAAGCAACTGTGAAGATTTGCTCATTTTTTATTGAATAAGATCCACTGGCTGCTGTGCTGTGCTTGTAGGTGTGCGTAATCCCTCCAAACATGGCTGTGGAAGTAAAGTCCTGAGTGAGTGGTAAAAAAGGGGAACTTTCTTTACATGATTAATATGTTTCTAATCAGAGGCTTCTTATACAATTATCTATTGCCAAATGCTTATCACTTCTTCCACAGAAATACTCATTAAATTCCTCTTTCTTCCCAATGCAATGAATTCTTTTTTAGTTCTATTTTTGTTACAGGACAGGGTTATTTGGTTTAACAGTATCCTTGTTTACACATGATTTTGAATTCTACAGCCTGTAGTTGTCTATACTGAATATAGTGGGCCAAAACATGCTCAGGTTTAGTGAGATATTTCATGGGCAGATCTGGAATGGTGCTGGGATGCCTCAGAGGACGCTCTGACCCAGACATCTGTGCACTTGCAGTATTTTATGGGCTCAGGGTGTATACGCAGTGTTGTTAGCTTAATACTTGTGAATCAGATCTAGTGATCACTGGTGGGACATTAGTTCCACAGAGCCACTTTACTTACCTTTTTACAGCATCTTTGCATGCCATAGAGATTTGAAGGCTAGGATATACCAATACATTCATCTGGTTTGATGGTTTGACTTTCTGTATATAAAAAAAAGGCCTGCAAAGTTTCACCAGGAATTTTCTGCAGTGCAGAAGTTATTCCTGCAAAGCACATAGCTATGCCTGCTGCATAAGTGAACATTATCAAAGCCAGTTATGTGTAATTAAACTTTAGCAGAGTTTTTAGGCAGACATCCAGCCTCAACTGAACGATGTCAAGTGCTAAAGAATTTACTGTGTTATTCCATGTGCTCTTCCACCAGTTAACACACTGGCATCATTACAATGCAACTTATCTTTTCCAGTCATCAACATGTCTGGCCAGCCATGGTTCCCTTTCTATTTGGGATTACAATAGCAGCATGGCATGACTGTAGGTGGAGAGGGAATAAAGCCCTAAAGTTGATGATGGGACATTTTTTCTTGTAACCTGACAGAATAGGGGTGGGCATAAGGTATGTAAGGTGAGCTAGTAGACACCCAGGATTTACTGAGCTTGGTAGCAAGAGAGGAGAGTCTTGATCATCAGTCTTAGTTGAGCACACTGGGAAAGGTATCTGAAGTTGTTATAAATCAGTTTCCTCCCTCTCTCAGGCAGCTGAAATGCAGGTAGTGAAGAAACTGTAACTGCTGCACTAAAATAAGATGTGCAGGCTACACAGACAAAAGATCTGGAAAGAGGCACCCAGTGGGATAGATCAGTAGGATAAGTAGTTTATGCCTTTACTTAGATGCTGTCAAGTCTCTTGAAGTTTCTGTGCTCTATTGTAGTTGTTTTTCATAGTATAAATATACATCCTGGCTCTGTTAAAAAAGCAAACAACTATTAGGCACTTCCTTATTCTACTGCTAACTGGCCTCCTGATCACTGCAGACCTTGAGTAGCAGGAGAGATCAGTGGTTTCAACAGTCAAGACACATAATATGTTCACAGGTGAACCTGTTAATGATGAGAAAGGAGAAGAATGAACTTAGTTCAAGCAAGAAAAAAGTAGGAAAAATAATCAGCAAATTTTCAGAGGAGCTAGTAGTAAAGGGTGGCTTTACTGTGATGAATGCTGGGGCAGAGAATAGGGGATAGGGAAATAGCTTGAAAGGAAGACACAAGGGGGAAAAAAAATCTCAAGGTCTGTACTTTCTGTATAGCTATAAAGCCATCCTTTACTTTGGTTACAGTGCTCCCAGGTGAAGTCAGCAGAGAGTGAAAAGTTACCAGTGTACTGGCAGATAAATTTGTTGTCACTATAAAGGAAGCCTCTGAATTCAGTTACCTTTATCTTAGATGGAAGATCTTAGATAATTTCACCAATCCCTTCCATCTTTCACAAAGTTTAATCTGAAAATAAGGTGCTTCACTATACTGGTCCGACCAGCACCCTAGAGATAGCATTAGCACAGGCCCGCCAGCAGCTGTATCAAGTCACAGGACTGTGGAGTTCCCAGCACTGCCCCGTTCCCACGGATCCTGAATCGGACACTTTGCAAGACACAGTGTGAATGTGAAGAGATAGGAAGGATACTGGGGACCCATTTTTTCTCTTTGTAAATCTGCCCTAGTCATGGTATTTACCATGGGAAAAATAAAAACATTAACCATATTCAGTTGTAGGTTTATCATATCAGATCGTACAAACATCTGAACTGAAATCTTAGCTCCTGAAATCCAATTCCAGGGAAGATCAACTTTTCTATAGATAATATTATAACTAAGTATCTTTTAAAAATTAAATCTAAGAGCTAAGATGGATCACAGAGATTTCTTACTTGACAGAGACCCAGCTAACTCACAGGTGGAGGGTGATGTGAAACCATATTTATGCTGTTCAGTTTGGATACTAAGCATGTGTATACCAGATAGCCTGCAGTTTCCTGCCCCCATTCCTTCCAGCTCTGCAGAGTATTTGCAAGTCTCCCCTGTGCCCTTCAAACTGAAACGGATAACTGTGTTACATTTTCACCCTAACCAAATCTTCCCCAAATCAACTTCCCTACAGCAGAAACTAATTATTACTAGAATTTGAGTCAGATTGAACTTTCAGGCTGAGATTTTAGGTATTCTCTCTGGGATCTGAACAACTTCTGGTTCCCAGACAGAGCACTTTTCAAAAACAGAAGCAAACATAAAATCTTATCCCAAAAACGTTACAACACAGACTTGACCGAGGTTTACAGATTTTGTAACACTCAGTGAAATAGTCTTGTTTGGTTATTTCTTGATCTGTCTGTATACCACCACTGTTCAGGCAGCCTAGAAAGATCTGGAGATGGAGTTTGTATATGCTGTAAACTCATGACACCAAAGTAGGATAGGTATGATTGCTAACATTATCAGCAGGATGAAGTTGGGAGATACATATACTACACAGGGAGTAAGTCTACTAGGTACTTTCTTAGCTCTCCACAGATAAAAAAAAATCAGTAAACCTTTGCTTGCTAGACTCTTCTGGCATGTATTCTACACACACAATCTGTTCAGAAATAGTTTTGCCAAATGCTTCAGAGATTATGTCAGGTTTTCTATCCCCCTTACACTCCCCCTTGCTCTCACCAGGTAAGCAGCTACTTTAAACAGCTGACCCAGGTGCAAATCAAAAGCTTTCAGAGACAGATGCCTAATTGCCAGGGAGCAATTAGCTCTGCAAATTAGGTGCCTAAAAGACATGATGTGAACCCTTCCCCAGATTCCTCCCTGGTTCCCAACAAGGCCAGCCATACAAGGTAAAATGAAGAGAGCCATGAAGGCTTTATAAATATTGCATAGCAGTTGCTTTCTGTTTAAAACAAACTGAAACTACAGTTCAGTACATCAAGCATTTTTCAGCCATAAGATAGAAATTTCCCATTTCAAGTAGAGGGATCTTCTTTATCTAGTCTCACACAGTTAATCAGTAATTATGTGATTAATGGTAAATCCATCACTGTCCAGTGGCTAAACGTACCATGTGTAAGTTACTATCTTAGGTGAATGCAGGTCTTCTTGGTTTTGGAAAACCTGGAAGAATGAAAAAGCAGGAAGAATTATGGTTTTGTAGGAAGAGAAGAAAATACCTGGCTGCCAGTTTTACACAGACACTCTGACAACAGAAGCTTTTCTCAGACAAGACAGTATAATAGGGCAGTAGTCTAGAGCACAAGCTACACTCCTGCAGTTCACAGATCTGCAAGGTATCACGTAACTATCACCTATACGTATTTGGCATGTACCATATCTGTATAATTTTATGCAAAGTAGATGGTACCTTTCTTAAAGGTGATAATACCAGTTCAAGTGTTCTCAGTCCAGCACATTATGTAATGTAATTTCCATTTTCATACAAGAGTTTCTGGCTGCTGTAAATTTTCTCATTACTGTTGCTGCCCAGAAAAAGCCAGTGGCTGGCTGAGCTGTGTTAACAGAGCAGACAATCAACCTGCCCTTCCGCATATGCATGCTATAGTTTTCCTCTCTATTTACATTAACTACAAAGGTCCAGGTGTACAATGGCATTTAGAAAAAAAAAAAAAAAAAAAAAAGGCTGCAATGAGAGAAATCTTAGACCTTTCAGGGGATTAATGACTGGCCCAGAGAGCAGAGCTGTCTAAACCATCTCAAGTCTTATGCATGAAGTGGTTTATAGCATTCAGTATGCTGTTGTACACTGGGTTTATATACACTTCCAACAATTAATATGTGTACATCTGCTGCTGCAGTTCATCAGTTCACTGTAAAAAGCAGTTAACTTCTTTCTGGAGTGGATAGCTGAAGCAGCAGGAGTCCAGAAGAAGGCTCAGAGATGACAGGAGTGTTTGCACACAGGGACAGTGGCTCTTGGGTTTCTCTGCCTTTTGCTAAAGCCTGAGACGCCAGACACGACGCATCTCACGGGGTGGTGCAGATGACCTTCTCAGCTGGCCTGTTTGTCTTTAGGGCCAGGCTGACTGTCATGAGGGGAGTCCAGCTCACATGGGCAAATAGGGGATACTTTAATGCATGGCGCTTTCAACAGGCTACAGTGCCATTTGTCCTGGAGGGTTAAATAAGAATATCTCACCTAATTTGTGTGTTGCAGTTGTAAAGGTCTCATGCGGTGGTGAGACTAAATGTCTTCAACTTTCTGCCAGGGACACACAGTTTTGAGGACTTTAAGCTTAGTAGAGAACACACTGCAAACACCTCCTATCTTCTAATGCTTAAAGCCACACAGTCCCTGGTCAGAGGGATTTTCTCTGGAGCCTAAACACAATTGAAGGCAGACAGCTTTTGTTTTAGGAGCAGAGAGTGAGGAGGAATGTGAAATCGCATGGCCTATGCTCCATTTAGCCACAGAAGTACTTGGGATAGGAAAAGGAAATAGGAGAGAACAGAAATACAGCCTTTGGGTGAAGTGCTGCTGAAATGGGACCTAGGACTGAACTCCTGACAAGGAAACTATCTCCTGCTCTATGATTCTGCAGTCTCGCATTATATAGTTTGTACAAAACATCTCTTCATAAATAGTTTGAGTGAAGCATTATAGCTCAGACTCATGGACAGAGCTCTTCCCAAGGCAGTAGGAACCCTTCATTTCATTCTGACTTTGCCAGCAAATTATTCTATAAATCATACGACTTCACCTTGTAAACTCCTCCAGCTCTTAACTGTATGGATCATTTAGACTGATCTTCCACATCACTTTTTTTTTTTTTTTTTTTTTTTTTTGACCATTAACTTACAATAACAGAGGACTCAGTAAAGAGACTTTTGGCATTTTTAGTTCATTATGGCCTATTCTCTTTCTAGTCCTTTTATAGTTGCCCTGCTGAAACCATGAAAAATTTCACAGTTTTCTGACAGTAGGATAAGTCTCTTGATTCTAACTCTGAGTCTATATATCTCTTTGCATCTTCATTCCCTTATCTGTGCAATGGGTATCATGCTTGAGTCCTTGAAAGTTTACTGTAATACATATATGTATTTAGGGAGAGCCGTTAACTCTGGGGAATAAAAGTACAAAGGCTTAGGTATCAAGAAGTATTTGCTGATCATTTTCTCATATGTCTAAGTATTATTTTATATCTACTTTTAAAGCAAATAACCCAACAAGGAAGAAGTTTTCATATGAACTGTGTAACCTGTATCTTTTTATTATGCTTTGGAACTAATAAAACCTATGCAATCTTTCTTCCTGATAAGTTTAATTTATGTGTATGCAAAACCATACACAAGCTCATTGCCAAGGTGAATACAATGATAGTTTCAATCACAGATACTGAAATAGCTTAGGACTTCCAAATCTGCATTAAAAGACACCAGTGAAGGGTACAGGTAAGGCTATGTCTGTATACTAAGTATAAAGTGAGGACTACACAGTCCAAGGCTGCCTTTTGCAGCCATCCATATTATTTTCTCCTTGCTCTGCTACATATCTCATTTCCTTTGTAATTTCAATACAGATTAAGAAAAATGCAGCACTTTTCACATCAGTCCACACTATGTTCTGGGACTGGAAGCCCAGATAGACAGGTTTCAGCAGTGACATTTCTACTGGGGAAGAATAATCTCTTCTGACTCCTTAAAGTTTAAAATACCACAGTTCATCTGTCAGACCTGACCTTCTGATCCAGGTGAAAGGAAAGGCTGACTGCTACATACAGTCTGCTGGAGCTGCACTGGGTACAAACCATTATCTGTTAATATCATAGACAAGCCCAGCTAAAGCCCAAAGGCAATGCTAAACACAACCACAGGCATACTCCAGGCTGGTATAAATAGGCTTTGAGTAAATTTATGAGCGTATGGGTAATTCCACTAGCTTGAATGATGACTATTGGTGGAACAAAAAAAAATACTGCAGGGCCTTACTCAAGCAAATGACTGGTTTAAATAATGGCCAGCAGTCTTCAGGATTTCTTACAGAGCCTAATTCAATCTTTAGTGAAGTCAACAGAACTGAGCTCAAAACTGACCTTGAGAGAAAATGTTTTCTCTCTAAAGGAAAATCTGTGAAGACTGTAACATGTCAGAGGAAAGCATGCTGGAAGGCTGGGAAATTTCGGAAGGAGGTAATGCATTTGAGAGAGCCAGAGAAAACATGAGCTGCGTTTTGAAAGAATTGCACAGAGGGAATAACAGCTGCAAGGACATACAGGTGGTTCTCCAAAGTTCTCTTGCCAGCTGTAATTTTTGTTATAAAAAAGGTGTTCCAAGTGCAGAACAGATGTACAGCTAGTCTAGAGCTTTTTACTCCAAGATTCAGACATGTTACATAATCCAGCATAGTCCTAAAACTGCTCAGTTTCCACCGACAGTGGTGAAGGCTTAAGCCCTGCCTGAGGACTTGGAGAAGCCATTTAATTAATCATTATACAAGTTATGCTACTGTTGGTCCAAATTTTTAAAGCTTGAGTTTACTGCAGGTCAGTTTTAACAGCCTATAGTGCTTGAGCTGAATGCAATCATAGAAGAGAATCATAGAATGATTTAGATTGGAAAGGACCTTAAAGACCATCCAGTTCCACCCCCCTGCCATGGGCCACCTTCCACTCGCCCAGGTTGCCCAAAGCCCCGTCCAACCTGGCCTGGAACCCTTCCAGGGAGGAGGCAGCCACAGCTTCTCCGGGCAGCCTGTGCCAGTGTCTCATCCCCCTCACAGGGGAGAATTTCTTCCTTACATCTAATCTAAATCTTCTCTCCTTCAGTTTAAAACTGGTACTCCTCATCCTATCCCTACACCCCCTGATCAAGAGTCCCTCCCCCCTTTCCTGTAGCCCCTTTAAGTACTGGGAGGCTGCTCTAAGGTCTCCCCAGAGCCTTCTCTTCTCCAGCTGAACCCCCCAACTCTCTCAGCCTGTCCTCACAGGGGGGTGCTCCAGCCCCCTGATCATCTTTGTGGCCTCCTCTGGACCTGCTTGAGCAGGTCCGTGCCCTTCTGATGTTGGTGCCCCCAGAGCTGGACACAGCCCTGCAGGGGGGGGTCTCACCAGAGCAGAGCAGAGGGGGAGAATCCCCCCCTCACCCTGCTGCCCACCCTGCTCTGGGTGCAGCCCAGGACACGGTTGGCTTTCTGGGCTGTGAGCACACATTGCTGGCTCACAGTCAGTTTTCCATCCACTGACACCCCAAGTCCTTCTCCTTGGGGCTGCTCTCAATCCACTCCTGGCCCAACCTGTGTCTGTGCTTGGGATTGCCCCGACCCATGGGCAGGACCTTGCCCTTGGCCTTGTTGAACTCCCGGAGGTTTGCACAGGCCACCTCTGCAGCCTGTCCAGTCCCTCTGGATGGCACATCCCTTCCCTCCAGCGTGTCCCCGCACCACACAGCTCGGTGTCGTTGGTGAACTTGCTGAGGGTGCCTCGATCCCACTGTCCACGGCACCGACCAAGATGTTAAACAGCGCCGGTGCCAACCCCGCCCCTGGGGAACGGCACTCGTCACTGCTCTGCACTTGGACATGGAGCCACCGACCGCAACTCTCTGAGTGCGACCACCCAGCCCATTCCTTACCCATGAGTGGTCCATCCATCAAATACATGTCTCTGCAATTTAGAGACAAGGATGTTTTGCAGGACAGTGTCAAAAGCTTTGCACAAGTCCAGAAAGATGATGTCAGGCACTCTTCCCTTACCTACTAGCACTGCAACTCCGTTGTAGAAGGCCACCAAATTTGTCAGGCACAATTTGCCCTTAGTGAAGCCATGTTGGCTGTCACCAATCACCTCCTTATTTTCCACATGCCCTAGCACAGTTTCCCAGAGGATCTTTTTCATGATCTTGTCAGGCACAGAGGTGAGACTGACCGGCCTGTAGTTCCCCAGGTCGCCTTTGTTTCCCTTTTTAAGAATGGGGGTTATGTTTCCCTTTTCCAATCAGTGGGAACTTCACTGGACTGCCATGACTTCTCAGATATGATGGATAGTGGCTTAGCCACTTCAGCCGCCAGTTCCCTCAGGACCTGTGGATGCATCTCACCAGGTCCCATGGACTTTGTGCACTTTCAGGTTCCTCAGATGTTCTTAAACCTGCTCTTCTTGTGCAGTGGATGGTTCTTCCTTCACCCAGTCCCTGCCTTTACCTTCTGTGTCTTGGATGGTGTGGCTGGAGCCCTTACTCTTGACTTGAATTCTCCTTTATTCAAGCTTAATCTACTTAAAGGGCACAATTAAGATAATGTGCTGTTTGTAGAGGAAAAAAAGGAAGGGAAGAGACACGTATTAAACACCTTCATAAGACAGTATCTTTTTTAATAACCATGAGCAAAGTATTTATGAAACTCCTCCAGTCTGAGTCATAAAGTCTTTATGTAGCAGGCAGATTATGAAAGTAGCTTGGCCTCACGAGTTCTAAAACATACAGAAGTGGCTGAATTTTAATACTGTGCATTGGGTTAGACGGTCATATATAGGTTTAGATGAAGACAGCTTTGGCCAAATGCAGCTCAGGAAGTTTTGTAAAACAGCACCTTGCAAAATTGTTCCAGAATCTAGAGGTTTAACCTGTGAAGACCATGTGTCACCCCGTCAAAACAGATTAAGGAAAAAGAAACTAAACTCAAAATAAGAACAACTATAGTCTACTCACTTTTACTTTAATCTCTTGCAGCTCTTCCTTTTGCTTAGTTACATAATGAGAAGCACAGATTTTACAGTATGTCACCGTAGTTCAACAGGCACTGGCATCCAAACGCAAGAAAAACAAATCCCTTCCTTTTAATTCGAGTCCATCCTGCTTCCCATGATTTCCTGTACTCCAGCGCAGTTCAGTTCCTAGGAAGAGTTGCACAATACAAACACACTGTTGCCTGTGCTAACAAAATAATTGACCTGCCATGAAAAAGCTGGCATAAATATGATCTCCTCTTGGTAACTACTAAACAGCTAAATTACATGTGGTAATGCTGTTTGCTATTAATGTCATTTAAAATGCTTACAAATCCAAACAGAACAGCCAGTGGCCTATTTCATGCACAGCGTAAAACAAAAGGCACATTTTACTGTAAAACAACCACACCAGAACCACTGCAGTTAAAGAACATATCTCACAGTCACAGTCCTCTAAATTTGCTGGTCAGATATGATCATGCAGGAAATTAAAGGCTGAGAAGGGGAAAAGAGCATCATCAAGCAATATTCACTAACACTGTTGATGATGGTAGAGGAGGGGAACAGCCAGCTTTTCACTGAACTCAGTTTTTGCTTTACAAATCAGTTCAGGTTTTCTGCTCTGTATGGTTCAAGTATTAAGAGGCTTGAGGAAGATGAGCTAGTCATATTCCAAATCTGGTAGCATTTTAATAATCTTACTGTAAGCTTAAATGAAAGAAATATCCTCATATGATCAAGCTGGAGCTCAGACTTGCAAACACTAATCCTGCTTTGCAAATACTCCAGTTTGTGACCTCTGCTTCAGCCACTTCAAGAAATGGAGCTGATAACCCAGAAGCGAGTCCAGGAGACTTAAGTGTCCATAGGAGAAGGAATAAGGATTTAACAGTGAAAAACTGAAATCCAGAAATGATTCTGGAGCCATGGCTAAATCACAGGATTTTTCAAGCATGGGGAGCAAATGAAGCAGCAGGTTGCAGACCTCCCCTGCTCTCTTCTCCTCAGCCCAGAGAGATGCTCTACTGTTTGTACAGCCTCCACAGACCGAAGTGCCTTCCCCTCCTTCACAGAAGCCTGTGTAGTGCAGGACCTTTGCCTCCGAGGGAGACAATAAGGACTTAAACCAAATCCTCTCCCACTGAATCTGTTCAGAAGCAAGTGCTCTGGCTACGAGAGTATGGGGGG
>NW_020799118.1:3819355-3905434 GCF_003259725.1 Athene cunicularia | reverse complement strand
GTCTTATCAAGGGTTTTTCCTTCTTCCATTCCTCCGTTTCACAGAATGCTCTTACTCACATAATTGCAGTCCTTTAATTCTTTAATTCAAAGATGCCTTCCCTAACGCACAAGGAACTTCAGGCTTAGGTATGGTCATTTGGATGACTGCTTTGCCATGTGACTTAAGAAACACCTGTTAAGCCTCGCATGCTGAGGATAAGGCCCCTTCTTTGAAGTTCTTGTTAGTCCCCTACAGAAATACATCATACATTTATGCTGTTCCATGTAGACTTATTTCTGCTCTGTGGCCACATGCTTTGCAACTGATGACTGTGCAGTTAAATGACCTGATCTGCTGTGGATCATGGAGACACACTCCCAACGGTGGCACAGCTTCTTCTCTCCAGCTAGCAGACAACAGCCTTATGTCGAGACCCTTCCTCAATGCCAGAATTTGGTATACAGGGAGGACACCTTGTCCCATGAAGGCCACTGCTCTCTCTCGATGCAGGAAGAGGAAAGCAGAGAGAAATTTGTGTATTATATTCTATTAATGCCCTATAATTCTAACAGCTGGATTTTTGACCAATACCTAGTTACTAGCTCCTATGCAAAGGGGCTCAGTTGCTCTATGTGAACAAATAAGGCTTTGCAGAGAACTACACAGGGCAGCGCAGGGAAATCATCACAAACCCATTTTCTCCTCCACATCCCAATGATAGTTAAGGAGTTTACCTGCACTCACACACAACTGTGAGATGGGAATCCCCTTTTGAAAAAACTCTGCTGGCTTCAGAAGTCTTGTAAAACTACTGCATTCCAACCAGGCTGGAAGTAAGCAAGGCAAAGGACAGAGTGACAAGAGTGGCTGTCCTGGCTCCCTCACCCTTAAAAAGCTGGAAAATCTGGAGGTGAAGGGGGCCATGACCCCACCTGTAAGGAGTCGGGGATTTTTCCCCTCTTCCTGAGAAGAAACTATAAGGAAACTATCATGACATTTCCCTATCTGTGTGTCTCCCTCCTGTGGGATTTCCAGAATTGGTTTTAGATAAGTTGTGAAATCTGCCCTGTCATTTCAGAAGGAGAGGGGGCAGGTACAGACTTGCTGGAGCTGGATGGCAGCAAAGGGCAGAGGTAGGTAGACTCCCTTGCCCTGTGTCTATACTGGCACCTGTAAGAAGTTATGTAGTCCAGGGGGAGCTGGCTCTGAGGCAACCTACTCTGGCTTTCAGAAGGCATTACTCATTTTGACTTGATAATGGTCTAAATACAGCCACCCAGCTACTGATTGGCAAGCTTGAATCTACCTGCCATGGACATAACTTCCCAGGCACCTTTATCAGCTGAAACATGCTGCCAGCGACTGGGAAAAAGCAAAAGAGCAGAGATGTGTGTGGTGTAGATAAGCACACATAGACATGCGATGGGCTGATGACTCTTCCTATACCTGGTGAGACAATGGGAATAGACTCAGGTAAGTGAGAGCCAAAGCAGAGATTGCTGACGCTGTTTGAAAGGAATGATGGAAATATTTAACACTGGGGAAGTGGTGCCCATTCACTCATTATGATGTTGCTATATGAAATTTCCATGACTTTCCTAAAATGGTGATTTGATACACTTTGAAGTCCTTACTTGGTAGGGCAAACGCATTTACCCATGGGAAGTAAAAATGGGTCTCATTTCATCGAAGGAGCTATAAGGTAATTCCTTTAACCATTCGTACATGGCAGATCCTGCTCCTCTTTCTACCTACACTAGATAAGTCTTTCCATCTTCCTCCTAGAGTTACATAAACACTACAGTGCCTTCAGTACACTCCTGTAACGCATACATTGTGCTGAGTGGTTGACCCTCCAAACCAAAACTGATAAGCAGGTAGAAGACACCCAGAAAAAGCAGGCTCATCCATACTGTTTATGTAGCCCACACTGAACTGGAGTGTTAAAGGTAACCTGAAGGACTTAGTCCAACTAGCTAGACCCTCAACAGCATGGCAAGTATAACCTTCGAGTTGCTCTAAATCAAAATGTGTCCTCTCAGCAATTGGTCAAGCCTAGTAAGTAAATCCAGTCCCTATCTATATTTTGTATTTCTGAAAGTGAAATTTTTCTCAGTAATTTTAGCTCTTTCCTGTGAGACAGTAAGTAGAAGGCTGCCGGCTGTGTATTTTCTGTGATAGAAACAATGTAGGCAGGGTGGTTTTTGAAAAAACTCAAGAGTGTGGTGTCACAGACAGCTGAGAGTGTCCAGCAACTTCCCCCACAACTTGGACTTTCTCTCCAACCATCCCTGCTCCTGGGCCATGGAATCCCACCTCATCTTTTATGGTGGCTCTTGAACCCTTCCAGAGCCAAGACAACCTGCTGTCTTGTGGAAAAAAAAATAAATCCAGTCATTTCAAATTAAAGAGCTAAAATGGCTAAAAAAAAGCATCCAAGAAATGTCAGAACTGGTGCAGAACAGCAGTAGGAGTACACAAACATGTGAAGTGATCCACTTTGCTGCTTCTGTCACAAAAGGGAATGGCCTTACTGATATGAAAAGCCTGCTGAAGAAAGGGTTGAGTGAAAAACTTTCTCTCCATTAATTCTCCAGTAAAGATAAGATAAAAATTTAAATGCTAAATTTAGATTTCATTGGGGGAAAAAAACCCAACCCAACACAGGCATAATTAATGCTGAGTATTTATAGAGTAAAATAAAGGACTTGCCAAGAGAAAAACATGCCAATGACTAATCCAAGAACACTTCAGGTTTATGGTGAACTGCATTAATATGCAATACAGAATTAAGGCCTCAGTTTTTCTCAGAGATTTTTAAGGCAAAATTCCTGTTGAAGTTGCCGCAAAAAGTTGACCGTGATTGCAAAACTGAATTCAAAGGAGACCTCAAAAGGATTTGAGAAATCTCCTTTGCACAAAAAGTAATGCAGGGATTGGAGGAAAACTGCTTATTTCATTTGCTTAGTTAATCTTCTGCATCAAGTCAGATTTAATTTGTGATTTCATGGGTAGGGCCATCAGATGTTTGAGTTCCAGAATCTAAGTTCTCCTCTCAGGGGAAGGGCTGCAGCTCAATGAGAGCCGAAGCATCTGATCCAAAGGCCACTTGCAATGGAGAGAGTTTCCAACGATCTGTGGAGATTTAGACCTCAGAACAGGAAGAAACAGCAGTCTTTTCTGACTGCATGAAGAATCAAAGCCAACAGCAGGCACATGCAGGGACTGCCACAAGGCTTTGTCTGGATGACTCGTACATACAGACCATCACTGGTTCACAGCAGACATACAAGACAATACTGAGTTCTTGGAAAAATGGGAAGGAGGAGGAAAAAAGGAGGGGGAAAAAGCAACAGTAACTTTTTTTACTTACTGGAATCCAAGGTCATCTTCACAGAAAATGTGGTTGGTTACTATCATTGGGAAAATAATTGTTGTAATCTGCCTGTTGGTAATTCCCTGAAAAGAAAGAGTAGGCTTTAGACCACTATGCTCTTATTTTCTTGCACAGGAGCTGTTAAGTCCTTTTGACTTGCCACAGGATACTTTTTTAAAACTTTAGCTATCTCGGTGTCTGGGACATACCTGAGGTAAGACAGCAGCATCTGTGAGAGGAACCCCTCAAGGTAGTAGTTAGCGTCTCATTGGAGGATGTTCTTCCTCATGTAGGGAAGTGAGGAGGTGTGGGCTGATGCTGGGTGCCTGAGCCTGCTGTGCTTTGGATATTCCTTCTGGCTGAAGAAGATAGCATAGATTTAATGAGGGCCAGAGGGGGAACAAAAGGAGCTATAACCCATTCCCCCCTGTTAGTTCTAACTTAGCAAGGCAACTGCTCTGTCACAATATGGTCCTACCTCATTTCAATGCAACTGAATCAGTCCTTGTAGGGCTGGGGTGGGGCAAATTAACTTTTTTGCTGAGTGTGCTTCTGTGACACAAAGATCCTTGCTGGGATCACAGATGTGTCTGTGTTTCTCTTGTAGCAGAACTTGGTACATACCAGTGCTTTCTAAAGGTGCTCCAGGTGTAGCACACACAGTACCAAACAGCTCAGTCCTCCTAGAAAACACCAAAGGGATACAAACCAGGGATTTACTTGTGCCCATACATTTGCAAAAAATGACAGCTCAATCTGTACTAGAAGCAAGCGGTGACCTACAAATCTGAAATGAAATAGGATACTATGGTATCTCAGCAAAATGTTCCTAGCCACAGTTCTGGAGAAATGACTACTCAGCTAGTGAAAATATTTTAAATTATTTTGCACAGCTATTGTAAATATGCTCAGAAACGTTTGAAGAGAAACATGCAACACGGCACATGCATGTTGACATCAGTTCCAGTGACATATCCTCTGCACGACTGAATTGTCCTGACAATACTGTAACAGCAAAGGCTGCTAGAATAGTTGTTTTTAAAAGAGGTACAGGAGGTCAGCTCAACACGAGAGATGACTGTAACTTTCAGTAAAGCACCTGTTTAGTGAACTGAGCCTGGGATATGTTGTGCTTCTGTAGTTCAAAGGGAGCACCTCTCTGCCGTTTGGCTTTTAACACCGTCCCTCCATGTGATTAAAGAAAGCCACAAGAAAGAAGTTTCTACATTATTATCTCTTCCTGGAAAACAAACCTGACTGTTTCCCCGAAGTTTGCTGGTACAAAATTATGCAGCTTTAAAGACAGCCAGACGTTTTGGCTGCACATCCACTTGCCTTCCTTGCAGTTGTCATTATCTCTGTTTTACTTTACCTGGAACTTAACAATCCCTCACTCCCTTTCCTCCTAGAGTTTCAGTAAGTCTTCAAAACGAAAATCAATAGTGTTCCTTTTACTCCAAGGTGCAGCCTTTCAGATAAACACGTAATACTGCGCAGCAGCCGCTTGGAGCCTGTGCAGCAGAAATAGCCCTTAGATGAAGTTTCCAGTAAAGTACCTGCCTTTTTCTAGCATATCACTGTTTACTTGTAATATTGGTTTAGATCAACATTGGGTTTCTATCAAGGGATTCAAGTGACATGTTAGTGGCATGGCTAAGAAAACTCAGAAAAGTGGGGGTTTTTTAAAATTACTTCACCTTAGAGACTCTAAACAAACGATCTTTGGAGTCAATGGATTTCATTCCTGTCAAACGGCCATTGAATTAAAACAAAATAATCGCAAGCTTCTCATAACTGCATGTGTAATTTCAGTTTCTGTTTTGTTATTAACAGGCTTGTAAATGGATTATAGTAATCCTACTTCTTTTTTAAGAAGATTGTAATCATGACAGATACATGAGAGGCCTCAGGAAACCCCCCTCCCTCTTCCCCCAGAAGTGTCAGGTTTGAGAGGAAGAGCTGGCATTGCAAAAGTCTGGACATAATTTAACCAGTTTTCTCAGTAGATAGGGCCAGAACCTCACCCGCTAAAGATTCAGTGGAGTCTCCCTGATGCAACTGGAGCTGTGCAGATGGGTGGCTTGATTCTTCCCTGGAAATACACAGCATGAACTCAAAGAACTGAGCACCGAAAGTGAATGTGCTACTGCTGATAGTTCTCACAATCCAAATTAACTGAAATATCAACTGACTTCAGAGACAAACCAGGTTTCTTTTAGTATTGTGGAGGAGTTGATTCATGAATAAAACCTCTAAAGAGTTCACAGTACAAGTGACACATGGAAAAGCTGAAAGTGGCATGTTCTTAGAAATATGATGACAGCACTGGGGGAAGTAAATTGTGGGCAAAGAACTGCAGCAAGGCAAATTGTTACATTTGGTTTGTATTGCATCTTTTTTAAAAATAAAATTTAACTCATCTGCTTTGTGAAATGTTACATATATATTTAGGCTACAAATAGGGTGGTGGCTTTGTGGTATATTGTGGTACCCCATTGCCCCTCTGCTCTGTCCACATAAGACATACAGAGGCATAACTGCCCCTTGCCCTGTCCATAACACAAAATTCACCCAGATAAATATTTTTTTCCTCACCACCAGCAAATGTGGACTGCTTAAGTTTTACTTGCCTCATCTGTCATAATCAGAGAGTGAACTGTCAAGAACAGAAACAGCAGCTGAAGATGGGAGTTTTAATCTGTGAAAGATCCAAAGCTTTCCTTTAAGAGGGAAAGAGGATCTCTTCTAGTAAGAATAATTGAATTTTAACACTTCCACAACACAGTTTATGATTAAACTATTTTGGTTAATCTTAAAAGATTTCTAACAGGAAATTGTTGTAACTTTCCTTTTCTTTTCCCTCAGAGGCTTTTGCTGTTGTGTAGAGGAAACCTGGGTTTATAAGCAGAGAGATAAAAATATGAAGAGCAAAACCAGCTAACATTTACAGTGAAACAGTTTGGCCAAGAGGCCACCTTCCAATACTGGCAGACACCCCGAAATCTTCACCATCATTCCCTGGCTAAAGAATGCTCTCATTCATAACCTGTACTGTAAAGAGTCCTGAAGACAACTTTGTGTCCAATGAGGGTCCCAAACCCCAGTGAAACTTGTCCTTACTGGGACACTTCAGGACTGAAGACAGAATCACATAATGTCAACAAAACTGAGGCCTGGTGAGAGTTTGGTTGCAGATTTTAGACACAGCTGTCAGGCCTGTAGGGTTGCTAAGTAAGGGAAAAATACGTATTGATCTTGGTCAGAGAAGTGGTACATGGGCTTTTTTTTTCCTTTAGAGCACAGTCATGTTCTACAGGAATGGTCCAGCTGAAGGGGAATGAGAGCTTTCCTGCAGCTGTGTCATGATTTCCTTATGACCCTCCTTATTGCCTACATGAAGGATCAGACAGGAGCTGTGTCAGTCAGCTTGGATTTTAAGATTTCTTCCTCCACACACACCCAGGCTGGTCTTCCCCCATTCCAGGGACCTACAGCTGGCTTTGTCTCAACCCCTTCCTGCTCACAGTTCCTTCCTGTGCAAGCAGATACCCTCATCATGTTGGCACTACTGCTGGGAGATACCAGCACTCTCAAACAACAGCAGCTATGACTACTTTACCTGGAGTACATTTTCTTCCTTCCCCCCCTCCATCCTTCCTTTTGGCAGCCACAAGCATCCTGGATCTCTGTTTATCTCCTATTATGGTGCTGCTTGGCTGCCTAGGTAATACCTCCTATTTTATTGTGCTTTCAGTGACTTCTGTGGGAAGGAATGACACACCAGAAGCAAGTGTCCTGCAGGCTAAATCTCACTCACAAGTGCCTTTACTATTGTAGCAATATTTCTGTAAGTCTAGAGGAACAAAACTATCCCGGATGTGGTGTCCAGGGAGAGTACAACCACTTCATATCATCTTTGCCAAGCAGATGGGAGAGGGTTTAGGCAATAGTCTTGAGACAAGAGAAACAAAGAGCAAACTTCTCTTTAGCCTACGTATAGGCTCGTTGTATGATCCCATATCAGAAATACATAAAGCTAGAGATTATGTAGGAACAAGTCAGGTGTCTGTTCATTCAAACCAGTGATTTACTCTACAATGCCCACAATCCATTAGAGACAGAATAGCTTAATTGAAAACAATATGGTGAGAGAATGATTTAGCCCAGAAGTATGTGGCTGATGAGCAGGAGTTCCAGGTCCTAAAATAGCTCCATTAAAGCTCAGTAAACCGAGCAAGCATCTCTCTGTGTCGATTTCTGCAAAACACAGGACTCTAAAGCCACCTCAGCTGGCAGCTTTCTACAACTCTCATGATCACTGAGAGCACTGATGGACACAAATACTGGTTTTCCTCAAAATCCAGGGGGATTCTGAAGCACATCGAGACATATGGCACTTTCCTTTAAGCAATAACCTCATTGCAAATTACTGACATGCCGAAAATCCCCCCACTCCCTTCAGGAAATAAGTGCAACACAGAAAGTGACAAAATACATCCCGGTATTCTGCAGCCTAGTCCGACTGGGGCAGAGCTGAAAGGCTTTTTGATGGAAGCTTTTAACATACAGATTCTAAGATGAAGTCTTTAACCAGGACTTGAGTTCAGCCTTCTCCAGACACAGCTATTTTCAGCACACAACCAAAATTCATACCCCACTGAAGGATTCTATCCAGTGCACTTCAAAGTCTGAGCTTTTGAATAAGTACCAACTTTATTAGCGTTTAAAAGTAACATACATTTGACTTGCATGTCACTTCCTTCCTATATTCAAATTCCCTGTTCTCATCATCATTTCTAGTTAACCCTTAGCCATTTCTGGAGATCTATATATTCACTAGTCGGAGAGAGGAAATTTTGGACTTAAACACCAGAACTAGTCAGTAATGGAACAAGGGTTTGTTTTATGACCAGAAAAAGCTAGACTAGAAAAAACATATCCTCTGTGGTACTGACTCAGTGTGATGAAAAGCATCAGTAGATAGTATTGTTTTTCTCAGGTCATTGCCCGACAGGCTAACTCAATGCTTCAAAGGAAATTGCAGGAATTGGCAACAGCTGGAAACACGATCCACATCTTAGCAACAGATAACAAGGTTCAAAGGCAGATTACATGCCTATATGTTGACTGAGTATAGGAAGGAGGAAATAATTTATTAATTTTTAGAGGACAAAGCATTTCATTCAAGCCCTGTTACCAGGAATACTGAAACATGTATTGCTGCAATGCCTTAGTGCTGAGCACTTCAGAATTTATGCCACTCAACCTATTTTGGAACAGGAAGTTATCTACTCACATTATACTTCATGCACTGTCTCCTATGCAAATTCTTCAGCCAGGTGGATACCTAAACCACCCAGCAGCCATTTAGCCAAACCAGCTGGCTGATGAGATGCAGAGGGTATGCTAAGTGGTGCTAACTCTGGTTGTCTGCTCATTCAGATGTGCATCTACCAGCTGTGGGTTGAAACGCCTCTTGACTACAGAGGCCCTTTTCCTGAACAAATCCTCCTGATGTAGTAAATACTAACCAACAATTAGGACAAATAATCTGGTGGAGACATTAATGAGAAATAGAAGAGTAAGCAAAGAAGAATTCAGCTTCACCAAAGGAAAAAAATAATTCAATACCACAGAGCTTAACTAGCTTGGGAAAATATCCAAGAGGAATAACCCTTATCTAGTAGTTAAAATTATTAGAAAAAGCAGCAGGAATCATACTGGAGAGAAGGGGAAATCCTGCTGCTATGCCAGAGTCAAGTTGAACATCATTTCTATTTTCACTCTAGGTTGCACACTGTGTCACTCACTCCTACTGACACATACACCTCCAGTTAGTTACAAGATCACATTAGACAGAAAACATGCACAAAGTCTAGCTCTAGTAAATCACAAACTGAAATAACTCACATGGTAAATACTCCTATTCACAGCTTCCTGAATATGTTTAATATAGGGGGATATTTATACTTGTATCTGACAGATCTGAATTTCTTAGCTTGCTTATACTTCCTTTGGAAAAAGCTATATTTATAACAGCTTTTTATAGAACATAGTCAATGAAACTAATATACAATACTTTTAGCTAACTTATATCTAAAAGGACACTGCTTTAATATTTTAAGAGCAGGGGAAATGCACACAGGTCCAGAGAAGAGAAAAATAAATGTTTGAAGAGACTGATAATACGAAAAAGGGAAGATCTGAGTTTGGAGTGTCTGCAGTGAACCCCAGAGCAAAACCTAGAGAGGACTGAAAGAGAGTATCATCCAGATATGATCAAATAGGGGTGAGAAGGAAATAAGAAAGAAGGTGCAGAAAAAGCTGAACTACAAGGTAAGGAAGAAGCAGCTTCCAGAAACATAGCCATTGTAAAGCTATTCTCCCTAGTTTACTTCGGCATTTTTACGAGATACAATTTGGTCTGAGATGAGAAGGAATCTGCTATCAGTAAGATGTCCTATCTATGAACCCTACGAGGACTCCTATTCTTCTGCATTTATTTTAGTATAAACAGTTTCTTATTATTCTAAAAATGGTCTTTATTTGTTTTAGTATAAAAGAAGAATGTATGCCACAGAGTCCTGGAAGAAGGTTAACATAACTTTTCTGTCACTGGGGCCCCAACTTAAAAGGTCACAGGCACTTGAACAGCCCTTGGGCTGGGTATTAGATAAGTGACATCTTAAAGATTCTGGTGGAGAAAATCTTATTGAATATCAGAGTGCAATTAAAGGGATTTCTGGAATGCTGTGTTGGGTTGCTCTGAACTGTATCAGCAGCCAATGTGTATGCATCTAGCAGGACTTTAAAGCACACTTCACACAGTAACCTGCTGAGGTTAACTCAGTGACATCTGCTGAACATGCTCTGCAATTAAACAAGCAAGAGACTGCCAAAAGTCATATAGGTAGCAAAACATTTTCTTCTCCTTTTAGACATGTCCTTTTTCATCACATTAGCCACTGCTTAGGGTAGTCACCTGCCTGATCTGCATTTGGAACAGATTGACTACAGACCTGTTAGCTGACATCAGAAACAGCATCTAATCATCCAGTGCTGCTGGCCTCCCTTCATTATAACCCTGTAATCGTGAACAGGGACTTGTGCCTTTCGATGGACACTGGTCTCTATTCTAGAACACGATGTAGAAATGAAAAGGGGTAACAGCTTCATACTTATGAATGCCTCCTCTTATGCAAGTATGCTTCTGCTTGAGAACAGCTTTTCCCTTCAAACTTTTGGTAACAATTTGTTTAAACTACAAAGAGAGGGCTTTATACATGCAAAATAAAGATATGATCTTTGGAAAAAAAACATGTTTATTTTCCCACACCCTGGGCAGCTGCAAGATCCTTGTTATTAATTTTATTACTGACCTTTCTATGTACTTCACTTTCAGACTCAGTCACTCCTGGGGAATACCTTGTTTTAACTGGCTAGCATCAACCTGAACGCCAATTTTTTCTCAGTGCTTCTCACTCCTGTGTCCCACTCCTAGCTGTGGCAGAGATTGTTATTCAAAGAACATTTTCTTCACTGCCCGCAGGGCTGCATATCTGCATCAGCGTGGAACTGATCTTCGTCATAAAGGCTTATGGTGCCAATTCAAAGCTGTTTGCACATCTGTTTACGACAGCATTCCATATGTCCTCTTTCAAGGTGATCCAGAAAATCCCAGAAACTAAAGAGTACTGGGTAGCCACCAGCTGTCCTAGTGATCTTCCAGGAAACACAGATTGTTCCCAGGTTACGTATTGCTTGGTTGGTACTAACAAGAATTTCGATCAGAAGAGTATGCTCTGTGCAGGCAACAGCAGCTTACTAGATGTTACAGCACTCTCAAGAGATAAGTTTAAAGATATCATATGCACTGCGTGCTAAATGGTTTAGTCAAATGTCTTGCAGGGAACTGTTGATGTATTCTCTTACAGTAATATTTCCTGGGAAAAACAGCTGGCAATTCAGAACAGAACACTCCAAGGCTGTTTCCATGTGTCAGCTGAAGCTTTGCTAGTAGCACAGGGAGTAGGAGTTAACTGATATTCATATTTAGGGCATATTTCCACGTCATTAAAGAACTCTATAAAGGAAAGGCATCTGTGAGCATTAGCAGAGTAAATTCTGCAAGCAGGGCTAACTATTAGGAGTTAAAACTGAACCCACAAGCTCAAATGTAACTGGAGAAAGCACTCTAACAGACAGCCTGTCCTGGTGCCCACTCCTAAATGATATAAGGAAAACTCAGACACTATGCAATCTCAAATTTAGGCAGTCCTTGCTGGTTTCAGACTATGTCCTCTTCTCTCATACACATTTTTAGTGTGTGCAACTGCCATATCTGATGATATGGAAAATATGTCTTCTGCATCATCTTCTCCTTTAGCTTGAAAGCACTTGAACTCGCCAGCTAAACAGAACTATAAGCAGCTTCTCTGCACTACGATTGCTTTTGTGGTCCTTGCTGTTCTGTGTTGGCTTTTTGCTCAGGTGATGGGAAGGAAGTGAAAGGAGATGAAGAAAGGATGTAAACAAAGGGGTTTGAACCGAGAAGCTGTTCTTTCTCATGCATTGGTTTTTTTCACACCATCACAGCATGAGATTTTTTTCCAGCAGCACACTTTGAAAGTTGTAAATCTTTGGACTAACAAGGATCAAAGTTCCTGTAGACCTAACTGACAAAGTTAGAAATGCTATCCCATAGTACACTGCACAACATCAGAACCATCACCTTATTTAAATGCTGATGCTCTGACAGGTAGAAGCCATTTTCATACCTGTGGTCTAACATACATGAGCTAGACTGCAGATTGCTAAAACAGCACAGAACCTGCTAACTATGGGCACTTTGAACTGTGCAGCTCTCTTGCCTTTCAGGAAAAGGTGAAAGAGCAGGGAGCCCCTGCAAATGCCTCTACAGTAAGCAGATGTATGAAGTTGTCACCATAACGATGACTGAGCAGAATCTTTCCCTTGGGTACCTCCTGTACCAAAAGCCAGAAGTATATAAGAAAACTAATAACTAGATATCCTGTTATTTCATCTGTTGTGCATGGAACTGAACATGTGGTGTTTGTTTTGGTTTTTTGTTTTTTGTTTTTTTTTTTTTTTTCAAGGACATTACCAACATCTCAATTTACAGAGGCTGTAAACCCAGTAAATCACTCAAACTGAGGATGAAGAGTCCTTCCCTTTATAAGTGAGGATGTTCCTGTGGGGAAATCATGCACAGTAGAATCCAACCTAGCAGAGAACTGCATGGAAAAAGAAGAGTTTGGTAAAGCTGTGGGATGAAAAAAATGAAGAATATAAATGTTGTTGGGTAAAAGTCACCATGGATAAAAATAGCAGAATGGTTTCAATTGTGCTAATCTGCAGTTCATTAATCGTGCAAAAGCAAGCACAGCTGCATCTGGTGACCTCAGATCTGAGATGCAATTAAAAAAAATGGGATAAAGCAAACAGCAAGAGAGAAAATAGCATGGGGTGACCTTGACGTGTCTTAACATTCAACAAAACAGAGAAGGCTCAGGAATGCCCAAAATCTCTGAACTGGACCCTACAAATTGATAGGACTGTGTAAAAATGTGAACCTTCACAGTTAACTTTGCATCCTGCCGGCAAACAAATTTTTTGGTCTGGAGTCTCAGACTTTATGGTTTGTATTTGCCAGCTTTTTCTCCTTGAAAAAAACTTGGTTTTGTTTGGGGGATTTGTTTGTTTGGTTTTGAGAACATACCGAGAATTTTATATGACTAAATATTATTAATCCATAATTAAACTGACTGATCTGGTAACACTGCCAAAGCCACAGCGTCAGGCAGGCCTTCTGCTGAGCATTCTGCTCAGTCCTCCAACCATGCTTGTGCTTTGTCTGTGTTCAGGTACTCTTGCCCAACTGCAGAGCTCTGGGCACTGTGACACCTGTTGATGCTTCCAGCTGACCTGCCCTCACCTTTCCTCAAGGAGACAAGAACCAAGGGGAAAACCTTGGCCAGTTTGGTGCTTACCACCTCTCCTACCTGCCACACTTGGAGGGCTGTTTTGATGCAGTGAACCTTTCTAGCGTTCTCCTGTAGAGAGGACAGAAAAGTGCTGCTAAGCAAAGAGGAAAGCACTCGACATCCTCTGTTGATCTCTTCCCCAAAACAGCAGCAGCCCTCGGGGAAGAAAGGGGTTAGCTGCTCTCAGAATAAAGGAAGCTACGGCCTGTAAAGAGAGGGGTCTTAAACTCCAGCTCTGATCCCTCTGGCTGCAGATGTTGGACCAGCCCTTGCCAATTAAAGAAATGACACAACTTCCTATTGCAAAAGAGTCCAAAGGTTAAAAAAGAAGGCAAAAGTAAGATAGGATAACAGCACTGCACAAAGCCAAATCCTGCTGTAGCCAAAGTAAGATTTAACCAAGTTATAGTCTTCAGTAAAATCACAACATTATTCCACTTTACAGATTGATAAGCGACTTGCTCGAGTCATCTGTTAGGTCAATAGTAGAATAAAAGTGAAGTATTGATTAAATATAGTCACAAATCTGAACACTAAAGCATCTAGGTGTGTTTCATTTCAACCTAAAGCATAATCTAGGATAATCTAAAACACTTCAGGGCATCTGCGTCCTCAAAATGCATATTTCTCTCCACTAAGGAGATCTTAGGGTACAAACATCCATGCTGATAAGTAGCTACTGGCTGGGAAGGGAAATCCCACCTCTGCTCTCCTGCATCCCAACGTCCAGTGGTCTCTCCTACCCCAGAAGCAGGCACTGTGTGCCAGCTCTTTCAGCTGCATGCTTTGAGAAGGAGAAAGGATGTAAAAAAAAAAAAAAAAAGAAAAGAAAAGAAAAAAAAAAATGGGGGTAGGAAGAGGGAAGCCATTTCCATAAAGAAAACAAAGAATCAATTAACTGAAGGAAAAAGTAAAGAAAAAGTAGCCTGAGGAAAACTTGGCCTCTGGAAAACAATGGACCAAGAAGAATAATAAAAACATGGGTAGGAGAGGCATATGGTTTACTTCAGTCTTTGTGTTAGAACATGTGATTTATACGAATTTGAATTTCCTTTCAAGAGCAACTGCTATTCTTAACACTGCCCTCTCTTCTGAGAAGTTTTCTGAGCTCATGGCAAAGATGTGCCAGCATCCTGATCCTTAGGTGGCCCCTCCAGATATTGAAGATCCCTTGTTTTCCTTGGAATTAAGGTATACACAGAGCTACCTGCTCTCTGCTGCAGCTGGTACACACAAACATCCCTTCAGGTGATCTGATCAGCTCCTGGCAGATCCTCGGCAACTAGTCTTTGCATTTTGGGGAGGAGGGAAGAATATTTTACTTCTACAGGGATTAAAACTGAAGTCTGGAATGAGAAATTCAGTTCCCTTTTTCTTAAAACCTTGAGGTCTCAGTTGTGCATCAGTTATGACAACACTGGGCCCCAAGAGGAGGAGGCCTAGGATAAGCCACAAACGAGCAGGGAGCAGCACAACTGATAGACCAGCACAGCTGTTAGTGCTCTGCAAGGAAGTCTTCCCTGCACACTGCTGGAACACGGTCAGAAAAACATGGCACAAGTAGTTCAGGGTCCTTCCACTACTGGCATCCTGTCAGAGGACACCATTTCGATAATTAGCTGAAAGCAATTTTATTATTGCCCTGTAGCATACTGCTGTGGGTGTCTGCTTAAGTCAGAAGCTACCTTCACTGATCACATGTACAGGCAGGCTTAAGCAAGACTAAGAGAGGATGTTGTAAACCTCCTGTTCCTTGACTCCTTCTCAAGCATGTTTGCTCTGTTGTATCCTGCTCTCTTCCCCAGCACTCCTGCTTTCACCATTATTGCTAATTTAGTTTGTAATGTCAGTTCTCTCTTAACTGCTGCTTTTTAAAATAAAAATTAATCGGAAAAGAAAATAAGTTAAAAAAAACCCCCAGCCCTTGGAACTGCTGTGCATGAACTCAGCTTAAGGAGCTTTTTAACTAACTGTTCCAGCTCAGGTGACTGGGATGCAAAAAATGTACTACAAATCAACACCCTTACGTATCACACCTCCCTGGTGTGACACCACACACACACTCAAACCCTGTCTCAGCCTCTTCCTCTCAAGAAAAGGGCAATATCTTAGCAACCTCCAACACATTCGTATGACACATGAAAATACTTTTATGAATGTTATTTATATAAAGGCTCAGAGTCTCTGTGTCCTTAAATTATGATTTAAGGGTGGGGATGTTATTTCATTAGAAGATAAATCACATGTTATAACTTGATGGCAGTTTTTAAAAAGAAACCACCCTACAGCAGTTGGACCAGCTGACTATTTTCCTCCTGAGCTTACAGGCTGGCCCCAGAAATGAAGCTGCTGAGCAGTAAACTGAGCCCATGCCAAGTCATTGTTATGCCAGGACAAACACCGACTTCTTCTCCCTGCTCTTGATATAATACATCCCTGCACAGTTTTGCAAGTCCCTTCCCACCCAACTGAAAGTCCTGAAACAGCTGGGATCTCTATCACCAGGGCATCAAGCCTATTTCATTCACATGACAGGAGATCTGTGCTTGTGTTGGGGGGCGGGGAGTGTTGAAGTCCCCCCTTTCCCCTGCAGGAAAGGTTTATTTAGCTGACTGGTAAAGCATACTCAGAAATCCAAGCAAATTTTGTTTTTTCAGACAGTCATTCATGCTCACACCACCTGAATTTAAGATGATGCTGGTTTCATTCCTGTGGATGAGGTTTTGAGCACATAAATATGCTTGTTAAAAATAAGGAAGAGGCCATGGTCTTTTGGGACTGAGTATCACAGAGGACCACTACTGTATTGTTTCTTCTGTTATTTGTGGTCAGTGGGTAAAATCAGCATCCTGGCCAGAATTCTTCATTTGCTGGGCTTGGATTCAGAAAAAAACAAAACAAAACAAACCAAAAAAACCACCAAACCAACCAAAAAAACAGAGCTAGATTTTAAATTTGAAATAGGAGGAGGGAGCTTTTAGCCTTTTCTGCATCTGCCACAAATAAACTGTTCCCTGCAGATTGCAGCCAATGCACAGTGAAAACAGGGCCATTCTCTGTGCCTACTCCAGACACTGTACTTCGGCAGGAATTGCAACTGCTGTGTGCCTGGCACTCAAGGCCAGTGCCTTCCTTGCTCAGAAGAGATGCCAACAGGGGTCAAAGCTTTGAGCCAGTGAGAAGAGTACATTGTCAGTATGGTAGATGCAGCAGTGCATAATAGTAATACGAGGAAAAGTGACTCATATTGTTATGTGTTCTCCCCTCAAAATGAAAGCTTTAACTTGTGAAGTGCAGAGGAAGAAAAGCCTCATTAATCCTTGCAGTCCTTGATCCACTGTGCCTGGGGATGGGGTTGCTATCTGCCTGATAATATGGAGGAAAAAGGCCCCTTCCCTACTTTCTCTCCTTCTTCCCATACCTCTGTATTCCCCCATCCTTAAATTTGATGTTCTGCCAGGTATACTGCTGTCACACTTGTCCTTGAATAACTCCAGTAAACTCAAGCAGATCAGAGCAGGCATAAATCTAACTCACTGGCCTAGGAGACCAATATAGCTCCAGCATTCATGCTCGGATGAGCTTCCCAGATGGGAGCAACCAGAGCAGGCGCTGGCTTGACACACTTCTTGCAAACAATCCCAGCTCTCAGGAGAGGGGCTGAGTCAGTGCTGACCCCCGTCACACAACAGGAGGGGCCCACAGCCCTCACACTGCTGATTCCTTCAGGAGCAAGTTGTCTTTTGCTCTGACCTCCATTTGCAGCTAGATTTTGAGAGAAGCAGCATAAAAATCAAAGGACTTGCCATGTAATCTTTTTTTAACCTGTCACACTCTTCAGCTTCTCTGAACAAAATCGACACTGCTGGCTTTTTACTGCTGAGGGGAGGGCAGGAGGGAGTGGATTAATAATACACTGCTTCATACTACATCCCAACTTACTGTTACGTTGCAAGCCAAAGACATGCTAGGTCAGCCAGTAATTCCATGAATCATCAGACTTTTGTTCCTCAAGACCCTTCACTCTACCAATCACAGAGGGAACTCGCAATTAAAGCCCCAGATTTGTCCTTGATTCAGCCTTTTTATTCAGAGCCTCTGCTCACCATTCCCAGGATTTAATCTCTACTAGAGTGTTTAATTTCTCAGTTAAGATGTCACATATCCCTTGTTTCTGGGGGTGGAAGGCTCAGTCATAGGCCATCAGTAACTTTTGATACTGACATAGAGACATCGTGGCTCATCCTACACATACCACAATAAACCACTACTCACTGCAGATTATCTAAATGTCTTGGAAAAGTGCTGTGTAAACACCCATAAAATCCAAATAATGTTTTGAACCAATATATCTCTTTTCAGGATTGGAGCTAAACTCTTTAGCACCTGCTAATCAAACCCTCTAATAAACCTATGAAGCACCACATCTGATCATAGGCAAGGATCTGGCAGCACTTCAAAAAAACCTCTCAGAGGCTTAGCCTTCCCTGGAAACTGAGGGCACCATCACAGAGCCAGTCTCCTGTCCCTGGAAAGGTCCCCCCAGCCTGTGTGCCCAGCCTCACCCGCATCTGCCCTTCCTCTTTCCAGTATCAGCCACGTGCTTAGTGTAGCATCGTCAGACAGCTTGAGAGAAAGCGAGGCAAATGTCCTTCCTCTGACTCTCACCCTTCTCCTCACTGCTGGGTCTGCCCACTGCCAGCTTCTCCCTCCAGAAGCCAGGGAAGGCCCCGCTCTCTTACACATACAGACACAGTCTTGCTCATACAAAGCATAATTTTGCTGTCCCATCAGTCCATTGCATCAGGTATCTGGTGGTTTGCAACCAAAGAGGCCCCTGTGAAGGTCAGGCCAGGTATGTAAGACACTAAGAAACAAAGTGATCCTTCCAAAAGCCAGTGTGGGTGGTTAGAGCTGTAACAGGAACCTAAAGCGCCCTTATGTTTAGTTGTCCTTAACACTGCCTTTCTTCTGTTATCAACAGCATTTACTTGGTCGCCAGACTTCTCTTAAGCTGATCTCCCTCTGGTTCTTTTCCCCTGTCTCTTTGAAACCATATGGCTTTAAGTTTCCAGCTGCAAGGCAAGTTCTTTTCACGTGAAGCCCTTGCACAGAAGCATGGCACTGTAGAACAGTTTTCACTGCATAATCCACTGCTGTACTGAAAAACTTGCTTCTGAAGTTGCTTTCAAGCAAAATTTATCTGGCTTTGGAGAGCATTGTATCACCATGCCTCATGTTTCTCTGTACATCTCTACACCTTGCTGTATAGCTTAAGTTTAGATGCAGAGAACTTACTAGCTTTTGGGAGTAGAATATTTTAAAAGTTCTCCAGTGAATTCTTGTCCTTTCTTCAGAAAGTTTAATTCATAAAATAAATGTTTCAAGTTACACATTTGAACTGCTCTAAACTGCAGCAAGGACCCTTGTAAAATGCAACTGCCTGTTTCGTGTGGCACAGCTCAGTACGACACGGTGTTCCCACTGCTATACGATGCTCTGTCCTTACATCCCCTGCGCAGCCAGAGTGGCTGCACCGATGCTGCCGTACACCAGGGAAAGATTCCACTGAAGGCATTTCTGCGATGCAGTCTCATTTCTGAGAAGTGATCAGAATTTTCTATGGTTCCTTCAAGCACTTCTTAAATAACAACAATGGTTTTAATGGAAATGTGGTGGTGGTGTTATTAATATTCGACTGAGGCAGCAGCTTTCTGACATGGTGCAAGAAGCAGTGGGGAAGGGGGAAGTGGAAGACACCAGGGCACCGGAGGGCACTGTGGCTGTGCCCGTGACACTGTGGCAGGCACCGAAGGGCAGCACTGATTGCTAATGCAGAAAAGCTAAGGACACAAAATCTCTCTCCTGTTGCTGCACTGGGAGGAGAAAAATGCTGCCTCCTGCAGGAAAGCCAGTCAAGGGCTCTCTGATTCCCATCAGTTTCTAAACAATTTGAGTCTTTGCTTCCTCAGTTCAAGGGTACAACCATAAAAGCCCTTTTTTCTTGAGAGCACAACCCTTTCTGGCACCAGTGATACCAGTATGGGAAGCTGCAGAAGTAATGGTTTTAGAGACCAGTTTGTAATTAGGACAGAAAATGGTGACAAAGGCATGGCATAAACTGACACCATAATCTATTTTACTAATGTATATAGTTCATACCTCACACAGACACCTCAGCTATCCCCTTTCAAAAAACCCAGCCTAGCAAAAATGTCTGGTTCCTGCTGTCCTCTCAACGGTAACACCACAGTGTATCCTACTGTGCTAGTTTGAAAACAAACTAGTGGGAGACACCGTCAGAATGACAATTTAATAAGAAAAAAAAAAAGGCAGATAACATTGGGTTAAACTAACAGAGTCAGGATACAACCTGACACCCTGTTAATCACTGTTAATCAGGGTGGTGGTAGCAGTCTGGTAGAATGGTGGCTGCAGTCCCCCCGAAGCAGTGATCCCGGAGAGAGGAGAAAGAAAAAAAAAAAAAAGATCTGCTCTTCCTCAGAAAAGTCCAGTGGTGGCTAAGCAGCTCCTGTCCTCTGGAAATCCAGTGGAAAAGAGAGGCCTCTGGTATTCAGAATCTCAGGTTATATCCAGGATGGAATGCTGGTTTTCTCCCTCTGGGTGGAGCATCTCACAATGGGACAATGAGTCATGCTGCATGGCACTGATGGGCCATTAGCAGAGAGATAGTCTGGAGGGTGGGGGGCACAAGGAAACGCTGCCCCACCTGATTTCCACAGCTCATGAGGATGGTAAGAGAATACACTGCAACCCAGGACACCTACCAAGTCTTAACGCTTGCTGGGAGAACTGCAGTGTGTAAGAATGGATACACCCTTGGATTCACTGAGGGGAAGACATACTTGGCCAACTCTATAACCTTCTCTGATGAAGCAACCACCTTATCAGATGAGAGGAAAGCAGGGGATATTGCCTGCCTAGACTTCAGTAAGGCTTTCAACACCGTCTCCCATAAGATCCTCCTAGAGAAGCTGTTGATGTATGGGCTGGATGAACAGACCCTGAGGTAGATTGAAAACTGGCATGAAGCCTAGTTGGAGGCCAGCAACTAGTGGTGTACCCCAGGCATTGATACTGGGTCCAGTCCTGTTTAACAACTTTGTTAATCATCTGGATGATGGGGCAGAGTGCACCCTCACCAAGTATGCAGATGACACAAACTGGGAAGTGGCTGGTACACCAGAGGGTTGTGCCACCAATCAGAGGGACCTGGACAGGCTGGAGAGCTAGGCTGACAGGAACCTCATGCAGTTCAACAGGGATGCTATAAACTGACTTCTTAAATTTGGCTGAGTCAGAGTTTTGTTTAGCAAGCGGCAACAAGCAAAACAGCGCTGGGCGGCCGGGGAGTCTCCTGCTCCAACAACGGCCCGCACCTCTCAAGGAATTTTGTCTTAATTTTATACTACAAAGCATTGCATATTCATTAAACACCTATACATATACATGACCTAATCCCTCCTACTCCCGCTTTGTATGGTAATTATCTTATCAGTCTTTTACGCTTGCGCAGAAACTGTCAAAAATACGGGTAGGGGTCTCTAAATTATGGGCGGTGGTCGTCTGGGATGAAGGCCGCAGGTCCTCCTCACAGTGTACTTTTCACCCTTGGCCTGGAATGTGATGATCCACCAAGTCTGCAGTGTCCTTATCAGCCTAGGCCCAGCAGTCTCCTTGAATAAGAGATTTATGGTCGGGAATGCTCCCTTGTTGGCTTAACTCTTTACACCTCTTTGTGCAGATGCTTCTTCTCTTGTTGTTCACCCCCCCTTTTCTTCCTGTCACCATATACACTTATAATGTTTAATTCAATTAAACATTTGCTGTTAGTATTACACAACGTACAATAGTTCGTATGACCGTTTGCTTTTCTATTGTCTTCCTACTTGATTTGATGAACAGACGGTTTGCTACCTATTACAAGGGAGAGAAGTGGAAAGTCCTGCATCTGGGGAGGAACACCACCATGCACCAATATATGCTGGGGCCACCCAGCTGGAAAGCAGCTTTGCAGAAAACACCCTGGGGGTCCTGGTGGACACCAAGTTGAACATGAGAAGTACCTTTGTGGCAAAGGCAGTGCCTGGTATCCCAGGCTGCATCAGAGAAAGCATTGCCAGCAGGTCAAGGGAGGTGACCCTTCCCCTCTGCTCAGTACTGGTGAGGCCACAGCTGGAGGACTCTGTCCGTGTCTGACCTCCCCAGTATGAGAGAGACATGGACATGCTGGAGAGAGACCAACGAAGGGCCACAAAGATGAATGAGGAAAGACTGAGAGAGCTGAGACTGTTCAGCCCGGAGAAGAGAAGGCTCAGGGGCATCTTATTAATGTATATAAATACCTGAAGGAAGGGTGCAAAGATGAGAGAGACAGACTTTTTTCAGTGGTGCCCAGTGACAGAACCACAGGCAATGGGCGCCAAATTAAACACAGGAGGTTCCCTCTGAAAATCAGGAAACACATTTTTTTACCAGATGGGTAGCTAAGTACTAGGCACAGGTTACCCAGAGAGGTTGTGGATATTTAATGTCTGGACATGGTCTTGGGCAACTGGCTCAGTGTCCCTATCTGAGAAGGTGGCTTGGATCAGATGACCTTCAAAGATCCCTTCCAACCTCAACCAGTCCAATTCTGTGGTAACAATATCACCCAGCCGATAACACTAGCACAAATATTCCTCTATGCCTACACTGCTATCAGCAGTTGTAAGCCTAACAGCCACCTTTAAGCATATTCTCAGTAAAGAATTCCTTCAAATTCCATCAAGTCTGAACAAATTTCTGTCTTAGCTGGAACCAAGTAGCTGAACTATATCTCCTTGAACTTAAAAATCTAATTTTCAGGTACAAGTAGAAGTACATAAACAAGAGAATAGCAATTTGAGTTCTGTTTTCAATGCAATATTTAAACACTTCATTCCTGGTAAGGACAGAATCCAAAAGCACAAAGTAATAGCAACCAAAACTATTTTCCTATTCACCTGTAAACATCTATATGTGTATTTACTTTGACAACAGTAACAATCACCTTTCTATATGGCACAGCATTAAACCATCCTAAAGACAAAGAACAGAGAATCTGTGACTAGTGAATTTTTAAATTCTCATTGCACCAGACTGTTTTACAACCAGAAACTCTTGTGTTGTGTGACTTCCAGTAGAAGTACATGAAGGCAGAACTCAAAAAGGCTAGTGATTTAACAAGATGGGAGCATCCAGCAAGCACTTACAGTGCAACACGTAACAAGAAACTCATTTACTGGTTGAGGTCTCTTGGGTTGGTAGGACATGACACCTCTTAATCTGCTATACATTATTATGTTATAAAGAAATCTGAATTATAATGAAATTTCTTCTTCCAAGGGAAAGAGGACTCATTTCAGTGATATGATTAACTGTAAAAAGATAAGATGTTAATGAAGAAGAAAAAGCACCTGTAAATAGCCTGATTTGGGCAGTATTTAAACAGCTTGGTAATGCAACACAACACAATCCCAGCAGACTGTGTTGTATCGCATTACCATGTTGACACACACTGTAATTAGACCACAAAGTGGTTTATATCCTGACTGTACGTATGTCGGTGCCAAACTTTCTACCAAGCTTCTCAGAAAACTATTCTACTCCCCCCAAAAAGCTTAGAGCGCCAAAAAAAATGTAATCACCTTTGGAATGAACTTTATTTAAAATACATATGGGTGCTGTCCAGGCTGAGAAGCCAAAAGTATGTAAATAGATATATCTGAAAAAATATCTAGAAATATTTGTATGACAAGCTTCTACTAGTTCAAGGGAATTCAATGCAGCTGTTAATATCTTTATCATGGAAACATCTCTACAACAAAAAAATAGGTCCTTGGGAATGGAGATGCCTGCTGCCACACAGCATGCTGTAAGGAAGATGTGAAGCAGCAGCTGGCTAAGGATGTAACATCTACTTGTCTCCTTGGGACACTTCCTGATTGAAGTGCTGCATGATCAACACTTTATTAACAAAAGCTTTTTGCAATTGTCTGGACAGTCTCCTAGTTTTTTAATCAATGATTTAATAAAGGACTAATGCAGAAGGATAGCCACAGACTGACTGGTTTTGAGGCAAGTTAATAGAGTAGCCATAGTCTAAGAGACAGCAGTCAGAGGAACATCAAGCTACTGTACGGTAAAGAAACAGCCTCATGAGCCTTAGCCTGCACTAATTTACTGTGCAGCGTGCTGAACCCAAACATCAGTGCAGGCTCTATAGTGTTCAGCTGTGTGGTGGTGCACTATGGCCAGCACAGATGATTTCAAATCACATAAACCTTACCTGAGCATGAACTACACAGTTTGCACTGATTTCTCTAACAAGATACTGTAGCTCCCACTACAACAGGAGGAAGTAACGCCTGTTGATTTCACAGGACTTTGCTCAGATACCATAACAACAGCTTAATTGAAATTAAAGCTAGATGGGAAATTTTCTGTGGACTTTAACAGAAGTAGCTGGACCTCTGCTGTCACACTTGAAAGGCTCCTTCCTGATAAACAATTCAATACAATATATAGAATATCAAGTTTACAACAAGATACAGTCTGCAACAAGCTGCTCACTGACTTTGCTTAGTGGCTCATATCCACCAGTTTCTACTCAAAAGGTTATCAGAAGTAGATGAATTTTTTTCAGTGAATCAACTAAGGAAAGAAAGTTAAGGAGAGTAAAACTGTCCTATACGAGAGTCAATTTTTTAACAGTTTTGACTGGTAACTTTCTACTCTGTGCTTGCCTGAACCAAAGCTATCCAGCTCTTCAGACACTATATAAACCTTACACATTATATGATCGAGAAAAAAATAGTTTACATACCAGACTGCACACGCATACAAAGAGTTTTATATTAACTTCTCTAAGGGATGTTGTCATGCCTCCCACAGACTCGAGGATTATGCTTTATTTATCCCCAAAATATCTGTCTGGTGATGTTTAAATTTAAATTCATTGAGATAGTATTTGGTCACTGTTTCCTCATTGCTATTTCACTGCACAGTACAGAGTGCAGCTAGACTGCTGGTATGCTGGATGAGGCAGGTAAGCCTTCTTTGAGAAGTTATGGGAAATCCTCTCAAAGCCTCAGTAGCTTTCAGAGCTTCTTGGTCTCCTGAGCATTCTGACCCATTCTACTGCCCTCTGACTTCTCTCTGCCTTCTGTCTTCTTGTAGACATTTCCCTCTAGTCAGCTTCTGCTAAAATGTTTTGTTGAAAAGAGAGAGATGCGCACATACACATATCTCATTTATATAGGCTGAACGGGCTCATCTGCTCTACTCTTCAGCAGTCTTTCTGGCACAATTTCTCTCCCTCCTAAAAAGTACATTTGAGAAACATCCTTTGCATTACTCTATGATTTTCTGTTGGCTTATTTTCAATATTCAAAATAAACAGAAAAAATAGAATAAAATTGGCCCATGTCTCCAAAGATCATCTCCCCTTTACTCCCAATTACATCTGGAGGTGCAATTACAGCTTCTGAGCCCCTGTGTGGCCTCCAAAGGGCAGCCAGAGCCCAGGGAATGCTCACACACTGGAGGAAGATTCACCTCCTGACAGACACAGAAGCTTATCAGAGCCAGGAGGATCTTGAGATAGACTGTAACATACAGAGAGCACTTTATTTTGTGAAGAACAGGAATATTTTTTCTCCCCCAGTCATAATGCTTACACTGAGCTCAGCCTCTAAAGTGAGCAGGTAGAGTCCCTTTCTTGACAGGGATTGTGGTAGCATTGAATGGAATGCTCTTATCTTGGCATTGCTTTACACAAGGAAAATCTGTTACAGGCTTCATTCTACTGATTCACTGGGAAATTGCAGAAAATGTGGCTTATTTTTGTTCCTTTCCTTATTATAATCAAGTGTTGGCCTAGCTTACAATTTCCATTTAACAGCCAGGGCTTTGTATTCCTAAAATGTAAATGCATGTCTCAGCATTGTCTTTGCAGTGTCATGTACCATTACAAAATCCTAAACTGTACCAGCTTTAACAAAGAAATCTATTTCCTTCTCATTCCAGGAGAAGACTGTCTAAAGCTCCAACTTTTCCCTGGCCTTGCCATATTTGCGTATCATGGACTGGGGATTTGGTTACAAAGCCTATACAGTCACACTGTATTACCTAACAGCAGTTAAGAACACCAAGTTCAAATGCTTCAGTTGAGCTAGCAGTTATCAGTTAATTTCATAGAATGGAAACAATTAGCAGAAACAGAAAGCACAGTCCCTCTTCAGAAAATATTTCCTAAGGAATTTTGGCGACTTTAAGCAGAAAAGAGGAAACAGCAGTAATGATTTAATTTCAAAATCACAAAAACCTCTGTATTTTTACGTTAACAAAGTCTCTGCTGAATATATCCCTTACTGTTAAGGCCAATCCACACATTCATCCACACCAGATATCCATCAACACTGTGTCTCCTTCAGTCATACAAGCACTGTAAAACTCGAGCTCAAACTCCAAGTGGCAGCCTAAGCCATCCCCTCAAAATTGTTTACTTATGGATATGAGGATGAGTCTACCTTTCTCCTGATGCTTTTCATCCCAGTCTATTTCCTTCTTCCAGCTCACTTAAGTTCTGATTCTCCTCTCCCCATCCTGGTGCAAACCAGAAGCACCTTGGGAAAATACGGTATACGAGAACCTGGGGTACATCTTACTGCTGTGTTCAGGATGTGGGCATCAGTGTGTGAATGGCTTTGATGAGAGAAAAGAGGTGGCAGCTCAAATAGCTCTGTCTAGCAATGATCACCCTATAGACAACTCTAAATATCTAGGCCCCCCTGTGGTACGGGTTATATGGCCTCCTTATTTCCCAGCAGCTGCTTTTGTGTGCTGATTCTAGTTAGATGTAATCAGAAATCTATTGTAATCAGAAAACTTCCAACGGCACTTGGGTCCTTGACTGCACAGAAACATTTGCAGTTGGTGTAAGGCTGCCTTCATATTAAGGGCAAGATGTATGGGAGGGGGAACTGGAGCCACACAGAACTCATTAAGGGTTTGAAGGTATTGGGCGAGAAATCATCCTACGGATATACTGATTTAATTTTAATGCAAATACTTAATATTACCTTATTTGTACTTCAGAGTTCTGAATTTTAATATGGGGCAGTGAACAAGGAGTTCAAGTTCAAACAAGGATTACTATTTGACTATGACCAAGTCTGGTAACAGCCTAATGATCAACTTAATGTTTAGTGTTTGATTCCACCTTTGTTTCTTTTTTCAATTTTCTTTCCTGAAGCACAGAAACAATTATCTAAGTTTACAATGAGCTCTTGTCCATGTCCAAACTACAAAAATGAAGTTATTTTAAAGCTGGGATCCTGTCTAAATCAGAGAGTAACTTTGTGCTATTTAGTCCCTCCTTATTTTTCCAAATAATTTAAAAAATAATCTTAATATATCTACAGTAATATCTAATTGGAAATCCAAGGTAAGCTTCTATGTAATAAAGAAAGGCCATAGAAGGTGTCAAACTCATTAACTTATATATAAACTATGGCTGTTTGAGTGCTAATATCATCACATTATATCTAGGCAGAGAAGAGGAAAGAAAAGTAAAATGCAGCTGACTAAGTAATTAACTTTGGTACTTCATCTTTTAACATTTTAAGGTGGAAGGAGGCCATTTTCACAAAGTCATTGTGAGCATTTCGCTCTAATTGGGAATTTCCGAATTCAAGAATCTTAAAAACCACTATTGTTACAATCCTAATAGCACATCCTAACATGTGATGAAATAATACTAACCAGAGGAGGCTGTTTTAGAAAAAAATAGCATGAATACAACTAAAACAACAGGACAAGATGTAGGAAAAGTAGTTGGTGGTTTTTGGATGCCTAGTTGGCCAGAACAGATTATTGCACAACTTCAGTTCCTAGGCATGGGCAAGTAAAAACACCTAGCGGCAGTAAGCTGACACGATGAGTTTTCAATCATTAACTCAGCACTCATTTATATTTTGTGGTCTGCACGGAGGCACACAAGTTTTCTGCTGTATTGTTTTTGAACACAGAGGCAGTTACAATAGGATGGAAGACATAGCCTATTAGCTAAACATCACAAAACTCTCTGGCCTACTGGGTATCTCATTTTAACTGCCGCGTGGCAGCTGAAGCACAGAGTCGAGTGAGATGCAGGCTTAGAGTCAAGCAGATGCACAGTTTCTACTCCCAGCACTTGGAGCTCACTGCATGGGCAAAAACCTAGAACTCCTCTTTGTGCTTGGCTCCCATCTATCTGCCATTAAGTACCATCCGCAGATCTCCAGTGATAAAAGGGATTCAGAAGTGCTTCCAGCTGCAGCATTAAAGTCTGTCCATGCCCACTTACACAGAAAGATAAAACATTCTCTTTCCCTTTAAACAGCAAACACAAGATCGAGGTTTTGGGTTTGGGTATTTTTTTGTTTTGTTTTGGGTTTGGTTTTTTTTTTGTAACCTAACATTAGACTTTCTCTTTTCTCAGGGGAGCTCAACACCAACTTACAGCACATATTGGGTAGCTGCCAGATGACAATATCATCTCCCAAAAAAGGTTTCCTTTTCTAGCTATCTGTATTATTTATAGGCAAAACGCAGAGAATACAAAAAACTCAGGGGAAAAGGGAGGGACTGCACTAAACAACTTGGGACTTCATTCAATTATTGCCTGACAGAAATATTTGCCAAGGTCTCTTTGAATAGATTTTTAAAAGTTTCTAGTACAGGGAAAAAAAGTCCATTATTCATAGATCTGGCAGACTGGAGATAAGGAAGAGGCTTTAATTTCTAAACAAAAGGACACAGTATTAAAACCACCTGCAACATACTCAGTTCTAGAAAATGATGAGGAAGCCTTTGTTTGTCTTTTTTTAGGGGCGGGGGGGAGTGTGTGGAAATGGGGAAGGGGGGATGTTCTGGCTTACTTCAGAAAGAGTACCTAGGATAGAAAAACAGCTGGAGGAGAAATAATAGTGTGGGCAGAATTGCGGTCCCAGGGGACAGCCAGGAAATTTCAGTGGAACTGCTCCCTTGCTTTAAATTAGGCAGCTGCTTATGCACAAAGCAGAATTTTGTCAAAAAGTACATTGTTTGTTGTCTTGATTTTCTGTGAAAATGATCTTATTGTGCTGCCTCTTCTGCCTCCTATTCCTGCCATGAAGGCTTGAATGGGTTGGTCAATCCCAATGCAGTTTGCTACAAAGCTTGAAATACCAGTTATTCGCTGACTCCAGCCCTTTTGAAGACCTGAAGTTTTGAAGAGAGGGGAATATTCTTTTCTATACCCACCCAATCTCAGAGAAAAAAGTACAAACAGCTCAATTTAAATTGGTTTGGGATGGCCCAGCTCATATTTGAAAGGCAACAGCCAGCATCTCCGTAGCTCTTAACCAACCTGAGGACATGCTGCTCCCTGCCCTGTGAGCAAGCTAACAGAGGTAGGTGAAGGTGGTGGAGGGTCTGGGTGGCTTTTTCAGCAAATGTGTCATGCACATGTGCATGCACAGACACAACAGTAGTGGCCTTGCCTCCTACACACTGAGACAGGGAGGGAGCTAAAAGTATATGTATGTAGGAGTTTACACAAGAGTTGAGTTGAGCTCGGAAATGCAGGACGAATTCATAGGATGACGCAGTTCTGTACGGCCTGCTGTTAATGGCCGAGCTGCTCTCCCACTGCATTCATCACCCAAGAGGCAGAAAGCCAAGTCTCTTTCTTAATTAGCCCTGGAAAATTAATAATCTATCACTTTGCTGTATTACAACTTCTGTTGCTAAACAACAGATTAACCCCTCAAGGAGCAGCACTAATAGCAACCGATTTACCTCAGCAATGCTAACCATCCCCCTCCAAAACTCAACAAGGAGTTCAGTGAGGACCACCTGAACATGCATACCCCTTCGAGGAGCCTCTGTGCTCCTAGTTTGGCATCACAGGCAATTAGTCTCAGAATCAGTAGAAACATTAAACTAACTACACTTGATGGAAAGCCTAGGATCTACTGACTTTCCCTGTACTGCTAGATTTAAATTCCAGTGCTTTTACAACATAAGACAATTTAAAAGCAAACATCAGAAACAAGGCTAGGAGCAATCAATGAAATTTCTGATAAAGGCACTGAAGTCCAAGAGAAGAAAAACGTCAACATCTTGCCATTTGAATGTACTCAAGTCTTGATTTAGCCAGTTATCCAGAAAGTAATTAAATATGTCATTGTATATGGCTTTTTCATAACAACCTGGAGCTCAGTTATCTTGCTTTGCAAATGCAGAGGCAAGACAGATCTAAAATGGGGCAATTAACACTGGATTTGCAGGTTAAAAATTCCCAACCCCAGTAAACAAGGCCTGCTAGAATTTTTATTTTGAACACTAAAGCTCTTGGCCCATTACACTTCTTTTAGTGTTAATTAAACCACTACATCATCAACTCTTGAATTAAAGTAGGCCAATTCTGTATTTATACAAGTCTGGCACTTGTCTCTTTTGCTTAAATTTCCTAGAGTAGGTAGGCAGAAGCAGCTCTCTGCCCTCCCCAGATGTCCTACTGCAGCGATTTACTGATTGTTCAACTACCCAGAGAGAGAAACTGTCCTCTCCAGAATCTGTGATGGGCAGTAAGGGTGATCAGGTCCACCCAGATTTTGCCAACAACTGAACAGAATAAAGCATTTCCCTAGGCCTAGAACCCTGGTGACATCTTAAGGGTATTGAATTTAGATCTTGCTGAGAATTTTCTATATTATTTATGAGAATGGATTGATTTTTCTTTTCTGTAAGGGAATAATATAGCATGTATCCCTTCCTCCCCCATCTGTACTTCTGGTAAAATAATTCCTACCTGAATACCAATACATCACTGCCAGAAGCATTGTACAGTTTTAAAAGACTGCCTCATTTTATAGTTCCTCTCTTTACCAGGGATTCACAGAGAGGAAAAAACCTGAATACAAAGGGAATTCACAATTGCCTTTCCTGCTTGCTGTTGATGGTGCATTACAATATAACGTTAAGCTCTCTAGCTACTTGCTTGCTGTCCTTCAGTCACAACTACATGTTATTCAGATATTTATTTAATCTTGTTCTAAAGCACATTAAAATTGAGAAGACCTGAAGCATGAAGATAGGTAGTAATAGTATCTTTCTTACTCTTATCATATATTATGCATATTTGTTCTTACCTAGCTCACACTAAATATCAGACTTACACAATTTATGTTCATGTTTTTCTTTCACAAGCTGACACTTTCATTTTCACAAGACCTATTTTTTTTTTAAATAGCATGCAAGGCAAGAAATATAGGTTTATGAAGTGATGTTATGGCAGGATTTGGGTCCCTCAATTCAAAACTGTGATCATGAATGTGCAATTCTGCGAAACAATTGTTGGGCCCTGAAGACGCTCTTAAGTCCAGAGATCACTTTTGGTTTTACTTCTACAGATTTTAAATACTGTGTGTTGAGTTGAGCACCTCTCCAGACAGTATGCTGGGTTTGGGTCTGATTCTAAGCATGGGATTATAACAGAGTTCCGAATTGCAGCTAATGCTGTCAGTATAGCAGAAGTAGAATGTTTATAGTTAGGCATCTGTGGTTTTATTTCTCTGGAGCATTTGGTCTCCTATAATCCATGATTCATCAACCATGTTCCACAACAAGGCTGTGTCTGTTCAAATAAGCCTTTGCCCCTTACCCTACCTAATAATTTTTGCTTAATTATTTACCCCACAGCTTATCTATTGGGTGGTGTTTTTTTTGTTTTGTTTTGTTTTTTAATGAAGTTGTGTCTGCTTTTACCCCTGTTTTCTCTGCCTGCTTTCTCCCACAACTACAGAGACATTTGTATCTCCATTCACTCCCTTAAGGAGAATGAATCAGGCTATACCTATAAGCAGTGAGGAGGAAGATAATGAGATGGGCCTTGTTCAGAAATTTCCTGTTGGGAAACAAAATGCTACAAACGTTAACTTAAATTGTGAGCCAATTACAAAATGTCACAGCATTTCTAAACTTTATTTTTTTTAAGAGATGCGCATGTTGAAATCAGAAGAGGTACCTCTATTTCATGAAAACAAGTTTTTATTTACTTAAACTAAATAGAAAGATTTAAGATTGCTACTTCTGCTTCAAAACTCAAGAAGAAAAACTATATTTAAATAAGCGCCCTACCATTTACTGCATCAGGGAAATGCAGTAAATCCAAGAACCTGAAACTTACAGTCTTGTAAAAAAGTTAACTGACTCCAGTGAGCTGCAGCATCTCAAGAACTGATGAAAAGAAACTGAGGCATTTACTAGAACACTCATGACTGTTTTCAACAGTCAAACACATACAAAACAGCTGCAAAAGAATTCACATGGCCTTCCACCCCAAAGCTGCTGTAAGACAGTTCAGTGGCAACACAACAGACAAATCAATCAGTGGGTAAGCAAGAAATCACTCAGTGGAAAAATAACTCTCAGTTTTGGGAAAAGCTGCTGCATAGAATCAGCCTTGCTTGGTGCTGAGCGATAAGGGGACAAAAGTTGGGAGGAACAAGTCTCAACGTTGAGATCAATTCAGCTGCAAAGTATATACTGACATGGTTAATGCCCTGACTGCTCAAAAGAAGGTTTATCACTAGAGCTGCAGTGCCACCCCCCTGACGTGGCTGTTGGTTATGACAAGGTTAAGTGGTATAGCTACAAGCTTGGCAAAGAAAATGAGTAAGTCTAGTTTACTGCTGGCTTAATCAGATCCAGGCTACATTACTAGCCAGTACTGAAATTACCCTGCTAAAACCTCCCTGCAATTCTTTCTTGTCCAACGCTGCCTTCCCACTGAGTGCTAATGCCAATCTTCCACAAGTCCTGAAAATAAAACAGCACTACCAACTCACAACTGGGCTTGCTCTGTAGGAAGTTACTCTGACATCTAGGACTGGGCCAAATACGCACCAGGGAGAAGAGCTTCACACCATTTGTAACAAAAAACCCACTAAGTGCTGTTTATGGGCACAATGGTAAGAGTCTGGCCTGTAATCATAGCACCTGCTTTACTCTGATACAGTTGTACTTAGCTGCCACTCCTGCACTTAAAGTTTTTCAAAATATTCATATGACCTGCCAGACATCTCCTCCAGCACTCATTCCAACTTATTTGCTGTTGCTGTGGCAGCATAGCCTAGGGGTGCTCTGTACCTCTCCACGCTCCAAAAGCACCAGGCCTGGATTCTGTGGGCAACACACATGGAGACACTGTCCAGACTTCAGAGGGAAAAGTCTAAATGTAACTGCACAGCCCAGTCATGACTCTCGCGTTATTGCAGAAATGAACATTTGAGAAATTGTAATTTTTGCACTTGGAACTGAGCCCCTGGAGCACATACATCTGCTGAGCCCCTATCTTCCCTCACTAGACCATCCCATACGCTCCAAAGAACAAACCGAATCAAAACAAAAGGCATGAGTATAGACTTTGCTGGCTCTGACACTAGATACAGGATCTCAAAAGGCATTCTACTTCTTCCTTCCTCCCTTCCCATTCCCCCCTTCTAGCCATTTAGAAGATGTTAGTTTCATATGATCTGAGCCCTTGTTTTAACTGGGAAGGATACAGTTAATCGTGCCATTAAGGAGTACTTGCAAGTACAGTTTTCATCCCTAGGCATGCAAATGCCACAGATCTGCTCAGAACCCTTTACTCAATACTTCAGACTAAGAACAGAAGTAATCTTGTCCCTTTGTATGCACATAACTGTATGACAGATTGAAAGGAGGCTACAGCCCACAGTACTGGTGCACATACCAAGCCCCGACAAGGACTAAATCATAGCTCTGAAGGGCTTCCTTTGGACTGGCTACTGATGCAGTAGCCACAAAATGAATGGTAGATTTTATTATAGAAGTAAGAAAGCAGCAGAAAGCAGTAGTAGTAAAGACCAGCTTAGGGAAAGCACATGCCTGAAACTCAGGGCCTGGGACATGCTGACAGTCTTGAGTAAGATCTCTCAGAAGTTCAAGTGGATCTCAGTCAACATGCTGCTGTCCCATGCCTGTCCCTCCCTCCCCATCTCTCTCTCATGCCAGCAGTAAAGTTCATGTGGCTCTATAAAAAAAAGGTCTAGCAAAGTAAGAAGAAATAAGTTATTTTGGATTTTTTTTTTCCTCTTCCGTTAGGCTTCAGGCAGATTAGCTACCCCACCACAGTCACAGGAGCAATATTATAAATGCAAAGGAGAGGACTGGCAGGGCTGTACAGTGGACACCAGGGAGAAAGCTGCCAGGACCCAAAGCAGAGCAGCTGAAGCTGATGTGGAATCATGCTGCTGTCACTTGATTCTTTATTCACAGAATGCAGATACTGAACCTCTCTGCTAGTAAAGAACTTCACAGACAAAGTCCTTCCCTCAGTTCTTTTCATTCTTCTAGAAAAAGTACAAAAGAAACCAAATCTCAAACACTGACAACCCACTTGGTTCAACAGGCATAGCATTGCCTTAATGGACTGAACCACTGCAGTACTCTCTTTGGACTCAAGTTGAGTGCAGAAGAGCTTTTCATCTGAGCCGTACAGGCTAGCTCTCAATACCAAATGAACAGTGATGTGAGGGGAGAGGAATTTCTGCTATGGGAAGATGACATCTAGCCAGAGAATGTCAAAAGCTTGGAAGTCAGTTCTTAGGAAACAGACTGCAAGACATGGAAGATGCCAAAGCAAGCTTGTCAAATGCATGCCAAAAGAGTGAAAAACAAAAACATGGTTGACAGAAAGTGGACAGGTCTTGTTCTCTCACGCCTGAGAGCAAGTGGTTGATGGCTGGCCAGAAAGGTCCTATATCATCAGCCAGAACAAATGAAGGAGATTCTCACTTTATAAACAGCGAGACCAAGTGGAAATCTGCACAGCCACGCCTAGAGAAAGTATACTTCAGGTCTCTGTCTGCCTCCCTTCCCGACCATGTCCTCAATATCAAACTATTTCAAGATTATGAAAATGTGTTCTCTAAGTGCACCTCTTGTCAAAACACAGAAAGCTTTCTGAACAGGACAGAAACAAATGGTACAGGCAAGATGGCACAGCAATGCCTGTAAAACACAGCAAGGTAGCGAGGGAAATAGCCTTCTCTGCAAGGTCTTCAGACACTGAGTATCAAACTGTGGAAAGAGTCCGGATTGCTGCAAAGTACTCTACAGTAAATCCAAACACTGCATACTGCCTCCTTCAATTTAGTATTCTTCACTTTCCATTTTGTTGTCTCCCTGAGATTATCAGCTGGAAAAGGGCACACTTGATGGTTTCTGAGACCTTAGATTCCATTATTCTGCCACAACAGTTACTAATTATAAATGCTTTGCCAAATATCTGATGTTTTCACTGGCTGAAAGCCCGTGCTTAATGGGCTGATAAAGAACAAGTGCTGTCAGAGAATGGCATGCGATTGGTTCCATGGGTCAGCTGAAACTGTGCCCTCAGGAGGTGCCTGCCTGAGCAAACAGCATAAATAAACATTACCTGGGTGAGAAGCTGAATGAATTCTACACCTAGAAGAGAATTTCATATGTTTAACTATTCCCAGTGCTACTGACACTTCCCCTTCTGTGCTGAAAGTTGAACATCCAATGCACATTACTCCTAAGAATGTCGTGACTTGTCTTTTAGTCACTAAAGATATTAATCAATATGAGTGAGCTGGGCTCCAAGATGCGTGGCATAAATACCTGATTCTCCCTATTCTGGGCACACTGAACGTATAGGAGGATGCTTCCACCACTGGTCTGCATATTCTGGCTGCTGTATCTAAATAAGTCATTGTGCCTTTTCTCCTAGTGTTCTGTTTCCTCTCTTGTTTGCTCTGAAGTCCATAGTTCTCTTGCTGTGTCCCCTCCCTTTCCTGCATTACTGCTCCACACCATCAAACCTGCAACAAAACAGAAATGAAAGTTTCAATCTGCTCCTCCACTCCATCCTACCCCTCCCACTTGATCACTCAGAGCACTGTTTTCTAGAGAAGGTCTGAGAAAAACCAACACGGATCACTGCTAGGTGCTGTACAAGCAGTGTCCCATCTAAGCAGGCAGAACAGACACAGGCTGGGGAAGGGACAAAAGACAAGCAGATCTATATCAATGTGATAGTGCTCACCCGCTCCAAGTACTTTTTGTTTCTAGGATTAAATTCTTTCTGGGAAACCATGTCAAAATACATTAGCTAAACAAAGGGCTGGAGTGAGAGAGCAGACCAAGCAGCTCAAATAAGATTGTGCTCAGCAACTCAAGGATGTCAGCAGTATCAAAGGGTTGTTTTCCGAAAAGCTTTAACAGCTCTTCTTCTGGCTTTAGACTTTAGTTGGTTCCCTTTGTTTTGTTGTTTTTTCAAAAAGCCTTGTGCTGGTGAAAATGGGAAGACATTGAACGAATGCCAGTATATCTGGTTCCCAGATTCCTCACGCCTTTGACATCTAAGTGTTCCCAAGAGCTAAAAATGCCCTTCTCAGCCTCTGGAGGTTACACATGATGACATGTCTTTGGACTTATCAGCTGAGTGGATGCCTATTCAGTAATCTGATGGCAGTTATTTGTAGGGAAATTTCCAGAAAAAACAAGTAATAATTATCCTTGAAATCAAACAGTCTAGCTCCTAAAAAAAAAAAAAAAAAATCCCACCCACTCATTTCTTAAACTTTTCCCCATGAAGTGTTTGCTTCCATTGCACCGAAGTCAGGAAGTTAACACTGTGGAGATGGTGTGTGGGGAAAATGGAGCAAAAAGCTCCATACCCTGTCCTGTCACTCAAACTTGTCAGAGGCTTTGAGGAACTGTGTGAGGGAACAGCAGGGAACTACAGGAGCAGCAGCAGTGCAGGGGCTCAGATTGCTCTAGAAATGAATAAACCCCTGGCTTTCTAGACACAGCCAATTCCTGACTTTTGCTTTATTGATTATGTCCCTTACACCTTTCCAGTTATTTATCATTCATTTTACTTACTATCTCACTCATAGTCTTTTGGTAGTGCTGTCTGCTTAGCACTATATGCAGTGGTTTATTCAGTTCTGCCAGGGGAGAGAAGGGGGAACAGAAGTCACCACCACCTGGAGGCTGAGCGATTAATCTCTCTATGGTATTTATAAGATTATAGGACTGGGGTTTATACAGATACCTTTGTGAGGCTGTATTTCTATTAGATGGAACATTATCAACTCAATTCTGTTTATGATGCTTAGGCTCAATTTCATAACCTGTGTCAAGTGAACATTTTGGCATCACCGCATCAGCACGCAGCGTCATATAAAGGTGAAAGTAACTTCTGTGAAGGCTGCAAAACAGGGGAAATTAGGCCATTTATTAGCATCAAAGTTAGCATCAGCATAACCCATCCAGGCTCAAATCTAGCTAATATAAAAGGTCTCTATCTAGTTTGTTTGGAATTCAAACACCACATAAAAAAAAAAAAAGGAATAAATATGTGTTTTAATAACTTTTCACGGGGGGAGGGGGTTAATAAAAAACCCAAGTTTGAACTGACATAACTTTGAAATGACATACCTAGTTCAGTGGTGGGCCTGCGACAGCACAGTCTGCAGACAGGCTTTTCATCACCTGTTGACTCCTGTGTTTTGAGCCGTTAGCTGCTGCAGTGCATCAGCAGAAAGCTAGCAGGTGGATGAGCAGAGGAACACTTTGTAGGAGCTGAGCCAGCTCTGAGTTCAAACAGGTAAAACTTCAGATTGCTCTTTATCACCAACTTTGTTGAAATCCTTCAAGTGACAAAGATAGTTTCACTTTTGATTCTCCTGGTTCAGCTGTTGTGCCCATCACCGAGGGAGGAGCTCAGTTTCTATTTCTCAGTAACTCAGATGAGCAATGTTTCCAAACATTTCCACAAACATTCCTAGGCTCCTCAGGAAAAGCAAGAACACTGAACACCCCCATCTATTCTTGTTTGCAATGGAGCAGCGGGTGCAAGGCCATTCCTTCACAGCAATTGTTCAGTGCAGCGGGTCAGTTTTAAATGTCTTTATACACGTTCTGCACTTCACTGAAACAGCCCAAAACATACTTTGTGATGGGAACCAGCAAACTTTCACGACATAAGCACTGTGTCCAAAGGTTGCTGGCAAGGAATGCATAAACCAGACTTCTCCCCCCTGCCTCAGCTACTTCAAAATACAGAAGTTCTGATATTTTAGTTCTGGACACAGTTCCATTTATTTAAGCTAAATCTGTGTCTGGTGTTACATTTGGATGACCAAGCATGATGGACCAAGCATGACAAAAATACTCCTACCAATAATTTCACATGAGCTGCTTCCACATTTTTTTCTCTCATCTAGTATATTTCATATTCTTGTGATTGCAAATCCATCTCATTTGATCAAAACTGGCTGCAACACACACAACCCAAGAAGAGTTGCACCAATATATACAAGGACATGGAATCTTGTAAGGAAAAAGGCAGGAACATGTGACTTCTTAAAGCATTTTATGCAAGGAAAAATAAGATTAAAATGACACACTCTTGAGTGTAATTTAAATTTAAGCTTCTTCATGACTAACTTGACATTGAAAGTCCATCTCTGGAAAACAAAGAGTGAAATAGGCACACAGGATGAACTTGCAGGCATGGCTTGTTTCACCAATGGAGAAAAAAGGATGATTAGATACTTTTTCCATTCAAAAAAATGGTTTGGAGTTTCTTACCTAATTTATTTTGGCAGGACAAGGAGTCTGTAGTGGGTATTACTGTCTTGATGCTTTGGAGAACACTTTTTTTTTTTTCCCCTCCATATTCCCACAGAAAATCATTAAGGACCAAAAAAACCCCTTTTCCTTTTTATGTAACAAACGGCTATGGCCTAAACCAATAAGAGAGCTTAAAATTAGTGCTTCTAATGTGACCACTGAGACATTTCAGACTTAATTACATCTGAAGCAGACTTAACCACCCATTTCTCTCCAGTTTCACACAAACAATAATTGCCCTTGTAGCCACACTGCAACAATGTAGAATTAACCACATCCTAGAGCAGCTGGAAAAGAAAAAAGGGAAACAAAACAGACTCCAGAGTATCTGTCCAGTCCGGACAGGCTCACTGATCCAACTGGCTGGCCTCCCTTCTGCTGTGAGAATTAGAACCATTCCACTGAAGTCAGATTTTGTACCAAATGCTTTAAGTAGGTAACACTCTACTTCCTCACTGGGCTTTCTACTTTAGCTCTTGTTGACTTACATGAAGTCAAAGATACAAAGAGAACATTCCTGAGAGTGTATGTACTTATGTATATACACATGTACTTATCATCCTTATTAATCTTCTACTTAAAAAGCCCCCAGTATTTTTACTTTAAGAAACTACAGATTTTACTTCAAACTGTAGTCTTGTGTACCAAATGATACACTATCCCAAGGAAAAAAGTGTTATTAAAGTTAGTGCACTAACAGAAACACAAATGAATAGCCTCTATTAATAAAAATTTTGAAATTAATGTCCACATAAATCTTACACCTGAATCTTACACTGGAGGTTCTGCAGTTTCAGAATGTGGTTCTGCAGTTTCAGTATGGCTGGGCTACTCCAGACATGCTCCTCTGTGACAGGCAACAAATCCTCAGAGAATGAAAGAGATTAAAAAATACTTCTTACACGCCTAGGTCCTGTAATCAGCAAGGCTATACACAAGCTTACCTGTTAGCCACAGAGCTAGGATACTCTGCAGATTCAAAGCCTAAGAGGTAGCAGAAAAGTCTAGGAGTTTCCTGGCACGGTAAGTAGTGACATTGCGGATGCCTCTGCCTTGCTGCAGTGCTGCTCAGCACTATGATACTCTTGTACAGGGAGATAATCCTCTCATTTTACAAGCCATCTCCACTGCGTACTGTTCAGAGTGTAGAGCTCCCAACCACCTTCCCACTACTACATGTTCCAGAGTGACTCTGGAAGCAGCATGGAGTAACACGCTGCTTTGTTTACTCCAAGACTGCAATATTTGTTGAGGGCCACGTACTTATTTTATGCCTTGTACATACAGGTTTTGTTTTTCTGTTTTGACTCAAACAAGTTGAATTACAGATTTGCGCTTTACTCTGTTTCTTCACTGCCTGCTTTAATATAAAGAACAGGATTTCACATTGCACACTGAGCTGAGGAACCATCTTCCCAAATCTGGAACAGAGGAGGAAAGCTAACAAAACAAGGCGCAGCTGCTCCTTGTCTGTCAGGTTAGAGTTGCTAGAGATCCTGTTAAATGATTATTTGATCTACCACCTAAAAATAAAACGAAACATCTTACAGAAACATGTTACTGTGCGGATAGATTTGGAATTGCTCCATAATCAACCACCATACTGTGAGCCAAACACACCTGAAAGGCTGGCTCGCTCTCACAGTCAAAGAAGCATCTGAGTAAAGAGGTACAAGTTTACTTCTCTGGGTGGAACTGCAGATCTAAATCTCAGTGCAAACACACAACTATCTTTATAGAGGCTCCGATCAGAGCTTGTGGAACTATGTCCCAGCTTTCTGGTTTCAGGTGGGGTGGATTAGGTTTATTTTGCTTTCTTACACTGAAACAAACAAACAAAAACCCCAACAAAGCAAAATTAAAATCTCAACAGTAAACTAATAACTGACCTAGAACTCAAGCCTGAGCTGTATCTTGAACACTGACAAAGACAGTGCATTTTGTTCTTTGTACTGCAGTGTCTGAAAATCGCCCATTTGTGGAACTAACTTTAATTCTCAGAGTTGAGAAATACTGTGGTTTTCTTTCCTATTGTTTCCTTAATCTAGAAGCAATTTAGACATGAAAGCTCCATGTGTAAAACAGAATAACAAGAGCTAACACTGACATGTTCCCAGCCAGAACTAGATCTGTCTGTATGTCTGCCTGCCTTTCTCTGCAGACAGAGTTCTCTTCCAAGGAAAAGTGCATCCTACTGAACTCTGACAGACACCTTGTGCCTCCAGTCTGCTTGGATAGAACTAACTTGCAAGATTTCTAGTAGAGTAATTCTGGCTTAATTCTGGCTAAGGAAGGCTTGCATGAAAGTTGCTTAATATACTTTCAATGAAATACCATCTCATTAAAAAACATGAAATATCCATTTCTCCATTTCTGTTTTCTCCATCACAAAGCTTGAAATGATAGATTTTTGTTCACTTAGTGTTACCTAAAATTTGTTGGTTTAGATACTTTATATGTAACCAAGCCATGAGTCCTGTCTCAAATATACCTGTAGCTCCCTTTAGGCCCAGCACCGTTCCCTGAATGTAAAACATCAGATGACACGAAATGCATAATCTGCACAGGAAAGAAGAGACATAAATGATCATAAAGGTATGAAGACTTCTCAGCTACTATTCCCATGAAGATCTGCAGAAGTGTAGTTGGACTGATTAGGGATCACCACTGTGTCAACATTAATATTTTTCTGACCTTTTCAGATTACAGAAGAGATGCAAAACTGCTCTTGTTGGCAGCTGAGGCACTATTCCAGATGATCCTCATACAGACTGGATGAACAATCATTTTGGGTTTGTCCTATTACTTTTCTTAAAACATCTATTTACTCATCCTAACATGCTATTCTAAGGGATAGCATTACATGGAAAAGTTTCCTCATACATACTCGAAAAAAATCCTGTCTAGAAGATTTATTTTAATACGAGATATTACACAGAATCTCTTACCACTGAAAATGCAAAGCAGTCATCAGTAAAGGCAGTTGTTTTGGGTTCAGTTCTTGAGTCATCCACAGACTTCATGTACAATTCTGAGTAATCAGCCTGTGCTATGCTTTCCTCATCTCTAATACAGAAATGATGCCACTACCTCACACACAAGTCACACAGCCTACCTTACACACAGGTCATCTCTGCAGACTGTAAACTCTTTGTAACAGGGTTTGACTCTTAATTCACATCTGTACAGCACCCAGTACAACACAGTTTCAGTGTGATCAGGGACATCTGTGCACACAAGGGTGGAGAATGAGGTGTTCCTGAATCAGCTTCTGGTCATTCAGCTCACAGTCAGTAAGGAATTAAGAAATAATACAGCATTAAGTGTTTCACATTAATAATGTTAGTCATTGGCCTATCCAGAAATTTCAGCTTCCAGAATGAATGGTACATTATCAGCCAGGGAGCTGAGGAAATCCTGTCAACAGACAAGGGTACATTCTAACATCAGGCTATAGCACATTCTGTGTTTGTTTTCGTGAAAATACTGACAAAAAATCAACAGACCAGCTTCCCTCAGATGGATTCACTTCACTGAGGATAATGTTTAAATTATTGTTCTAGAAAATATATAATGAATGAGTCTTGGTTAAGTCTCATTGCTAATAGTGCCTTATAGGATCTGGACTGCAGACCACTTCTGGTTCTTCATTCTGGAATATCTAAAAAAGCTTTACAAGGAATTCTCTACTCTTTCTGTATACAGACTTCCTATTTTCATTCCAGTTTTTCTCAGCTGCTTCCTGAGAAATCTTTTTCTAAATGACAAGACTCCACATGAAAAACTACAGAACTGAGGCTTTCCATGGTCTTTGACAGATACTCTGTGCAAGACTGATCAAGTGGGATTGTTCAGCGCCATTTTGATGCACAGTTATATATTAAATTTGACCTTTGTTGTGGGTTTCTGTGCTCATGGATGCTTATTTTCAGTACTGTTACTGATCAAGCTCAAGCAGTTAAAGATTTCTTCATGCTTACCAACACTTAACACTTTCATCCTTTGCGCTATTAGAGGGAAGTTTGTCACAGTTCCAACTCAGAGACAGCAAAAAGGAATGTCGAAGTGCTACTCAACTACACCAATGCTTCCACGTTATTCCAAAATATATTTCTATCAGTTGCAGCTAAGACATCTGACTGCCACTGAAGCAGATGAAAAGCATTCACATGTTCCTTTCTAGCGATTGTTTTTGTACTGTAACGTCCTAAACTGTGCCAGTTTTGCATTTTATTTTTTCCAAAATAATTGTGCAACTAGTACCTGAGGCTTTTGCAGAGGTGGCCTGTATATCATACTGCTATGACTGAATTTAAGGCGTTTCACAGTAGTGTTCTGATGAAATTCATTTTATTTCTTAGATTTCATGATTCTTTTAGCCTATATACAAACAGACTCTTAAAACAGTTTCAACATTCTGACTCACACATTGAGTTTGACTTCTTAGAGGATAAATCATTTCCTTATCATCATTAGTATGCAGCAGAAAGGATTGAAAAGATTCTAGAAATACTGGGTTTTTTTTTCTTCCTTTTTTAACTTAAAAAGAAACCAGACTTCTTTTCAAACATCAAAACTCTTGCCATGAACTAATCAGACTGGACAACAGTGAACCATTGTAAATTATGACCAGAACGTACATCAAACAATCCTAGAAGCTAGGAGGAAGACTTTTTTTCCTGAACATTTGTAAGTTATTCTGGTGACTCAGAGCTATCGTGCAAATGAAAAAACCAGAAGTTTTTTTGTGTCGACTTTCAAAGTTACAGGTACTCACCAAGAACTACAGTGCCTGGTGCAAGCAGTAAGACTGGAATAATAATTTTACAACACTGCTTTATGATAATGGGTTATAAAGATTAATCACTTTACAAACATGAACTAAGCTTCACAAGTGCGCTATTGATTATTTGACATAAATATATTTGAAATGGGTGAACTAAGGAACAGACAGGCTGATGACCTGTCTAAAGTCCTTATTAAGCTAAAGCAAAAGTGAAGCCTGCTGATGCCAGGATAACACATACACTGTGCATTCAGTGTAAACTAAATGCAGCTATAGAAAAGTCAGGTCTGATTTCCCATAACAGGTCTCATTTTCTTTTCAGATTCAAAGAAAAAACAGAGGAAGCTTAGCTCCAAAGACTGTGGTTCAAAGAGATCTGTGGTTTTGAGAATTTGATATGTTTCCCTCCCCCACAAAACATCTAATATAAAGATCTGTTCAGAAACTTGCAAGACCTATTTTAACAAAAATTTAGCCAGGCAAGACTATTTCCCTCCAAAGCATTTTGGCAGCTATGTAAGAATTACAAGTTATCTAGCAGACGGTGGTTGCAAACAACACTTTCGCAGGAAAGCCTTGAAGCTGATAAACTGTGATAAGCAAATTCAAGTGAACTGCACGATGGAGAAGCAGTAAAGAAAAACTGCTCACATCTTGTTCCCAAGAACTCTGGAGTTAAATTACACCCTTCTCACATCAGCAACAGGGTTTGATAGGATAATACCAAGTGGTATAGAAAAAGCATGACTTAAATGCAAGTGTGGCTGTGGAGAGTTAAATCTGATACTCTTATAGATGACAAGTTTTTTACGGTATCAGTTAAGTAACTGATATCCTGAATAGAGGTCAGAATTACGTATAAAATGTTATATACTGATGTTTCTTTTCTATTGGACTGTCCTGTCAAATGAGCTATTATTTTCATTCTTTGTATGACTTAGAAGTCTTCTCTCCAAAAGCTTCAAAACTTTAATAACTGAAACAACATCTAGTTACACAAAAGTTAAGAAAGGTTTCAAGTTTCTTATCAGAGACAAGTCAAAATGGAACAGCAAAGTCTGTGGCCCGTCAGACAAAGCAAAGGGACTTCATTTTGACCTTAAGGTATGACCTACTATGAAAAATGCACGCCTACACACACTGGAGAAAACAGCTCTGGTTTGAGAGATGTGGGCAGTCCTAAACACTCAAAAGGTTGTAAGCACATAAGCAACATTATATGTCTGTGTTGTTAAAAGATTCTGGAAACTACTGTATTATTTTAAGACACTTGAACTTTTCTTTTTAAATATAAGAAATCTTTTGAAATGTCATCCGCTAGACATGTACGTAAACCTCCCGAGTTGGTTATATAGAAAATAAGACTCCAAAATGTTAACCTCAAATTTTTTATCAGGCTTTCATTTTACCAAAATTATACACCAAATAGCCAAGATTTTTGGTCTAAATTCTTGAAATCACTCCAAAACATTTAAATAGCTTTTAACAGGTATCACTAGCAACAATGAATCAGTAGCCACAGAGCAGTACAAGAACCATTCAGGCCTTAGGTAATGTTATCTCCACTCCGGCATCTTTAGGGAGGGTGCAGAAAGGAGATTGCCAGTACTGCCAGGAGTCAGGAACAGAATAACCACACAGGGTGAACTTCAGAAACGTTCTCCTTTTGGTCCTTGTTTTGCAAGCACCAAGCAAGATGTGCTCATACCGTCTCTCCCATCCAACAATTCTCACTTTGCTTGTCGGGACCTTTTCAAGAAACAAGAATAATGTATAGAAAAAGGCAGAGTTCATTCTGCTATTCAATTTCTCATTTTCCATACAGCCTCTACAAAAAGAGGTAGAAGCAAGCCAGTTCTGCCTTTAGCCGACTGTCTATGCTAAGGTGCCGTAATCCTTACCAACAGTTACTACTTCCAATGCCATTGGGAGGGATGTGTTAGCTAACAAGCAGCAGGTAAATCTCACATTCAGACAACCCCTCTGTAACACAGATTTCATTTAACTTCAGAATATCGACAGAAATCACAAGACGTACATAGGAAGTATTCCTAAACTAACATTTCCCAGACTGTGTTTGTGTAAAAACATGTATCAAGTAAGGTAAAATATACTAGAAATACAAGGTTAGATGATTAGATTTTTTTTTTATGGTGCTTTGCTTTCAGTTATTTTTATTTAATTTATTCCATCTGCACACAGATGTCAATAGATAAAAATAGATTAAAGTAAAATCTAATTAATGTCTTAGTTGAAAATCCTCCCCTGAGTAAGGCATAAGAGTTTACTGTAAACTATGCGTGATTGCTTTGGTGCTTTGTAAACTCTTACAAGGACAAGCTGCAGACAACTTTGGCAGTGGGTTCTATTGGACCACTTAGTCAAGGCAGAACTGTACAGTAACCTAAAACTTTTCAAACAATTCAACCCAAGTGGTGAATGCTGCTGACAGAAATGTCTAGCTTCCCTTTAGGAGAGTAACTCCATTCGTTTTTTGAAATAATTTATATATATAAAAAAAAACTTCAAGACTTTCCAGCATTGTTCTTTGTAAACAGCCGGGCAGGTTTGAGAATGAACTGCTTCTTTATCTGATCCTAAGCCTCCCCTTAGGGCTAGAAAGCCAGCAGTCTCACCAAATCTGAAACATTTGGGTGGGAGACCAATTCTGAATCTACTTTGTAGTCTTTTTATTGATGTTTTTGCTCTTACTCACTGGCAACCTCCCCTCACCAGATGTGCTACAACAACCACTTATGCAACTTCTCCTGTGACACAAATGGATGCAGACCTAAAAGGTTTCACTGAACATCAGCCAGTTAAGGTGCACCTGAACAAGTTACCTACATTTATGCTGCTGCACTCATTCCCCAGAAAAAAAGGATAAAGATCTTAAGTAGACACCAATAACAACAGAAAAATGCCAAACCATTTCGCACGCTGAATCAAGAGTGAGTCACAACACTCCTAGACTCTGACTAAGAAACCAGAGAATGAAGAAACACTGCAAAGAAAAAAAAAAAAAAAAAATCTATTTTGTGTGGCCGACAAAAGACACACTAAGAAATAATAATGGGAAACGGTGGCTTTTTTGTTCAAAGATCAACTGCATTGGTGATTTCTTGATTCTTTTTTCTGTTCCCCAGAAAAAATCCTCTCGTACTTCATAGAAAGAGGGTAAATTTAACTCATCATCAAATATTTCCAAAAACTCTTGAATTTCTCACCTTAGCCACTATTTCCCAATTAATAAGGGGCATCTACTATTAAGAGGTGCTTTCCTCCAAATGAGCATATTTTTCTTCCTACCTCCAGTTCTGCAAGAAGGGTCTTTGTTCACTTTTAGCCACGCAAAACTGAATTTCCACTGGCAGAATATTATCTTTTAAAAAAACCCCTATAAAAACGCAATCCATTTATTAGGGCCTGGAATTGGTAGGAAAATTCTGCAAAGACATTTTCAGGTATTTAAAAAAAACCTCATCACCTCTTGCAGATGAGTGTTTATTAGCTTCTTATCATATTTTGTCCCTTTTTATAATTTTCTCTGTAGTTTAAACAAGCTGAGAAACTTGTAAAGTTTTCATCAAAATTAACTCACAGAATTAAGTGTTTTGGTAGAAAAAGAAAATGAAAAACAGCTTTTCCTGAACTACATGGTTTAAAATCATAACAGAAAGTCCCTAGTATAGTTTACATGAGAAAGGTTTTAAGTATCAGAGGATCAAGATTCTTCTCTTTTCAATTTTACCAGCCTTTTTCCCATTTTGTGAATTTTCTAAGGCCTTAAACAAGAAAAAAAAAATAAAATATCAAGCTTCCTTTCCACCTCCTAAAAAATTACATAAAGGCAGAGAGAATAAGGGCAATTACAAATTTAAGTAACCCCCTCTAAGAAACTAGGAGAGGCTGACAGAACTTTCTATTATTTCCACTTTGACCATTCTGATTGTAAGAAGTTTCTCTATTCTCCAGTTAAAAAAACCTTCTTGTAGTTCATAAAAACAGAGGGTAAATTTACTCATCAGATTATTTCCAAAAACCGTTCCACCTTCTGATTGTAAGGAATTTTAGGATGGACAGTTGTTGAAACCAAAACGCTGAATGCTAGCCACCAAAAAAAAACCCCCAGTGAAGATACTCATTGTCACATACCCAAAAAACTAAGCCTTATCGCCATAATTCACCAGTCCTACCCGCTACTCAAATAGCTTGTCCTAAGCATGCCATCTCCCTACTGAGGAATCCACCTCCAAAGCTGACTGTTTGGTACATGTTACTGAGTAGAATTTCCTGTGCATGTTATTACTCATCTCACCCTAATCTGTGACAAAAATTGCAAGAGGAACTCTGCTTTACCAAGTGCGTAAAATCTGTTGCAATGAAAAAGTACTACACAGCTGCATCCTTCCTACACCTAACCCAAGACAAGATGCAAAACAGAGTCTAAGAAGCATTAAGACAATATGTGGTCCTGCCAACACTTGTAATTTCATTATGAGTCTTTTAATTATAGAAGGGTTCTTAGAATCCTAATATTGGAACAGTATTACCTGAGAACCTCACCTCTTACTGAATAAGAATGTTTCTAGCCTTTGTAACAGGTCAGAAAAACAAGGATGTGGAAATCTGCTCAAAAGTGAAAATTGAAATCTTCACACAAAAGAACATCAATACAAATGACTCTAGAATCTCCGAGGGAGCTCGTGCTGCTGTGAGGGATCTCCTCACTGATCAGACACTGTAGAATCATCCTTGACCTCCTGCCTCTCCACCTCCCTCAGCCTGAACTAAGACATCAAGAGGACTGAGCAAGAGGGGGCAGAAAAATGCTCCATTTGGTGGTAAGGCACACTCAGCAACTTCTGCCTCTAAACTATCAAAATTTGAAAGAAGTACCTGTTATCATCCACTGAGACTACTTTGGCTTTTTTCTTCCCCTTCTCAGCAGCATGTAATTTCAAAGACTTTATCTACTAGCCTTAATAGTATATTAACAATATTATAATATTAATTAATATGAGCTGTGTCAAGAGGAGTAAAGCACATGGGATAAATGGGAGTGCAGTCAGTTCACAAGTGACAGCCAGGAGTAAGTCTGATTGTTATTGCATAGTCTAGTGGCTTCTTTACTGCTTTTGTGCAAGAGAGGACAGATGCAACTTCCCCTCAGTGTTCCCCACGTTCTCTAAGGAAAGAGAGAGGCTACTTTTGTCCTCTGTAGGCCCTGCCTCCCTCTGCTGACTTGAAATTCTTTTCTCTAAGACATGATAGCAGTTCTGCCTCTCTCCTCCTTCAGAAACTGTTGAGGGAGAGAGCAAGCTCTGACTACCTCTGTAGTGGTGATACGGTCTGACTAGCTGCCTCCTTGACTCACTTGTCCATCAACATGCAATTTCAAACAGCAGCTGGAAACAAAGAGCAAGTTAACATAACTGTGTAATCAACTTTTCCATAACTCCCAGTTTGGCAACTACCACCAGATCAACATGGCAATTCCCAGCCCTTTAGAAATAGGGTGAAGTTGATATATTTCAAATATTACTGCAACATCTACAGCTTTCCAAAAAGAGTTTGTGGGGATGCTGAGACTGGTGCACACACTGAGGTAGCTCAAATTTCAGTTAAATTCTTAGTTTTGTGCAGACTTTTAGTTTATCAGTTCAACTTCATATAGAAGTCTCACAAAGCCTGTCATGTTTACAGCCCATTTTAGTCACTGACAAGAGCAATGTTGAAGTAAAGAGCCAAATGTTTTCTGGGAATAAATGATCCATTTTGGAAGAGTGGCAGAGGTAGGAAGCCTCAGGAAACACTCTACTATTAACAATTGTAATAAAATAAATGTCCTTTCCAAAGTTTGTAACAATTGTTTTAATTTTTTCTAGCCTCCTGCCAGAAAACTTACTATTCTTTGCTCCTGTGCCAATCAGGTTAACTCCTGCAATCAGCTCAGACAATTGGGTCACTACAACTATTCACAGTACTCATTTAATCTACGTAAGTTTTAAGTGTACCTTGTAGTTTTTGACATTTTTCTAAGCCTCTCAGCAATCTAAATCTGCCTCATACAAATGATCCAAAACCGAGGACAAATTTACACAAAGATGTCTTTATCCAATTAACTTAAAAGTCAAAATTTATTTCTGCAGTAAAACAAGAGTTTGTTTTCCCATCCTGTGTCTCAATGTTTGTTGCATGCTAAAGCCAAGAAAAATGATGTGTAACTAGGAAACAGAGCCTGAGTATTCATCTGTCCTTACTGGTTATCCAAACAGGCCAAAACCAAAATGAAACTGTGGCCAATGTGAAATATAAACCTTTATTTGGGGGTAAGATAGTGGGGATGGAATGATAAAATCAGCAATTTCCATTCAACAAGCACATTTCTCAACTTTGTAGAATGAGTCCCTGAGGACAGGCAAAAGCTTTCAATATATTTCAAAAGATCTCATAATTTAAGCCTGAATAATAAGGCCCTTGATAATCTAAAAATTTCACCTCCTAAAATCCATTTTAGAGAACGGGCATCCAAAAGCAATAATAATTTTAAGACTTAGACATATTTGCAGATAAACTGTGGGTAGAATCCTAGAGCTAAAAACAGACACACAACCGAACACCATCCAACTAGACTGAGTTACTCCCCATCAGCTCAACTGCCTTAACTGTGTGTGAACACTTGCCTGAAACCCTCCTTCTAACTGTGCAAGTGGAGAGTTACAACTCCAGGTGTCGCAACACTCATGACCTCCCCTTATGAATTTTCAGGGAATGCACTCACAGTGAGCTTGCATTCCCAGTTGTATGCATCACACCCAAAAATATCACCAGGAAGTGCCAATAAACCTTTTGTCTTCACACAAGCTCTAACATGGCAGCATAAAAAAAGTAGTTAGGGATGCAATGTATTCCTCCCTAGCAAACAGCTGCATCAGTGGAATCCCAGTGAACTCTTGCCTTGATATAGAAACAAACCAAGCAGTTTAGGTGTCAAAGAATAAAGACACCAATCTCCACATGTTGCATCTTTACTTAGACAAGTTACTTTGATAAAGACATATATTGACACAATTTCTTTTTTATATAACTACGCTGGAATGAATTACCTTAAAGATGTGAATTTCATGTTTAAAGCACTGTTCAAGTGGCTGCACTTAGCTATTCATGGGAACGAAGAAAAGAGTGGACTAATACACACTGCATTTCTGTCAAGTTCATTTTCATCCCAGCCAGAATTGGAAGAGGGCTTGAGGCCGTGCTTTCATTCCATCTCTGACCATTAGTAACACAGGGCAAGATGCTGAACCTGACTCAATGTCCCAGTCTAAAAAAAAAAAAAAAAAAAAAAAAAAAATCTTGCATAGAAACAGGAAAAGTGACAAGACAAAAGGCTGCAAAAGTTCTGAAGTATCAGAAGGATATGGGAATGCAGAAAAAACAGAAAGGAATTTCCTGGCCATGAATTATAAAATTGGTATCCTTAAAGCAGTATTATTGGCATGATGTAGAAGGTCCAACTGCTAGAAGCAGATTTAAGCTCATTTTCCCCAATATACCATATTTAAGTATTTGCATCTTGCAGTAAATCACAGTGTTGTCTCCTACCTCTAATACCTAGCTTGCTTATTTCACAGTACAATGTGATTTAATTTCTTCCTAAGAAAGTTTCTGGAGCAATGCCTAGTTTGAGAAATAGCTTTTCACAAGAATGTATATTGACCAAAATTAATTCCTATAGATGGAGAGGCTAATTAACAAGAATCCAACTAATAACTCGGTTGGATTTAATCCATATACTGAACTGGCAATATGCACCAGAGAATGAGACAGAGGGTGCAAGGATATATTTGAGGAAGAAATCACACATGACAGGCACTTTCAAAGTGTTCACAGACATTTTAAATGTTGCCCAGCCACTCTTAACCCCTTGGTCTCATCTACTTTCCATCACCCCAAAAGGATTCTTTTCTCCTCTCTCTCTCGTACTGTCTTTCCTGCATACACAATGCAAAAATACCTTACCTATATCAGTTTTCAGCTTAAAGATTAAAATGCCTGACATTCACATGTGCACACCATTCTTCTTAAAAGCAAGCTTCTGCAAATTTTGCATTTCACTGTTATTGAATGTCCTTGTGCATCAAATCCAGCAACAGAACATGAAAGGGAAGGAAGTTTTCTTAACATCATTTTTATTGCCAAGTTCCATTTACAAAGAAAGGTCTATTGTTCATTCTCGTCCAGGTTTTCCATAGCCATGACACATGATTAATGTCAGTAAATACAGACTCAGCTATAGAAATCTGGATTTTGGAAACATATACCAATATGTTCTAATTTCACTCCCTTCCCAGACACATATTTACATTTTTATTTAAATTAACATGAGACATTGTCATATTTACTCCAAATATCTAACATAACTTACATTAAATAATTAATACTTATTGCCTGTAGAAAGCCACTTCAGAATTCAACTCACCCCGTGTTTGGGCTTTTTTCCATGCAAATGTAAGTGCATGTTAAGGACTTTCCCCCGCCAAATGAAGAACATTTCAGACACAACTTTATAGAAATATGTTTCGTAGGAGGACAGTCCTTCATGCTCCTTAAATGTTTTATGTAGAGTTTAAAACCCAGATACATTCATTCTTCTAGAAAAATAAACTCCCCCCCCTTTGCAATTAAAACAATCAAATTTACAAAACAGCTCAAAATGAAGTAAAAAGTTTGCAACAAAAATATCCACGCACCTATTCACAAGTGGAGATGCCTAGTTATCCCCTAAAGTTTATAATGCTTCCAACAGGTCCCCTAGAGTTGTAGCAATGTATATTTTCACTGCTACTGCTGGGAGAAACAAAGCTCCTAGAAATTGTAATAGTCTATAAATTCACACATTTGAATCTATTCTCAATCCTTTGCAAAATTATCATGTTCATTGTAAATATTTCTGCCACAATTAGTCCTTAAATACACTCAAACACAAAACCTCAGACCATCTCATCTCCTCATATATACTTATCAGATTGCAATTACCGTTTTAAACTCACTTCAGTGTGACCCATAACCAAAAGTAATGGAGAAGAAGATGAAAAAGAGATCTCACATATCTTAAGATGGTGATCTTAAAAGAATCCTTGGAACGCTATATATTAATCTGAACCTTATTTAACTAACTTTTGTCATCAACAAGTTTTCTTAGTCATGACCTGCTTCTTAAGCCCTTAGTTATTTTTTAAATAAATGCACTCCACACATTTTTATGCTAACAAGACAGTCACAACATTGACTCAAGATTTTCCTTTTCATGTTAAGAACCAATTAATTCAATTTATCAAAACTGTAAAACAGATACGGCCATAGTGCACATTTATTAGACAAGCAAAATTTAGCTTTACACTTATAATACAATAATAAACGTAAAATACATATTTTATAACACCTTGCAAAAGAAATCAAATCTGAGCAATGCACAAATCTAAAAATTTTGGGAGATCAAAATAGGGAAAATTCTGTACAAATGTAATATAAAAATACGTTTCCATAAGAAAGAACCTTCTATTTGAGACTCAGTCTAGAACAGTATCTCCCATGTCTTTGTTGCTGCTCAAAAAATCCTGAGCAGTAGGAAAATACCCCAAGCACTTCCCCCCTCCCATCCCCTAAAAACATCTCACCCTAGCAAGCCCTGCTTGGATCACAATCTGCTTTCCAGAAACCAATAGGAGACAGTAAGAGTTATTATATTTGTTTCAAATTCATGCTGCAAAATGTTGGGAAAGGTCAGAGCAACAGAGCAGGCAAGCACAGGAGAACCACTCCAAAGACTTCTAGATAACAGAAGTGCAATGCCCAGTTTAGTGATATCCTAAGGTAGGCCAGTGATGGTTAAACAGTGACATACCAAAAACTCTTTCAAGAAGAATGACAGTAAGAGTTAGGAAGAGAATTTAACATATATTTAGGTGCCTAAATATATGTTTATATGTATTTACAACATTAGGTTGCCTGAAAATAAGTAGGAGACTCATCAAGGAGACTCATTATCTTTGAGGCAAAATACCTACATCTCACTGATGCCCCCATCTGATGTCTCTTCACAAATCTTTGATTCAATGTAGGGCTAACACACTTAGCTCCCTAGATGACTGCTGCCTGTGCAATGTTCTTTTAGAAGGAACTCCTTATTTAACTTTAGCTGGTTAGTGAAGACAACATCGGAATGTTTAGCACGGTGATGTGTGGTTTTTTTTCTTTTTTTTTTTTTCCTCAAGAATACTACATGCAGGTTAGTGAAACTATTCATTAGGCTATTCTGCAGTTACTTACCTATAACGTGCAGCAAAAAGAGTGACTGATTACACCAGAGCACTGACAGCACTATGTGATTAAAGTGTTTACTTTTGTGTGAAGTGGCTTCATATTTATATATACAGTTTGACTTGCTTGTCTGATAGCTTACCTATGTCTTCAAGAGTAGTTTTAACTTTAATTTACTACAAGTAAAATGACAATCAATTGCCAGGCAATTATTGAATTCCTAGATTGCTTAAAATAACCATCTCAGGACACTCGTAGTAAATGTGGAAATTAGTCACCTGTGTCTTGCTGCTTAATTAGGGGAAAAAAAAAATAATCACAATTTCAATCCTAAAGACTGCTGATTTTGCTATAAACAAACTATTTTAACTATCAGTTTTAAAATTCTACATACAAGAATACTTCAGATCCACAAAGCAACATTATTGTCCCCTGTATTCTGTCTCTATTGGGCAAAGGGTTCATATGAATCACTGGACATTGACTTACAACTCTGAATACTGAACTAGATTTACATCTTAAATTCTCAGTATGGACGAACAGTTTTCAAATCTCACATACCTGTCATATAGAAACTGCAAAAGAATAAATGAATTCTGGAAGATACTCCCAATTTTTCCCTCACCAAGTGATTTCAAGGAAAATTCCAACTGTATTGTTAAGCAAAGAACGTTGAGGAGCTGCTTTACCAGGTATAATTTTGTATCTTTTGTTTTGAAGCTCAGCTTAATTTAAGGAAGAGAAGTCAGAATTTTAGTTTATCATGAATTAGCAGTAGAGAATACAAATTAATTCAGTCCTTATATTGTATATGATTCATGAATTCACATACAAAATACAGCTTTTAGTATTAATATACGTGACCACATTTCTAATGAATTTGGTTTAATCTGCACAGTTTGTAAAATAAAGTGCAGGAAGCTTAACCTTTGGTTTCTTTCTATATCAAAGAAGTTCTGCAAAACAATTGATTTTTGTACACAAGTTTTACACTGCAAGCATTGCTTCCATGGTGAAGCAGACATTAGAATTGGGCATTAATGTTTTCTCCCTCCCCCTCTTTACCAAATTACCAAGTGTATGCTGCCATTGCTCTCTGCACAAATGGAAAGCTTGAGTCTTGTTCACTGTTGTACACTGGATGACAAAAACAAAAGGGAACTAGCAAGAGGCAGGGAGACCTAACAAGTGAAGGCAACACAATTCTTTTGTTAAGCAAATATCCTCTTGGTAAAATGAGACACAGACTATAAAATAGCAAAGTAACATTCAGTATGCCTTGTCTTCTTTGGCTTCACTTTTCAAAAGGATGAGAAAAAAATTTACCTACTTATGTTAACAAAGTATGGTTGAAAACAGGCCATGCCTCTACAAACAAACACTGAGAATTTAGCATCTCACTAAAATTTTGACATTTTGCTCTGGAACACTGCTATATTTATTTCAGAGTGATTCTACCTCCCTCTGGAGTATTACACTGAAATAGTGAGCCCTTTGAATGGTCAGCTGCTGCTCTCATTTGCAACTTAGTATTTGAAATTCATTAAAAAGAGCACTGTTATGCTGACTCATATAAACTTTTGTTTAGAAAAAAATTACATTTGTGGCTGATGTGCTTGGTTGAGTTTCCTTTTTACAGTGAAAGGGGGATAAGGAAACAAGCCCTTGAGTTTTTCTGATAAGGGAGAGATAGATGTGATACTCTTCAAGGAATTGTAGATGCGTAACACCATACTTGCGGAGATAAGTTTGCTGATGACAGATTAGTTCAGCATCTCCAGAGCTTTTACGTTCTGAAGTCTCCTAACGCCGCATGAAGCACAGTCAAATTGTATGCACACATACCTTAATATTAGAAGCAAACAAGGCAAAAATCAACTGCTTCTGTGGCATAACCGTTCAGAGATTTGGGTTGATCTGTACCAGTTGTAGCATTTATATAACAGCACAACATTGGTAAAGCTGGTGCAGTCAGAGCTTTCCTAGTATAATTCCATCTTTGCAGAGAGCTTTCGATAGAACTGCTAAAAAATATCCCACCTTAACACCACTTGACCATCAAGGCTCTGCCAGCAGTGGACTAGACAGCAGACCTAGCCTTCTATTTTCCTAATAATAGTATCTATCTCAGTTATTTCCTGTGAAGCTCTTAGCAGGCAACTGGTCATGAGATTTAAAAGCCACTCAAAGGCAATGAAAAACAGAGTTAGCTTTTTTTCCTTTGTCCTATTTTTTGTGCAGTATGGCTCAAGGGTGAGATTATGCATACCCATCAAAAAGACTCCTTGTGCATGGTCCTAATCTTGCTAGAACTGAATTTGAAATTAGATAATAAAGATCAAGGTTTTCCTGTCTAAAATGAATTCTGTTTATGGGAACTCAGCCTGCACAGTGACATTTTGTGTAATCTAGGTCAAGAGTTAAGGTTAACAGTTAACATAAAATGCTTTCTAATTAAGTAAGGCATCAGTTTTTAGGTAGGCTCTTCAGCAATGCCAAATTCTCATCCCATATCCTCAACAGTGCTGAGGACATCTAATCTCAGAATGTAGAAGTCACAGAAACCAGAAATCAACAAAACCATGCAAAAGTGAATAAGGGAAGAAAAAAAAATTGCTGGTGTTCAATAGCAGATACCTTGTATACATGTTTTACAAAGTTATTACATGACGGAAAAGATGGAAAGAGTGAGCAAAATTATACTTGTGGATTAGTCAATCTCATATATAATGATAACATTTAAAATCACTTTGGGTCTTCCATCTGACAACCAGGAAGAGGTACAATAAGAGACTGGGTTGTAGGTAAAAACTCAGATTCACCTACTTGATATGAAATCAACATTAGTAGAGACAGAACAAGGAAACAGATTGCACTGATGACTAAAATCACAATACCAAGTAAAGTAAATAGCAGTCTTCAACCTTTGAGAGCCAGAAAGCACTCAATGTTATGAGCAGGCTAATAGTGACAATCTGCTCATTTTATTATTAATTTAAATTAACACACATGGAAATTGATGAGAAATCTTAAATTCCATTCCTGTTAAATTACATATCAAATCACCAAAGAACATTCCAAACTTTAATCAACACTTTTCCACTACTTTCTGTCAACTTGGTATCAGGATCTAGGAAGCAAAGTAAGGCAAGCATAAACTCAGAATTACTTTTATGTAGCAATGCTGTTTAACTGTGACATTATCCCTGATAGAAAAAACACTACACAATACCTTTCCTTTTGAGTTTCAGACTTGCAAAGGAATTATCAGTTAGATGGGGTGATCTTCCTCCTACATGAAAAATTTAAAAAACCTCTTGAAAGTAAAACTGCTTCTGTCTGCTTCAAGAAGTTGTCCTTCAGTAGAAAGGATATCATCATTCCTCAGAGATGTAGCAATTTGACTGACAGAAACAAACAAGCTATAGCAATCTCTTAAAATATTTCACATTCCTCTGTAGCTGGTCAAGCAAAGACTAGTCTCAAAAATCCCTTATGTTAATTTCAATAAGCATTTGTTATTAAATTTCAGGCTTTTAGCTTTTAAAAAATTGTTTGATATGTATTTTGCTTTGAATCAAACCTTGAAATAAATATTACACATGGAAAACACAATATTTAAGTTAAGTCTGGAGTTCTATGAAGACAACACTGAAAGTGTGCAAGCCTGCTGTTATCACGCAGACCTCCAAAAGATGAATGACATCAGGACTTAAAAAAAGAAAAACAAACCCAAAAACACAAACCACCAAAAACCAAACCAAACACCAAACCCAAACTGAAAACCACACTGTGTCTCAAATGGAAATGTTATCTCTGTACTACAATATGTATTTTTTTCTAGTTAATAGTCTCCAGTTTCAGAGAAGTAATGACACAATATCCTGAAGCCAGGTATCCAAAAATCTCTTCACTTTGCTATAATACTGTAGACCTTTTACAATTAATTTAGTTCCTGCAGCTGGAACTCTATAATAGAAAGTAGGTGCTCTGAAATACTTTTGTGTTCTTGTATAACAGAAATTGGTAGGAAAACACCAGTCCAGATTCAAAAGTTTTTTTTTTTTTTTTTTCTTCTCCAGTTTCAATATGCTGAGCATCTGATGTTTACTCTAAAAGCTGCCCACATTCTCTTTCATTAGTGGGCCTCTTCTTGTGGACCAGATGGCCTCTCCGGCTTCAGGAAGTATCTGCATTCCCGAAGGAAAAACAACGAAGAATTTTGTTGTATTTGCTTCATGGTTTATCACAGTCTTCAGGTTGGCTTTAGTCACAACGTTCTTCCTCTACCTCTTTTACCTTGCAAACTTCAGATGGCAAAGAGGACTGAGGAATGCAGCTGAATGTTCGAATGCTGTGGGGATCAACTGGTGGCACCAGTGTAAGTGACTCCACGCTTAGTGCATCCGTATTGTCATCTGTTAATAATGATATTGTGGGCTGCTGTGCAGGAATCAGGCTAGGAGACAGGTTTGCTGTTTCTATGTCACTGTTTTTTAGAGCATTCTTGCTAGACTTGGAAACAGCTGAAAGAGTTTCATCAGTCAACATCATCTGACCAGAAATGGTCATCTGAGGCTGCTCTGGAGCTGAAGTGTCATCTAATAAAAAAAACCACCAAGAAACAATCAATATTCAACTTAGTATGTACATTAAGTCTAATAGTGTACTATCGTTTATTAATTTTTAAGAATAATTGGGTGGAAAATGCAGCTTTGTGAAGCACTGGGCTTATACATTCATTTTTTAGTAATTAGAAATAAAGCAAAATATGATGAAAGCATGACAAAATGCCAGTGAGAATCTGTTCAAATTAGGAACCAGAAAACTTTACACATTTAGTATTAGAATATGCAGCAATATCTGAAATATTCCTAGAGAGAGGAAATTGAAGGGAAGAATAAGAAAGCTTCTCCAATATTTAGTATAGACTAAAATGAATAGTCACCCCATACCAGGAAGCACTTTAGAAATAATAAAAAAAAAAGAACCCTTGTATAACTAGTTTTGCCAAGAGGTAGCTTGTTTCTTACAAAAATTTGGAATTCATTCTCTCTTTTCATCCTCCAGATTCACGTTTTGGTGACACCTCAACCACAGAACACAGAAATATGGAAGAACAGTATGTGCTTACTCTAACTGAAAGGTGCTGCAAAATAGACCTGTTTTTATACAGCCTTGTGTTATATGCTCCTAAGCATGGAGCATGCAACACCTAAAACAGCATCACATACTGCGGGAAACTGCTATGCTACTACACCTTCCCACACAATGGAAAAAACCCAACCGTTAAGAGTTATTTGTACTGTCCTCTTCCCCCTTAAAATCCTGGCTAGCTATCAAGTAAACTGCTCATTTGGCTCAGGTGGACAGTGAATGAAGGGGATGAGGCAATACAGCCTTATATGAGCAACCCAGAAAAATTAGTTTTTTTTTTTCTTTTTCTATTCAGACTAGAGGAATAGATGCCATTAAAGTAACAGGTATCCAGCTTCAAGACAGACCATTTTTAGAGCTGTTGTAAGAAACAGCATGTGTTCAAGTGTACAGGCATCTGCAGAAAAGACTACAAGGCAATGTAGTGAATACAGAAGCTAAGAATTAGGTTCTGTTTTTAATACACAGTGACCTTAAAAATGTCAGTTTCAATATGATTCCAATTAATCCTGTAACAGAACAAAAAAGCATGAACATAATGAAAAAAAAGAAAAAGAAAGCTGAGAATGGAATGGATATCAGTAAGGTATCAGTGGGATAACAGTTAGATTATTGGCTTTTACCTTTTTGGTAAAATAACCCACAACAGCAGTGTATTCTCACTTCAGAAAACCACTCAATTTTACTTTTTGCTGAATTGGTGGCTAAAGCTTCTCGCTTTAATCAAAACAAAATGTATAGATTGTACAAAAGTCTCCTTTTAAATAAAAGGGACCTCACTGGTTATTTTTGAAAAAATAAAGATTCAAAGTAACTGCAGATTCTTCTTTTTAGCTGTCAAGAAGCTTTAGTGAGAATGTAGCCATTGATAACAGAGGAAGTGATGCAAGACTTGCATAGAAAATGAACTGCCAAAACCACTGAAATGAAGTCTCATTTCTCTGAATTCCAAGATAGTTACTAACATTTAAGTATGCACAAAATAGTGAGTCATTGCGGTGATTTGACTTTTTTGAATTTATAAAATCTTGAAAGAGAATATCAAACATTTTTTGCCAAATTATTTATCTTAATTATAGTATGAATATTCACCAAAATTCAGGATTCAGAAACCTGGGACGTTCTGGTAAACGAAGTATTATCAATCAATGGCACTCCGCTCAGGAATGTTTTACCCAGCACGTTTCTATTGCAGTTCTGCTATTTCACTTCTGATTCTGCAGTTCATTTCTTAAATCACTCCTCCCCTTCTCCCAAAAACATATTAATAGATTTTCTCAATACTTTTGTTTACTGAAATCATGAGACAGACAGACAGACATACTCTTTTGTTATGCTGTATTGTTCCCAAATCCTTCCACATAGGATCTAAATTAATGCTACAGTGACTCCCTTCTTAATGCCACAAAGAAAAAGAAACTATTTGAAAAAAGTGTCCATAAAAAAAAAAAAAAAAGTATCTGGAGTCAACAAGTTCCAATTTTCTATCCAAAGGTCTGAAAAAACATTCAGAAAAAAGATAAAAATATCAAAAAAATGTAAGCAGAACATACTTTGTCCAGTAATTTTGCTGCAAAACAAAAGCTCTTCTATGCTTCCCTCCCACTTTTATTTACTATTGATACAAGTGTCTCTACTTTCAGTATTTCATTAGTTACTGTCAAGAGCTTCACTTCTGTTACTCTGTTACTGTATTTAAAGGTAGCAGTGACAGATTTATGTAACCTAAACTGCAACTATAAGCTTGTGCTAGGTAAGTTTTTAAGCATGATCATCTCTTGTATCTTTTGGATACAAGGACAGGGAAAACAATCCTAGACCACAGAAGAAGGGAAACTAGATAGAATACAGAGATCCAGCATCTTGGAATGAAAATTTGGTCTATAAGAGGCATTACAATGAAAAATCAGGCAAACCTCTTGATATAAAAGGTTTTCACATGTAACATCTCCCAGTTAACTGAATCCATGGCTTCAGGACAGTAATTATGAATAAGAAAATCTTTGAGGCTCAAAGTTTCAAAGCCTTTTGAAGTCATACTCAATTCAGAGAAGGATCTCAGATAAATATGTATTTATGTATGATCTGAATTCTTAAAGTCTGGAATAAATAGTTGGCAAAAAAATGCAACTTAGCTCAAAAAATCCCCCCAAACTCAAGAAAGGATTACTCTAAGTATGTCTGTCTCTAAAATCCAGATGGGTACCAAGCTCCTAATTCAAAAAAGTTTTCAGGCACCCAGTATGTTTAGAGAATATGTCCTCTACCCATTATCTGGAAATTCTGTCTACATTGCACATAAAAATACTAGCTGGCTTTCAAGAAAACCCCAAACTCCTAATGCTTGTTTCCAGTTTGACTTTTGGATAGAAAGAGCAAAAATAATTGTCATTTTTACCTGAATAAAATCACCAGTCATTAAGATATGTTCTACCATTAAATATCAAAGTTATCATCTAATATGGGAAAAGAGCATTTCTATTTACCACCTCCCCAACCCACCTGTATTTAAGTAAGAGTGTTCTGGCAAAAAATATAAACCCAATCTGCAACCAGGGAAACTGAGGCCAGTTTCTTAAAACAGTTTTGATGTTAACTTTTAGTTCTAAGAAACACCCCCCACCTACCCCCAAATTTAAGTACAAAACAAGGTTATTAAACAGGGTGTCCTTTTGCAAGTGTTTGGGTATTAGCAGCTCTCTCTGGTTGCAGTGGCTTCAGGACATTTAAGATGTTTTTCAGCGCTTCTAAAATGCTACCAAGATTATTATTATTATAGCAAAAAAATTCAAACCAGATGACTCAACTTCTCTTATATTAACTTATGTGAGGGATGATTATTAATGAAAGAAGACAGAAAAGAACAGGAAAAGGAAAGAATGAATATCACCTACAGAGAAGTGTCCTAAGCTGTACAGCAACATACCATGAAATATTAACAAAAATATAAATAACAGGACATTAAGTGAAAAGATGCAAAGTGTATCTATAAAGATGAAAAAAGGGCATTTATATAATTTTAACAGAGTAAATATCTTCATGCCATGATAGTAAAAAAATTAAATTAATTAGATACAAGTTAGAACAGGTTATGTAAGTAAGGTAACCTGAAGCATACTTCCATCTTTTTTTGCTTCTGCTTCCCCTCCTCAGGCAGTTAACAGTCCATAAAACCACCTGCCTGAGTTCAAGAATCACAGAAATGATATGTTTGTGCCATCACAGTCCAAGGACAGTCTAGTGCTGAGTGCTTGTACATTTTACTCCAGTTATAAATAGGTTTCTTGCTGCTAGCCAAGTACCTGCATTACTGTCCATTCAGGAGCCTGTGCTTACTAAATTCCACTACAGCCATGGCTGCCCCTGTGCAAATGAAGACATAGCTGCTTTGAAGCTGGAAGCTTGATAGCAGAATTTTCATCTTTGGCAAGAGAATCAAGAAATATGGCAGAAACTGTAGATAAGGCTTTCAAAAACAGCTAATTATTGCTTTACAATTCTCCCCCAAAAAACAGTAGAGACAAAAATTTATGATGCTTTCTTCAGTTTCCTACCTCACTGTCATTGCTGTCAGCATGGAAACAACATACGTTCTATTAACTGTTACGGGCTTTTCAAAGCTTATGGAGGAACCTGCCTGAATTGATATTGCGCGAGTTTCTGTTGCAGCTGCTGCTCGAAGACCTAAACCCAGTGTCCACCGTGACTGTCAGCCTCCGACAGACTAAACACCCGCCGACGTCCTTTCCTGCCAGACCTTACTAGAGGAAAACACAGCGATATATCATACGAAGGCTTTAACAATGAAACAAGGAAGGGAAACTGGAATGAAGACAAAGGATAAATGTTAGAGTAGCAACAAGAATAAGTGACAAGGACACATCCGTAACTGCTGGTATCTTGAATACAATTTTACACCACACCAAGAGTCTTGTAAGTTTGGAAATACTTCTGAAGCTGGAAGTATTCATTCTTTAGAAACAAGCACGTTTAACTGAATTAAGTTTTTTGCTTACTTATCTGGAAATGTTCATAATAGAGTTTGGGCTATGTCTAGCAATACCAACAGCACTTACACTGAGGAGGGACTGGCAGATATTTATTTGCATTATGATCTACTCACATGCTTTAAAAATCTTGAGATAAGTTATGACAAATTCTGGTGAGACTAAATTATTCTGATTTCCACTGGCCATAAAAATATAAGAGGTGCACTGCTGTGCAGTTGACAATACTTCAGACCATGCAGCCCTACTATTCTATGATATGAAACTGAAGTATTAGATTCGGTTTATAACAAAGTCAAACAGAACGTTTTAAAAGATAGCAGCAGTTCAGATGATGATGCTTAGTGCATAGAAAGTTTCTTTTCTTGAAACTTTCTAGAAACAAAAGTACTTCCTCACCTAGTTAGAAAATTACTAGCATCATAGCACAGAAGAGATCAAACCACAATTACATTACTGGTTATAGAGGGAAGAGATAGGGATGGTTTCAGTAAGATGGCAGGCACTGCTCTTAGAGACTCTGTGTTCAATTAATCATCTTCCCCTTGGAATACATAAATTTTATTTTACAGATTGGAATCCAATATATTCTCTGCAACAAGGGACAGCTCTTTGTACTTATTTTAGACCTTTACCATCAATATCTGCCAGAAGTGTGAAATACAGCATAAGTGGCATAGAGGATCAATGCCTTCTGAAGTCCTCAATATCCATTGCTCAGATGTAAACATTTTCTTAAGTATCGAAGCCAACTGCATTTTAAAGCTTAAGACAACTTAAAAAGTGATAAAATACAGTGTAGATTACATTACACATACATAATTCTGGAAGACTGTTAACTTACAGTAAGAGAGATACTTTATCTTAATCATTGGCCTATATAAAAATAAGCACTTTAAAGAAGTGCACAGTTCCAACAACAGTAGCCAAGAAGAGACTGTATTCTAAGCTCAGAAGCTTGATGATAAAAATCTGCCTAGCAAGAGAACATTTTTATCTTATGCATAGCAACACTTCAGACAGACATGTTAATTTAAAAAAATCATGTCAATACAAAGGAAAAAACCCAACCTGATAGCAGAAATTGTAGAACCTTTTTTTTGTCTTGTTAGGGATTCTGCATTCTTTAAAGGATGACTACTTTTTCAGTTTTAAGGAATGGAGATCTTGTAAAGGGCTAAACTTAATCCCCAAATACTGCAACTGGGGGAGCTGCTAGGCTTTAAAATACCTGTGCCATGAAGTGCTGTGGCAGTTATTAGGTCAGATAGTTGACAAACTCAGGAATAAGAGTTTATTTTACTCATGACAAAGCAACTATTGTTCTCTTATAATGACTGAAACATGCACAGCAGTCATGTGATTATATGTAATTTCAGTTAACTTCTCACATTAAGATACTGTATGATTGTTAGATGCAGACAGGAGTAATAGCAAGTACAGTATTTTTACAAAACACCAAATTCATTTTTTTCTTTCGATATATTTTTGAAAGCTCTTTTACTGTTTAACCATTATTGTAACTAACAATTATGCAATTTGTCTGTATTTTATTCTATCACTGTTTCATGTAAAAATCGGCATGAATGTTCCAAATCTTATTTCCTGACACAACTCGAATGATTACAAATACCATGTCAAATATATCAAATTCTAAACAGTTTAAATCTGTCAATAGACAGCAGCTTAGGACACTATAATCACAAGCTTACAGTAGAAACAGCTGTCACAGTGTAAGATGCTGCTCCTAGGGAAGGTAGTTTCCTTTAAATCCACATACACCATTTCCCCTCTATCTTGTCTGGCCTTCCTGACTGAAGTTCCCGAGCAACCTAGTATATTCTTCATGGCCAACAACCTGAGCAGTTGCCAGAACAAACAAGAGAATGGGGGAGGGAGGAACAGAGAGCACGTATGTGTGCTCACGTGAGTGTGTTTAAAATGGAATGGGAAATGAGAAGGGAGATTCAAATGTGACAGATGGTGGCAGCATCCAAGTGCTACCTTGGGGCATAAACCAGATCTTGGTAGCTTCTTGCTGTTCATCAGCTACTTGTTACTTCCTCCTTGAAGGAGTTACTTCACAGTATGCAAGCCTCCCCTTCTGCTTCACAGCAGAGTAAGGCAGTTTAATTTCAATTGTTCTCACGGGTTAAGGGAAAAATCACACTGCTTTACACTGAAGTGGGTGAATACCAACAATTGTTTCTTGTAACTCAGCTGAGTGGTCAGTAAGACCTGATATAACACAGACAGTGGTCAAGACAGTACTGCTTATTTCAGCAGTGTACTTCTGTTCATGCAGAAGCCTACAGAACAGCTATCTGGACAAACCAAACAGATAATCTCTTTCACAGTCATATTCCTGGCAACAGTTTCCAGTATAGATCACAATTATAATTGCAGTAAACTGGTCAAATCAATATATCACAATCAAATCAAATCAAATCAATAATAGATCACAATTAACTTGCAGTAAACTGGTCAAATCAATTAATGCAGAAACACTGTTCCCAGGAATACACAATAGTATTGATCTGACCCTGAAGATTAACAAAAAGAGACAAAGCAGGTCCCTGGGTTGGAGAAAATGTTCTCCACGACCCCACCCACCAAAGACCCAGCTCCAAGGATTTCGGAATCTTCTCTAGTCTATACTAAGGACCTTCAGACACACTCAGCTATAACTGTTTAAAACATTACTTCTTCATTATTGGCTGCAACTATATTAGCAGTTTGATTCAGACCAATAGAGCAGCTTTGGAGAATTATGCACACTTACTGTTTTAGTCTGATTTTAGGAACACTTTCTGTGCATTAATGAGCTTCTTTCACAAGAAAGCCAAACTCTAAGATATGCTGAAACTATGCACCAAATACACGTCAAACATTAATAGCAACATACACCTGAACTAATAAATGGTCCTTCAGACAATCACATACATGGCAGGGATGCTTGGTCCTAAAAGTCGAACTGAATATGGTCCACAACAAAATCCCTAGGCCACATGCAGATTATACATAACCACCTCAGTACCAACTCACTGTCACTGTCCTATGGCACTGAGCTACCTGCTCATGCACATACAGTCACTGTCCTCCTCTTTGTTACAGCTTTCCAAGTAAACAAAATCCAGGAGTTGAGCTCAAAAGTCATCCCTGCTGCAGGTTAATGCAAGCTGCTGATTTGGGACTGATGTAGGTGATGCAGATTCTCACATTCACTTCCATGACTTTGCTGAAGGTTACTATGCTTATAGCAGTAGGGCACGGAATTGTATCCTCACAAATAGATTAGCTAAAGCCTCTGCATCAGTGTGCCTAGATTCCATGCAAAAAGACAAAACCCACCTAACGACTGGTTTCCTGCATGACATGTGGCATTTTGAACATACTTTATGATTAAACCACAGTAAGTCATACATTAAGCGTGGACAGTTCACACAACCTAACTGGTAGAGTCCAGACTGCAGACTGAAACCAGGCATCTAAAAAAACAAACCAAACCCCAACCAAAGTAAAATGAACTTTCCTCTGTTTTTTGTTTGAGGTTTTGTTTATTTGTTTTTGTGGGGTTTTTTTGGGGGGTGGTAGAGTTTGGCCTTTTTTTGGTTGTGTGTGTATATATATATATATTTAAATAATCAATGAGCAGCTTGTAATTGGGGTTTTTTAATCGCAGGAAAAATAAACAGAATTTTATATTATACAAATGCCAACATACTGTGTAAGTACATTTTAATTTTCTTAACTACAGTCTATGATTATTCTTCAAAAAAGCACTATCTCTGCATGCTAGGTGAGTAACTATGTGCTCTGGATCTACCCAGCTTTTCATAGAAATCAGATTATATGTACTTGAAAGACCTCATTTTGAAACATGCAGAGTAGTCTTGCTTGATATTTCTGTGAATTAGTATGTTGCTTAAAGCAACAAAAATAATTTCCATTTTTTTTTTCATTACCAGTTTTCTCTTAGCCACTATTGCCAAGAACTTGTAGTTGCATTTCACTTCCTGATCACAAAAGATTTAGATGCAGCAAAGGACATCACAGATAAGCCATTTTACACTGCTCAGGAGAAACATGTAAACAAATAAATGTTTTCTTGGCAATCCCTATTGAGACTTATGACAAACGATACCACTTCTCTATGTCATCATCATATGTTGTCTAGGCCATCAAGAGACTGGGCAAGAGCAATCACTTATCAACAGAGAAAGTAAAATGAGGTCCTTCCAAAGTTTGGAATAGATTGCATATAGAAAAATATTCCAAATTTTATTCTGGAATCACACATATTGCAGGAATATTTTGACTATGTATTAGTCTCTCACAATAACAGTTGCTTTTTAATGCAGTCTGGGTGCCAGAATATATTACATAAGCCTTTGCTTACACTTTGTACCATATTTCTTGCAAGGATAGTCACTTTGGACATATAATGTTCACTGATGTTCTGACACTGTTCAGTGAAACCTATAAAACACTGAATGCCTAACAAAGACTGTATCAATTCCTGCAGAACTGCAGAGAAGTTTAGATTTCCAAATTAGGCTTCCAAATAAAGACAAAATAATGTGTCTTCTAAGTGGGAACCACGACAACCGTTTCAAGGAGTGGTTGACATTTGAAGTGACTGTTAAAATGAGAGGGCTGTTTGAAAAGGTCTTAAGAATCAAGTTATTTCTATTGTTTTATAACCAAAATGAGGTAGGTCAGTTCTAGCATGAAAGCATTTAAGTATGTACCCTTCAGGATTTACTTCTTGTTTAGTCTCCAGTTTGAGGCTTTACCTCACACATAATTTGCACTCAGAACAAAACACTATTACAGGATTGTCTACAAATCCTACACAAATGGAGGAGGAATGAAGGCATTCTAACAAGAAGTCCCAGTATAAACATACCCACTAAATAAACTGACCAAACACATGGTAGCTACATTTGTGAAAGTTATACTGTCAGTATAACTTCCAGTGGTAGCGTTCAGCTAGAAGAGTGTTATTGAAAAAGCATCCTGAATAAGTATTTTCAAATATTTGGTATTTGGCCCTTTGTTACAAATTAACACGAATATCAGATAAACATACAAAAGCACATATCATCCAGTTCAAAAAAGATGCTTCATGTGAAGACAACTTATCCACTATGGTGAAATGCTAACAGCTTACATTATAAATTTATACAAAGCAATATCTCAGTTTAAAAAACCAAAACATTTAAAATTGTATCTGCTAGGAAACAAGTCAGACAAATAGGACATTATTTCACCAGTACTTAATATCACTGCTGAAAGATGCCAAGTATTTATTAAGAGTTCCAGAAAGCTGAAGAGATTAAAATTTGCACCACAACTTTAACTGGTGTAGTTGAATGATCAAGTGACCTAAAAACATAAAGCTCTACTGTTTTTAATCCAATAACATAGTAACTTAATTTTACAATAAGCTACTCTACATCCCTCAGTGCCTAGGCTGAAAATCATTATTTAATACCTGATGGGCTCTGTGCAGCAGAAGGAGTGGATGTAGAGCTTGCAGTCACTGAATCACAGCGCCCTGTACTCCCACTGCCACTGGAAGGTGATGGTGATGAGACTGGTGATGGATTGTGCTGATTTATACACTGGGCTACAGCAAAGCCTGCAAAACAGGACAATGAATTTTATGAGCTCCTAATAAGCTTGAAAGAGTTAACCTATGAGAAAGAGTAAAAGCAAATATTGCAAAGTGCCACTAATTTCATGTTGTGACCCAGGTGATGCACTCTCTTCCACCTTCATCTCAGAAGCCTGAAAATCTGAATGCATCTTACTGAAAACATACTACAAATGCTGATCAATGAACAAGAAAGTAGAGGTTAAGGGATTCAAAGCCTTTTAAAAAGGTTAAAGCTTAGAGCTTGTACCAACACTGAACACATAAAAAAAAAGTTCAGAAAAAAAAAAAAAAATAAAAACTTCAGAAATTATATTCACGTTCACTGTTGCTCCCCATATGTTGAAGATCCCTGTTTGGGATGACCTGCTAACTCACTTGTGATTAGACTCAACTTTGAACAAGTCAGGATATCACTCATGAGATTAAAACCAGTAACTTGCCCTTTACTGTATCTTCCAATTAGCAGTTGTTTTCCCCATTTGCTCTGATTTTTCAGCTGAATTTCTAACTTTAGAGTTTTCCTAGTTTTCTTCTTAAAGTCAATGGTTTGATCTTCAACCACATTGGTATTACAAAAATGCAGATGAATCAAAACCTTACAACTCCAGCATCTACTAGCATAGTAGCATTCTACCGTTAGAATGCTATGGAATAACCTGCTAGAATTCACAACATGCTCTCAAAGAAAAGTTCATGAACTGTCTTTCCCACACAAGTCCAGTGAAGACAACTACCACCTACACTGTTTATACTTCCTTGATCTTTTACTTTCTTTGGAAGATCGGACGCTGACCTCGGCAACTTTCCTCACTACAACATGCCCATGACAATGTCTCAATTTCATTCGCAAGGCTTTCCTTTGGCAAACATTCCTCCTAGCACTTACAAGCTTTTAGTCATCTCTACAGCTTTTGATAGCAAGCAGCTTTGTAGAAGTTGAAGTGCTTCTTACAGCAAAAGAAGTATCTTCAGTATGGGTTGTATGTCAGATGCCACACACAACTCTGCTGCTTTTGCAGCCCTCCTCACTCTCCCATGGTAAAGTATTAATGCAAAAAGTTTACTTTTTATTGTCAGTCCCCTGAATTATTGAAAGTAGCCATGATGTGCACTGTGAAACACCTAACAATATACTACTTGTTGCCTTCACTGCATAGTGGACACTGAAAAGTATCTGACAATTAGGTATGAGAAAGCAAATTCATCACAAAATTCTTTATTCTTTTATATGAGGAATTTCCTGTGGCACTAGATGGATGATTCACTCATTACAGAGAATGTCCTATATGGGGAATTTGCTGGTGCCATGCAGCAGGCAGCCAGTCAAAACTCAGTTTAAATGGGCTTGTTACAAAAAGCATATTAAGGCTTTAAACCACAGACTTGACAAGTCAGGAAAATGCTAGCAACACATACTGGCAGGTTGTGTTACAACCACAGAATGGATGAATAAGGAAGACACAGAAAAAACCTAACATAGTCCTGTTAATAATCTGATTTAATCTGCAGTTGCACCTCTTACCCTCTACCTCCCATGCTTATACTTATACTAGACTTAAAAGCATGTGCAGAAAACAATGCCACCTGAATTGCTGTAGTACTTGTAACACAGTTTTAGATGGGTGAATGCCACTTTTACCAAGCTTTTACCTTATTTTAAACTACAATTCATTGTGTCCAAGATGAACACCACTTGAAAGAATTAAATGACCACCATAGCAGGAGACATCTATTTTAGTTAAAAAACCAGAAGTTTGGTAAGCAGCTAATTTTTCTATAAATGTAGATAAATCCATATATTTCATTTCAGAAACCAAGCTAATTGATCTTTTACAATCATTTAAACTGAAGTTACACAGTGACGCCTGATTGTCTGCAAAAAGTTAACCACAAACTAAACTACCTCAAACGTGGAAGATTTCTATAGCACTCAGGGCCACCGATACAGTTTTTAATACAACAAATATGCATTGGGTTTCTCATACATACTTCATATTTTGAAATATCAGTTAGGATGGGAAACAAGGAATAATCAATGGACTTGTGACCACAGAAGTGAGACAAAGCTATCTGTTAAAGTGGATGAAACTTCGTTTTGGAACAGTTACTAAAGACATTGGTATAGAAGTGCTAACATCAATATATTTTGTTTCCCTTACAGTGCTGGAAAAAGTTGTACCCATCCAAGACATTCTATATCCACAAAAGATCTGCACTTCAAGGAAGGAGAAATCTTCCACCCTTACCAAAATACTAGAAATAGTAAAAGTAGTAAACAAGGTCTACTGTGACCACCATAGGAAAAGCTGGCCTGATTCAGCAAGATTGCCTGCCTAAAGGTTCTGCAGAACAGCACTCATGGATTCATGTCCTTACACTGAAGCATGTACATATTTTTTTCTCCCAATACAACTGCAGAGGAAGGATTTTGAGTGTGCTACAGGAAGGTAATTTAGATAGTAGGGAAATCTAAGTCTAAATCATTCAACATACTGTAACTGGGGAACTACTGACCAAGAACAAATACTCTAACCAGGAAACTCCTTCCAGAAATATTTACAAAGAAAAGGTGAGCAAAATTAATCGTGGCTATGGGAAGTGGAATAGCACTCCAAAGGTTAGTTACAAATATTTCCTTTCCAGTAGTCATCATCTTGCTTCAACATAATTTTCCATTTAAGATGCAGTAAAGGTGTTACTATAAAAGTATACCTTCCTAATTCCTTGGAGAATATCTTATTTCCATAATCACAACATTTCATAAGGCCGTGTTTCTTTCATAAAATACATATCATTTATCCTTTTGCCATGTTTTACATAACAACAGGAAAATCTACAAAACAGCATCTTTGCAAAGTGCTATTCTGCCTCAGAAACCCTGATGCACTTATTCAAAATTTAAACTTGTAGAGATTGTTTACATTTAAGAAACTCCATTACAACTTCATAAAACTGGAAAATAACTTTTAATGCAAAAAATGGGTTTGCTGCCAAGCAAAAATTTTTACAAAACGAATTGGTCACTTGCAGCAGGTATGGGCAGGAGAGCTTCAAAACTTCAATCAGCATTAAAAAATGGATTAAGTGACATTTTTAGTTTCCACAATTGCTGTGCAATGCCAATATATGACGGCTGTAGCTTTATTCACAGTTCTCACCAATCTAGTATACTTAGCAGAGTAGTTTCAAGTCCAGGGACCAGAGGACTTAATCCTTTGCCATGGCTGATACTCCTTATGCCTTGCCACCACATCCTCATTATGAGTGATACTTTGCTGAGACTGAATTTAATTTGATTGTCCTTTAATGCACAAAGGAGCTCTAATATTAAAGTATGCCACAATTTCTTCCATCAGCTAGAGAAGTCTTTTCTCCAAGTTGAAAGAAATTAGAATAGTTACTGTGGTTCAGCTGGCATGAGAGCGCTAAAGTATATGTCAGCATTAAAACACAAGACTTGAGAATTCTCAGTCTTAGAATGTGCTATTTTGTAGTTTTTTTTTTTTTAACCAAAAAAAATCCTTGTAAATAGTAAACTCCGCAAATGGTAACAGTCAAAGATTGTTTTGAAATCTGTCTCTCACTAAGAAAAGAGTCTAACTAGCAGACCTGCATATTTAACTCTGTTTCAATGGTATTTTTCATTTCTGGCACACAAGCAGTAATTCATATTGCATAAATCAATTGAGTTGTATCTTCTGTAATCTTCGTGCTGTCAAGCTACCTTAATAGGGCACTTCTGCTTGAATACCTCTGCACAGAAATCATTTAGTTCTACATTATTCCGATGATGACAGGAAAATTACTATCTAGTTCATAACCCAGAATTCTGATGATCAGGCAATATAAATATGTTTAAAAAAAGGCCGCAGAGTTAGGTTTTTAAAAGCAGCAGTCATAACTAAATATCAAATTTGAACTGGATCAAAGGATATTAATTAGAAAAGACAAACTGAGGTGATAAGCTGAGTTCGCAGTTATCCTCCAATATTCTTGCACAGAACAAAACCCCTTTCAATATACTTATAGGCTATAAAAGCAACTGTATCCTAGAATTACTGAGCACGGGACACTTCAACTATCTCACACTGGAAGAAACTTAGTACTACTTAAGTAAAGTATCCCAATCTGATGTTCCAAGAGTAGCTATGTTTGACGATGAACAGGAAAGGGTTGATCAGAGTCCCGCAGTACAGTTCCAAAATAACGTGTATATGACATTCAGATCTGCTGAGCAATCTAACATCACAGAATCAGTAACAAGTGCAGATGCCCATCAGCTGTGAATGTCAAGGTCAGGACTTTGATCAAAAGGGTCTGTTTTCTTACTGTGGATGGAGAAGGCAAATAAAAGGTTACACATGTTTCAATAATGCATTCATATTACTAATTTAAAAAATAATCTATGATTTACATCCTAAGAAAAGCACATCATTTTTTACAGAGTATAATATTCTTTTAGAGTGAATAATATTTGACAAAACTAAAATAAATTTTCTTCACATAAATCTGAACAATCTTAAACACTGCTTAAATAACTCTTAGGCTTTGTTTAATTTTCCTATCCCCAAGAAGTGATGCAACTTTATATAGAAATCTCACCTACATTTTCTTTGAAAGGGTTGCAAAGCTATTAAAGACCATTTTTTTCCTCTGGATTTTAAAATTAAGGTAGCTATGCAATGGCTAATATTAATAAAAAGTTTTTTTACAACTTTCCCCCTCCAAATCTTATCATCATCATCATCTTCTAAGATATTAACAATGGAGAAAAGAGTAAGAGATCTATTGATTAATTTTGCTTTCCAAAATACATTTTCTCAGTAGGAAAGCGACCACACTTGTTAAAATATTTAGATGTATGTTTTGCAGGAAACTGTTAAAATTTTCTTTAAGACACACCAAGCATATAAAACTCAGTATACAGCTGGGATTTGAAACTAATATTTGAGTTTGCTTGGGGAGGAAGTGATTATTTACTTTCAATATGAGACCTATGTTCAAATCTGCGTGTTTCTTTGAAAACAATGTAATTATTTACATAAAGATGCTTCAAAAGCATCATACAAATACATAGCTAATATTTACAATGGTGAACAGTACAGCCAACTCAACTATCCCTAAATGCTCTAACACGCTGGCAAAAGGCTTTTACCTAAAATAGACCCTGAAGTATATTGATGGTCATGACTTCATGATGATAAAATTGATCAAGTGAAGGATTTTGCTTCTGTTCTTTTCTGATAAGAACTGCCATTTATCAGGCCACTGGGGATGGCTATCTCATCTCATTGTATTTGCATAACCTGTACTTTTTAAAAAGAGTATTAACAGGGATGTTCTGAAGCATGGCCTGTATATTCTTGTCAGCTTTCATCAGTCTTGCACAAAATTTGGTTTTAAGCTATAACAACCCTCATCCTCTCCCCCCCACATATCAAGCAGTGCTTTCAAAGCATATTTTAATGTTGGACCATGAAACAATAAAGCAAAGTGAAGCACAGTTTAAGTACAATAAGTTAAATGTATGCTCTCTTAGTGAAATATGTAGAGCTTTAGGTAAGCACTACAGCAGAAACTGAACCAGTAAGTGTTCTTGAAAATTCTAAATTCATTAAGAAGAGGAATCAGGGAATTGACCAATAGTAGTACTAGAATTCTTCAGAGTGAAATTTGCAGGAGGGTAGAAAACATTTATATCATTGTCAATTTATTGAAAACCATGCTGGATGTACAGTACTGACAGCTAACATGGTCCTATTAAAAATGTGATTAATCTTCTAAAAATATTGCCAAAACTCTAGCTCTCCTTTAAATCAACAAAACACACCATCATCAAGGGAAATCATAACTTGTTTCTTACAAGTACAACCAAATTAACAGACTTTGAGCTTTGCAGAACTCTTAACCACTTAAAAGCCGTAGCATTATGAATACATGAAGCTAGTAATTTTACTGTACCTTGTTCCATAATTTTTTATTTTACAAGGCAAAAAATCTTCCTCAAAGTAAAAATCACTCCAAGCCTGATTAAGGGATAAACACAAATAGCTTCCCATGAAAATCACTCAGAAGGAAGCCTCATTATTAGGAATTATTATTAGGAATTATTATTATTATTAGGAAGCCTCATTTATTCATTAGTGAAGACAAGGGGAGAAGTAAGAGGCATTTGATAGTTATTTTGTAATCACATGTAAAACATATATCAATTTTTGTTGTATTACTGGCTATCATAAAATGTATTTTAAAAATGCAGCATTTGAAGTACTTCATGTTCTGTGACTGGTTTCTCATACTTGGTATTAAATAAAAGCTTCAGAATACTTTTTTTTTTTGTCTGGATTTGCATGTGCATACAGTGGAAGCCTCCATTTCCTGGAATTCTAAGTAAGTATGTGGTTGTCTGAACAAACTAACACATTGCACTAGCCCCAGTTATCTCCCCCCTTCAAAAAGAGGAGAACTAGTAGATCAAGTCACTTGTTCTGAACACAAACACACTCTTCTTTGAGAAGTTTGATTCTGAAACGGTTAACACTGGCATCTTTTCAAGCACACCTTTTCCATGGAATTAATGTCAAATAATGAAATATATTCTCATCATACAACATACTCTTGAAAAAACCCAACCAGCAATATAAATGCTTTTATGATTCTTGTCCCCCAGGCTCAGGATTCAAGCAAGCTAAGCTCCAATTTAATCCCTAAGGCAGTATACCATCTGGTTTCTAAGTAGGGCATTTGAAGTTTGAATGACATTTAAAGAGAAATGCTGAGTTTTGTGAAATGATTGGCCACTGCATTCTTTTGTGTAATACAGCAAAATTAAGTACTTGCAAGCAGTATGAAATTCAACTTTAAAATGACTCAATCCAAAAGGAGAAAAGTTCACCATCTGGAAAAAAACTCTGCAGAGAAGTCAATTTGTGAAGGAGACATTAAGGAGACAAAACATCAAAAAGCTTATTGATTTAGAATAATTCCTTTAATTTCAATTACAATTTAATGTTTTAAGAGTAGCTGTGGCCCTTTTCTGTCTTGCTAGGTAAACGAAGCAGTGCACAGTATCCCAGCTGTTTTTACAAACTGGCAAGAAAATTATCATAACCAAATTAAAGAACCATGCACAACTGACAGATGTGTTGCATAAATATTGAGTATGCAAAACTAACTGAATTTCTAAAGGAAGGCAAAATATTAAAACATTTCCAGTGTATTTGGAGAAACTGCCACAGATGTATTGCTCACAATGTATCTGGAATACACCCCCAGGTTTCTCTAGGAGTAAATTTTTCCATAAGCCTCATCCTGGAGTTGTGTGTTCAGAAACAGATCACAGTAAGATTTTAATTGCTTATACAAGTTACAGTGCAGCTTTTGCAGATAAAAATCACCAAGCAGAAACTGCTTGATAAGGAATGCTAATCTTACCTGGAACTTTGTCAACAGATGCAAAAACAGAGCGTTGTACTGTAGGATCACTGCTACCACGTCGTGACTGATCATAAAATCTAAATGGAAGGTGTTGGGCTGTAGCTGAAGAGCTGTGTCCAAAACCCATAACAACTTCAGTTGTAGGCTGAACAGGAAGATCCAGGAGTGCTATGTTTAATCACAATTGATAGTTTTTTGTTACTCAAAAATACATAAAAGGAAGAGTAGGTGAAAAAAAAATTTGATAGCTTGCTCAGAATCTTAAGACTAAACCAGATTGTTTAACATAACATGCCCACATTTACCTCTTAATGATGGTTACAATTGCATTGGAAAAGAAGAAACACAACATTTCTGGCAACTTTTTCTACCATTGCTGTCCACACCATATTCACACTAAGGAAGCCTCAGAATACAGTGGAGGAGAAAAAAAATAAGGATTACAGTAAGCTCCTTGTATTAAACAAGCCATAGGAGTAATTTAACAAAACCTCCAAACCTTCTGTTTCTTCCTGTACAAGTAAAGTCATTCATTAGTTACAATTGAACACTGCTGAAAGCCATTTAAAGAGACAATCTGCTTTAAACTGGCAAAAGAATGCCTTTGCATTACCATTCAACATAAAATTTTAATATCAAAATAGACCTGTATTAACCTCAAACTTGCTTTGAATTTTTTTAACATGAAGCAAGCCATAAAAGCATGACATCGCTATTTTGTAAACACAAAGCATAAAACTTCTTAGTTAGCTTCCTACAGAACCATAAGACACTAAAATAACATTAAATCATCTATAATCAGAATAATTCTCTGGCCAACTCAATTTCAATACCAGCTATGACTCTGATTAGTTAATTACTGCTCTTGGACAATCCAAGATAGTCGTTTTCTCATTTGCAAACTTATTTTTCCTTCCTGTATTTCCAAGTTTCCTTTTCTGTACTCATTAATTTATTCAGTTTACTGATAAGCTTCAATTCATTCTTCAATTTATTCAAGTAATATTTTAATCACGTTTTGCTGTTTACTCAAATTAACTCTCCTTCATCTTTACGCATGCAAGGCCTCCAAACACAGAAAACTAGCTGCTGATACTCCACTTAAGATTTTGGATTGCTCATCACCACCACATCCAAGCATTATCACCAACATCATCAGGACTCCATCCAACTCGGGACTCAGGCAAGCTGAGCTCCAATTTTGTCCTAAGGCAGTAGAACATCTGCTTTTTAAGTAGGGCCTTTGAATTTTGAATCACTGAATCACAATTAAAGAGAAATGCTGAGTTTTGTGAAATGGTTGGCAACTAGGGGTAACACACAATTCCTTCTTTTTCATCCTTTCTTTGGTGTGTCTATCATTAAATATGAAAACACATATTTTACTCCAATAAAATCTATTGCTTGGAAACTAGACGCTGGTTTACAGTTTTCTATGGCACACTACTAAGATTTTTCTAACACATCCTTATGTTACAGAGTGACTTGCTATGACATACAAGTCTTGTTTCTCAGAATCATTTCAAAATAGCTATTCACCTGCTATTCTCTGCATTTTCATACGACGAGCTTGGATACGGCCTTTTGCAAGACGTTGTTTTGCAATAATGCAGCGAATGTGATCAGAAAAAATAAATGTAGCTTGAAGGATAGGGAAGGGCTTAGAATGAGGACTTGAGGCAGGCTTATGAATTATTATGTTCAGAGCTCTGCTGTCATCCTCTACTCCCGTCACCTGCATATCCTAAAGAGAAACAGAAGGCAAGTAGCTAATGAAAAAGTTAACATTTTTAAACTACAAATCAACATTGAAAAAAAAAAAATTAAAAAACCCAACAACAACAACAACAACAACAAACAACCCATAAAAAAACATTTAAAAAACCCCATGGACCACATGCTCCACTAAAGCTCTTAAAAAAGGTTTCCATGTTTAAAAATGGGACTATGCAAGTTGTACAATGTTGGATTTAATTGTTCAGAAATTGGTACTCAGAGATTAAGTCAGTTTAAAACTCAATTAAGTTGTCTGAGCATAGCGAATTTTCAGGAAATAAAGTGTGGGCTAAGGCATGAAAGAAACATAAATGAGAGAAACTCCTTAAAGGTTCTGAAATCAATTGGATAAACACGGATCTTTTTGAAGTTACAACCTGTCACCTTCCCTACCCGTGTAGGAATAGGAAAACTGTAGGTGAGTTCATTACTGTGGCACTTAAGGAAAGTGCTTGGGGCTCAATCCTACTTGTATATGATTTCAGTGTTCAAACGAACAGAGCCCAATATATATTGGGGAAGTTACCTCATTTTCAAGTGGCCTCTAGTTAGCTATGAAATTTCTTCAGAAAACCACAAATAGTTTAAAAGGCAGGAACTAGGAAAAACACTAGTAACAGAAGAAACAAGTAAGCATGGTACAGAGCTTAAACATGTAAGCCAGTATTGGTATTACTGTTTTTCCAACAAATGTAGATGTTCAGTAATCACCCAGATTAAAACTTCTCTTACCTGCAAAAGGCCAGCAAACTTGACTACTCCCCATCCAAGTCTGGCAACATCTGGCTCAACCAAACTCATCTGGTAAATATCCACAGCCAGGAATCTTTGAACTTGACCCCCATCCTTTGTTATGACCGTACAAGCAATGAGATCACTATTATCTGAGGGAAGAAAAAAAAGTTACATAGCTACTGAAGTTAAAGATTGTGGGTTTTGGTTGTTTTATGTAACATAAAATATTCAAAGTGTAATCATCTTTACAACACATGTTTAAAGTTATTCAAGGGTTTTGTTTGGTTTGGTTTATTGGGGGACAGGGGGGATGCTTCGTTTTTTTTAACATATGTATTTTGCATTTCCTTACCGTATTTATATTTACATAGAAAGGGCAGGAAATATTTTAACAGGAGTGGTTCAGATATCTTACAAGCTACGTGTAAGATGTATATTAAATGCACTCTGCTTTCTCTTACCACCTGCATTACTGTTTAGTATAATATGTCACTTCATTTCAGGGGTGACATTGCAGCAGTGTTGATTTCTCTAAGTGGAAGTCTCAAAAAGTCTTGTCAAAAGACCAGAGATGCAGTCCTATGCCACTGCAGGCAACGACATCTACCTCACGATAAACTTAGGCTCCATTCTGACAAGAGCTACATTTCTACAGGTCTGAAAAGTGACTATTCTGACTGTTGGAAGCCTTTCAACTTCAAGGCTATATGGACTCTCCAGGTAAACTGTTTCAGGTTTTTGGCAATATCTGTTAAATTAGGTGACATTTTTCCCATTATCCACCCATTTTATTAATTTATATTGAATAAACATATTATCTCTTAACCATTACTCTAGGACCCCCTCAAACAAGCCTGAAAATACAGATCTCAAGAAGTAAATACACCAAATACACCATTCCCTTGATCCTCCTGCATCTCCTCACTGCACCTGTTCCAGTTCAAACCCATCATTTTTAAAAAGTGTTTAAATCACCTTCTTTACACCAGCGGAAGTCTACTCAGCACCCCATAAACTAGCACTGACACCTCCTAGCAAATATTTGCTAAACTTACTAGAGTTGTTTTTACCTTTGCTTCAAATTCATTTTTTCATTCATATACTTAATACACACAGATCTCTCCTCTCTCTTATCTAGTGCAATTTATTACAAGTAAAACATTCTGTGAACATGCATGCTGTCCTACCAAGTTAATGATTTTTGCAATTCTTGATGGTACTCCACATAATCTGATGGATGTAGCCAGCTAGGCTGCAGCACTTCTATTTTCTGCGATAGTTTTGACTGGGTTTTGGGTTTGTCTGGGTTTGGGGTTTTTTTTGTGTTGGTTTTGGTTTGTGGTTTTTTAGGATATAAACTATCCAACTTGAAAGCAATGAGTTCCATATTTTGCTTCTACCTTATCCATGATTCTTCAACACACTCATTCTCCTTAGCACTCTCATTCCTTAGTGTTGCTAAGGTATTGATAGACTCAGCAGTTTGGAGTTATTAATTCAAATAGCTTTTCCGAAAATGAGGGTTCAGTATAGGCATCAGGTGCTATTAAGATGTATGAGGCTTTTTTTCCCTCCTATTCCATGTGCACATACTATTTTTAAGGATGCTGTATTTTTAGACATGTGTCTATCAGTTTGATAAATGTGTCATTTACAGTAAGGCAAGTATCTTTCAATAAGGCTGCCTTCTTATTCAGATTTTTTATATTTATCTGAAGGGAGCTATTCTGGCACAGAGAATTCAATGTATCTCTAATACTTACAGCCATATCTCCATACTGAACACTGATGTTAGGTGCTCTTGTACCTGAAACCCAGCTGTAGTATTTTTCACGTTATTTACACAATGCATTAAAAAGAATCCTGCTAAATTTCAACTCTACATCCGGTATCCAAATTAAAACAATGAAAAAATATCTGACTACTATTTTTCTCCTCTAGTTTCCCACGGAATAAGCTAACTCTAAAAATAAAAACTAGAAGAATTAGCTAAACGGATAGGAATGAGACTGCAGGTTATATAAAACAGTAAAACTTAAATTTACTTATCCAAACACCTAAACAAGTAGTTAAGTAACAAGCACTGTATTTCATACTAGAAACACCTGTGGGATAGATATAAGCTACAAGTGGAAGCATACACAGCTCTTTGCAGGGCAGGTCATACAGCTAGGGACAACAGCCACAAATTATGGTTTGGGAGGCGGAGAAAATTTTTTTGTGTGTAATACAGCACAGCAGGATATCCAGAAAGGTTGTGGGATTCCTATCACCAAAGGTTTTCATGTTTCAAAAAACCAAAACAGTCCTTCCAAAAATCAACCTCCTATCTGCCCCCAAGCCCCCCTCCACCCCAGTGAAGACGTCCCTTCCAACTAACATTTCTGTGATTCTACCAATTACCCTTCACCAGAAGAATCCATTCAAAATTGAGTGGTAGGAGAGAAAGGGAAGAAAAGTGGAACCCTAATACAATTAAAAGAGGATAATTAATGCTAATCCAGTGTGAATTTAGAGTAAGCTTTTGAACTTTGAGAAAACAAGTTTAATCAATAAATACAACACTGCTACTTTTCTGCAATACATACAGGACGTGATTCATGAGGATTGATTGCTATTACCTTCTCATATGCCCTGGAAGGCTCAAGAAATCTATACAGGATTGGCAAGTATTAATATAGGAGCCTATGGGAGATTTATTTCATTTTAAAGAAACTGAGACACCAGGTAGTAAACCACAGGAGACCTAAAATGGCAATGTAGGTTATGTTTAGCCAAAATAATCCTACTCCAGTATTATTGTACCAATTACATGCTAATAATATTCTAAAACAATAAAAGATTATATATACATTAAATGCATCAAAAGCTCCATCTAAATTTTTGATCCAAAAGTGTATCTGTATTCATATATATTTTACACATACACATCTAGAAGTGGTAACAGAGGTATAGATCCAATACATCCCTCCAGAAATTACTAATACCTAAATTATTCCCCCTTTTTGTTTATAACTGGAAAGCTTAAAGTTATTATCAGTGTTTCTACATCATGGGAAAACAGGAATAATGCAAGTGTCCTTTATTCTGAACTGCTCTGTGAATTTAAGCATTAAACACCTGAACATATTTGATTGTTTTCAAATGTGCAATGTTATGTACATCAGGGAATGAAAAACAGAGAAAGAACTATAGCCAGGATTTAAATTCTCTCAGAGATGTGGAATTACAGTTGATAACAAAGTGAATGTATTCTACAATAAAATGGCAGACTTGATCTCTGAATGAACAATGGGGTAATACCTCTGCTTTACACTGGTGTATTGCTGGGCCAGCTGAGGTACACACGGTTTTAAGGAAGCAGGCTGAAAGACACTGGCAAGACCACCATAACACACACTGTCATGAGAATTAAAAATACATATTTTTTTAAAGCAAAAAGCATAATAATTCAACTAATTTAGCTTAAAGAATACCTGGGAGGCAGGAAGACTTTAATTCATAATAAATAGTACAAACAGCTAAGAAATTTAACATTGGGCCAAGGCAAATGACAAAAGCTACAAATGGCAGCAGTTCCACGGTGAAAAAGAATTGACTGATGAAACTAAACAACTGGTAGTCTGGTCCTTCATGGGACAAAGTTTCTAATCAAGAATTAATGTTTTTCTAGGAATACACTTTGGTTCAAACAGAACTATCTTCAGGGAAGTCATCTGTAATGCACAGGACATACGCAATTTTTTTTCCAAGCCATAAAACCAGAATAAAATGAGAAAACCCCCATGAATATAGCTATTAACTGAGAAGGAATTAATTCTCAAACAGTGGATATGACTAAACAAGGATGTGCTTACTACGTTGGCCTATCCTCTATACTGCATAAACTCTTTTTGAAGCGGTTTCCAATAAAAAGCATAAAGTGTTATCAGTGTTAATGAGTCCTTAAGGCTTTCAGCATTTACAGATGTGTTTCAAAACAGGACTCCGGAACATGTCTAGCTACTTCTAAAATTGGGACCCTTTGTTTATTATTGCCTCTTTCATTCTTTAATCCAGTTAGTCAGTCAACCTGAATTCCTGGAATAGCCCTTTTCTTCTCAGGATGTGAAGAAACAGGATTTTGACCTCTCCAAATACATAAGGTGAGATTGTTGAATTTTGCAGATAATCTGTTGGGAGATTCTCAGCATATAGGCCACAACACCAAATTGAGTTGTGAAATTCTTAAATACTTGGTTTTGTTCAGTATTTATACACTTTTAGTGCAACAGCAAGCAGATCAAAATACTTGGAATTACAAAAATGCAAGTACTTAAGGTCTCAAAGGGCAGAAGCTGTTTCCCAGATCAGAAACTTTTCATTTTAGATGTGACAAAAACTTAATGTATTACTGTAAATGTTTATCAAAGAACAGAAAGGAAAATTACTCATTTATTAGGCAACTGTTACAGGCATCTTTTGAGTTTATACAACTGAATGTACCCCATTTACATGGCTGTTTCTAGTTCACAGCTGCTGAAGGGTCACAAGCTATAGTCACACTTTATGACAAAAACAGAAGAGAAAGTGTGGTTAAACACATTTCCAGTGAACTGATCTGAGAATACTTACAGCTATGCTATGAAAACAGTTACAGATACCCAACCACATTTAGATGAAAGAATTTCAAGCCCAGTAAACTTCAGTACTATTGAAATTTGATCTGGGGATTAAAATGAACCACAGGCGGATTGGCTCACTGATGTGACACTGCTGCAAAAAAGTAGTGGCATTTTTGCGATTAAACAGGAATGCTTAATTTTTCCTCATGCAAAATGAAGTTTGTAACCAGTTTGGGGACTACACCTCCAAGACATGGATTCAAGATTTCTCTGGATTTTCTCCAAGAAAAATATAACTTTTAAGAAACACAACCTAGGAAGAAGAGTTCAGAGACTTCAGCTCCTTGAAGTGAAGAAGATTTAAATTAGGTGAAAATACTGCATCAACACAGGCAACTATTTGCCTGGAAAGACTGTATTATATGAAGTCTTTACAAAGACAACAGCTACTTTAGGAGATGGTCTAAATGTACCTGACCTGCCTCAGGACTTTAGTAATTTTATAATTTACAGTCATCACAATTCTAGAAGTCATCTACAGACATTAAAAGCTCTTAGAGAAAACTTTTAGAACTTTCTGTGCATAGCTGGCAGTCCAAGACAAAGAGTAGGCTGCAGATAGTTAATGCACCACCTCCCACTCTACATAAAGAGCTTTTCCCAGCACCATGTAGCCCATTTGGTACAATATTCTGCTTTACTACTTACTATGACAGCCTTCAATTGCAAAGAACTTATTGCTTGAATTGTCTCAAGATTGTCACAGGTACCAAGTTGTTAAATACAACTCTAGCATTTGCTCCTACAAGGCCTGTGTATTTAAAAGTATTTCATGCCAGTACTTAAGTCTAAAAGAGACAAGATCAGTAGCACAAGTAAAACATTAAATAATTAACCATTAGCAGACAAACAAAACAGTCCAATTAAGCTCTTTTACATTATCACCAATATATGTATATGATTTAGGCACCACACATACTACAGATGAGTTATGCCACAAAGTCCAGAAAAAGTATTGCCTCCTGATGTTGTTCAGGAACAAGTGGATGTTGGCATTTAGGAAGAATATCTGCTGGAATTTCTTATAAAAGATGGGATTTCCTCTCAGATGCTTATCAACTTTTAAGCATACTGAACATATTCCACCTTCTTGTACCATGTGTGCTAATACTCACCTACTAGTGTAGGATAGCAAAAAAATTTAGTTGTATCAAGAAACCTTCACACTCATCTCGGTTTTGTGACTATCTGGAAAATCCTCAAGACTAGTGTTTACTAACACCTACAGTGATGCAGGAAGACAAAACCAGATACGATATTCTCTTCTACAAATCATAAACCTAGAATGACTACCTATTTCTGCTCAAATTGCATTTTTCTTAACGTAAGTGTATACATAATTCTTTCACATATATGTGTGTGTGTATAAAAACCAGATGCCTTTAAAAAGGTGGGGTTTTTTGTCTATTACATGCATTATAAAAATAGTAGAGAAGTATACAGGGAAATAAGCTGTCATTTCAATTTATCTAAACCCCACATGATTCTGCAAAAAATGAGAACTGGTAAAAAAGTTCATTTTCAGCTTGTAATGAGTATCTGGATTTTAACACTGGCATAAAGTTCAGAGAGATCAGTTTTCAAATCAATAAATCCAATTCACTGATGTTTGCTTTGCCATTATGAAAACAATGTCAAAAGCGAAGCATCTAGTTGTGACATTAGGGACAGAAAAAAAAAAACTGCAATGCATATAAACTTCAGTGCCTGAGGGATGACAACACTGAACTGAACAAGCTCTAGACTGATTATGTTATTTTGCTGTTATTGTAGTCAGACACCAGAGGGAAAGACTCTGTGCAAGAGAAATCACACTTGACAAATCTCTCAAGCTGGACAGAATCTAATGAATTCCTGAATATGACATTCCAGAGAGCAAAGAAGAAAAACTTCTGAGGAGAAAACTTTTCTGAGAGGAAGTATCTGCAGAAGCATGAGGAACAAAGACTTTGTTTGACATGCAGGTCTTCATAACAGGAGAGTAGCCTGGAACAGTTAATTTTTTATCAGGAAAAGTACGCTTGACTTCTCTGAAATAGTTTCTTTTTAAGCCAATACATCACTTTTACAGTAATAAGGAAATGCTACTCATTCACCTCCGAAAAAAAAGCTTAGTAACTGTATACGCTAAATCCTCCAAAGCACCTGTTGAACTTGGAAAATCCTTGTACTTCACTCAGAGAAGTGTCAGTACATAGGAAATCAGGGGAATGGAAATCAGTGTGTTAAACAGCATTACCCTTCACAGACTAGGCAACTGAAAGACTATGCAGAAGCATTTGCACCAAGCATGCAAAAAATCAAGCATCTATCTAGGTGTTCCCAGGAAGTACATTTGGTTGAAATCAGAGGACATATCTCTGGTCATACACCTGCACTACATTCTGGCTTACTCCCTTTTCCTCAAATACAATAACATACTTAGGAATGAGATACACAAACCCCAAACATCAGTACTTTGGAAAGAAAACTAAACAAAAATCTCTGTTATCATACTTAACCTAGTCTTGAAATTAAGTTATTTTCAAATATTCATAAGAATTAAAAGCTAAAAATTTCAGTGTTATCTACCCATAGTGAAATCTCTTACTAAATTATGGAAGGAAGCTTTCATTTGTCTGGTCAGTTTACATTAAAATTAAATGCTACTTATGCAAGTAAGCTGAACTGGATAAGGACTCAACAGGTAAGTTATATTCCTTGAAAGATTATTTAATAGAAGAAAAATTTATATCAAAGAATCATCTGGGTTGGAAAAGACCCTGAAGATCATCCAGTCCAACCATTAACCCAACACTGACAGTTCCCAACTCCACCAGATCCCTCAGCGCTGGGTCAACCCGACTCTTAAACCCCTCCAGGGATGGGGACTCCCCCCCTGCCCTGGGCAGCCCAGCCCAACGCCTGACAACCCGTTCTGGAAAGAAATGCTTCCTAATATCCAGTCTAAACCTTCCCTGGCGCAGCCTGAGGCCATTCCCTCTTGTCCTATCGTTTGTTCCTTGGTTAAAGAGACTCATCCCCCCTCTCTGCACCCTCCTGTCAGGGAGCTGCAGAGGGCGATGAGGTCTTCCCTCAGCTTCCTCTTCTCCAGACTAAACCCCCCAGTTCCCTCAGCCGCTCCCCAGCAGACCTGTGCTCCAGACCCTGCACCAGCTCCGTTGCCCTTCTCTGGACACGCTCGAGTCATTCAATGGCCTTTGTGTAGTGAGGGGCCCAAAACTGAACACAGTAACTGAGGTGCGGCCTCACCAGTGCCGAGCACAGGGGTGACATCCCTTCCCTGTCCCTGCTGGCCATGCTATTGCTGATACAAGCCAGGATACCACTGGCCTTCTTGGCCACCTGGGCACACTCCTGGCCTATGATGAAAATCTCCTTTTAACATCTACAAATACCTGGGGGGGG
>NW_020799118.1:3779985-3819305 GCF_003259725.1 Athene cunicularia | reverse complement strand
GGGGGGGGGGGGGGGAGCAAAGAAGTTGAAGCCATTAGTGTCCAGTAACAAGATAAGAAGCACTGAGCACAGATTGGAAATACAGAAATTCCATGAAAACACCGGGGGGGTGTGAGAAACAACAAGAACTCACAAACCTTTTTTATTTTGAAGGTGGTCAAACACTGAAATAGGTTGCCCAGCAATCTCTGTCCCTGATGATATGTAAAACCTGACTAGGGAGGGCTGTGGGCAACTTGCTCCAGCTGATCCTGTTTGGAGCAGGGAGTCAGACTAGATGATCTCCTGAGGTTCCTTCCAACCTTAATTATTCTATGACAACTATTCCGCAAATCTTATTTTAAAAAATTGTTGACTATGATGGCCTTTATAAAACATGTATATTTGGTAGAGACAAGACTGAACAAGACAGCTATAATGTTTTTTTTTTCAGTTTTAGCAAAGAAATAACGGTTTTAAATGAATCATCACTTACTTCTTGGCCACAGCATTTAAAACTTTGTCACTAACAGATCAGCAGCCTGAAACCAAGCACTGAGGCTAATATGAGCTGCCAGTGAATTTCACACGAACAGTGAGCTGCTGAATAAGATTAAAGAAGCCACCTACATGAGACACAAACTCACATGCAGTCTAAGGCAGGCCGTTACCACATAATATGTGAGTGCTTCAAAACTACTCACAGTAAAAGTAACAGTAGATATTATTCAGGTGGCAGCATACCCAGTAATATGGAATGAACCTTCTGTGGAATACCTGACTCATTTCTAAATGTACAGTCATATATAGTGCTGACAACCTTGCAACTACACTTAAAGGTTTACAATGAACACGTGCATCAAAATATTAAAATGCGTCCTTATACTTTAGCATTTCTCATCAAGCTCCCATAAAACACCAGCACTGTATTGTATTCAGGTGAGTTTCACAGGATTTCTCAAAATCAAAACAGTATTGAAATAATTACTGGACCTTGTTAACATCTACTTCTTGACACTCTACATATATGAATAAGCATAACCACTGGAAGCATCTCAATGTTTCAAAAAACCTATAAAGCATTGTAATAACACAGATTGATGAAAATTTGTTAGATTGAAAATATCTCCAAAGTCATAATTAAAAAAACTGCACACAATTACAGCTTTTTGGGTCATGTTTTGCCAACTGCTAAGTCTCTTCCCAAGATATGGCACCTATGCTGTGGCATGTATCCCATATGCTTTATGTCAAAATGCTGATAATTTCTTGTCTCTCTTGGGCAAAAGACTTGAACTGGAAGCTGTCTTTATGCTACCACACGCTAGAACTTCATCACTGTACTACCTCAGTTCAGGTAGTTTAAGTATCAATAGCAGCAGTAAGCAGTTTAGAAAGCGTTACAACTGAAATACAGGAACTGATGCACATGTAAATGGGGACCTTCACTCAAACGTCCCAGTGAACGCACAGTATTCGCTAGTAGCCTTAAAAATATTAAAATTAAAAAGCAAAATCACAAAACAGTTTGATGACTTTGAACAAAAGTGTGGTGATAGATGGGAAGAAAGGATGGAGAAAAAAAGTAAATGTCCCAAGGAAATGGTTAAAAAAATACCCAAACCAGAGCAAAACAGGGAAAAACCAGCTAACACCAACCCTGTAATCATGTACACTCAACAAGTGACTTGTTAAAACGAAATAGTATCTATTTGCTGTGAGGATCAGATCCAAATATCTGTATCTGTGCTACACAGTATTATTTTAGCAATTTACTGACAAGAAAAGCTCCTCCCAAGGAAACACTTGAAACATGATCATGTTTGTGCACACAGTGACACTTCTTTGGAACAAGTCTAACACCTGTCAGCTTGATTTGAAGATGAAATAATTCTATGCATTTCTAGCTAAACAGGAAAGAAAAGTCTTCTGAAGCCACTATATGAAACTCCCTATCAGGCACTAATTGTTCAATTGAGATTCTGGCTCAAAGACAGGATATGAGAAAACTCAACAGGAAGGGTGTTTGGTTTTTTTTTACAGCCTTTTTCCAATTTATTTTAGTTTTTGGAAATAGGCTAGAACTCCATTGAAAATTTTTAGATCCCACACTGACTCACTCCCTCTTCAGATAGCCCACTACTGGTGAAAACAGCCTGTAAGCAATGTGTTTAACTCAACTTCTGTAACTCTGCCAGCTGTAGAGATCTTTGTTTCCTAATAAATGCTGGAGTATATGGAAAGAGTCATAGGCAAAAAAACCTACGGCTGTAATTACATACTGTGGTCCCAAAATAAAGTCTAAAACCTTCTGTAAAAAGATCAAAAAGCAATGACTATGCTAAAGCACAGAACTACCATCATTACGTGGATACTCTGTATTTAACTTAAATAGGTAACAGCAGCACACAAGGAACAGATACAACTGTAATACTCTTCAATTGTGTAACAGTTCTTACCACAATTCATGCTGTTCTGTTACTATCTGCACTAGACATTGACTAAAAAGTATCTCAGGAGTATACCTGGAGCTACCAAAACATCTCTGCAAAAGGTTCAAGTTTAACTCTGATGTAATCTAGAACAGCTTTCCATCTGTCCACAGAATATAAACATACATTTGTGCATTCAGCCATTCTGAAAGTCCTGTATCAATCCTTCTGTCTTCTGATTTGTGTCACACTGAAAACTGATGTCATAGTTAAAACCAACTTGGTAAAAAAACCTGTAATCTTAATTCTTAATTAAAGTTTTTAATTAAAAAAAAAAAACCAAAACAGCTTAAGTTACACACTAGATTTCATCTTATGTAAGGGTCTCTAGAGCACCAGAATGTAGGTTCCATGTGTAGGGCAATGGAACCTATTTTTCTTCTCTACTTATACACACACACATGTGCAAACACATATGAATATACACACATACGAACAAATAATGGCTTCATGCACATGCCTGCAAGTACCACACAACCAGCCATTCAGGACCACTGTTGCCTCAGTTCATATTGGTTAGTATAAATTCATATTTTATGTTAATGACTATAAAGTTAAGGACTATAATATGCCATAAAGCATCAAATGAGTTTAAATCTAAAGGGTGATGTTCTAAATCAACAAATCTTTTGTTCAGAAAATTTTAGAACGCTTTATTCAAATTGAAACAGATAATTTTCAGGCTAATAGTTTTTTGGTTTTGTTTTTGTTTTTTACATCCTTTCTATATCTATATATAGACTCTTTTAAACATTTATATCCAGCATCCCATGCTGGAAAAAGGAAACAACCTTGGACACCATTAAATATACAGAGCATGGACTGCTATTTTAGCAATTACTCTGACATTATATGGATATGTAATAAAAATTACAAACGATTATGCATAGCAGAGTGAAGTATTAATAATCTATGGTTTAAACTACATGTTCCAAGAAAAGTGTACCTATTATTCTGTGTAAAAGCAACTGCCTTAGAAATGAAAAAGCCATGAAGACGACGACACCTGCAATGAACTGCACAACACCTGTGGTGCAGTCAACTAAATTTTATATTGAGAGCAATCAGTGTATCTCTGGGCTAACAGATAAGCAAGGACGAAAGGCAGGTATTCATTTTTTGAAGGGTGAAGAGGAGGAATAAGTCACATTTGGAAATAGTATTTCAATCAGATCTACCTTTTGTTCAGTATGTTCTGAAAAACTAACAACAATTAATTTAAGAAAAAGTACTTTTTTTCCCCTGTAGAAGCTGATTCATTATTTCATTCTACCCTCTGGAAAAAAAGGCAACATTACAATAAATACCCAATTCATTTGAAACAGGAAACAGTTAATTTTATATTACTAATCCTTTAGCAAGGAATAGCAAGTAACAACATCCTGTGCTGTGCATTCTCTTTGGGAAAGTTTTTTGGGAATGACCAAAAGAGATGAGTTTGCATTATGCTCATTCATACATTTTCAATATTGCAGACAAATATATTTTCTAAAAATTAAATGTAATTAATTTTTAAGAATTTGAAATAATTTGTTTAAGGTTTAATCTGGATTATATCCATTAAACTACTGCACAGCAGCTCTGATATCATAAAACTTTTGCTCAGCTCACTTGTTTTCAGTGTTTTCCCTTCAGTCAGACAATTAATATTCTTGATGGACAACAAGATCTCTAAGATAGTGGACATAATCCTGTAACATCTAAGGCAAATTGGGCAACTGTTTTTTCAGTTGAAGTAAAATCAACAATACATAAACACAGAGAATAAAAAAATGAACACCTGAAGCACCAAGCTGTTTTTTCCCCTCTTTTTGTGAGAAAAAGAACCTGCAAAAATTAAACCCCTAGCAAATACATCCTCTCTAAATCAGCAACCGCATGCCCTCTAAAGTTTATGAATGGTACCTGCAAGTTCTTAATGAGACAACTGCCTGAAAAGTTAACGTGTCAGCTAACACCAATATGTAAATTCTTCTTGATTACAAGAAATGGAATTAATAGTATTTATATCATCATGCACTTCCTTTCAAATTCTAGCCTTCTCTACATATTTTAAACAAAAAGAAAATGTCTCACACTAACATAAGATTAAGTTAAAATATGACAAGTTACTGTTTCTTAAACAATGTGACTGCTGGAGACAGTAGACAGTAAAACTACAGTTTTATGACTTAGGCCAGCGTTACTCTAGAAGTTGTACTGTTTAGTAACACATAAGGTCATCTAGAGATGTATATTTTGATGTTAAATGAACACAGGTATATTGAATTTGCAGACAAATAGCATACTTCATGACTCTATTCCTTCCAATTTTTTTTGTTTCTTCAGTATGGAGAGTGCAGTAGTATTCTATGATGCTGCAGAAAGAAGGCATTGTGCCTTTCACTTCAGAAGTACTACTGACTATCACAAGGTCATTCTGGACATTACAGACTGATTCCCCTTGGGAACAGCTTCCCAGGGAGTAAAAGCTTCCATAGGCTAGCTTTAAAATGACAGAAGAGATGTGAAGTAACTCCAGGACAGGATGGGGATATGATGACAAGTAAACCCCAGTATCAGTAAAACAGTACAGTGTAGCTGTTGCAAGTAAATACCTCCAGTCTCTTAAGGTTCATGAATGGTTTAAGTGCATTTTGAATAGGTGAAAGCAAAACAGAAGAAAATCCTCCTAGGATCAGTTCATTTAGAAAACTAACATACCAGGAAACCTGATGAAGGACTCTAAATCCTTTATGTGCTCATATTCAAACCCTGGAATATTTACTAACAGTCTTATTAAAAAAACCCCACAAACCCACAAGAAGTGTTCCAAATCCAAATCTTAATACATTTTTGGTAGTCAATTAAACAAGCAAGATAACTATTTGGGGTTTTTACTTCAAAAAAAAAACCAAAACCAAAACTAGCAAATTTTCCATGTCACAGACTATTTGGGAAATTGAGGGACTACTTACTCAAGTCAAGAACATCATCTGTCTTTATCAGACCTTCCTCCCTTGTCAGTGGTAACTGAGTTTCTGGCTCATCTCGCAAGTGCAGTGATAGTGAACGGAGCATAAAGAAAACTCTGATCGCCTTGAGAAATTAAAAAAAGAATTATTAAAATACTGCTGCACTCAATACTACGTATTTTAACAGAATCTTACAAACATATACTCACTTTTACAACCCCTGAGTTTACTGTCATGCAATAAATCTACTTTTAAAATAAAGTAGAATGCAATTTCAAAACTGGTTAAAGAAGGCTATGAAGGAAGTTGAAACACGCTATTTATTTTCAACGAAGTAGAAGCAGCAGAGCTTTTATCCCACTGGCACACTTACACAGCTTGTGACTGACAGGCAAATGATTATAGGAGCTGTTTAAGTAAAAACAACGATCTTGGATTTTTTTTTAAATCATTACTTTAAGACTGATTGCATTTGCAATACCCATAAATCACAGACAACTACACAACCAACCTTCAGAGACCCTCACATTCTGAACTTGAAGTAATAACTTTTCTGGCTTAGTCTAGCTAAGTTGTCTACAAGTTCGAGAGAAAACTGGGGATTTTTGAGTTTTAAAATTGCTGTGTTCATCAAAACTAACCACGTGCCATACAGCATTCTCAGAGAACTTTGTCTATATTCTCAGAAGGTCTACATCAGTGCAAAGGCCCAAGAAACATTCAACAGCTGCTCTGTGAAATTAATATTCTTGTTTTGATTTAAAAGTTAATGACATATGGTATGCAAAGACTAGATATAAAGCCGAAGAACAAACATAATTTTATTAGCCACATTTTGAATGGCACCATTTATAAACCTCTTCCACTACAAGTACTGTATTTTCTGTACAGCAAATGAAAAAAATCATTTTTTATTACTTCCGGTGTTTTGTTTTTTAGAATAGTTTCCTACATAGTAATTCTGTGGCATACCGTAAGGCAGCAGTTCATTTACAGTAAAAGCACTGAATACATGGAACAGCTGCAGTGCCCAGGAACTCCCAGATTGCAGGAAGTATTAGGAAAAACAAATCTACACTGTTTTAGGGCAAACCCCTTCACCCCTCTGTTCTTAACATCAACAGAACTGTGGCTCCTGTGAACTAGAAATGTGAGTGTTTGGCCAGCTATCATAGTGGTGGTGCTTTCAGAAACTTCTGGAAGAACAGGGATGAAGAGAGGAACATCATATATCTGGCTCTTCCGTGAATTGATGCCAGAGCAGATGAATTCAGTATGCTGTTGAAATTTAAGAGGGCAATATGATTACTTGGAGCAAAGAATGTCAAATATATCTACCAAAATAAGATATTAAAACTACCTTATGAATAAGAGGAATGTCACTTTATAATGGGAGATGGCCTCTCTCATTTAGGCAGATTGCATTCTAACGTATTGTGGATTTACTGAAATTAAATAGGATTACCACAAAGCAGTTCTAATACTGGATGCCTCAAGAAGAATTCATGGTATTGGGTTTAAAAGTTTCCAAATTCAATCAAGAACAGCAATATCCTTGCATTTTTGATAACCCAGAAGTCAAACCCAATAGTTGGGATGTTTGTTTTTTTGGTGTTTTTTTGTTTGTTTTTTTTTTTTTTTTTAAATTCAGAGGACAGCCATCACTCAGCCTGCTTTCACTTATTTTCCCCTCAATCCTCTTTGCCTCTGAGACAGTATTAATTTTCCTCACATAAATTCCTTATAGAACTAATGTCATTCATCTCCAAACATGTAATCACATTTACTGCAGAATAATCTACAGGAGTAGGATAGCAAATTAGAACTTTAGCCTTTGCAAGAAAAGAAAAACACCAAACCAATCAGGAACATCAGATGAAAAGGGAACTACATTCTGCTTCCTACAATACTGATAGCCTTCATTTTGCTATATCAATATAATCCCCAAAGCATGTGATTTGTGACTTCCCGTAACATTTTATTAGATCTCAATAAAACAGCTGAGTTCAGTGGCCTACAATTTTTTTTTCAGCTGTCTTTTGTTTTCTCGGTTAAGTAGGACAAAATACAAATTGCTATATACACTGAAGAAACTACACATTACAATGAGGTATACTTTACACCAATTCCTTCATTTACATAGGCACATAACACGTGCAAAAAAAGAGCAGCTTGCAGGGAAACCTACCAGTACCTTACTCCTTTCCCATGAAATAGCATTCTCATGGGTAGTTCAAAAACTTCTCTCAAAGTCTTTGCTTGCTGTGTACTCCAAGGTGCAGAGTTTAAGACCCACACTGTTCATAACTTCCCAAATAAGCATGTAAATGAGTTCTCTTTATTCTACGTGACTGGGAAGCAGTACCATCTTTAGGGTTATAGAAATCAGAAGGAAGAGATGCAACCAACAAGTAGTAACTGGACTATCAACAATTCAAAAGAATATTTGATTCTGGGCAGGCAGTAGTAGCTGATTTCAAAAAGCAGCCTAACAAATTCTGGTCATTGTGATGTTTTAATTTAGAGGAGTTGGATAACTGGATTTTGGAGATATCCCTTTGATAACTTGAGAGATACCCGATTTCTGAGAGTTCCTCCTAACTTTCTTAAGAGGAAAAGAATTACCACTTAGAGGGACTTTCTACAGCCAAAGCAGTGACAGCCTAAAAAGATTTGATCTCTAACAGCTAAGAACTCATGACATAATCAAACTATGGGACTTCTTCACTTGCTAGTAAAATAGAACTTGGGTACTTTTTAAATATCATGCCATGGAACGCTCATAATTGAATTACCATCCATTTGAAACTGTCAGCAAAAAGGAACTCCAGCAGGTTAAGTGACAGCAGCAATATCACAAGATACACCTGAAGTTCAGCATATTGTTCCAGCAAATAAGCCTGAGAGAGGTAGACTAGCTGGAAAAAAGTAGCTTAGGAATTCTAAGACATTCTAAAACTTCTAGAACAATGAGATCAGGGGAAGGAGGACCAACAAGGAATTGTTCTAGGAGTACTTGCTAATAAGAAAGACCCCTCCACCCCGAAGAATTTACAGGAGTATCTGTCTTAATTTTTACATTTCCACCAACAGAAGTTAAACTATTCCTTATTTAGCAGATGAAAAACCATGGAGCACTCAGTTTCCACTAATGTATATTTTTAAGTATCATTCTGCTAAATGCCTCAGAGAGAATTCTAGGAAGCATTTTGCTTTCTAAGAACAATCCTTTTCAAGATAATTCACTGTACTTTATCAAACAGCTTGCTGTGATAACAAAAGTTGTGTGGTTTATAATAAGTAATGAAAACAAAAGTTTTCCGAAGATTCCTGGAAACGTTTTTGTTTTTTTTTCTTCAAGAGTACTTGAATATACTTACATAAATGCAAAGCTACCCAAATAACAGCACTTTCCAAATAATAATGTCGTGCTGCAACATATCTTTAAGACTTACTGGCACTGCAGGGCTCATAGGACACAGGTAGATAACACTGACAATGTTATTCAGGTCAGTATCACCTTTACAGATTGTGTCAGTCACAGAAATAGATATTTTGCTATTTTTCTCCTCACTCTCAAGATCTCCATCATGAATTACCTTTGGCTATGTCTAGAAACACAAGCAATATGAAGTCAGCCAGCCTTCCAGTGGCCATTCCCTCTATAGGAATATAAAGACAGACAGACTGAGATATCAGAACACAAAAGGAAACTGACAATATATTAATGAATGTCAGCAAAATGCCTTTTTATGTTGATGTCTCCATCGTCTAAAAAATGAAAACCTCAGTCCAAGAACATATTGACTAGACACAAGAAATCATAAACTTTTTCTCTATCGACTGGGACAGGTAAATATTAATATACTCTACAGACAGGTCTGTCTTCATCAAGTCTGTATGATTTTGTGGATGAAACTTCCAATCAAGCAGCTTTCAAGGAAACATGTTTGTATTTCTAGAATCACTCAAAGCTTTTGTCATGAACAAATGTAAGGAAAATAGTCTTACTCACTCTTCGTGTTCTTTCCACATCTCCACAAGGCAATCTTTTCACAAAATCAATACCAGTCAGTGGTGTCCCCGTTGGAGGCAACAAGATTGAGGCATCCATCATCAAGTACTCCACATTCATAGGTTTAATCTATAAAAATATTTTAACTTTGATTACAGAACAAAAAGCATTTGCATCTTTACTTTCAAAATACTGTATTTAAGATGACGGAATTCTTAAATGGCTCAGAATTTTTAATACCATCCATCTTATTTTAGGCTCCTTACATGTAATCTCTATTTTATATTTGCTCATTGTTCCCTAAGACACTGTTGAAGTTTCCATACTGAAAAAACACAGAAAAAATTCTCAAAGATTAGAGAAAAGCTATTTCATGAGTACTAAAAACCAAAGTCTGTCAAGTTTGTTTGATCTAATTATAAATTTGAGTCTAATCACAAGAAGAAAGTTTCCCATACTTTCTTCTCCCCCAAAAGAAATCTCTAGTCTCTAATAATGCAGTAACTTTCACACTAGACAATTCCTTTCAATCTTGCTGCTAAAAGAGTCTCTCCCTTACATGGTTGCCTTTTTTCATGAATAGATGACATCTGAAATATCTACCCTTCTGTACCTTTGGGCAATTTCATACAAGTTCTATTATATACACACACACACGAGATATATGCTTCTTTCTGCCACAAAGTCAGCTGGAACGTCTAAAATATATAAAGCCCTTCCCATAGCTTGTACAATAATTCTGCACAGAAGAAAAATGCAGTCACGCGGGCATTCTAAAATAGCCAACTGTAACTGGAAGCATTCCTGGCTACTTTGACATAGTCAGATACCATAAAAGCAGCAGACAAACAAGGTCCAGAATTTTCACAGTGCAGTCGAACTGCTGCCTTGCACACAAACTCAAAAAGAGCGTTTAGCCAATTTTTCTGATCTTGGAACAATTCATTTTCTGTGTCTAAAACACTGGATTAATGAATTTAATTAATGTGTGGAAAGATAGAGAAATCTACACAGACCATAAGAAAAAACGAGAACACGGAACTAAGATTTCCAACAAGTAAATATCCACTTCAGATGTAATTCACATGAGTGTACACTGGTTTAAACAGCATTTTACATCATACACGTGAAGAATGTTAAAAAAGGAAACTCGTTGCTGAAAGCAGAAATCCTAAGGACTAGTGTTCGATTTACTTGCTCCTCTGAACTTGTTCTCATCTATCATTAATGAAAACACTTTTCCCCTTCTTCACTCAGACAAAGTATACTTCTGTCATTGTAGCTGCTCTATAATATGTTATTTACAGAGCTCATCTGACAAGAAAACATCAGTGTTACTTAGCACTGAAATCAGACCAGCCAGCAAGTCATTTGCTAGCTAGGCAAATAAATACGCTTTAAAGAAAACAAAGTTCAAGTTCCAGGGTGTAGCTCTGTCTCATATAATAAATAAGAAAGTAGCCTCAGAATGGATATACAACAGAAAAATCTACACATATACTGAACCTGCAACATAAAAGTGACACTAGTATCAGTGCTACTTCTCAAACTAAAAGTATAGCAATATTTAACTACTAAAAAAGTAAATGTTTCACTAAATACTTCTATTATTCAGGCTGGTAAAATACATGCAAGATGCTTCCTGTATTAAAAGACTTCTTGGAACATGCGAATTGTAGACTGTGCTTTTTCAGAAAAGACAACCAGTGGCTGCTCGTTAAATCCCTGTACCACTGTGGGGCAAAAACCTATACTGACTACACAAAGTATTTTTGTCTGAGATATAACCTATTATTTGAAACAGATAATTATTTTAAAAACATGTTTACAAGTTAAATATGAACTGTCTGAGATTAAGTTCAGTTAATCTGTTAGAACTTTCACAGCCAGTACTGTGGTGCAGGCAGTACCTCTCCCAGATTAGACAAATGCCCTGCTAATTTCTCCCTAGAACCCAGTTCTCTACTGGTAAGTAAAGAGGCAGTACTCAAAACTGAAAGGGCTTCAGAAAGATACAGGAAGATTTTCACACTGTTTAATAACTAGAAAAAACCTAATTAATCCAATGTTCCGTTTGCCAGGATAAAGTAATTTTTGTGTACTAGCCTTCGGAAAATAATGGGCTTTTATTAAATAACAGCTGTGAAATTTCACACAAATGATTTATTTAAGTGTAGACACAACTCCTCAGAGACAAAGTATGCACCCACATTTTGTTATTCTGCTTCCAGATATAAAGATACCTGCATACTCCGTATGATATATATGATTTATATCAGTAAATACTTGTTCTTGCTCCTGTGTTGTATCTGGGTTTGAGGATTTGGCAGGGTGGAAGGGGTGTCACTTACTGTCATACTCCGGTATTCGTCTTCAAACATGTCCAGGAAAATTTCTTCTCCCTTTCAAGAAAAGGGATATGGACATATCATGAATCCTTACAGCTATGGAGCCATGATTGTTTGCTTTTGTTTAATTATGTACTGAGTGTTCCTGTGCAGGGCCTCTGTGAGGAGAGGCCAGGGCTGCCCCATGCTGGACATGGATGGCTGCAGCTGGCTCCAACAGCCCCACTGCAGGACACAGCTGACCCCCCCAGTGACACTGATGGCACCTCTGGGAAAACACGTTTACAACAAGGAGAGAAGTTCCTCTGCAGCCTGTGGGGAGAGGGCCCTGGTGGAGCAGATATCCACACTGCAGCATTGGAGCAGGTGGGTGGAGGACCCGCTATGAAGCAATGTTTTTCCTGAAGGACTGCAGCCCATAGATGAGAGAGCCCACACTGGAGCAGGGGAAAAGTTTGAGGAAGCAGCAGCAGAGATTAACTATTATGGACTGACCTCAAACCCCCATTTCCCACCTCCCCTGCACCACTCAGCGGGGGGAGAAGGTAGAAATGAAGAAGCAAAGTTAAACCTGGGTAAAAGGAGGGGTGGGGGGAAGACGGTATTTTAATTTGTCTTTGTTTCTCACTATCTACATTTATTTTAATTGACAATAAACTAATTTTTGCAAAGTTGGGTCTGTTTTACCCATGATAGTAATTGGTAAGTATCTCCCTGTCTTTATTTCAACCACAAGATTTTTTAATCTTCTATTCTCCCTCCATCCTGTTGAGGAGGTGGAGTGAGAGCAGCTGGGTGGATGTCTGGCAGCCAGCCAAGGTCAACCCATTACAAGTTACTTATTTTTTTGTAAGCCACATTGAGAAAACATTCTTCAAGAGAATTCTAACACAAAATAGATTTAGACAATTGAAGTCTGCCATGGATTTACTGGTCCTCATACAGAAGTTAATACTGCTGTAAAAGTGGCTAAAAGTTTCATTTCTCTAGTTGCTTACAATACAAATAAAAACAGGAAATCACTGCAGAGGTCTCTAGTAAGAAAAAAAATATTAAGTAAAATTTTAGATCATTTCAGATAAGACACAGATTAAAAGTAATGCCAAAAAGAAACACATTCTGTATTAGTGTCAATCATAAAATCCCAGAAATGTTCCAATAATGTGGCTCCAGTCCATGAAATACATAGCAGCTGCCACAAAAGCACGACTGCTAACTTGACCTCCAGTACAAACCATGTGAGAATTCAAACAGCCTTTTTTATGTATGTCAGTGTGTTACAGTAAGGACAGAAAAGGAGAGGAAACCTTCAACAAAACACTTCCTTCTCTATCACAAATACAGAGTTCCCATGTTAAAAAAAAAGTACTGCTTTGGCCACTGCATAGAGACTGGGCTGCAGTCTTGCTTCTAATTCCACATTAGGTAAAGGATTTTTTCTGACATCATTTTGCATATATACCTTATAGAAACGACGAAGAAGATGAACACTTTCTTCCCTTGCACCCTAGAAAAGACAAAATAAATGTGTTTCAGGGAGTAAATACACTATTTACTCAAAAGTTATATTTAAAAAACCCCACCCAAAAACTCATACAGAAGAGACTGTCTGTTAATATCCCCATACTCATAGCCTTGAATATGATAGAACATAGTTCTTGCACTTAGGAAAATACTGCTTATGTGATCTTGTTAGTCTCAAAAGCACTTCCTTTACATTTTTGAGATGGATGACATACACATTTCAGAGAGAAAAATCAAACATAACCCTGCTTGATATGTTAAGAGTTTAAATAGCAAGGTAACAGCAAAGCTGAGAACAGAACATGGGGTATTGATTCTTTGCATTCACTGCACAGAGGAACCAATAGAAGAAATATGTTTTAGAAGCTCAAATTTTGTATTTATGCTTATAATTGGAAATGAAAAAAAATTTATTCAACAAGACTCAAAGAAAAGTAGTGCTGTGATTGGTAATTTGAAAGCAAATATTTACCTCAAGGCAAGCCAGGTGAACATCTTTTATGATGCTGCCATTCTTAGAAAACACAAGCTGCTTCAGCAACAGGCAGCCAAGTTCTAAAGTTGCCAAACGGATTTTTCCATCTATGAAAAGAAAATTTCAATATACAGAACAGTAGCAGTTTAAGTATTGCTCTTCTCATTATTCAGTGCTCTTAAATGTTTCTAGTCTTCTCTGTAATTGTCATACAACCCCTGTCTGACAAGGATGAGTGCTGATGCTGGTTTAAAATGCTGACGGCTATAAAAAAAAATGCTGGAAGAATAATTCAAAGCAGAAGAAAATTTAAAGCAGAATTATGCAATAAGAAGGCAATAAAGATTAAGACTATCAGAAAAGAAGCCAAGTACATGCCTGTATCAACCTGAAACACAGGCTGAATTACACTAAAATTACCAAAGAATCAGAATTTGGCATGGATAAAGTTACAAGATGAAAGGAAGTTTTGTATATAGCATACTAAAAGGACATAGCTTTTCCTTAAAAAGTGTCCAAAGGATTCAGATACAGCCTGGATGGGAGAATCTAGAGAAGTAAGAGTGAAAGAATGCATTTAAATTTCAAGCTTTTAAGTATTTAAAAAAAAAAAAGATATTAGAAATGTACAGCCTAAGCTCAGGGATCAATACTAAGACAATAGACCCAAGGAGGCAGACATATTAGTTTTTGAACCCAACTCCCACCTACAATTTTCAAGTCAGCACTATGCTGCCAGAAACTAAAGGTACAGACTGAGGCCAGTACCCCCAGAAAGAAAAGGAGATGTTCTACACTGCATTTAGCAAGATTAATAAATCCCCACTATTTCCACCCCTCCCAAGAAGTGCTTTTGTTTAAATAAATGCATTTCCTCATCTTGCACTCTTTCCTTCTCCAGTATGTACAAACTCTATATATAAACATGCTTTTAATCTGTGACTGGCACATCAGCATAACAAGTTAATATTCTGTAGAACAATCCTGCAAACAAACATTAGATTTTATTCTGCAGACAATCAGGAATTTGATAGTGTGACAGTTTGAGGGGAAAACCAGTTCTACTTATTTGAAGTTTGAAGAGAGGAAGTGCAGGGAGAAGAACTGTGGCTTGAACAAAAATCATGTTTCTGTGGAATAAGTCACTAAACCTTGTATCTCTCATTTCACAAAAAAAAAGTTGCAGTCAGGAAAAAAACCCACATTTTCTGCAAAACAGTTCAGAACTAAAAATACAGTCTGCAATTAGCAAATTTTTCCATATTTTTTTTTTACCACCTCTAGAGACAAAGGACTGCTATAAGCTAAGGGTACCATATAGTTTTTAAGACTACTTCTCCACTAGAATTACTTTTACAAGCAGAGGTGCCACAGATCATATTTTCAGGATTAAATCATACGTTAAGCTGAAATCACTATATATCTCATCATTTTTGAGTATTCAGAAATAATAGGGACAACGACAACAGATCCCTGTGTAGTCCTGAGTATAAAAACAACTACTCAGCAGAAAGAGTTCTGTTTCTTCATCAATCAAGGAAAACCTGATAGTTGTCTTTCACGGACCATACCTTATTGTTTGCTGTTGCACTGAAATTATTGTTCATTGAAGAGAATGCTAAACAGATGCTTTCCCCTCAAAGACAAAAGGCTAGGTAGCATTCTTTTTTCATCTTCAAAAATTCCAGCTTGCCAAAAAAAGCAAATATTGGAAAAGTGATACCTGGTTGTGCAGCATAATTCATTATCCTGATAAGCCCTTCTGCAAGTACATGATTATAAGAATTTCTCTCTTCAGCATGTTGAGCTGGAAGTTGAATTCTCTCCAGCTTGACTGGGTCAATTCCTTTTGTGGGGGATGAAGGAGGAAAGGTGAATTAGAACACAAGGAGTATGTTTTGAGGTAAGTATTCAAAAGATCATAGTGGTTTTCTCAGAAGAGTGTAATTAGCAGTACAAAGCAGGACAAGTTAGTTTTGAATTTGTTACAATGAAAAGGAGGAACAATAGAAAGACTAAACACATTTATGTATCCCTTAGAAATCTTAGCCTTAAATGGAGCCTACTGGGTGAAGACACCCAAATCTCAAAGTTTGGTGACATCCAAACCATTTTGCTGCATCTGGAATTCTGAGACTGTTTATATCTAAATGAAAAAGTCAAGCCACACATTTGAAGAGCATAAAAGGCTAACGGGGAAAAGATGAAAGCCTGACTTTAAATTCCACTTTGGTAGTAAGTGATCAGTTCATACATGTTTTAGAAAGATGCTAATTTTATTTTGTACCTAGTAGTCTATTATTTAGTACCCATCCTCCCCAATGCAAATCACAGATTCTCACTGATGTGTTGTATAAGGAAATTAAACCGATCTTTCTTCAACATATTCCTCTAAAATAGCAAAGTTATTTCTCAGGATAGACTGGTTATTGTAATACCTGTTAGAAGAGAACATAGTTACGGATTGCTGAAGATCTCCCTGTCCTTGTTCTAAAGAATGAGAATAAACAACCCCATAAACCAGAAGATGACTATATTGCAGTTTATAACTTTTTTCCACCCTAAGCTTGTAGTTAACTACATCATATCAACATCATTTGTGATATCTGATTTATTTCTTCACTAAGCATATGTATTTAGAACAATTAACAAAGGGTCTGTTTGAAGATTAGTAACAGTGATACAAACGTTTTCTGTCATGAGGCTGAAGAAAGGGGGGAGTGGGGGGAGGAAGCTTTTAAGGAACCAGGGCAATCATAGTATTAGTGTTCACAACAATCTAACAGTTTACTAAACAGCTATAGTTTTACTTCTCAAAAGGAATGCTGCTTATTGGTAACATTTCTCAGAGAATATCTGTATGCAGACTAAGCTCTCAGAAGGTTGTGTCACTAAAAAGCAGAAAATCATACAGGAGACTAAGAAAACATGGAGGAGGAATGAAGCAGGACCATGCAGGTGTCCAACAAAGTGGCCAAATTGAAATCATGGTGAAAGAATTCATATTCAGCTATCTTTCATTTGGTTGTTTGCTTGACAGCAATGCAGAGTTCTGCATTCTTCAGATACAGTATATGCTCTAGCAACATATATGAAGGGCGTCTAGTATTAAATATCTCTCAGATACAATTTGAAAAAAATCTGTTTAGCTGCATATGTATACCTCTTGGGATTCTTTCTTCCTGTTCAGAGATATTTCTTGCTGGTGAAAAACAAGCACATCGTCTTTAAACTCATTCAAGAACATGGAACAAAATGCAGACTCAGTATCCAAATGGAAGGAGTCACAATAAAAAGCCTCAGCAGGGTGTCTACATTTAGTGACAGAGACGGCTGCTCCCTTAGAAGCAAGGACTGAAACCAAAGTTCTTGGTTAAGCTAGGGCAATTCAGATTTTTCTGAATGTGTTCTGTTGTAGCCTTCTCCATAGTGCCCGAATGAGTAAGGGGGGGGTGGGGAAGGTGAAATTCAAACTAATCAGCTAGAGAATCAGAAATATACCTTAAACAGTCAATATACCAAAACGTAAAACTGCAACTCATTTTCCTGTAGTGTAAAGAGGACAAGCTTGTGTTGGTTGCATTCAGTCACAAGAAATCGTCCTAAATTTTCAACTCATTAGCTGTTTATTTGAACTGATTCAAGTGCTCACTGCAGGATCTACTATCTGTCAGATAGAGAGTAAATAGATTCTAGACATGCAACTCCTAGAGATTTATTACTTCCTGAAACTGGGAAAACAACCTGGCCTCTCCATGTCTGGAGAGAGACCTTCATGTCCTTTTGTAAAAGAAAAGGATCATTGACACATATCTTGAGAAAGTCTGTAAGCATACCAATCTCTTGCATTATACTGAATTCAGATTTAAACATTGACTCCAGTTCTACCCTGACTGATACTAAGTTTGGTGTAGAAGCAAGCAGTTGTATAGCTCCTGAGCTTTTAAAGAACCGGGGCACTAAATCAGCAGCTTGTAAAACAACTCTTCTTCAAGCCACAGGCACTGATTCTGTGGCCCTCAAGGCTAAAAGCAGTCTATTACAGGGAACAAAAAGAGTGGGTTGGTGAAAGAGTGTGAAGATCAAAACTAGATGTTATTATCTTTATAGCATCTAAGGTCAAGGATAGGAGGAGAAAGGAAAATAACTTCCAAAGAGCAACAGGTTAATGTAAACTGTTGACAAGGAAAGCCACTGAGTATAGCCTAAAAAGTTTTTAATTTAGAGAGGGTTGATGTGATCACCAAGGAATTAAGTGTAGATTTTGACCCCTTAAATGCATAAAAGGTATCACCAGTTTACTGGTCAGGATACTTTTAGTGTCTTACAAGGTAAATATTTCACTGCCTATTCTATGTCTCTTGGCAACTGTGGATATTGGGTGAAAAATAAACAGAACAGAAATAGATGAATCTAAGCAGCAAAAGGCTGCATCTGCTGCATTCCTCACTGTTTACAGCAATACTATAGATGTAAGCAAATCATCTTTGAAACAAGAGAGGATATCAGACTTCTTTTCTGAGAACAGGATATTGAAGAATGACTAATTACACTGAAAGCAAATACAGTGGGTTGCAGGACTATGGTCTTAAATAGAAAAATTCTTAAGAAATACAACCCTAGGGTGCAGGCTTACTCCTTTACTATGACATTGAAAGACTTCCAGGGACTCTCTGAAGTTGCAACAGTTACAACTAATGATTTTGGCTATTAACAGATTCAACTAATGAATTTTAAGTGAAGAGAATCTATCTCTGACATCACTGTTTTCCAGCACAGTGATGTTCAAAAGTCCCTTGGGGAAAGATGTTTTCTGGGAGAACTACAGTGGTTGCAGGGGGGCGGTAGGAAATCAGAGAGGGCATGGCAAGGCTGCGGTGCTATTTTTGATGATATTAGTTGCACTATTATTTCTTGTCATAAGAGACTGTGAAAGCACTGAAATTGTCAGTAAATTCTACCAAATCATTCTTAAAAATGTGATCGGTAGCAACTGTTTTTACTTGAGTATACTTATTTCTGTCTCCCCCATGTCAAGAATTTCTCACTGTTTAAGGCATACATACAGTTACAAACAGATCATGCCTGTCTAAAACCATACATGCCTCAGTTTTCTCTGGAAAAAGCAAAAATTAGTTACCTTTGTTATGTGACATTGCATATAGAAGACAGAGCACAAAGAGGGCATAATAATCATCTTCAGCACAGTCCAGTGCATTATAGACCATATCAAGAAAAGGCCTGTGGAAAGGAGCAATTTTTAAATGGATAAGAAGAAAAGACAACATCTACAGAAAAAATGAGTAAACATTTTGTTCTACATGTAGCTAATGGAAGAGGCAAGTTTATAGTAATGTACATTTTCAGGCAATAAACAAAAATTAACCTGTTAAGAGTACTCGGATTATAGCCATGCTTTGTATTTACATTCTGACATTAATTCTGATGTTTTAATGGCATTTGTTACATAGTATTTCCCAAGAAGAAATTGTTGACACATTTATCGGGCTGTTTGTAGAACATTTAGTATGCATGCAGAAGCACTGTGCCACTTGCTTTAAGTACATATGTAAGGAACTTCAAGGAGCTGATATCACTGTTGCATAGAAAAAGACTACCTTAAAACTGTGCTAAACAGAGTTGAAAAGTTTTTACTTTTTGCACCAAAAGTTTGGAGGAAGCTAGGTTATTCTAAAACAATCAGTCAAAAACTTTACCAAACAGTTACAGGAAAGAAAAATTAACAAGACGACAACTTTTGAATGAAAAAAAAGCAAGCTCTGGACTGCAGATGAGCTTTGTTTTCCTGCATTTAAGCCTGTGTGACCAACACCACCTATAAAGGAAGCTACAAACAGTGCCAAGACCACCTTCTCCTCTACCCTGAACAAACCAGAAAAGTCCATTTAACCCAGAAGCTGTTTGGACAGATCAGATATGGCTGAGATTCAGCTGATATTAGCACAAGCCTGATGGCAAGGCAACCTGGTTTCTTGTCTTAAACTGGCTTGAATCCAGTGAGTTCAGAGCACAAGTAGAAATTAAATTCATTTTCACAGGTGACCCACAGACAAAAAAACCCCAATAGCATCAGGGAAACGTCAGCATCACCAGAAGAAGAGAGTGTAAAATCTTGATTGAAAAGAGATAATTCCTACCTCTTAAGGATTGTTTTTTCCTTAAACCCCACCACTTTACAATACCTAAGCTACATTCAAATAAATACATTAAAATAACATCTGAAGTCATAAAAACACTTTCCTATCTTCAGACCTAGCAGACAAACAGCATCCACTACAGACTCATCATTGTGGTTAGCTAAGGGTCAGAAGACAAGATACTTCAATGCCTATTCCAGACCTGTGGCACCCTTACGGTCACACTTCTATATAATGGTCATAACAATACATTTACACTTTCCATCAACTCCACACACGTCAACAACATGCTCTTTTTTACTAAAACAAGTCTATGACACGAATAACAGAACACACTGTTCCTCTCCATTTCATGACATTGCAGTCATATGTTTGTGCACTTCTGAAGATGGATGACAAGCATCCTCTATGACACGCTTAAATGCCACTGAGTTACGATCCCTCTTTGCCCAAGTTCAAGACTGCTCTATGTACTGAAGCCAAATTTCCCATGATATTCCTATTGTAGATCTCAGAAGAACATAACTATTCAAGCAAAACCAGCCTAAACAATGAGCAATGTTGAAAATCAATCAAGAGTGCCTTCAGCTGTCCGAAGCATTGAACCAGCCTTACAAAGCCGCGTGACATCCTGAAACAGGGTGCTTTACAGAGTGAAGGGAATTCAGCTTCAAGGCCTAAAGAAGAAAGACAACCAAGATACCCAGGTTCAAGTATTAAAATGCTTAAATGCTAGATAACACTAGGTCTGTTGTCAGACCACCACAGATGGTCATTACCCTAAAAAAATGACCTACAATGTAGAAGTAATATTATTTTATTAAAACCAATGTTTTTAGGAGGTCTAAGCTGCAGAAATATTGCTGCTAATGGAATAGCTACTGATATAACATGGTATTAAATGACTTCTGTAATCTCTAATGCATTTTTCATTGGTTTTCCTACACATACTACTTAGATTTGTGAAACTACAGAACTTCAAAAAAGATTACAGCAGTAGCAGTGTGATAAATAATTTTCATTTCAGGTGCTTCTTCACAGCATCAATTTATCTGCATTATCAAAATCTCCACTGCAATAATCTAAAACTGAAACAATTTCTAGGAATCCCACTCATCAACAGGTCCTGGTATAGACTAAACATAGGATAGACCCAGAAAAACATCAGCTCTAAGAAAGTAGCAACAGAAGGCACAAGGTAGCATGAAGGTTTCTCATTCTGGAAAAAACTGCTGTGTAGCCTATCATAGAAGGAAGTTAACTTAAAACAAGCTTTTAGGCTTAAACTTTCCAATAGTAAGGCACATCAAAATAAAAATAACACCAAAAATACTTAAAACTTTCTGTTACATCCTTCACAGTAGTAAAAGGATTAAGGGAAATTTAAAACTTGACTTACCTTTTACAGCTAAATTTAACTGCAAACTGGGCTGTTTTCCATTTATTTTTCAATAACAATTGGACAATTTTTAAAAACCACTTTTAATATTAAAGGCTATATAACAAATATTTCCAAATTTATTTCTTAACTCTGTAAGCATTTTCTTCCTTTCCTAGCCTTTTACTAGTGACTTGATAAACAGATCAGATGTCATACAAGTATTCTTCAAATTATTTATTCTTGTGGAGTGCGTCTGCAATTGAAGACTGCAACACATTTGGAATTACTATTATCACAGTCATTAATGATTATTCCAGTTATGGAAGTTTCTCCCACTTCAACCATGGAAGAAAAGATCACTGCATTTTTCACTACCACATGGTACCTTATCCACAAGGCTCAGTGATTCCAATCAGTGTAGGAAAGAAGACATACACACTTGATTAAATTTCTTGATATTTTGCTACTGTTTCAAATATTAAATATGGCATATAGAATAACATAAAGTCTTAAGATATAGCAGATTATCCACCTATATTTCCAAAAATTCATGTACAAAACTAAGGCCAGAAATGCCCTACACAAGGTCTATCCTTATTCTAAAAATATTTTTAGCTCTGCACATTCTTTGATGCTGGTTATTTTCACTAAAAGATGCAGGATGCTGTCAGATCATAAGTACAGATCAAGAGATTCCTGAAATGCAGACATTTGGCATCTCACATGTAAGTATTTTGCAGTTTTCAAGACCTGAGCATCCTAGTTGCTTTAGTATTCACTGCAGTCATTGCCAATTTCTAAAAGCCATTTAGGACATACTTTAGTCAAAATATCAATAATCTAGAACAATGTATTTTAAAGCCAGTTCAAGTCAAGGTTTAATTTCACTTTTACAATGAAATTAAATGTTATCTTTATTAATGAATATAATCTAAACTACATCAAAGCTGTAATAGAGACAGAATGAAATTCTGGGAATACCAGGCAGCATTTCCCAAGTTTAAAAATAAATCTGAAATCCTATTAAACATGTGCATTTCCCCAAGGGAACATTTGCAATTACTTTTGTGTCAGAGATGGCACTTTTGGTTTCTTTAGCATTCTAATTACAAGAACACAAAATTCTTACTAAGAAAGTGTCTTATGGGTATTTAATATATTCAAGTTTAAATTCTGAAGTCAGGGCAATTTCTGCTCCCTGAAACCCTTAATAACTACATTTCCAAGAGAAGTTTCCAACAACCCTAACATATATATACTAATGGACCTTGGCAACCATATATAGGTTAGTAGGGTTTACTTGTAACTACTACTACAATTCTGTAAAATTCAGCCCTGAACAGAGGAAGTTTCCTTGGTTTTTCCCTATGGGTATATACAAAACGGACAGATGTGACCACAAATATCACTAAGAACAAGTCTTCTGCCTTGATTTAGAGGTTTTCAAAAATTCTGGAATGAAAACATTTATATTCTGGTTTTATTGTGTTAATATTCTGTAATTTAACTTTACCAACTTAAGGCATCAAGATTACCATAAGGGAAAGCACAAACTTTACAAAAGAACAGGACCATTTCCTGAAGTGATCAGCAGAGGGGCCATATCCTGTTTTTCTGCTGCCTCACTTATTTGTGATCTGCAAGAAACCCTGTAATTTTAATTGGATGCAGATTTGAAATGTCCCTTAGGAGAAGTGAGAGAGTTAACAGGAGGCCAAGTAAGGAAGCAATCCAGAAAAATATATTACAGTTCCTTTATACCTGTTCCAGTTTGTAATCTCACTCCCAGAGGCAGCTGCACTCTTTTCTTCATCTGTTGTATTCTGTTCTGTCACAGTAGAGATAGACAATTCTGACAGTTTACACCTCTCCATGATTACCATCTCTATTTCTGAAAAAAAAACCAAAACAAAAAAGTCCCCAAATTTGATTTCTTTAGCAAAGTTATTGCAAACTCTTTTGTATTTTCTGGTTTGTATTAAAAATGACTGATGCAACTATATAAGAGCTATAATCATAAGCTCAGAAAGGTTAATGAATGGATATAGGCCAATTTTCTCCCTAATAAAATAATTTGTTTGTATTTAATTAACTCCTATAAGAAAATTATACATATGCATAGTAAGCGTAAAGAAAATACACAGATTATTTTGGCAAATAGCAACAGTAATGCCCCTCCCCTCCAAACCACAGGAAGAAAAAATGTAGAATCTCTTTCTGGAAGAGAAATCTGTGACAGTGCTGGTGACACTGGGGCATGGGTGAACATCAAGTTTCACAGAGGGTGTAAACTGTAGGTGTCTACAGTTATAGCAAACAGGATACCTGGTTCCGAGTGTTTCACACCTATTGGCTTTAAGTAGAAATACTAGGACTAAATCTAGCTTTTGCTTAAGAATTTGGACAAAGATGACTAGTAAATACACCAGTTTAAACAGTAGATTGCGTCGTATTTTCTTCAAATCATGGTAGACAACACATCAGTTATTCGAGACCATTTAAGAAAAGTCTTCTCAGACTGTTTGGAGAGGGCTGTCAAAGCATAAAGGTCTTGTTTTCAACTGCTTGCATGCAATTCTGCCACATTTTTCTCAATTCTTGTCTAAAGCTAGGACTATTTTCTGATATACATCCTTTTAACTAGTAAAATAAACAGTTGTGATCTGCTGTAAGAACATTCATCCCATGAAACCAATTCTTCTTAAGGTTAGCATTATATCAAAAATCCTGAAAACATGCAAATTAAAAAAAAATAATCTAAAGAGTTAGAGGTTTTTCTTCAGTTTTGAATACGCAAAATACTCCAGACCATCTTACAAAGGCAAAGTGGCTACACCATTTGCCTTACCACGTGAGTTTCAAAATTGTGAAGTCTACTTATAAAGTGCCCATAATAACGTACACCTGGGTGCAAGGCATTCATCACAAGGGCTAAAAGCTACAGCAAGATATGAAAACACTTTTATAATTTTTAATCAGATTAGATAAATCATTCTGTCAGAACATGTACAACATGAGAAAAAAACCACAGTCAAAGACTGAAACATTTCATGGTTCCAGGTTCACCTAATACAACAAGAGAATAAATTATGTAGCATCACAACTAGGTCCATACAGTAAAGAACAGTATCCAAAGTGTAAGCATAGTTTTTATTTGCTAGTATACTTACCTTCATTTTCACTGCTTGTTCTGACGCCCTTTGAACTCGCTTCTGTACCTTTAGTTTTATCTACATCATCTTGGTTATCTTCAGATCCTTTCTCCTCTTCATCTTCTTCACCAACATTTTTATAGTTGGGTCTTTTCTGCACCCTCTTCTTCCCCTTATGTTTGTTGATTTCAAGAGACCTCTCAAGTGTTTCTGTTGGTTTTATGAAACATCTGATACTGGACTTTGCCTGTAAATTTGAAGAGTTTACACAGAGTTAAGCAGGATATTTTTAACTCAAAAAAAAAAAAAGAAATTTCAGTCCATATTAAAGATGGTAAATTAGCATACCACTTACAAATCTGAAATCCATTTTAAACTACAAGGAAGCAGAGCTCAAGTTGTATCAAATCATCTGTAGAACAATTGTCTCCTAAGTAACATATCCTGAAGATCCACAGTTATAAACTATGCCATCTTGAGCCAAGAAGATATAGAACCATGCATTTCATCAATAGAAATTTCTTAAATTCCTTTCCCTTCTTTGAACTTTCTTAACAAGTGACACAACAGGTGACAGGAAATTAAGACACCTTTTGCAAAAAGGATAAAGGCAGTAAAATCCAAAGTGTGTGTTGACAGCAATGTATTAATACAAAATACACTCTTTGAATATCTTTGGCAGTAGTAATGAGGGCAAAAACCAACGCTCTACGCCACGAGCTTGTTTTGAATCTTAAGCTTCACTCTACAGCCTACTAGTCCTTGTATCAACAAGGAACAAACAGCACTGACATCAACCTTTTTTAGGCCTCCAGACATTGACTTACCAAGTCCAGAAAACCAATACCACTTCATTTGTTAGACTTTAATACACTTGTATTCCACCCAAAGATATCAGGAGTTTATCTTTCAGGTCAAAACACTGTTTCTGGACAAGGCAGCAAACAGTATTCAATTAATATTTTCCTGATTATTAATTTACAGAGCAAGAAAATAAATTTAGATGACAAATTTCTCCCAAAGGAAATAAGTATTTTCAAAAGTCCATGCCATCCTAACAGAGAAATATGTATTCTTACAGACAGACACAAGACACTACAAGTTCTGCAACTAGCAGGACTTAACAAAACTGTTTCCTACAAACTTGCAGATTGTTTCTGTGCTGTGATGCTTTGAGCTCCCTTCCCACTTGTTAGGCCTGCCAGGTGGATGACCAGAGTACATACTCTCTCTCACCCAGAGCTATAACATGGATCAGCCAAACCTCTCCGATACTGAGAAGTTAAACACATGGTTTGGGGGCTTCCTGCCAGCCTGCTACAGAAACGTCATTACCTTTCAGACCTCAATACTTTCTATCACATTTATCTAGCTAAAGGGTTAAAAATTTAAGGGCAAGCAAAAGAAAAGTTTTGTATATTTACTCTAGTCTTACTTCTGATTCCATTCCTTGCCTTAGGTGACTCAAGTATAACAAGCATTGAAAATGAGTGCAGAGACCTCAGAAAAAGTTTGGAAAAATCCCTCCCTTTACCTATACATAAAAATTAAGAGATTAGGAGAAGATCTGGGAAGACGCCTTCCACAAGTCAAAAGGCCAAAAAGTTTCTCTGAATCTTCTGACTTTTTAGAAAGGTTTTATTCAAATCTTGCATCAGTCACTTTAACTTGGCACTGAAACAAACCATGTAGTAGGAGGAATCTTTCACAATACCAAAAAAACCCACAATGTGAAATTTACCACACTTATGTCCCCCAGTAACCTCTCTGATATATTTTTAGTCTGATCAAAATGCAACCTAGGAAGGTTATAAAACAACCAGAGTTACAACCAGATTAGCTTTTAGTGATGGCTTCTGGTCAGAAAAGTCACAAGGGAAGAACACTGTCTCATTCTTCAGGGAATAAAAGAAAAGTAGCATACAAGATGCATAATGTATTATCCCCTTCCTGCATTCACTTCTGACAACTGCTTCCTAGAATCCTGTAGCCACTTTCTTTATGAAGAATGCATGTACTTAACATTCTTGGTATTCCTAATATGCTGTTAGCCATATGAGCAAAGTAACGGAAGAGACCAGTAGGCAGTGATGCGCTCATAAGCAGTGAATCATGGTCTGGTCCATCTCAAGAAAGACTGCTGAGGAAAAGTCCACATATATATTCTGTTCTGCCAAATATAACAAGGCTATATACTTAAAACATTCTAAAATCAGACTTAAAATTAATTTACATAGTATATGGTTTATCTAATATACAGTTTGAGATACTGCTATTTTATACTTTTAAAATGTCTTTCAACTGTATTTTCAATTATGGTTTGTCTTGTGCAATATGCGCTGGTAAAATAAGGCAGTGCCAGTAACAAGTTCTACAGGAAGGAGAAAGTAGGTTAAACAATAAACCAAAAACCATGAAATAGGTAGAACTAGCCCACATCCGAATTACGCAGGAAAAATATCTCACAGGAAGTAAAATAAACCTTAGTGTGATGACTGCTAACAAGTTTAAATACATTCTGTTGGCTACACATGTTCAACTCTCATGAGGTAAGAGTTAGTATTTCTTCTGATGCCACCTAAAAACAGAAATAGAGAGAAAAAATATGGAAAGAAAAGTGTATCTTAATTTGCTGTACTTTGAGGTGGAGAACCTGTGCAGTGGAGGTTGGGCAAACATCCCCTATGATGTTCAGCACATCTCCGTTGGTAGGTTATTGTCAATTCAAACACTATCAGTAGGTTAAATCTGCTGATTTTTTCAAAAAATTGATTTCCAGTAAAAAGTACCATTTGTTCTTGTCATGACAACTACCATTGCACTTTTGTCCTAAATATCTCTGGATATGTTGCATTTATAGACAGTAATTGCAATCCTTCTCAGCTTTTAATTAAATATTCTTTACTCATTTAGTCTCCTAATGAGGACACATCACCCTGCTTCTGGTAATCTCAGTCCATAGTCTGCACACTTCATTCCACTTTAATTAATCTTATCAGGAAGATGAATATAGACATGAGGTTCTACTTCAGGTTTTAGAACTACATGTTAGTTAGAAACTGGCAATTACACTTCAATTTAAATATATCAAGACATCTCAGTTACAAGAGATGAACAGTGTTAGCTACAGAGAAGGGGTTTAGAGATAACTGGGGCTCACCATAACATACAGAAATATCCCCAAAACAACAAGCTTAGAAGAGCATCAGAATAGGATATTATTACAGAAAGGAAATAGTAAAAGATCAATTTGGGTCTGACTTGAGAACAAACACAACTCTAAACTCAGTCAAAAATTTAAAAACTTGCTCATCACTTTTTTCTACTAACCTCAGAACAAACAATTCTAAAGTAGCTCTTGAAATAGGTTCCACTGTTCAATAGAAGTTTATAATTTCTTTGCAACAGAATACACCACAGTAATAACTTTGCAATGATCCTGATACACCCTAATAGTCTAAAGAACAGCCCCTGAAACAGCTAAGAATGATCAAAAACCAACTTTCTGCTCTAAGAAGTCTTATCACAGAGCAACAAGAAACTGCCTCACCTTTACTCGTCTATATCTCCATATCTACAGCTGACTTGAGCCCCACTGCATTGAGCTGTGTATCAGTAGAAAACAACATGCAATACATGCAGTAGTTGTTCATACTCAATTGAGAGCAGTAGGTTTTCTGACAGTACATGTTTTTTTCCCTCCAAGACTTCACCAAGGAACATGGTTGAATTTACTAAAAACTATAGTTGCTCCCATGGAAGTTTCTTCCTCATCCAGCAAAAGTGACACCATTCTGTTGTTCCACTGTCTACCCTAGAAAGCCAATACCCCTCCTATTTACTACATGTTCAGGTATGACAGAACTCCCACTTTACAGGACCCATCTTTAAGACCAGTAAGAAGCAGCAACCTGAATAGTATTAGAAACATAAGAGAATAGATGAAGTTTATAGGACACCCCTAATATTCCTAACATTAGTGCATGCACACAGACATATGCTACAGATATTTTGCAACTCTGTACAGCAACTACAAGAGGAAAAGAAAAATCTCAGTTCTGCAACAACTGGTGCCCCACCCTCCCACCACAAACTTCCTAATAACAAAGCTGCTTCTGCGCAAGTAACACACATGACATTCAGTATACAGCTAGCAGAAGGTCAGACATTTGCTAACACAAGTAAGAAATTGCTTTATCTTGAAGCATTTGGTCAGCTCTAACATTCCACTGTAGTTTTTTCTAAAAGAGATTAGATTCTAAATATCAAGGTCAACAGTACAAAATACAAGATCCCAAAAGCTATTGGCTAAGAGCAGCCCACACAGCTTCCACTGCACAGTAGGAAAAAATTTGGAAAAGTTGACTTGTATCATGGAAGAGTTGAAGAGTATCTCTCCCTTGAAACTCTAAGAGCTATAGTCACTGCTAGGAAAAAATGTGCATAAGAACCAACCTACTGCTTGTTATCAATTAAACATACAGTCAGTAACTCTTTGCTGACCAGTCACACATTAGGAGGACATGTTCAATCTTTAGACAGAATTACAGTCAGAAGCATCTTAACCAAAGTAAGGTCATAACATCCCCAAACAGGCCTTTAAACAAGCAAGCATTTCACAAACTGTGAAACCCACACAAAAGGGGAAAAAAAAATCATACACAACACACTCAGAATAACACTAGCAACATCTACACAGGATTAAATCTGAAGGTACAAGGACAATGACAAAGTGATAGCACTCCCATCTCTTTGTGGCTGGTCTATATTCTCTTGTGCACACTGACACACACTTTCAGAGATGATCAGTTTTACTCCTAAAACATTGGGAATACTCAGACAAAAAAAAATATTCTTCATTTCCTTCTACATCCAAAGAATTTACCCCTCCAAAGCTTTTTTTTGCTATAATTTGATGTACAGAACCAAGGCCAGGTTTGGTTGTTTTTTTGTTGTTGGTGGGGGTTTTTTGGGTTTTTTCGTTGTTTTTTTTTTTTTTTTTAAATCTCTCATTTCTCATTTCTACTATAAGTTGCATGAGGAATTAATTTCACAGAAAAGTTGTGAGGACTCATTTCTACTTCACAACTAAAGAGCTGATAACAAAAACTGAACACAAAATACTGGATTACAAAAGTGTCCCATCAAAAAGATGGAAGCCTTTGCAGTGTCTGATCCCTGCAGAAGCAACTAAGTATTCTACTTTGTGCCCTAGACATTCTTATACCACTATCTGAAACACATATGCATGCACGAAAGTATTGTAACTTTGACAAGAACATAATACTGTAACTTGCATAAAGCATATTTTTGGTATCATATCCAACAACAAAAGCTGCAGTCTCCTAATGCTCTTTTCTCCTAAACACAAGGACCTTACCTTACCAGTTTCCAGATACCTGATTTTGTTTTTCAAATATTTGATTTGCCTCTAAAAAAGTGTATTAAAGAGTAGTTGGACACTTACTGAGTTTTTCTGTATATCTTGCTCAACTTTTGAAGAAAACACCGAGAGGTCACCATTAAGTATAACCTCAGCCAACGAGTTCACCAAAGGGGCGTAATGTATAATTAGAAAAACCTATTAAAAGAAGGGTGGAAAGAAATATCAGACATATAACAGAACATAGAGCTTCACAGTTTCAGTCACTGAACATACTTCTATGACCTTGTTAAACTGGTATCTTAAGGTTACATACAAAATAAAGTACAATTGGTAACACTGATAGTTCATGAAATCTACTTCAAAACACAGGATACCATAATCCCCTCTATAGGTATTTGACCTTTCTCTATATTTTAAGCTACCTAGGTTTGATATTCTTTATACTCTTCTTCTGAGACACATAAATTCTCTGTCCTCATCAGCTTTGAGATGGATGTTGTGTGATTGTTCTAGCAAGAACTCAAATTAAAACTGCTCCAGAAATATTTATTTTTTGAGAAAGGACACAAACTGATTACGGTACACAGCATCCACTGACCTTCTTGTACGCCAATGACTGGCAGGACTCCAGTAAGTTGTGTGTTGTGCACACAATTACTTCATAGTGATTCATGAGTAACTCTCATGCAACAGGCTGAATTGCATCAGAAGCAGTTTTTCTGGCTATGAAATTGCAATGAATTCTGGTCTAGTTACAAAGCAGCTACACAAAGTACTACATAAATTACACAAGTAATAAGGGCCACACTGCCTATACCATTCTAGCACTTACCCAGAAGTGCTTTGGTGCTTTAACAGAGTTCTCTGTTTATACTAACCAGGCTATTTGAGGGAAAGCTTACAAGGTTGGGCCAGTAATTAGATTCTGGATAGAACCAGCTCAGGGCCAGCTGCAATAGCCTCATATCAGCTTATATCCATTCTCTTCACAGGAATACCAAACCTGGATCCCTAAACAATGGCTCTAGCTGAAAAATTCCCAAGCAATTTCTAAGTCAGTAAACCTAATAATCATTGTTTTGACAATATTTAGCTAAATATGATCTCCACAGATTTTCTGATTAGTCAGAACCATACCAGACCTTCAATAGTGAAGTGATTATTAGTACGCAGCGATGACCTACATTAAACTTCGAAGGTCACAACACAATTCAAAAATGCTTTAGACAACCTATGAAACTACCCAAGCTTATTGTAATTCAGAAAGCACAGCTCAACTATACAGAGGCATGTTTTGGCATAAGTACGTCACACGTTCACTTTGTGAACAGTAGCTAACACTGCTGTGCATGCTGCTACTATGAGTCTCTCAAGACTTGTCTCCAATGCATGAGTAATGCCTAAAGTATATGCCTGGTGTCAATAACAGAAACAGCTAAGAAGGTTTTTCAGATGCTCAGTGTACGCTTTTTCAGATCCCACTTCAAAGACAGACTTTAGGTTAAAAAGAAGGGGAACAATATGCATTTCTGCCAGTTAGAGAAAAAAGTAGCTTAACTTTCCACATCAAATCCCATTCTGATACACAAAAAATTTGTTCCCAATTCTTTACAGTTAGGAAAAAAGTTCTATTTTATTTATTAAAAATAATAAAGGACACAGATGCAAATCTTGAAGTGATACCTAGCCAATACTTCCACTAAAATCAAAGAGGTTAAGAGTCCAACATATTCAACACTATGATGCAGATCCCTTCAGTTACAAGAAGCTGTTGCTCTTACATTTTTATCTGTGGTAAATAATTCCCACATGATGACAATTTTTTTAGGTTTAAATTAAAGAAGCATCAAATTATACTATCCTAAAAAATTTCACATTTTTCACATAAGTTCTTAAAAAAAATTTGACGAAATTAGAGGCCAGACCATAATAAAATTACTAATGCAAAATCATAAGTTCAATGAAAAAAGTATAAATTCTATCAATGTGAGTCAAAACTATTTTCAGAGAATGTAATTTAAGAAAACTAGTCTCATAGCAATGCACCGAAGAGTACAAAGAGAAAATAATATTTTTTTCCACAATAAAAAAAGATCCACTGTAAAACTCCATTTAAAAATAAGTTCTAGAAAAAAAAAAAAGGACATGGGAGAAGAAATAAAAGGTACTTAATTATAGATTTAAGGCATAGGTATAATGAAATTCAAATTGTGAGAGTTTGAGCTTTTGGTGGTAGTGCTTTTTTGAGGTTTGTTGGTTGGTTGGTTTGGGTTTTTCTAAAAATAATCAAAAAACCCCATGAGACCATTGCTTCCTCTATTTTTTTGAATAGGAAAAATTCAAGCCTGAAATTTTCCAAAGCTTAGGCAGATTCAAAGTGCAGTATAGCATCTATCTAAATTTCACCTGCAATTTTACTGACTCCTGTCGTAGCATGATGCATGGCTCTATTATGCACCATTTTTCAGGTGGTGTACATAAACGATAATCACCAAATGCTCTAAAGGCTACCCAGTGCTATGAGATCCTCAGAAGAACGATATTAACTCGACTAAGCAGCTATTTGGTCTGTTAATAAAGAATTTTTATTTTTTTAAATGAAAACTGATATTTCCCAAATTGTCTTTAATGGCTTTGCCAAAATAGATAAAATACAGTAATTTATAAATCATAGAACTACTGCAAAACATGTTCTGAAATAGGACAAAATACTCAATACTTACTTGAGAAAGAAGATAGAGAGAAACTTGGAGACTTATTTTCGGACGCTCTCCACCCTATGGAGAAAACATTATGAAAAATGTTGATTTATTTATAAGAAGTTGAAGCATTTACACTGTTTAATATTTTATTTAAAACAAAAATTTTAATATTTTATAGTTCCACATCCTTCTACAAAATTTTCAGAGTATCATGCTCTTTAACATAACACTTCTTGTAAACTATTTCAAATAACAATTCTCCATATAAGCATATCCCTTGCTATGCATGCTTAAAAAAACAATTGCTGTTGATTACTGTCTTTCATAGTCACTTCAATAATTTAAATTTAACAGATGAGTATCTGAGAAGTATGTTGGATTTCACTATGCTACTATTCCTTCAAAAAGTACTTCTCAGTTAACATTCATTAAAGTCTACTCTAAAAACTAGCTATTCAGAAACAATGAAATATTGCCCACGTAATCTTGACAGACACTTCTCTAAATCAGGTAAATCACACGGGACAAAAATATTTTAAGTAAAACTTGAGCACAACAGTGCTAATTTTATATACCAGTAGCAATAAAAGTGTTTCTAAAAATAAACTAGTGATAGTTTAAAAACCATCACCAAATAAATTAATCAAGTATCTCAAGAGGTAAGAACAGCCCAATTTTATGTTTGCAAATATCTCTGACCTCATCATAATAGACACATGTGCCTGAAAACAGGAGGACAAGCAGGTTTTTGTACATGCACGTAAGGAAAGAGTATAGCTGAAATGAAAGTAAGTGTCAGGAAGTCTGCTTCACCCTATTCCAACGGCCTTACCAATGGCAAGACAAGCAGCTGACTGTTACTCAATTTTCAGTGCCCATGCAATATACTGAATTCATGAACTTGCAAGAAACCTGATCTCTGGTTAATGAAAGTATGCTGAAAGTCACACTGCACTGTGTATCTTAAGAACAAACACCACTACAGATTAAAACGGAGGAACCAAGCCAAAAAAAATTCCCCGAAATAAACAGTGAATGTTGTTTTTTTTTAAAAGACAAATGAATACAGGAACTTGTAGAGGTTTTAAAAAAACAGTTTCTATTTCATTAAAAATTAGCTTTCCACTCAATTTAAAGGCTATGCTTTAAAAATACATTCAACTACATCATATTCAAACACAGCTTATCTGCAAATACAAGAATCAAGTAACAAAACCAGAAGTTTATGTTTTCTACCTGGAGTGGACTTTTACACCATGGAAAATGTGTGTACACACTGGAAAAAGTTATTATAATCTTCTTTTGCCAGGAGACAAGTTACCACATCAGAAAAAGAAATCACACATCGGCCAGCATCAGAGAAATTTAAACCCTGTTACAACTCTGCAGCTCTTCTTGCCTCCACTATTGTTAGCATTTAACAACCATGTCATCCAATACCATCCAATGTCAGTGAATAAGATTTCATCTATTCTACCCTTAAATTCAGTTTCAGAGTATCTCCCCCTACAGCTATCTTTCTTAAACTGTTTCATGTAAAACACACAAACATAGATATCAATAGTGTTAACTCTACTACAGAATACACCCGCTGAACAAATCATTATGCATACTGAAAGCAATTTAGACTTTATGACTTAACTGTTTTCGGCTATTAGCTTACCTGATCTTGATTTACTAATGAATACACATAGAGAGGAAGAAAGAGCCTATTAAGAAGGTGGTCTGTGAGCACATCATTTAAAAATTCACAATTAATGATAAGGATATCATTAAGGTAATGTAAATGATCAAGATGTTCTGCTACCAGGTCACTCAGTTTGCCTCTATTTCTGTGCCTAAAGAAGAGAGCAGAAAAAAAGTCTCAGATATATTCAATTATCAGTCTTAAAAACTTAAGGAAATAATTAACGTGCATCCCTCCCACAGATCACCTTGCACAGATTCACTGCCTAAAGACAACGTTAGGTGTTGGAATGGGCTGCCCAGGGAGGTGGTGGAGTCCCCATCCCTGGAGGTGTTCAAGAGCAGGGTCGATTTGGAGCTTAAGGATATGCTGTAGGTGGGAACTGTGCTAGGTGAACAGTTGGACTAGATGATCTCCAGGGTCCTTTCCAACCTAGATGAATCTATGATTCTAAGACGTTTTCAGTAAAGTTAACTAATCCAGCTAGCAAGCAGTATTCAGGTTTGTATGTGCTTTACAATGCACCTATCAAGTTCCTCCCCAAGTATTCAGAAGCAATGTTTTTACAAAACTTTGCTTTCCATTGCCAGAGTCTTTTCACAAGCCAACCATAAAAATCTGTAAGATTTGTTTCCAAAAATAAAAGAAGAAATCTATGTTGTATTTAACATCTACCTCTTCACTTTGGGCAGCTGTTTCTTGCTTTCCTGTGCTAAGTTGGGGGCGGGAAGGCAAACCAAGAACAACCTGAATCAACAAAATATTTCTGTAGTTGATAGTGGAATATTACACAGGAATTTCACGTCTGACAGTTCACATATTAAATAAAGTTCACCCAGTTAATTTTTTTCCTAGAATCTTTTCAGAAAGCTATTCTATTGAGATGACACACAGAAAAGGAACATTAAAAAGACGAAGTTAGTAAGACTGAGAAGCACAAAATACATTTTGTGTCTGATGAATATCTACTAAATTTAGCAGAATTAAAACAAAGATGAAGAAAAAGCACGCCACCAAACACTAATTTACTTGTACAGATATTAGCAGAGATAGGGCACACAGCACTAACCACTATGAATTCAAAGAATCACTAAAAAAAACTTTGCAAGAATGAAAAGCTTGAACTGTCTAAAAGGGAACATTTAGATATGAACTTTACAGAACTACTACAGACAAAATAAGGAGTATTAACATCTGGAAAAAGCATTTCCACTACTCAGCATTTGTAAAAGCTTACTCTTCATCAGTCTGCACACAGTTATCCAGTTCTATCACGTGGCTTCCAATAAACCAAACGAGGTTGGAGAAATACGGGACAGCAGTTTTATCTCTAATGTAATGCAGCATAGGTTGGTTGTCCACTGAAGAGAAATTGTTAAAAAGAAAAATCAGTTGACAGGTCGGTTTTTTTTACTTTGTTGTATTTCTTAAAAATTATCTTCTGAATTTTTATTACATGCTAGCTTTTCATACAAGTTTATACCTGACATGATCTTATGCATGAAATGGACATCTACAAAAGTGTCATATCACTTCTTAATTGGCTTGAATGAGCCCAATACTGATATATTTACATAGGTCTGAAGATAAACAAATCTAGTGGAATGCAGAAAGGTTTTTTTAGCACATTCTTTATTAGAAAAGAAGAGAAAAAAGCATAAGAATAAAGCAGTAATGCTGAAAGTCAAGCTAATTAGACTTACATGACACTGCATTAAGGAACACAGGAATCATCAGTGAAGGAAGGGCAAAAGAAACAGACAACAGTTAACAGGATTAGGAGCTGGGATAGTGACATCCTCTAAAAGGGTTTAAAAAGCTAAAGCACAAAGCATCTAAACTAAAACATACAGCGCAGGTGTTAGATCAGAATATATGCAAATGGATAGTCAGAAAATTGTGAAACCTGAACATCTGAGCTGTGTTTTTTCAACTCTAACCTTTATAGCACTACAACGTTCAATGAAAATTCTAAACAAATATATATTTTTACCATAAAAATATTTAGTTATATAAACAAACAACAAATAGGATATGAAGCCTGCACTTTACTCTTTTTGCGAGCTCATATTTGGGTTTATAGCTCCCTTGAAGTAAAAAACAAGTACCAAGTGCCCATTTCTCAACATACAAAAGAAAGACTTTTGTCCCTTGTGGTCAGCATGATAAAGAACCTATCTGCTATGCAGGGTATTCAGTTATTTGCAAAGCCAATATTGCATTGTTTTAAAAAGGATCTTATGTTCTTCTATGATGAAGACTGTCATCAAATCACTGCTTCTCTTCATTGATAAAGTTGTGTAAATACAAAATATAATTTAATTTAAAATGTATTGAAAAATAAGCAGTCCTGCATGAACACATTCCCTAATACATACTATCTTACAACATGCTGATTTCAGTGGTCGAAGTTCTGAATACCAATTCTTCTACAGAGACCACTGAGATATTATCAATCTATTACAGATTTTATAAACCCCAAGAAAACTTAGGGGGAAGTGAATGACTTTTGGACATTGTCTAACCCAAACCCATTCTCAAAGTAGCGTTAACTTCAAAGTTCAACCAGGTTGCTAAGGGCCTTGTTGAGTTTTGAAGATCTCACATTCCTCAGTTTTTCTGGAAAACCTGTTGCAGCGATTAACGATTCTCACAGTAAATTTTGGGGTTTTTTTTTCCCTTATATCCTACTGGAATGTCCAGTACAGGAATTTTAAACTGCAGCCTCCTGGCCTTCACTGGGCACCTCCGGAGATGATCTAGCTAGATTAGAGTGACTGCAGCACATAGAAGCTCTACAATCATATTCTAAGGCACTTCAAATCCAAAAGGAAGTGATGTAGCCCACAAGATTATTGCTTCATACCTTATAATGCTCAAGTTCACAAGTAAAAGTATCTGATATTCTTAAAGCACTTTGGTTTTAGGATTGGGGTATTTTTTTTGTTTGTTGTTTTTTACATAGTCACATTCTGATCTCTGTTGGAAGGGAAAGTAAAGTTCTTTATGTATGCTTGATACTGGTTTGGGCTTTTTCAAAACCATGTTTCATCTGTGAGGAAACAATAATATTTACAAGTACATACTGTACAACTGGGGGTCTGTTTCATAAAAATCAAAACCGGTATCTAAGCATGTCAACATGATAAGCTTTTCAACGTCATAAAACAGACAGAAAGCCCTTAAATGTAAATAACTGAAGATTAAACTACAATAAAACAAGCATTTTGTATACATGCCTTTTTTAATATGTAAAAAACCATACCTTTGTAGACATTTAAAGTTATAGTCCTAACAGCAATCCTGACCATGCTTTCTGGGTGATTAAAAAATTTAATAGCTTCAGTGTACAAAGCGAAGTCATTAGTGTGCTGTAACAAGAGGAAAGTAGTTATGAATTAATCAAAATATGTACAGAATATTTGTTGGGATTCTGTATGAAAAATGTTTACCATTTATTATTCTGATTTTTTACCTTCTACTTAAGATTTTACAATGCAGAGTCAGCCGCATTTGTAGCTCTACATTAAAATAAAATGTTTTAAGCGTCAGAGCTTCCCATGTTTACTCTGGACATACTCAGTGCTTTAACGCCCTCTCCTGGCAAAAAGTGGAATGGAGCGAGGAAAAATCCAATTCACCTTTGGCCTTCGATTACTCAGGGTTTTTAGACTTTGACTAAGCCTCTTAGAAACATGTAGTGCAACAGAAAAGATCCTGTTTGCAAAAGCACGAGAAAACACGGCATAAGCAAGTTGAATTCTCAGGGAAGCAGACTTCAGAACTACTGAAACAGTCCAATATTAACACTAACTTTCAGATTTTGGTTTTATTATAGCTGTATGAGGACAAAGAGCTTCTTTATCATGCTTTGCAGAGATCCCCACAAACGAATTCTCAATCACTGATATTACCATTATAAAACTAAATCCAGGACATACTGAGACAAGAGATTAAATAGAATATGTGCCCAATTTCTATCAATTTCTAATTGAAGTCCTTTATAGTTATACCGCAACTCTTTCTTCACTTACCTCATTATAAAAGAAATGTACAGTATGATTGTTGAGCTTCAGGGAAAGAGTTTTCAAAAATGATATGTAATATGCCATGATCTCCTCATCAGAAAAGTCAAATTTGTGCACAATGATAGAATTTACATAGTTATTAGAGAGCAGGTAGTCTGAAAAATGAGACATGACACAAGGTTAACAGAAAGCAAAAAATCATTAAGCCAAATAGCTGTATTTAAAGTACCAGCTAGCAACAAATTACCTGATGCTTGAAGATTGCAATTTTTAAAGCAAACAACTCAGGTGATGGCTACAAGTGGTAACATAAGGAAATTGTTTCCTACAAAGGTCTTTGCTCCCAAGAAAAAGACAACTGAGAATATACTTCACCTTCCTTAATTTATGTAGGCTTTGCAGCTAACAACACTTAAAACAACTCTTTTCCTTCCCTCTTCATGATAGTTGGAGTACTTTAACTATTCATTCTCTGTCCTCTTTATGTTTCTAAAAACACTGAAGTAAATGCAAGTGGCTGAATGCCAGCCCAAATGATGTCAGAACAGTTCCAGTACAAATTATGAGTGCCACATAATCTGCAAGGCAAACATTTCAGACCACAACTAATTTGCTGACCTAAAGAATGTCTTGAAACATGCTAAATAAGTGTTTCAGAATTACCAAGCAACTTTTGTACTACTGAAAATTTACATTAAAAGGTGTTTTGGAGTCAAATTACACTGTATCTTCAGTAGTGTTCCATTAAAAAGATTGTTAGGAATTTATATGGTACTTCTGTGAAGGGGTACTAAGACAGAATTTCATTAAATGAAGGGGAATTCAATCAAATCCTGATCACTTAATCCTAAACAGTTTAAAAGCATGCCCTTACACAATGAAGTTTCATGACTTATGTTCTCAAAAAGGATGTTCAGAGTCTGTAGAAGCTGTACACACACGTAACGACCAGATTTCTGGCGCAAGATGTTCAAGAAGAAAACAAACATATTCTTCTCCAAGAAAAAGCTGAAATAAAATAGAGGTGTCATTAAGTCAC
>NW_020799118.1:3771998-3779935 GCF_003259725.1 Athene cunicularia | reverse complement strand
CAGTATAAATAATCAAAATAAATTATTTTTCTTAGTTCACATCATAGCCAAATCATGTTGAAATAATCTTGTAAAATAAAACTAACCACTCCCTAAATAAGTAATTAAAAACACCAAACACCTTAGCTTTACTTATCTCATGCACAAGTTGCCTTTATAAAAGAGGAAGTGTCTTATAGCAAACAAGTCAAGAAACAGGCATTAATAGTCAGATTTGCAACTGTGATTATTTGTTTTGAAGTTTTTCTACCATGCTATTTTATACTATGTTATTATTAAAATAACATCTGAACAAAACCTCTAAGTATCATAGCTAAAATGAAGATACCTATTAATATCTTATATACATTGAAATGAACAAATTAAAGTCATATGATAGATGTATTGAGTAAATCTGGGCCCTAAAATAGGTTAGATTTTGTATTTATATTAAAGATTCAAGAGTCAAGCAAAAGCACTACATGAAAGGGGCTCTGGACTTGGAACACTTTGTTAACAGAAGCAAATTCTGCTTCTTTGTATGACAAGAATACGATCCTGCTTACCCATGTACTACAGAACACAGCTTTCTACCTACATTCATGAAACAGTCTTGGTAGTGTTAACTTTTGAGCTAGATCTCTATGCAACTCTAATCATTCTTCCAAACCAGAATCAAAATTGCGTAGAAGTACTTACTCAAATACCGAGCTGTCATTCTGATCCCCCCATATCAGGATCTCTGTTATAGAACGAATAGTCTCTACCAGCAGGTTGCGGTTGTGATCTGTTACTGTTGTATTTTTAGTCAAAACATGATACATGTACCTAAAAGAAAAAACAAGTAATATTGCTATCCTTCCACTTCCACATGCACCATGTTTGCCTTTAGTCACTGTAACTTAGTGTAGACACATACATATACACACACACTATGTCTAAGCACTGTACTATTTTAAAATCCTAACATTTCCTTTTAATATTGATGCAGAGAGAAAAGTAATTGCTAAACAGAGTGTGTGACAAGTGAAACAAATCCATAACTAGCCAGGTGAGTTAGCATAACTACAAATGATGTAACACTTGTTCCATGGTTCTTCCTATGGCAACATAGTGAATTTCTCCGGAAGTATGTTAAAGTCAAAGGACTGATCAGCAAGAAAATGGAAAACCAGAAGAAACAGGTAAGCATGCAGTAGCTAATATGGGAAAGTAATTCTGGAAAGAAGCACAGGCAGATTTAACTAGAAAAGTTAGATGCCTTCTCTTGTCTGCTGAGACACTTTACAAGCTCACATCAATTTGATGGTTAATAATCAGGACTGTCAAAGACCATTCATTCATCTTGGCAAAACTCAATCATCAGTTCTCTGGCCCTTCAAGCATAGAACTACTGATCGGAAAGGTGGCAAATTCCATCTTTACCATCTCAAAGGGCAAGAGTTTAAGGCCATCTAGTGAACTTCAAAAAAACTTATGTCTACGTTACACAGGTGACAGGAAGCTAAATAACATGTGAAAGGCTTATATTGTAAGAATTTTGCTCAGTCAAGTAAGCACTTTTTTTTTTTTTCCAAAATAATATGTTACAAAGATTACCTCCCTTTGACCTAAAAATTAAAAGGGGGAGCAGGGAGGCAAATTCTAATAAAAGCACAAAGATCACCATTGCTTTTCTCTGTTTTTTGGGGGGTTGTTTGGGTTTTTTTGTTTGGTTTGGTTTTTTTTTTGCTTTTATATAGTAATAAAGAAAAAGGATGGATGTAAGAAAGGTACATAAGACTGGACATAATTAAATTTAAAAAATATAATCACAGAAATTTCCTGACATTTTAAAACTGTAAGAGTTTAGATTACAAAAGACATCACATACTGTTATACTGCAATCTACTGGAAACTGGAAGCAATGCCTGAGCATTCAGGATTATCTGGGCAATATACTCACAAATGGTTGGGAAGGAAGACAGATTTTCCATACTGTCAACCTTCCCATGAAAAAAGGAGTTAATCAAAACCCCCAGGATCTATTTTTGGGAAAACAGCCTGTGTGTCCTGACTCTGGGGCAGCCTATCATTATTGTTTCATATTCCTTGAAAGTTTCTTCTGTGATTCTGGTTGAAATTTCAGGAATCTTATTAGTATGATGGAGTTTAAAAGTTCAAGAAGCCAATTTTTCAGCAACAGACCCAAAGACCTCAAACAGCTATTATGTAAAAGAAAAATATTTGGCAATTTCGCCAAGCTACTGTAGGATTCCAGGAAACGCTGTGCATTTCTAAAATAATTTTTTTTTATATCTGGTTTAAAGTAAGTTTCAAAAGTTTAGGTCAAAAATAGACTCAAAATCATATTTCAAAAAAACCCAGTATTCCCATCAGTTTTATCTACACTAAGAAACAATCACTGCACAGGGCAAACATGCACCTGGAGACTAAAACACCATTTAACTGAACACACATATCAGGTTGTTCCAACTAGCTATTAGACTAAACAAGATATTACCTTGTTTCAGAACCTTTTTCATGCTTGCATTCAGTTTTAAAAAGTTTGATCATATTTGTAGTTTATTTCAAATTTGCAAAATTTGGTTTGGGGAATCTTCTTCAACCACTGAGCTGCCAGTCAATTGACCAGAGCTTCACAAGACTTGTTGCAAGACATAGTCCATCCTCATAAGCCATGCAGGAAGCAGAAGCTATTTCAGAGAAGTTTATTATGCTGTTATAGTAAAATACTATATGCTTGTTAATCTTGATATTGCTTAATCATCATACCATGTTGAGTACTGCACAAGGACACTGAGAAGTAAACAATCTCTCAGATGTTCACAGTTTTAACAAACTTGATATACCGCATGCTCCCTTCCCTCCCCCTGCCAAAATCAGCAATGTGATGAAGTCTACATCACATTAAGGGTAACCTACCAGAGAGCAGAGGAAAAGGAAAGAAAAAGGGAAGAGATAGCAGGAGGGGGGAAAAGACTGGCTTTTCATACTCTTTCTCCGCAGTAAAAAATTCTCTCCCCCTCTTCACCTCATTCTTTCCCCTCACCAATCAATACCCATTTTCCAAATCCAGAGCAGAAACTGCTCAGACTGAAACCATTCTAGGAAAAGGTGATTCATAGCTATCTCCTACAGCCGTAACTGCCTGGTCATGTGCCGTACCATAATGGAAGTTGCTAACTAGTAAGGGTAAAAGCACCCTCAAATCCTCTTCAACTAATCCGAGGATTATGGTTCAAGATTCCTTCTACGGAGACTGACAGCACCACGGCTCACAGTGAAGATGCACAAGTTTAGGTCTGACCACCTATGAGAATTCCCGAGGCTTTCTAAAGGAGTACCTGCAAAAACTTCCCATTATAGCACTACATGTATTATCAGGACAGTGAAAAGACAGAGCAAAAAACGAAGTCACTGCTCTGAGCATGCATCAGTTAATGGAACAGTGAACAGCTGAAGACAGAAGGCAATTAAATCAGAGCAGTTCATTCCACAGCAATCTGTATGGTAAGTATCTTCCCCGAGAGAGATAGTTTAAAGAGAGTAATTAATACTACACTACCTCACATACTATAGCCTGTTTATTCAAAGTCATATATAAATTATTGTATCAGTGAAGATATATTTCTCATTAATAAGTTACAACATGCAAACGTGGGAATACAGTTTACTCCAACAGCAGAACTCTGGGAATGGGAAGCAGTGGGAAGAATTACATGCTGTTACCTCTCCTCAGGAGTCTATGGGACATAGAGCATTACAAATGCAAAAAGCAAGAAACATTTAGTAGTCAGGACTACATTAACTTCAAATGAATTTACTTAACATCAACACTACTGCAAAGCTCCTCGATTTGCTAACACACTGATGCACTTAGAAAACCTGGGCTTCACGTAGAAGCTATTCCTTTATCCACTTGAAAATGAATGAGAAAGCACATACATACTTGTTTCTCCTACCAGACACGCAACATACCGTAACATGAGAACATAAAGTACCACACAAACCCACTATCTTTATATTTACATAAATCTTTCAAGCCTATATTTAAATGCTGACTACAAAGGGGTCAAGTTTGTGCTCCAAAATGCTAAACCCTCAAAGAGGACGTTTTTGTCCTCTCTCTCTCTCTAGCTGGTGATTGGGTTCAAACACACACCTAACAAAACCCCACCATGACATAGGAAGTGTCAAAGCACCTGATAACATCAAAATCAGCGGGAGATTTTGCCAGCAACTTAACAAGTCGAAATTCTGAACATTTTTCTGGTAAGAAACCATACTCAACAGGATAACATAACTCAGGAATATAGAAAGTGTGTATTAATGACCTTACTACTTATTAGTTAAAAAAACCACCCTAAAATATGTCAGAGTTTAGAAAGTCAAGCACTCAAATTTAAAAACCCCAGACTTAATCATAACATGCTTGCCTCTCCATGCTGCCTGTAACTATGTAATTACACATTGTTCTCATAGAGGAAACTCGATGGATAGGATGGACAGTACTTCAGGAAATGAATCAGCTGTGAAACAAGTCTTCAACCATACATGTTTATGGACATTGCATCTGACCAAGTCATGAGAAATGTTCAGCACCTAACTCTAATGGTATAAAACCTTCTGTGCAATCAGTATGCAATTAAAATTCCAAGTGTAGAAGCAACAGTGGGAAACATAGTTGAACAAGAGGGCAATGTAAAATATCTCTGAGAAACGTAGGAAAAAATTTTGCATCTAGAAACAAAGTTACTAAGTTTAAGTTCCAAAGCCTTTCACTTTAGCAAGAACACCAGAGATATTACCAGATGAACTCTTCAGAAATGGTTACGATATCACCACTTAAATACTGGGGAAAATTACATGAATCCTCTTCTTCCATTCCAATGCAAAGTCAAAGTTTGTGGACAGATGGGGAAATAAGATACAGTTACACTCTCAAGGAGTTCTGCTAAGGTTAGAGTACCCTCAACTGGGCAATATGAAAGACTTTTTGGTACTTTAACCATAGGTCACAGCTCCTAAGGTGAGGAGCTGCAGAAGCAGAGTACAGTGACTATCACAGTCAGTGGCTGGAGAGAACGGCAAGAAACCCTGACTGACATGGGAACACCTGGTGTACGTGCAAAAGCAGGCCACGAGAAAGAGAGGAACATGCAGCTCGTGAGAAAGCACTAACTTCAGGTTTGTGTAGCAAGAAAAACTGCTGCCTAAACCGGACGTGACGTATTTGCTTTTAGAACTGGAAGCATATAATAAACAGAGCAGAGGGCTATATAAAGGGAGGAAAAAAAGGTCTCATTTTAAACTGCTGGATGCCACCTTTAAGAAATGGATTCTGGCCTTGTTTCAGACAATCTCCTGTAAAGATAAGTCATTTCAGACCATTTTCACAAGCAATCACTAACATTACTCCTGTTGCCAGAATATTTAGACTTTCTCCATTTATTAAGTTATTGACATTTCCTCAATTACTAACCAAGCCTAACAAAAATATCAAGTTCTCAAAAAAATTATAGTCAGATGCACTCAGGTAGTGCAGAGTCCATGCAGGCAGTGCACAGAGGCCATTTCACAGTCTCTCTAGTTCTAAATTCAACAAGACATGAGAAAGTTGGATTAAATTTTAACTCTTTTCCTAGACCAAGAGACTCTACCAAAACACTTAATACAACCAGCCTCATAATTTTCCTTTAGCCAATCCATTTTATTGTTTACAAAATGTTTGCAAAATGTTTTAATGTTTGCAAAAGACTGAATAATAAAATTTCAAGACCAAGCCTCAAACAAACTGCATTAAAGCTATTGAGGAAGGAAGTTCTATATCCAACATTTACTGACAAAAAGCAGTAACTCTCTCAGAATTACTAAACAGGTGTATTTACAATTTAAACTAAATTCTATATTATGCATGTTAAAAAATAAAAATATTCCCATAAGGATAGCCCAGGCTAATTTCACTCTTGCAGCATGGCATAATATATCTTTTATGAGCTAAGCTAACCTGTAATAGCAAGGATGGTGCATTCTACTCCACTCACATGGAGCACAACATGGGGTTTCAATGAGTTGAAAAGATGAGAATGCAGGCAGCTCAGCATGATGGTGACCTTACCAAGACTGACTTTCTTGTAGGACCCTGAAAACAAAGGTTCTTCACCCTTTTCCCTTCTGTTGCTTTTCCTACTTCAACTGCTACCTTAGAAAAACCCTAAATCTCACTCTACCACTAGACAGCTACCTTTGCTGTTGACATCTAGCTAGAAACTGAAATTCATACAGCCTAGCAAAACAAACACTTAAAATGTACATAGCCTAAACAGAACAAAGGTCTCGGCTGTTCTTTACATACTACCATTTTAGATTTCATAATTAAAGAAATCACATGCAAAAAAGCAAACAAACCAAAGCTATTATTTTGGTAGAGAACTATATAACTCAATTCTCAGATAAGAAGTCAAGCACAAACCGCAACACTTAGAACTAAATCTCCTTTTTCCTGCAAATCAAACAGGGTTAATCACTTTTTCTACCCTCTGTGGCCCCAAGAGAACATTTTTCTTGCCTGAAAGATTCTAACAACCTAAAATCTCTCTCTCTCACCAGCCTACTTTTTCTAAACTTAAACTGAATTTCCTCAAATTTCATCATGCATCAGCATTCTTGCTCTATTTTCCAGTGCAATATCAAAAGCAGACAGATCTAAAGCTCCACTAGTGCTGAGTTGTACCCAGCGACAACCCCTTGTATGTTAAATAGAAGAGTCCCATGTTTGTATCTGAGGATGACTTCTCTCGTTTTTCCTGCAATGCCATATCATGTTGATTTACTTGTCTGACCTACCATGCTTTCAAAATTATTCTGCAGTGCTACTGCCTCATCCGTTTTTATTTATGAACTGGATTTCCCTGTCTCAGGTAAAAAGTAATGCATTTCAATTAGTCTTGCTGGGTTTGAACATTTTTCCAGTTTAGAGGCAAGGACCAGAATCCATAAATCATCTTGATAAAGTAATTGTAAGAACCAAATCTTGTATAAGTGCATCTTGCTCATTACTGTCAGACACCATTTGTGTCCTCCTTGTAATATGACTGTTAAAAACTACCAGCCACTTATTTCTCAATAAGCTATTTATTCAGTGATTTCATTTAGAAAATGCTTCCCCTCTTAATGACCTCCTTTTCTCGTTCAGTAGAAAAAGAAGTTATAACAGCAGGTCTCATTTTTCTGGCAACAGCAGAACCCCTAAAATGGAATAGAGAATTGTAAATTGCTTTATCCCTTGCCGTCATTCCAACTCTCCAGTGGCACAGCTCAAAAAAACTATTCCACCTTCTGCAGTCAGCAGTAACACAAGGATGTCAGATTCTGGAGACTAACATTCTCAAGCTGAGCGGCTTTACATTTGCGCCTGCTGCTGAGCCCTCTAAATAGGGTACATCCCCCGGACCTGCAGAGCCACCATCCTGACTGCCATGAGTCACTGCTGACTGATCCCCACACACACACACCTCAAAAGGTCTATATTGTTTATAGGCTGGGGCCAGACTCCTCACTTCCCCATTTTAGCCACTACCAGGAAACAAAGTTCTCCCTCAAGGGGAATATATTTCTTGTATTTATCACCTCTTACACTCCACTCCATTGAATGAGTCTGTGGCATTATTAAAAAACCCAGACAAACGCGTACCGCAGCCATGAGTGTGACATGACACCGCGGAACTGCGTCTGCCCTGAAGACGTTTTGGGACGAAGAGGCAGAATCCCGTGAGAAAGACACCAACCCCCACGGCCCAGAGAGCCTCCTTCGCCGCTGGCGAAGGGCTCCGGGAACTTTCGGCTCGGGAGAGCTGCGCCAAAACGCACAGGCCAGGAGAGAGCGAGCGACTGTGGAGCGGCACCTGCCGAGCCGCCTCCCTCCTCCTCCTCCGGGACGCCTCCGAGCCACCCCG
>NW_020799118.1:3713435-3771948 GCF_003259725.1 Athene cunicularia | reverse complement strand
CCGTGACCGCCGCTGCGCAGCGTGGCTTTGCCGGAGGACGAATGTCACCGTTCTGAGCCCCCGCCGCGGCCGCGCGAGGTGTTACGCTTACAGCTGGGCAACAACTTTGCTAATCCGGTCTTGAAAGCAGCTCTGGTTCTTGAATGAACACCCAGGCTCATACTTAGAAAAATTCAGAGACCATACCCGAGCCAGAAATCCATCTCGGTCCGATGCCCTTTAAACCGCTATCTTGGATAATACGAAACCGACCCAGCTCACCGTTCTCCTCCTGTCATTCGCAGCACGAGGGTTTGCTTGATCGATTTATTATTGTAGTTTTGAGTGATACTAAAACTCTGGAAATATTGTAGGGATTTAGCGTGTTAAAACACTGAAATGCAACTGGGAAGAAAATCACTATTTCTAGCTAGGACTTTCTGTGCCAAATGTATGTTAATGAAAACATTCACAGTTTAAATTAAAATGTGTTAGCAAATCTGCCAGTAGAATTTTTAGCAAAATATTGTCTGTGAATTTGAAAAATCAGTTCAGGATACCTTTTTATTTTCTATTTTGAAATTATGGAAATAGCAAATTCTGTTGTAAGGTTACAAACATAACCTTGGTGAACATACTATACAAATACCATTTAACATCAAGCTATTTTAGTTAGTCTTCCAGTTTAAAAAAACCCAACAAAACAAAAACAAACCCCCAAACCTTTCCTCTAGTGCTGTCTTTCATACAGGTTGAAATTATCTCCTAAATATTTCTATTCAGTTTCCATATAAAGCAATAGCAGGTGATTTTGGTCAATAGTTTAGAAGGAAAAAATAGATATTTTTGCTGTTGGAGTAACACTGATGGCACAAACACAGTTGAACAAGGCTTGGTCAAAGGCAGATGGGAGCATAACAAGTGGTGGGAAACATTTTTGCTACTGAAGAAATCCCACTGCATATAGTTCCTGCAGATGAAAGTGTCCATGCCAGCATTTGGTGGTCCATCCCCAGCAGCTGCATTAGAATCACTTCTGCTAGAACAGAAGGTCTGGAGCAGAGCTAAGCATCCCACAAAGCACTATTAGCCACTTGTGTGCCTGTCTCCTCCTCTCCTTTTTCAGCTGGGCAAATAACACACATGCTCTGTATCCCAGAAAAGAAATTCATAAAAACTAATGGAAATTTAAGCAAAGTCTTTGGTGCAAAAAGCCCTAGCCATTTTTTCCCCTAAAATACCTTTTCCCAAACCCTAAGTCTTATTACTCCAACACCATCTAATACAGGGATTAAAAATATTTTTTTAATTGCTTTTTTGCTGACTAGGATTTGTCACGATGAGTCACATCTAGTTTTCTGGAAGAGCTAGGAGAACAACAGACATAATTTTCCTCAGTGGATTTTTCCTATTACACGAACACATAGTTTGATAGGGCACAATTCTGTTCAGTGTAGATAAATGGGCTTCTTAAAATTTTCCTTTATATTAATAGGATAAGCAGCTCTGCAAACTTTTTGATATTTTAACTGTAAAACCATGTCACCTCCGTATGTAGAAATTAAAATGCAGAGGTCTTCACAAAGCTCAGAAGTAAATCTTAGTCTATATCCACCTTGAGCTAATGGAGCTCTGCACAGGTTCCAGCTCCAGCCTTGACCCTTTCATTTGGAAGTTGTCATGTTAGGTGGTGGTCTCCACTGAGAGTCAAATCACAAATCCCTGAAGTTAGATCAATTAGTAGAGAGAAAAAAATATACTATTACTGTGCTTCATCTATTTATATATTTAATTATATGTATATATGCAGCAACAAGGCCACAAATTGCATAATTATTTAGCTAGCAGGCAAAGACTCAGCATGTCACCATGAAAAGGAATTTGTTAATATCCTGGTTACAGGTTTCTTCACTGTTCTGTGCCATTCCTCCTTGCCAGTTCCCTAGCAAGTCAGGCAGAGCAGGGCCCTAATTTGGAGCTGTGTTTTCTGCTTCGGGAGCAGAAGTAAGTCTCTGAATGGGAAGAATCAGATCCCTTCTGGCCTCGCCTGCAGTGACCCGAGTTCTGTGCGAGCGTTAACCTGTGCTCTCCACAGGCCTAGGAAGGCTGCTCACCTGCCCTGTTCCCTTAGACCTAGAAGCGCTCAGGATTCACAAGGCAATGCAGGAAGAATAGGTCTCAGTTTTACCAGCAGAGATGAAAAATACATAGGCATACTCTTTGCATGAAATATAAGAGGAGTGTTCTTCATGTGACTCACCAGTGATTACTGAGAACAACTAAAGAGCTATGATTAGCCTTAGCTGAAACCTTGCAGTGTGCTCCTTGCATTTAGGGAGCGATGCCTTGCACCCAAGAGGTGAGTGGCATGTATGACAGGAAAATAAAGGGGGGAAATCCCAAGAGGCGATTCTGCGAAATGTGGAAAGGCTAATTTAGATTAAAAATAAAAGAGCGTGTGAATGAAAAAAGCACTGTTCTCTTTTGCAGCAAAACTGTCACTTGAATAAACTCAATAGGAACAAAATTATGTCCAGGTTTCTGAGCACAGTTGGTGGCAGAGATTGAAGGTAGACAGCTAAGCTGCTCAAAGCTTCCTATTCTATCCAAGTGGAGAAATCCATCTGTGTAAATTGAGCAGAACTGAGCTTGCTCATGTTATCTACTGTTTTAGTCTGAGTGTGCCAGGTTCTTTATTAGATTTGAAGTCCCCTGGAATAAGGTGATAGGACTGTTCTCCTTGTAGTTTCTTAAAATCAGATGTGACTCATCACAAAGTACTCTAATCAGAAAGAAAATGTGCAAAAGTAATAAATAATGAAAACTGAATGGGAAATACTGGATTTGTTAATCTTACAGTACAAGCATTACCTGTATTTTTTCAGGGTGAATTATGATGAATGTCTTCAGTGAGCAGAATCCAGCACTCGAAAACTTGTGACTCAGCACTTCTGCTGAATGCCAGCATCCAAACCTGAATCAAAGAAATAGCTTCACTCACTAGCTCATCATAACAGTGCCAGTTAGAAATTCAGGCTCAGTGTCTGTGAGAGACAGCATGGCCCAGTGGAGATGGAAATAAGCATACTGGACTCCTTCCTCTGTCTGCCACTGATATCTTCTGTGAGCTTAACTCACTCATGCCTCCATTCCATCTCTCTGAAACAGAGATGCCACATAAAGGAACAGATCAGGAAAACGTTATCACTAGCAGACTCAGGATAAATACATCAGAATCCACCTCCTGACTTCTTCCTTTTCAGACTTTGAATCTTGAAAATAATGAGCACAGTGATCTGTTACTTATTTTACCCTGCCATTTTCACTATGCTCTTCCCTTATTTGTAGAAATCTCCCTGTATTAAAAAAAGTGGCTTGTTGACTCCATGATACAGATGAGTCAGCTATTTTATATGAGTTATAGTAACAACAGGATTAAGAGCAGTAGCTGTGATTTTTAGAACTGTGTTTTGAATTCTTAGATATTATTAAAATTAACAGAAGTTGAGCTCTCAAGCTCACCTGATAGCTCTGCTTTAAAGATACTTCTGACTTTTAACAGGATTTCCATCCTAGATAGAAGGAAGACAAAATCGTGGTTAACTGATGAATGGTCCATACAGACTCATAAACCACAGCCCTGGACAGTACAGTCCTAAGTGATTTTCTACCAAATGCATTCATTTATATAATACAAAAAGAGGAGGCAGATTTTTTAAAAAGTTTTCCAAAGGCTGCTGTTAATAACGTGAATTAAAATGAGGCATAGAAAATAAAGAGATGTTCAATTTAGGATAGAAATAGTAGTTCAGGCCTGAGTATTTCATATGTTAAAAGCACCAGCCACAAGTGATTGAAAAGAATAATTTAAAAAAAAAAAAATTTTGTGGTTCTTCCCTACAAAAAATGAAGCTTACTGTAATCAACCTGCTTCAGTAGGTGGCAATAGAAAATTATCAGTTTTAAACTGCCAAAAGAATTAAGAAATGAATCCAATTTAATTCTCCATGTTTGTTTCCTCCAGAGAAGGGGCAAAGTGATACTATAGTTCATCCAGCAACTAGCAATCCTAAAATAAAATAAAATAATAATTTAGAGACATTGAGTTTGTATGTCTGTCCAGCCTAACTCTTTGGATTTGTCCCTTTGTAATGATTCTAGTTTATAGGGAATGCGACCATCCCAAAGAATTTAATAGTACCCACAAGTGTCTAAATCTTTCCATTTCTTCAGGAAAACTGTCAAACTGTCTTTCTTTTCCCAGCTGAGTTTTAGTACTTTGGCCACAAACTTGGGAAGAAAATAGCTGAATAGTTTGAATGACACTCTCTGAGGACACAAACATGTTTCTAATATATGTGATAAAAAGGATAAAGACTAATAGCAGCCATATATGGAAAATAACAGTATAATGGGAAATGATGACGTGCACTGAATGATCTATTACTGGGTAAAGCTCTAGTTCAGTTAATAGACTTAAGGCTGTATGCTCTTTGAAGGCTTTCTCTTTATCCAGAAAAAACGGCCCAAGGCTTGCTCAGACAGTAGAGCCCAAATAGGCCATGAGATCTGAAACATACTCTTGCAGAAAGTCAGGAAACAGAAGGCAGGCAAGGTCAGGATACGAAACAGAGCCACCGTGTTTCTTTGGTCCAGCCTGAATTGTGAAGAACAATAACTTCACAGACAGAATTAACAGAAATATCATGACTGAGTTTCTTCTTCTGATGCTAGATTTACACTATAATAGCCATACTGTCAAATGCTTACAGGTGTCTTTTAGGCTATTAGAAGACTATAGTTCTGAGATTTTAAAAATATTTGCCACCTTTTCATTTTCCATTTGTTTTTTAATTTTTAAAGTTTTCTATTAATAATTACATTCACATGAAATTTGAAGGACAGGCTTTTAATCAGTTGAATAGAAAGGCAAGATGGAATATCCTGGTCAATTGTAGCATTCACACCCCATTTAATATCTGCCACTACAAATTACAGTCTTGGACTAGCAGCCCTACAGCAGTATTTGACGCTTCCATTAGACAGCTTCGTACTTTGCTTTGGAGGCCCAATACGTTTTGCTGTGCTATTTATAAGTCAGCCTAGAATTTGATCTACAGTGCCGAGCACTAACAGTCTCCCTGAACTGTCTGCTGTAGATCAAAGTTTTTAGTTCAACTTGGAAAGCAAACAGATAAACGTCACACAAATAACCTGTTAGAGCTGCTGTTTCGCCTTTTCTTGTTCTCAGTTTTAGAGACAGGGTTTTGAGCACATGATTATTGTTAGCAGGGCACTGTAGCTGATAGGCATTTGACAGAAATACCTCACTGGACACAAAAATGCTTCTTGTTTCTGACCTAGCACCTACAGTAAGTGGCACACAAGAACATATGAAATGTCAGGATGAGTCAGACCATGATCACCCAACCAGAGGCAGAGGTTCTGCCTCTGACAGGGGCAGGGGATGCTCTCTGGGAGAGCACAGGACCCTGACCAAAATCTACAGTTCTGGTCTCTTTGTACTTTCCAGAATCCACAGTGGTAGAATGAGGGATGTTAGCGGGTGCATTGCTGCTCAGCCCTTTAGCAAATGTCTTTCAGACCCACCACCTTTTGCCCGCTCAGTGTTACGAAATCCTTCTGGAGTTCTTTGCAATCAGAACAGCATCTAAATACCTGAAAGAGCTTATTTTCTGTAGTCTTGAAGATCCCTCTGTTCACTCTCTTCTCTGGGTCACTAATGGTGACGTTGAATAAAAATTTGTCCCTGGTATACCCTGCTACTGACTTCTTTCCTACCAAGCCTTATTCTTTGCTTCCAACCTTTTAATTTGCTTTTCAACCCATAGAAAAACCTTCCCCCAGTATTGCATGTTTGCTTTCAGCTTCCTATAACACCTTTGTTAATGATGCCGTATTCCTCCATCTGTCCGTGCTCACGCAGAACACATGACCATCGCATTTCATTCTTAATTCAGACTCCTCATAGATTCTGTTACACCTTCTGCACCTGAAATGGTGGCAGCCCTTCTGCCTTAGGGCCAGACAACCTGACATACGATCTGCTGAGCCTTTGCTCCAGGCATGGAAAGCGAAGAACAGGGGGGAGAGGCTGTGCTTTGCCCTGCAGCACAGCAAGTGCCTTTTCATAGAGCTCCATGCTTAAAGCAGATCTGTTAGCAGGTCTGTCCCACAAACTCCCTTCCCATTATACAACAGAACTAGCACCTTTACTGTAGGGTCCCCTGCCTCTCCACGCTGCGCTGGAGGGCTGTGACACCTATAAAGGGGAAGGAGGGAAGAGCTGTCTGTCCTTCCTGATACTTGCTCCACACAGCGCAGATGATCTCCTGAGCTGCAGGCAGCCAGGGGACCTGCTCTTGATCTTCTGTACCTCAACTCTTCTTCAACATCCCCTCTCAGAGCTGCCCTGTTCTACACTATATTAATTAGTCATCTGTAAGAACACAAGACCAAATGGATACAGTCACTGGTGCCCAGTACCTTCATAATCCACAGCTCTGGTTTGGCTTAAAGAAGGCTCCTCAGCCTTGTGTTTACTTCTGATGATAGTAACAAATCACCTTTTAACAGCTGTTAGATATTTTGACCCAATAAAGGCAAATTAGATAAATGGGGATAAAGCAATATAACAGCAATCTAGCCTTCTCAGTAAGACCAAGAAGTTATACCCCAACATGTTATTTAATTCCATAACTACTTACCAGTGGATCCAAAATGCTTTGAACAAAGTGACTCTAAGTGACAAAAATCAGAGGCTATGTCAAATGTAGGCAATACATAATTAACACAGTTATACAAAAAATAACAACAGTCTAATGAATGGTATCTGCTTAAGAAAATATAGCCAGTTCAAAAAACTGGCTATAATAAGCAGGACTAATAATATCAAACCTAGCTTAAAATAGGCTGTCCTGCTGTGTTTCACAGCTGGGTGTACTCAGTCTTAAGAGCAACCCTTACTAATTGATGTGATAGACTGTGGTTGACAGCTTATTCTCATACCCTCACACTGATATCCTCCATGCCTCTGTTAAAATTACACTAAGGACTAATGTGCTCTGACAATAACAGGAACTGTAACGTTGCTTTCTCTGAAAAGTTGTTCAGGCCTTTACTTCTCAAATTATTATCCACAGTCACAAAATATTTTGATTTTTTTGTTGTTTTTACTTTTAAGAGACATCAATGGCATGGTGCTATATCTAACATACACAGTGACTTCTCTGTTCCTTTTAAGTATAGAGGATTACTCTGTATTTATGTTTTTTCTTTTAAACAGATTCATTAAATACCTGAAATGGACTATGACCACAGTAATGGATCAAGTCATGGAAAGAAACTATACTCTGAAATATAGAGATGAAGAGGAGGACAAGGGGACAACAAGAAGAGTTGTCATCAGACCTTCTCGGTTGTGACTTTTCTCCATGGTCATTGCCTCTCGAGTGTGCACTAACTGCAGTGATTCATGCACCATACTGGGCTTCCATAGGTAGTGCTGAGACGGACTGTATGAACAAATAATATAAGCTATGTTCTATTATAACAGAAAATCAAGATGTTACTCATATTTGATGAACTTCTGAATAAATATCATGTTGCCCGAATGGACATGCTCTACATACTGCTTAAGCAAGTTTTACAATCATACATTGAAAACTCTACCAGCTAGTAGCTCAAAGACAGTGCTCTCTCAGGGGAAAATATGCAGGAGTGACTGCAAGGAGGTTCTGTTCAGGGCAGTATTACGGCAAGAACTGTGCTAGTAAGATATTTTATTTAAATTGTGTGTTTTGAAATAGATCAGAGAGTGAATTTTATATGTCAGGTGGATTCATTATCTAACACAAGATACTTTCCCGATTGTTTAAGCTCATGTTCCTATGTACAGATGTGAAAGCAATACAATAAAGACTGACCTTTTCCATGAAAAAGTTAAGCAGTTGTGTTGGAGTTGTTCTTTTTCAGTTTAAACGGAAAATAATTTAAATATGCGTTCCAGGAAATTCCACTTTTCCTACAGGTACCTACAAGCAGTTCCAGATTGTTGAGATGGCCAACAAGTAGAAAATTCTTCTCAGGATCAACTGCTTAAAAAAATTAGACCTGAACTAAAACACCAGGAACACTGTGATGGAGGGGGCAGGGAGACCACCTGTTATTCAGGGCAGGTATTGTACTGGTTTTGTCTTATTATATTTTTTAGAAAAGTCTAATTTTTTGTAACTGTTCAGTTGTTAAGCCAAGGTGACATATCAAGAACATTTCATATAAAGCAGAACTGAAAACACTCCTCCTGAACACTCTCTAGGCATTATGTCTGTCCTCTGCAATGTCTGTCTCTGCCCAAGCTGGGAGCAAGTGGTAAAAGAGTTACGACAGTGTTGTGAGTTTTCTGACAGCCAGTGTGAGGGAACAAGAGGGTGATGGTTTAGATCCCCCTTTGCATGTCAAAATCTCTTTTCGTGGTGCTCTCAGTGGGTTGCACTTAAATGGCATTTTTTAACTCCCGGTGCAGTAGAAATTAGCTCCCAGTCCCCAAAATTCTGTGCTCCAAATGCAATTTTCAGCTGCTCCTGCGAGACATGAAGCGCTGTCACTGAACTAAGTAGCTTTTCTCCAAGAGAGGTTCCATCAGATACAGTTTGGGGCCTTAAAACACAAGTGCTTTGTTCCATACATTCCCCCTGGCCTGCAATTCAGGGATGGAGTCACTTAGGGCGTAATATTCTAACATGTGAAGATAGGGAACTAAATCCCCATGCAGGCACCTATATAAAGACTAGACAATTTGAAAAACTTGCTAAGTTTGTGTTCACATGCCCAACACAAGAAAGGCTGAATTTTGCTACTGAAGGCAGCATTCCTGCTGCCTGTATAATTAGAAACTCATAGTGTTGACTGAGACGGCTTACACTAATTTTTCAGGGTCACATGTAAGCCATTTTAAGAACATGGTTCAATTGTCACTATAGGTACTTACTGCAGCATCTACTTGTCCGTAATCATTTCCCTGCAGTGGGTTTATGCCACACGATGCACAGATCAAGCAATACAAATTCTACCAAGTTATTAACTTTGGAGATTTTGAATCTTAGATCAAGATTTCTGATTTCTCAGAACAGCTCAGCTTCATACATTTAAACCATGGGCAGAGTACTCAGATGACAGGATCTGACTACCATCGTAACACAAACTTTGGCCTTTTATCAAGGCTTCTTTGACAACAAAAAGATCATGGGCATAAAGAGAGTAGCATTTTTCTCATCCTGAAAGATGTTTAGAACCCAGATTTGATCAGAACAGCTTTTTTAGGGTAGCCAGTGAATTCAGTCCTCCATACATAAGGCACTCATTTGACAAAAGCATTTTGGATGAGCCCTATGCCACAGAATAGCCAGACTTTGAACCATGATTAATTTTAGAACTTTTAAACTGCAAAAAGTCTGAAAGGATGAAAAAGACCTTTTTGTTGTTATTAGCAGGTGGCTTCAGTCAGCACCTTCATATTTTCTAATTCTGGATTTACAGTCTGTAGTTGGCATTTCAAGATCTCATTGCCTGTTAAGAAAGAATTATTTCTCCATTTCCAGACCAGTGAACTGGCAAGTGCCAGCAGGACCAACCTGTCTCCCTCACACACAGTGCTTTCCGTTAACCTACAGTGCAAAGCCCTGAGCACATCATTAGGTTCAGAAGACAGCAGTGGTTTCATAGTGCTCCTGAGAGAAAAATCAAAATAATTTTCAACAGGTACTACAAGCTTCTGTAAAAAGGAATGCTCACTTTTATTAATACTTTAAAAAAGATGCATCAAGACAACCAAGACACTGTATCACAATTTACAATCTGTACATTATAAACATACATCTCCCACTAACTCATAGAAAGAGAACAGCAGTATATACCAAACATGATTTTATCAGTCCAGACAGGGTCCTATAGCATCATCTGCCTGTGTAATATTTAGCACATTCTCAGGTTTAGTCACAGTGAAGTGTAGCTGCAGAATTATGTTCCTAAAGGGGCATTTGTCATCCAAAGCTTAGTTAAGGGAAACCAAGACAAGGGTTCACCATGGATCTGCATGGCTGGAGTGCCGCAGGCTGATGGGAATATCACACGAGATTTGGCTCAAACTACCTCCCGTTCAAGCAGCTGGAAGAGGGGATTGTAAATGAGATTTTTTTTTTTTTTTTCCATTACTCTGGCTAGAGTTTGGCTAGAGAGAAGAACCATGCAGATAGTTAAGAAAAATACCACTTTCTAGTTATAATCATATTCTCTGTAGTTTTTCCACCTTGCTCTCTTGTACCATTTCATTCACATACTATGTTCAGTTCCCCACTTTCCTTTGATTAACAGAAACAACAAACCAGACCTTCTTTCCATCCTTCTTTCTTTCTTTAACTTTTCCACTCTCCATTCCTGCTGTCAAGATTCAGCAGGCACTGAAGTTTTAGCAAAGTATTATTTGCTGGAAAGAACATAAATATTGTGGTTTTGAAATGTTTAAATTGGGGACTTTTTAAAAGCCAAGTAACAGAGTATTTGAGAGGTTATTTGAGAGATTCTAGTCTGCGTAGATCCTTGGGTCAGTATTGTCAGTGCTTCCTAGTAGAAAATTCAAAGAGGTTGTTGAGCTGACCCTGAGCTAACCATGAAGTAAAGATCTCTCTTCCTAATTTGTGGCATATTGAGTATTCCTAACTTTGTCCATCCCTTTTTGTGGCTACAGACTGTATCTGGACAGGGAGCCAGAATGCTAGTCCTGACAACTGTCTCGGTAGCATTATAAATTCTCTCCATGTTCACAGAGCTGAAATAAAAGAAAAAAGACGACAATTGTTCTGCTATTGCAGTCAGCAGGACCAATATTTGGCCCACATATCACTGAGACCAGCAGCACAGACCCATGATAATGCTTTGAAATATGTTATAGTCTGCCATTGCCTAGTTATTCATAACTCTGTAAAAGAAGGCCACATAAACCACACACAGTGATTTCACTGTGAAGTAGAAAATCGATGCTTGTACACTTATACTGCCACTTGCAAGTGAAAAACTAAATCCCAGTCCAGGTATGTGAATTTAAAGTTCTCATCTGAGACAGTAAAAACCTCTGAAGATTGTCACTTCGAAGATTTTTGTGCAATAAACTGAAGCTATTTGTATGCATTTGAATTTCTGTGATAATGTCACAAAAATTCTTACCAGTTTTCCGTTTTAGTTCTTTTCTTCTTTCTTCCTTTTTTTTTTTTCCCCAATCTTTTTTAAGGATTTTATAACACAAGAGTGATGGAAAGTATCTTTCTATCCCTTAAGACAGCATTGGTGATTAGCATCAAGAGCCACTTCTAGATTATCACAGATAATTTTACAGTATCACACTGTTTTCTAAGACTGGTAATTCTTACTTACAGACAGGTGAAATCTGTAACACTGAGCTTTGTAAGTCCAAAAACAATCAAACTGAATTTGATCGCAGTTACCACTTGCACCATGAAACAATTAGATTTGGTCTGTCACTACTTCAAATGTCGCAGGTCCAGCAGCTTGCAGTCTACTCTTCGATGGATTGATGATGGAATTTTGTACTGTCAATATCCTGGTAATTCCTGGTCACCTTTAATGGTGATCACAATATCCAGATGCTCTTTTCATCTTTAAAACTTGATGTTGCTTAACTCTTTATCACTTCAGTAGAAACACAACTGGGTCTTTGAATAGCATTTTAAATGACCCTTAAAAAAATTTGAACTCCATCATCCACCCACTTCAAGCATCACTCAGAAGCTTAAATGTGGCTTTTTTTTTTTTTTCATTTTGCCACTGTCATGAAAACCAGCCACCAATTCATAAAGCAGCAGGAAAATAACAAAATACAGAGGACACCTTCCTCTCTTCTTTATGTTACCTGTGAAATGATGAAAACAGAACATTAGATGTATGCCCATCAGCTTAATCACCATTAACATCACCAAAACTATATATTTGATGTGCTCTGAAAACACAACAGTGACTGGTAGATGCTGGATATTTCAAGTCTGAGAGACAGGATCCAGACCTCCTGCTGCTACTTATCCTCAGTGCTAATGAAGAACTTTTCCTCACATACTCAGATACTGCTCTGCTGTGGTGCCAAAGGCATGTGCCTCAGACATGAGAGAACAGCAGTGCAGGGAGATGCAAAGGGCAGAGGTGCATTAAACACATCTTTTGCTTGGTGTGAAAGCTGGCCAGTGCCCAAGAATCACCGACTTTGACAGAGCAGAGCTCTCTACCACTGTCCAGAGGAAAACCAGGGACATCTGGGAGCTGACCTATATGCTCGGAGACTCTTACATGTGCTCCCCTTGGATGACAGATACAGGAGATTAGAGACAGCTTTGCTTTTCTAAGGTTTCCTGGCAGTGTTTGTACCCCTAATGTCTTCTTACAAAGAGTTAGTCGTACTGTAGGCTAATAAGAATCACTACAATTTTTTCACTGCTGCTATATAAAGCCAGTCTGCGGAGCTGGAACAGCACCTGGGTCTTCCACAGCCTGTAGCCTGATTAGTGCCATATCTATAGCTCTGTCCCATCAGGTGATTAGTGCACTGAGAGCAAGAGTCATGCAAAAGCTTGGCTCGCTTCATGGTTTAGGGAGCCACAGCAACTGCAGCCATCGCCAGGGTGATTCAAACCGCAGCTCAAGCAGCTGGCCATCACCGCAGTGTGGTTTTGCCATCCGAAGAAAACTGGAGGGCATCTGGTGTCTGGCTTGACTCTGGCTTCTCATTCTTCACTGGGATCATTTCACTGATGCATCCTGTGTTTTTGTTTTTTTTTTTTTTTTTTTTTTTTAAAAAAGCAAGAGGAAGCACATGGCAGAAAATTGGGAGCAGAAATCCTACCCAAGACCCTAACTTCCCATGTCTGCTGGAGCTCCTTCAGTCCAGGAGCATGAGGGCAGTCAGATCCCTGTGACCATCATCAAACTGTTAGCAAATTGCTAACAATGCAATTATTTCAAGGATCCTCGAAACTCTGCAGGCAGAATCAATGAAGTAAAAGTGGCTGCCAGTGGCTAAACCACGCAAAACAGACTGAGAACAAGGACTGTAGGAACCAATGGTTTGCTCCGAGTACAGTATAGGCACAGCTTCACAGCGAGACAAGCAGCTGCTAAGGATTTGTATTAAACAAAGGAAAAGTGAAAGGACTTACTAAATATGAACACAATGCAATCTCTAAGGGGTACAGAACTCATGTATTAAACATGAAGTACACAGAGCTATTTAGTTTCCCGCAACAAAAAAGAGAAGGTAAGCAGGCCAGCTGCAGGCACTGCACTGGGCTGAGCGCGGAGCCCTGCAAGTCCACTCCTGTTGATGCAGCTCCTGCAGTTCGCTAGCACTGGTGCCAGGGAGATGGGGGATGCACAGTGAGTGGGGGGAAAGGGGCCCCGATGAGATATTATCTGTGCCAATCCAGGGCAACTTCTCTTTACTTAGCCATGAACACATTGATGCTGTTACTGTGCCTGCTGCCAGTGAGACCAGAACCAAGAGCTGGCACAGAAACAAATCCTGTTGTTTCAGGGAGCCAGGGTTTACGTTACCTTCATGGGAACATCTAAATCTACACACTGATCCTAGAGTCCAGCTGCTGAAGGTGTTCAAGAACTCCATAGGGAATGGTGGGATTCCACATCCTGTAAGGGCAAATTGAGAAAGGAAAGAGATTTTAAGAAGCGTAATTTGCTTCACATGGTTTTTCGGGTATGTTTGGTACGTTTGTGTTTTGGGGTTTTTTTGTGGGTTTGTTTTGTTTTGTTTTTTTAAAACAAGTTGCCTTTCCCTTTTGAATATCATCCTGTAAAAGTATTTAAGCTATGGAACAAATGAAAATGCCTTTTCATTTAGAAGAAAGCAGTTCACTCCTCCACAACCGGGCTGACTCTGGATGCAGGACACACTACAGTCCTGCCTCCATAACTGTTCTTTATTTTTCTGTCAAACTCCTTTCCCCTGAATGTGTACTGGCAGCTTCAGTCTATTTAACTAATAATGATGGCTGCTGGTTGTTTATCCCTCAGATACAAGTCCTGCATCAGAGAGTAGGTCAGGTGCTCTGGGAGGGTGAAAGATAAACAGAGGGGCTCAGTGTAAACTGTGCTTAAGGCAGGACAAACTTGCTCACCTGGGATGATTGGGAATTAATGCAGCTGAAAACAGAGTCAACATTTTTGACATTTTTTTACTTTTTACTTTTTTTACTACCTTTGTATTTTGGTGATGTCATTTTTTGTGCCTCTTATAAAGGATATATATAAATAAAAGGATATATATTTATATATTTATATTTTATTTAAGATGACAGTTTTAGCATGAATTCTAACCCAATTTACAGAATGAAGATACAGCGAACATCATATCAAGAGACTTACACCAAGTTCTTTATATGGGGACATTTTCGTAGGCTGTCAGTCAGCTGCTGGGCTCCCACACCAGTTATTTTGTTATACTGAACACTGAGGAAAAAAAAAAATTTGTTAATCCAGATCACATCACCTAGCTGTGTAATCAAACGTTCCATGCAAAATCAAAAATACTATACGGGCTTATCTGCAGATGGGGGAAGAAAATAAACAAAACAAAATAAATCCTTGATTCAAAACACCTGTAATAAAATACTCAAAAGGTCAAACATGAAGTTTATTAAGTTAGTTCATATGACGGATTCCTTATTCTATGTACCTGAGGTCCTTCTCCAACTCCCCATGACCCTTTTCTCCCATCTTAAAAATGATTTTTCTTTTTTTTTTATGGTGAACTGCTCCTTAATCCTTTTTAGCCACTATCTGAACTCTGCATAAGCACATTTTCCCTGTGAAATTTCCCTGAAATTTTCTTCCCCAATTTCTCTCCCCTCTACCCCAAGCACAGAAGATTTGAATTTTCAGTATCCAAGGAAGTAAGCTTTCCTGGGCCATCTCAAAAGTTTGCATACTCACTCTAGCACTCTTAAAGATGCCATCGCAGGAAGAACTTTCGCAAGATTTTCTGCTCCAAAATCACAAATGCTATTATTGTATAAGCTGTGGAAAACCAAACCGGTATAGTCACAACTAAACAATGGATAATGTAAGCAGACTATATATTAGATCAAGGAGTTTTTGGTGTATCTTAACTTCCAATTTATCCTTATCTATTTGCAGTTAATATTTAAAACGGTTTCCTCTTTTCTGCATCAAGTAAGGCCACATGCCTCCTTCAGCCAACACAGCTACAGCAAAAATAAGTCTAGATTATTAATGAATAAAAAGAACATTTCTGTCTACATTAGATCAAATTAAAAATCTGCAAGAAAATAAGAAGTTCGAAGACCTGGGGCACAGCATTCAAAAGATTTCCACGGGAGCAAGTTATTCCAGAATTGCACACCATGGTTTCTTGCATTCCCTGCTGAGACATGTCACTCAGGCCTATGCCAGACATTTCAGTGAAGTGGGATGGACCACTGGTCCCACATCAGCAAACACCACCTCGTTCTGGCTGAGGACTTAGCACTGTGCTGAGCAAGCTCTGCATAAGCTTGCGGTAGATCATGCCCCTGGGTGCACGTTTGTACAGGGTATTATTCATAAGTGGGTATTATGGGAAATTATTATTAAAAATCAGTACAGTCCTCATTATATTCTGAGATATTGTTATGTATGTCTACACTGGGTCATGCATTCCTCTCTAAAGGCTTTATGCAAGAATGAAGTAAAAAATTTGGCTGCTGCACATTGTACATATTTGTTCGATGTTCAGTAATTTCTGACAGAGATAGCACAGTATGTTGTATAAAACAACTGAACAGGATACAACTACTTACCTTAGTGTCTTTAATGAAGACAAGAAAGGAAGAGCTGTAGCTAGTTTCTCCGCACCCACATCTGTTATCTTATTCTGTGATAAGCTACAGTAAGTGAGATTGCTTTGTTAGTTGAACACATACATTCTAATTTATTGCAATGTGGGGAAAATGAATTTTTGATGTCTTTTTTTTTATATAATTTGGACAGTCTGTTAAGACCAAATGCAGTGAAAAAGACAAATTATGGCCCGTGAAGGAAAATGAGGAAATGCCATAGGATTAGCCTGTTTCTCTAATGACTGTACGGATTAAGTATGTCCACAGACTCATAGGTCTTCCATGCCTATAGGTTATTTGTGCCCATAACTGTTAACACACAGTCCCTTAAAGCTCTAGGTCTAATTTATTTCTTTTCAAAATTTCCCAGAACTGTTAACCTTGCACTTACTTTAATGTTTCCAGTGATGTCAGGGTTGGAAAGACTTCAGATAGACTCTCTGCTCCTTCATCTCCTATGCCATTTTCACTCAGAGCATCAAGGCTGGGTGACGACAAAGAGAGAATTAGCTTCCTTTTAATCTAAATTTTTGTGGTTTATTCACCTGAGACCACTCTATCTATCTTGAGAAGCTCCTTCTCTGCAGTAGCCTCAATCAGCAAGAAGCATCACACAAATCACAGCTTGTCTAATAAGCAGTTTTCTGCTTCCCAAATTTATAGCCTGAGAGTTTTTTTTACTAGTTGGATGGCTTGACCCATTTCCTTTGATATGCAAGATTATTAAAATAGTTATGAAATAGCTGTGTTCCAGCTATGCTGAAATGAGATTTCCTGTGCACACAGAAATACAGAAATGACAAAATCCAGCAGATGCTCCAAATTCCTGCCTAAGCAGCTCCTTCTCCAGATAAGGAGTACTAGAAATGAAGTTTTTCCTCATTCAGGCATCCAGATGGAAAGAGTTTTAGATAGTCATAATTTTAGATACTGGATCCCCTTCTAATCTGACAGACAACACTGGGATTCATCGGACTCATTCCAATTTTGGAGCTTTATTGTTTTCCCCAAATACCATGAAAAGGCCAGATACATAGAGACGAACAGGCAGTGGGCTGAGCCAGTAATGCCAATGGCCCTCTCAAACCCTAGTCATCTTCCCACGGAGATGACAGCAGAATATTGACTACTGTTGCTACAATTGTTTCTATCTTAAAGAAAATTAAAATTCAGAGACAGCTGGTCTGTCATGGATACAAGAGAACAAACAGTAACTGGAGTTCTAATAACCCTATTTCTAATACTGTTCCTGGTAAAGGAAGGGACAAAGACTTTGTCAAAATATGTGGGCAGAACAAAACCAGGTACTGGCTGAGTATGGCTTTTTTATGTCTTTTATACGAATCAAAGCCACAAAACTCAATCTCTTACAAGTTCTACCGGAAGTTCAGGATGTTTGTTGACATCAGGGGGTGCACAGCACCGGCACAAATACTCAGGTTAACCCCCAAATTTAACACTGCTGCTGTTTCAGGAGGGAGACTGTTGTCTCCTGGGGCAGACATGACTGTAAGTCCCTCAAAAACCTTGTCACAAGGGAGCCTGGTGTTTGGGCACGTTACGGACCTTGAACGAAGGCATAAGTAATCCACAGGCAGTCTTGATCAGTGTCGTGGCAAGAAGGGGCACCCAGTGGGGCTCTGTAGTAAACCCTTCCCACAGGTTTTAACCCCTGTGGAACACAGAGGAAAGTGGCTGAAGGGGTATTGACCAAACCACTATCAAGTGTTGTAAGGGAGGATGAAGAGCCCTAGCTTTTAGTCTGCTGTTCTTTTCTCTGAATGTTTTTGTTGTTCAGTCTGCAAAGCAAGTAGTCTTGTTGGAAAACAAAATGTTTCTTGGGTACATGAGCTCCCCCATCATCAAGGGCTGCTGAGGAGCAGCATTCGCAAAGTTAATCTTTGCATTACTCACTCTAAATGCTGAAGTGATGGAAATGCTGCAAGAATTTCCACGAGTTTCAGGAATCCCTGAAGGCCACACACTGGACCCAGTCTGGAAGAAAATAAATATAGTCATGCAGCAGTTTTTTCACATGCTCAGAAACATCAAAATTTATGAATTTTTAAGTTGTCCCCCTGCAACCCTAAAGGCAGGCTAGTTTACGCTCCTCAGAAGCAGATTCCCAACAATCTGCAGCAAGGATTTCTGCTTTGAAGCCTCCGGATGAGAAGCCCACAAGGCTAAGGTAAGACAGAGCAGAGCTGCTTGCACAGAGCAGCTGTACAGGCATTTGTCCCTTTTTTTTCTCGGCAAAACTCATCTCATTTTTTTAGATTCCTGTATTTCTCTATTTTTCTATGTTTTTCAGCTTTTTCATTCTAAGTATTATAATCTTGATAACTCAGATGAAAAAAAAAATTTTTTTCCTCCCAACTATTAACAGTTTAGAATAACTTAAGATCAATATGTTACTGCAGCTTAAAGCATAAATTGAACATTAATATTCCAGTTACAAGCATTTGTCCCTCAGATGCTAACCTCTTATTTGAAGTTTCCTTGGTACAAAACAAAGTTCAGCCTAATAAAAAGAATCAGAAATTTTAACCAAAAATGTAAAATAAAGGGAAAGTTGGAGAGGAAACAAGAAGAGAAAGTAGCATAGCAGTTCCACACTGGGTCAGATGTGAAGAGCAGGAAACAGATGAAGACCTGATGAAAGTTCTCCACTGCACTGGTACAGTTTCTGACCAAATGCATTCACACACTATGGCAGGATATTTTAAGCAATACAATGTCTTCGGAGGCTGCTTACAGTTGTTGAGAATAAAGAAACATTACTACACCTCATTTTTAAAGTCAGTATGTTCAGGTTGATCTTCCTTCCCTCAGCCTCCTCCCAGAGCAGCTGATGTGTTCTGCTCTAGACAAGGGGTCTGTGGGTGGGTGGGGGTAAAGAGCTCCTTTGCAAACTGGCAACCTGCCACGAGTGGGGTCCCCCGGGATCGATACTGGGCCCAACGCTGTTCAGTATCTTCATAAGTGATCTGGGCGATGGGGTCAGGTGTACCCTCATGGAGTTTGCTGATGATACCAAACTGGGTGGGGAAGGGAGAGCCACCCTGCAGGAAGACCTGGCTGGGCTGGAAGAGGCTGACAAGAATATTATGAAGTTCAACAAGGACAAGTGTAAGGTTTTGCATCTGGGAAAACATCATCCAGGAGTGCAGCACAGGCTGGGAGCTGTGGAAAGGGACCTGGGGGTCCTGGTGGACAACGAACTCCCCATGAGCAAAGGAAATCAACAGGGTGCTGGGTTGGATCAACAACAACATCAGCAGCAGAGATAAAGAAATCGTTATCCCACTCTGCTCAGCGCTTGTCAGGCCACGCCTGGAGCACCATGTTCAGTTTTGGTCCCCGCTATGCAAAAATGCTGTGGCCAGGCTGGAGAGGGTCCAGAGGAGGGCCACGAAGATGATCGAGGGGCTGGGAAGCCGTGTGAGGGAAGGCTGAGAGACCTGGGTCTGTTCAGCCGTGAGAAGAGAAGGCTGAGGGGAGACCTTGTCACCGTGTTCCTGTATTTAAAGGGGGGCTACAGAGAAGATGGGGACTCCCTTTTTACCAGGAGTCACGTGGAAAAGACGAGGGGTGATGGGTACAAGTGACTCCTGGGGCTATTCCAGTTGGACACAAGAGGAAAATTTTTCACAACGAGAACAATCAGCCACTGGAATAATGTCCCCAGGGAAGTGCTGGATTCCCCAGTGTTGGACACTGTTAAAGATTCAGCTGGCCAGGGTGCTGGGCCATCTTGCCTACACCGTGTTTTTGCCAAGAAAGGTTGGACCAGATGATCCTCGAGCTCCCTTCCAACCTGGGATTCTGTGATTCTATGATCAGGAAAACAGAGCTAAGTATTTTATTTTGGAGGCATTATCTGACCTTATTTTCTCATAGCCTAAGTTCTGATAGGGCAGAAAATTACATCAGAAGACTTAGATAAAAAGATGAACATTTCTGGGGAAAAAATATTTCCCAGGTAGTTGGATCAAGATATTTCATACCCTGTGGCACAAGACCTAGATCTGGTGATAGGGAGCTAAGCTGTAATAAAATCAAGCAAAATTTACAAAACCCTGTTGATGTGTGTCACCGCAGTAGTCAGAAATTATATTTTTAAAGTTTTGTTCACGACTTATTAAATCTAGTCAAAAAAAGCAAAATAGCAATAAACACAATTTACTTTATGCTTTACCATAAACTCACCATACATCAGTTTAATGACTGTAGCTAATATCACTGACTCTTCCTAGTCTTAAAAGTAATCATATATCGATCAACAGATACATCACTTACGCAAATTCTAGTTTTCTGAGGTTTTTGATGGCTGGAATTTCATAGCTGCTGCAACCAGATGCATCTTGCACACTGAATAAATCACAGTAGAACCAGAGTATAGTAAATATTTTAGTAACCAAAATATTGATTTAGAAATAATTTCTTAGTAAACTTTTATAGGAGATAAACCACTGCTGCATTAACTGAGGAACCAGGAAACTTCAGAATAACTTCTGCTCCAACCTTTCTTCATCTGATTGATTTCAATCCGATAACTGCCTTTCAATGTGCAAACGTTTGCTCTTTTTCCAATAAAACTTAAAAATATATGCTTCTAAATCGAGTATTTTCTGTCAAATACAAACCTTATTTTGTGTGTATTTTAATCAAAATACCTTGCCCATGTTAAAACGGAAGTCACCATTTTGATTTAAAAAAAACCAACCAAAATACTTTATTTATGCATGCTTTGAATTGCAAGTAATCCTCCAGCCACATCACGAGCAGGGATGAGACACAGGGTTTATAGATCACATAACACGAGCTTTTCCCTCCTGACCTAAAGCACTGACTCAGGTCATTTGTGTCCAGTGCAAAACAAGCCTTCATTTATGGCCCAGGTGCTACAGGGGGGGAAAATCCGTTAGCCCAAGTTATGTAACTGAAAGCAATTTGAAGATAGTATACTCAGAGATTAAAAAGAAATCTGAAGAAAAAAAATGACAGCTAGCTTTTCTATTTTGATAGTTTTGATAAACAATCTGCGTGGTGCTATCGTTGCTCCTCCCTGCCATGACAACCACCACACATTGGGGTAGGAGAACACTCTGAGATAACAGAACAGCTTGCACTGCCTTAGTTACTTCTTCTTTGGACAAGCAGGGCTCCATTCTCCAGCAGTGTCAGCGAACACCCATTTTCTTAAATTGCTAATATAACAAAAGGACTTTTGACCATAAAGGAGCCTACCAATTAGCCATCTTCTCCTGCATCTCTACGATGTCTGAAAGGTCGCTGATGTCTTTCATTGTCTTTGCCTTAAAAGGATCAAGAACAAATTTCTCTGTTGATGCTCTCAGCAGTTCGTAGTCTTTTGTCTGTTGTAAAGATTTCCAGAGCCTGACTGTATCGCTGAGGGAGGCCCTGTGAAGTGACAAAACACATGAAATCAACAGATATGATTGCTGTTGTTGCACCGAAGTGTCATCTACATACAGTCCCACGAAAGACACTACTATCTACAAAGAATGACCAACCTGAATGATGCCACATTCTTTAGGCCAACCAAGTCTTTTAGCCCTTGCATGTCAATGCTGCTGTTTCTCAAATCCAAGGAAAACTCTTTTCTTGACCTTTTTAAAATAGAGTGCAGTACATGGACATCAGGTGGTGCAAGAGCTATGCCCAGAAAAGACAGGTCTGGCTTGAGCCTTAAGGCCACATGCTGCAAAAGAGAATCGCTTTGTGTTTCATAAATACAATGCAAAATCTCGAGTAACCTCTCCGGACAGAGCTCGTCTATCTGCAGCTTTCTAATATATTTCAAGAGTGTTTTCTGCTTCTTGGTTGATTGTTTCCCATCCTTATTTGAAAGGGAGTAGAAGTAGGGGTCATCCTGGAGGAACAACAATCCAGCCAAAAATCGAGGCACTAAATCTAACCAGTTATAACGTTTTTTCTTCTTGAATGGAAAAGACAGGTACTTTGTTAAACTTTTATCCTTGATCTCTTCTGCTAACGTAAGGTGAAGCGCACCCAAGAAATTCTGAATGACAAAATCAGAGAACGTGCTCCCAAATTCCTCTTTGCCACTATCTGAATGTCTGGGGAATGCAAATGGCAGGAAAAATCCGTATTTCAGAGCAAACTCTTTAACTTCCTTAGAAGGAAGAAGATCACTTTTCATGGCACTTTGGTGTTTTTCTCCAAGATACCAGGCTATATGGGCTAGTGTAGCAAGACTCTCTTGATTTTGCATGGCTGTAACATCTGTTTGCATAGGTATTATCTTTTGCTGAACAAATCTCAGGAAGATTGTAGTAAGAGTTGAAGGAAGGCTTTTGTCTCCCATTTCAAGTACTGTCTCACAGAGAAAACAAACAAGTCTACACATAACAGGGCTGTAACAATGACTGAACAAGTACTCACACTCTTTGATTAATTTCAGTGCATTATCACAGTAGGGTAATCCTTCGAAGTATTTGGTTATGTACAAGTCTCTCTGCTGAGGGGAAAATCCTACTATTTCAATAGTCTTATCCACTTTGGACACATACTGGTACACCTTGTCTTTTGGTCTTGCTGTAAATAATAAAGTACAACCATTAAGCATCTTTTTTTGGACGAGTCCTGAAAGCAGCTCCTTTATACTGCACAAGTCGTTCTCAGGCTGACTGGCCGAGCAACGAGGAAAAGTCTCATGATCATGCAACCCTTCAAAACCATCAAAAATCAGAAGGACTTTAGCAGGATTTTGCAATATATACTCAAAGACCTCTTTGCTTCCCTCTTGAGGTTTTACAAAAAATTCAAGAAGCAGATCCTTCAGGCTATATCGCTTCTCAGGCAAGCTTAATTGTTTGCAGTCAAACCAAAATACAAATTCAAACTGAGAATACTCTCCATTGGACCAGTCCTGGCAGATCTTCTGAACAAGAATACTTTTGCCCATTCCTGCTTTTCCCAGCACCACAATCACTTTAGTCTCTAAGTCTTTACCTCCTGGGATTTGAAATATTTGACTTCTTTTAAGAGCTGCCTTTTCCTTCCCTTGCAGACTGCAAGTTACAAACTCCTTTTCCATGGCTTTTATACTATTCTTCCCAGGCTTAGTTTCAGTTTGGCTTTGAACAAGTGTCCCATCAATGAACAGGTGATCAAGAGTTACTTCACGCTCCATGGCCACAGATTTGCACACATCTCGGAAATAATCCATCAGTGATATACGGAAAGCTTCCACTGGCTCTAGAGAAATAAAAAGCACACACGAACTGAAGAAACCAGTCCACAAATTACAACATTGCCTCATGGTGGTTTAGTTGCATAATTGTAATATGGTCAAAATACATCAGTTCCCATAAAGCATGTAGATCTGGATTTATCCCAAGTGACTGCATGGAATTGAATTAGGAGTGCAGGCACAACAGACACTTTCAGAATGAATTGAATAATTTTGGAGGTATCTACACATATGACAAAACCAACTGAGTACACTGACCTTCTAAGTAGGTACTACAGCTAGATATCTAAAGGTAGACAAGTCTAACATCTTAAAAACGGGAATTGTGCTCAGACACTTGGCATAGCTTCAAAAATCATTGAATGACATTTCCTACAAGTAGCTTTTCTGTATGGAAGGAAGCACAGAAAAATTAGCAAAAAAAATACTGGAAGTTTGAAGTTCAAGAGATCTAAACTCACTTGGTCTTTTGAAAGGTTCTTCAGAAGGAAATATGGGAACTCGGACTTCTTTGAACATTTCTAAACCTGGAGAAACAACAATATACTTGAGGAAGACACCTAGGTAGTCATCTATTCAGCTTTACTAATTTAAACATTAAGAGTAATGCAAATCTGCAAGTTCATTGCAACATATATATCATCCAGAGAAACAGATATTTCATTTTACAAAGGAAAGAAAAAAAAATAAAAATCCTCGCACAAGGACAATTGAGCTGACATGAACTGCTGCAGGCAGTATGACATCAAACAAGACGACAGCTGCTCTTACAGTTGTGGGAAGCAGACCTATCATAACAAGGTGACGGCCACTGTTCTTTTCAGATGGCAAGTACTTTGCATAAATTCACATGCTCACATAGGACTTCTTCATGTAATCAAAAGCAATAGCTTCCTTTTGTTATTCTACACCTTGTAACAAAGCATGAGGGATGGAAGACAGAGAAGTGGCTATTGGTAACAGAATTTATCCATTACCCTTCCTGACAAAGGACTGTCGCTGCCCTGTTTTCTTTCCTTTTGCCTGTTTTCAAACTACTGCAGACTTTTGCACTTGGTCAGATGAGCAGTGTCTGCCACACACAAAGAGTATCAGTTTTGACAAAACTTTTGGTAGGAAAAGCTTTGCAGACACCGGACAGAATTTAAATTGACAGAGACTGTAACAGCCCCAACCTCATCAATAGTCTTGTGGTATCCACACTCAGCAGAGATGTGGAAAAAAAACCCAAAACAAAACAGGCTCACCTCCCTGGTTTTGTACAAATGTATTTATTACCACAATATTTGCTTCATCTTGATGTAGAATGCGTTTTAAAAAAAATTAAAAATCTTAAAGTTCAGAGATCTGGGAATCAATTCCTACCCTGCATGCCAGCAACAGATGGAATGGTTAGAGTTCAGAGTTGGTTTTAGCAGGGAAGCACCCACACACTTTTAATAAGCAAGTCCTTTTTCCAGTGAAAGAATACCTTTGATACAGGAATAGCTCTCCCCCTTGTAGAAGAAAAAATGACTCAAGATATTAAAATAAAGAGGGAACGTGCCTCCTTTCATGGAAGCGTCTGGGTTTGGTTTAGTCTTTATTTTATTAAATAAAAACAAAGAATGGAAAACTAAAAAAAAAAAAGCTGTAATAAGACATTTAGATGGGAAGCAGCACTGGTCAAATCAATCATGTGTGAACAGTTCTGGAAAAAGGAAAAGAGACTGGCTCGGTAGCTTATGTGCTAATTGTTCTGCTGCATTTGGAATGCTGAGATTTGCGACTTACGTCCGTTGTGCTGCTGCAAGTCAATTCGAATTATTAGTACTGTGTATTCACATAAACAGGATATATCATTCACAAATACTTCGCTAAATTTAGGTGTATTTGGCTCTTAATCCCCACCCTAAAATGTTGCTATTTGGGGTGGTGGGAGCCACCAGAGGGCAACAAACCACTTGTGCTAAGCTGCAGGCAGCTGTCAGCAGGGCACACAGATCAGAAACGGAGTAACCGCTGAAATCAAGCTCCCTGTTCCAACAGCTCTCTGAGGGCTGGAGGAACAGCGTCTGAGGGAAGTTTTCTACCACAGGTGACACTGTTGTACCCTGACCAAGGCTCTGATTTCTTTAGAAGCCTTTTTGTATATTAGGCTTCTGTATTGTTTAGTTAATAAACCATCATTCTGGTTTGGGGACTTCCAGGTGAGCTGACTGCAGTCTGGCTTCCAGCACCAAGATGTTTAGGGCATACCAGTACCAGCACAGCCTGGACTTCTGATGGTGCTCAAGCACACTGGACTTTTGTACTCTTTTAACTAGACAAGACTTCTTACAGAAACTGGACTTCACAGCAAACGCAGGGGACTGGCTGCTAATACAACCTGATACAACCCCTTATCTGCTCCGTATTTTGGACTGGACCAAGTAGCCAGTGATCAATGCAAAGAAGGAAATGCCGCTAATTTTTATTTTCCTCTGTAAGTTCAGTATAAGTAAAGCCTGGAGGGGAGAATTAGCTTTGGGTAGAAAAAATATGCTCCCTCCCCCAACCCAAAGTACTGTATATTTAAAAATTAATTTTCTACTTACCACACAAACCAACTGGAAAACTTGGGGATATCGGTGTTGCTGTGGAAGAACTCAGCACTGGCAAGAAACAAATGATAGTTTTCAGTCTATCATAGCTATCACTAACTGAAAAAAGGGAACTTTGTACTTTGTTGACACCACTGATTTTCCAGTAATTTCTGCCTATTATGTGCATAAAAGGTTATTGCTCTTACCTGGATATATTATAACATCAGATGTGCCATTTCCAAGAATAAAGTTAAATATCTGCTGAGGAGGATCTGCAAAGCCTGTATTCTCTTGGTTCCCTATAATGCTGACAGGTAGACACTCTGGAATCAAAGGTGCTGAAGATCCTGAAATGAGTGCAGAATAATTACTCTTCTATTTTTAAAGGCTCCTGGTTTCTAAAGTTTTCTAAGAAAGAAAAAGCTTTTTAGAAGCTACTTATCCTTCCTGGCAGCTTCTGGACAAATATTCCTGGGGAGAGTTTATGAACTTTAATTCGTAAGATCAGGAGGTCCATAGAATCCATTAAACAAAAACTCTTAAAAGCTACAATGAATGTCCAATACAAGGGATTACCCAGCTTTTAGTGACCACTGGGTTTTGGCAGTCTAAAGAGAAATCCTGTTAACATAAGGAAAAGTGCTTAAGGCAAAGTCTGTAAATGTATGGACCAGAGATCCAGAACAGAGAAAATGTGTAAATATTATGTAGCTGAATCAATTTGACCATACTTTGCACTGCATCATTCTCACATAATTGCACATCATGCAGCTTGTATAAGCAGCTCCAAGCATCCTCCCTCTGAACCCAAACTGGGAAGTTTTTTGATGATGCAGTGCTTGCAATTTAATCTGCCATAGCTCTGAGTTTCTGCAGGTGTGACAGAATTTCTTCTGCTACTTTGTGCTGTTTCAGCTAGCATCAGATACTTCAAGACTTCTAACTTAACCCACTGCTTTTTGGTTCCTTTCCAGCATAGATTTAACAGTTAAAGGTGCTGAACTGTGTCTTTATTATTAGCACTTACCAGTGTACCATGAGAACCCTCTGCTACACAACATGATGAAGGCAAGATGGCTACACAGCCCATCACTTGGATTAGTACTCAGTTTTTGTGAACAAAATTCCAACCTAGATTTTACTCTGCTATTGCAAATAGTTGATGTGGCTGATGTGGGGTGAGCAAGGGATTTCTCCGAGGCTTTCGATACGGTTCCCCACAGCCTCCTCCTAGAGAAGCTGATGTGTTCTGCTCTAGACAAGGGGTGCAAACTGGCAACCTGCCACGAGTGGGGTCCCCCGGGATCGATACTGGGCCCAACGCTGTTCAGTATCTTCATAAGTGATCTGGGCGATGGGGTCAGGTGTACCCTCATGGAGTTTGCTGATGATACCAAACTGGGTGGGGAAGGGAGAGCCACCCTGCAGGAAGACCTGGCTGGGCTGGAAGAGGCTGACAAGAATATTATGAAGTTCAACAAGGACAAGTGTAAGGTTTTGCACCTGGGAAAACATCATCCAGGAGTGCAGCACAGGCTGGGAGCTGTGGAAAGGGACCTGGGGGTCCTGGTGGACAACGAACTCCCCATGAGCAAAGGAAATCAACAGGGTGCTGGGTTGGATCAACAACAACATCAGCAGCAGAGATAAAGAAATCGTTATCCCACTCTGCTCAGCGCTTGTCAGGCCACGCCTGGAGCACCATGTTCAGTTTTGGTCCCCGCTATGCAAAAATGCTGTGGCCAGGCTGGAGAGGGTCCAGAGGAGGGCCACGAAGATGATTAAGGGGCTGGGAAACCATGTGAGGAAAGGCTGAGAGACCTGGGTCTGTTCAGCCGTGAGAAGAGAAGGCTGAGGGGAGACCTTGTCACCGTGCTCCTGTATTTAAAGGGGGGCTACAGAGAAGATGGGGACTCCCTTTTTACCAGGAGTCACGTGGAAAAGACGAGGGGTGATGGGTACAAGTGACTCCTGGGGCTATTCCAGTTGGACACAAGAGGAAAATTTTTCACAACGAGAACAATCAGCCACTGGAATAATGTCCCCAGGGAAGTGCTGGATTCCCCAGTGTTGGACACTGTTAAAGATTCAGCTGGCCAGGGTGCTGGGCCATCTTGCCTACACCGTGTTTTTGCCAAGAAAGGTTGGACCAGATGATCCTCGAGCTCCCTTCCAACCTGGGATTCTGTGATTCTATATAATTATCCTGCAGCTCATTACAAACCTCTGGATGAAAAAGAAATTGGAACGAAACCAAAGTTCATTGATTAATATTTTGTGATTTCCTGTTTTTAAGACAAGTAATTATTTAGTTTAGCATATAGTAAATAACTCGGTCCTGTTATTTATTAAGCTGTATTTCACCAAAAAAAAAAAAAAAGCAAAATGAAAGGAGAAAGTTATTTCATTTCTAGAAGTTAAGAGGGCCAAAGAAGAGGTCTCAATAGATATCATAAACCACTTGATTCTGATCGGTTGTATTTTGATTTCAAAAGCAGGAACAATTCACAATAGTTTTCTGACATTTACTCAGTTCTGAAAATCCAAAATGTATTTATGAAATTCCGCAGTAGATCCCTTTCTTTCTTCTGAAGTTCACTCTTCATTTTGTTTCTCTTCATCTTTCCTGGCCTGTTTTCTTTCTAGAAACCTTCAGACACATTTAGATATAAATGATCTTACAGATGGATGATTGACACATACGACATAACAAGGTCTTACACTGCTGTAGTGTTTCCCAAGCATGGTGTGTTACCTTAATATCACACAGTATTAGGGAGGCCCAAGTACCATACACCGGGGACCTTGACCCTACTTAGACACTACAGTGCTTGAAAGGATAACTAATCTGTGTTAAGAGGGTTTCCCAAAGAACAGTCACAAACACCTGAGTTTGAAAAGATGCAACTTGCTAGCAGCACTTGTTTTTATCCAAGAGGACAGATGGGGAGGGAGATTCATGTGCATTGTATGATTATTGAAAGTTTTTTACAAATCAAGTTACTTATTTTGATTTACTCTGCTCGTTTTTACCACACGCTTCTTCTCAGAGATGGTTCTGCTTTCTTTTCTCTCTCCTCTAAAGCAGCAATAATTAAGTCTCTATTTCATCACTTTCTGCAGTCTAATGTTTCATCAGGAGCTACAAACCCGTGCAGGTTTTGTGCCACTATAGTGCACACTGGAATGCAGGCTCTTTAGGTTGGGATGTATTTACAGTGTTTATCAGGAATCATTTTGTTATAGGAATCTTTCATTTTTACTGTGGTATAAAAACAAACTTTAAAGAGTGTTTTTCAGCTTGTGTGTAAAACAGCATGTGAAATTCCTAATTTCCTATTAATTTCCTATCCAAGCAATTTCCTATCCAAGGATTGTTGCCTTGTGATGGTCAGATAAGATTAGGTACTGTTACAGCTACCCACAAGCAGTTGGGCAAATATAAAGTTGAATTTCATTCAATTCCTTTGAAAGATTCTCATCTTTGGCTTACCACTCTGAACTTCGGTACACGTTATCCTCTTTACTGTAGATAGTCTTACACTTTTGAAGAGTTAATGCATTTGCCTTTGCAGGATCATACTGTGACACTTTTATGACGGGGTAAATAAATTCCTGATTTTGTCATGTAGCTAATCTATCTGTTAATTAGATTTTTGTACCCACTACTTATACTGTCTTATGTGTGTATATATATATATTTTTTCTTTTTCCCTCAGCACCTTCACTGGGTGAAGTAAGGTAGAAACAATGATAATACTCTGAGCACTTCCCGGGAAAGGACAGGTGCAGCTTTACAAAGCACTTGTTAGGTCTGTGATGATGCTGTAGACTGGAATGCAAGTTCTGTAGGGTGAGAAATTTTTACTCGTTTGGGGTTTATTTTTGTTTGTTTGTTTTTTAATCAGGAATTGATGTGCCATTTTCCTTATTGAAAACTCTCAGTGTGGCATAAACATCAGCTTCAAAAGGTGCCAAATCTATAAAGACATTTAAACAGGTAGAAGATAATCCACCTTTAATGGTTACTAACTGCCAGGAACTTTACCTGTGTATGAATAACTACAAACAGCAGGTATCAGTTCAGTAGAAATTCTGATTATCTTTCAAGATTCAGCAAATATACTTTTTTTTCACAGCTAATTCTGCTCAAGCACCCCCCAGAAGTCTGCACAAACACTGTAAAACCACCTTGGGTCACGGTCACAGTGCGTGTGTGTGCTCTCTCTGACTTTCATCAAGTTTATGCCAGTTCCTTAGCAATTGCTGGCCTGAGTTTTGCTGAGGGGCAGTGCCATGATCCAAGCACTCCGGATGGTTCCCTGCGTTACACGCTGGGTTTGGCTGCCCGCCCTGACCTGTACACAGCCCATAGGGTTTGGTACAGTTGGGTGCCCTTAGGAGGCTTGGGAAGTGTGCTAGCATACAGTAATGCATCTATCACTTCAGAACACAGTATAATATATTAATCCAAAGGTGATTGTTCTCACATGGATTTTGGAAGAGTATTCTGCTGGTTTAGCTATACCTGAGACGCCCATTTATGCTACAGCTGGGTAAGAGCTTTAGCACTGGTTTACACCTAGGGAACAAGTTACAGCCTGCCTGCTGTGTTGTCGATGGTTAACAGCATGCAACACCTAGAAGTTTCCCTTTCTCCCATTCTTACTTTGATTTAAAGGACTCTATAGCATGGGCTGGGCCAAGAAGCTGTCTCTTGACTGTTATTATTTTCACTAGGATGTTTCAGGTGTCACACTTGAAACAAAGATGATCAAACCCAGGTAATACCAAACTATGGCCTGAGTCATGTTACCCATCATAAACAAAAGGTGTACATGATAAAAATTTCAAAATTTGGTACTGACTCAATTCTTCAGTTTTGTTTTCTTCTCTCGGGTGGATTTAGAAAAGTTCAACTGTGCCTCTGCAGATACCAGAGAATTAATTTTCTATCACCTGTCAGGAACATGTGCTTTTGAAGCAGAAGGATCCAGCTGTTCCCAGGCTACCATGTAGTTGGTCCTAAGATGTAGAGTTTGATAGCTACTGATAAGAGGACATGGATTTGTTGCATCATGAATTAGTCAGAGGTGTATAAGAATGTGATTCTACAATGGATTTCTACTCTGCTGGAATTAGAAACATGAAAATGCACGATGATGCTGTATCACCAAATCTATGAAAGCCAACTTTCCCTAGAAGGTAAGTTACAGTACCTAACAGAGGATGAGACTTTGGAACATGAGACAATACATGTTGAATAATCTCTTCCTATTCAGCCGATAACTCACCAATTTTCTTGTATTTGGGTTCTGAAGCACCAGAGCAACTCTCTGCAGAGCCTAAGAAGGCTAAAAGAAAGAAAGGTGATCGTAAGTGACAAAAATTGAACCAGTTTGGTAATTTTGAGTTTCCGTCATGGAAATTTGTTTTAACTTTTTAAAGAAGAAGGGGTGTTATCTGTTTCAATTCAGCTGTTTCAGAACCGTACAGATCCAATGTATGAAACATGAATGTGAAAAGCCTCATATTATTTCACCTTGACTGTGAAATTTTTTTGCCAGTAACCAAAGATTTTTTGCTGTTGTTCTTGCTATTAAAGAGGGGATCATTCAGCTAATGCTTGCTAAGCTATAGATACACTGAAAACAAAGTTAACACTGTCACACAGATGATAAAAAAAGGGAAGAAATATAACATGCTTAATGTCATGTTACAGAACAACAAATTCTGTCAATTGTAAAGAATATGTTTGGGGAAGCTGTTTTCAATTCCAGCCCACACAGGATGAGCCAAGTCAGAGGAAGCATGTCGGGTTGTATCAGTGAAGAACTACATGAGAGATGCATTGAGACTGTGTTAAAACCAAAGTACCATAACGAAAATTTAGAATTCGTAGAATCACAGACTGGTTTGGGTTGGAAGGGACCTTAAAGATCATCTAGTTCCAACCCCCCTGCCATGGGCTTCCAGGGAGGGGGAAGTCACAACTTCTCTGGGCAACCTGTTCCAGTGCCTCGCCACGCTCACTATAAAGAATGTCGTCTTTATTAAAACTAACCTAAATCTACCCTCTTTCAGTTTAAAACCTTCGCCTTTCATCCTATCACTATACTCCCTGATAAAGAGTCCTTCCCCAGCTTTCCTGTAGCCCCCTTTAATTCAAACACTACAGCCTTTCAGATTCTCACTGTTTTTCACTTACTTCGTTTGTGACATTTCTGCATCTTTATGTCAGTAAATTTCTCAGTGTTTTCAGCAGCTATTTCATCCAAAATAAGGTTCCCTGCTAAAAACATGAAATATTGCCAAATGTCAACCTTTGTTCACCTAGAAAAATTATAGAAAGAGGTAAAAGCAAGAGAAACACACTAGCAGGCAGCAAAGATGAAATATGCTCCAAAGAAAAGAGAAAAAAAAATAAAAATCACACAATAAAACACATATCTAGATTGATATGATTTAGAAAGTCCACAGAGCTCTGAGTGCAGATTCTGTCACCCAGTACTATTAGTGTATCTTGTTTCCTCTAAAACCAATATAAGTTTTCGCATTAGATGCAAAAAAACCCCCCAAATTCTAAACACACCAGGAAGCAGTAAAAAATCATTTTAAAAGTCATGTGAGCTTCCTGTAGCCAGAATTGTCCTAGGAAAGGAGTGACCTTTGGTAAGCTATTTCAAATTACTTTGCTCAAACATAAAATAGGATATACAGATATTCTGTGAATTTTTCTGATTCTATGGATTTCCCAACAGCCACATACTGAGATATATATATATTCTGAAATAATAAACAGCTATGTTTGTGCCACCACCAAAACAATTATTTAGTACCAAAAGCCAAGCAATTATCTCTGGCCAAGCACTGAAAGAAGGAAATGAAGTAATCATTTATTACATCTTTATGATGCTGTTGCTGCATTGAGCAGGGTGAGAAGTCTGGACAGAAATAAGTGTGTGTGAACTGTGTTTATACACATGCTAAGTCCTCAGAAGTCTGATGCTAACTGAGGGCATGTACTGCACTGGACAGTTAAGCTGTGCATACACAATGGCCATGGTGATGTGATCAGCAACTGGGTCAGAGATAAAAACTGCCATCTTTGAGAAAAGCCTGCAAAAATACAGAAAACCCTCAAAGTTCACCAATAAAATCCTGGCACACAGTTCCCAGGGGAGAAGAGGATACCAGATGTAAAGAAACCTTACTAGTGTTCAAATTGTGGGGATGAAGTACAGTGCAGATGTTAGCCAGAACACTGTCATGGAGAAAATTAATCTTTGCCCCATAAATCTTACCAAAAGTGTCTTCCACCTGCTTCTCCTGCTGATCTTTGAGCACATATTCTGCTAATTCAGCTAGCAAGAAGGAAAAGATAAAAAAGGAACACAGTAACAATGCAGTAAATTTCACAGTAAAACTCTTGCAAGCTTACCCTCATTAACAGAATTCTGCAGTACAAGTGCAATTGAAGAGTTAAATTAAGTTTTTCTTGTAAATTGTTGTTCAGGAAATAAAGAACATGAGAAAGGAGAAGCTGAGACAGGAAGTATTAAGCAGAAGGAGCCATTAATAGAGAGATTTTCCCCCAATAACCACAAGCTACTGTTCATCTGTTTCCCCACAATGCACAGGTTTAGGTACCCTGGCTAGATCTACCATGCATGATGGACAGGCCACTTTATATGCCACTGCTTCAGACTGAAAACAGAATTTGGAAGAAATAAGCTGTAGCAAGTGATTGGAAAATAACGATTTAAAAAACAAAAATTGCTTTCATACCTATTCTAGCATAAGCTTCTATCGTGTTGGAACAGAGATACAATTCATCCCCATTTTCACCATTTTCCGTTGTACACAGGAAATCCATATTACTGAGATGATCATAGCTGCTGGCATCAACTTCGGGATCTAGAATTAAAAAGGAGTAGGCATTGGCTAAATGAATACCATAACCAAGGAGTAAAAAAAAAAACAAACCAACAGACAGCAGGACATGCAGAAAAGGCAGATTTATTATTTCAGCAGAAGGCTTTGGCTCTTCATTGTATGTTGGCTAAGTAGGAACAGAACTGAACTCTCAGTAATTTATAGTCAGCCAGAAATCAACACTTTTCTCTTGCTAAACTCAGAGAATTCATCTCTCCTACAAAATAAAACAGTTCCAGAATCCGTTCTATGACACTAAGGCCTACATGCATGGCCTGGATTCATCCATAATATTAAACCACCTTATTCTTCATGATGTGGTGGTACCATCCAAATTCCCTGTTCACAATGATGCTGGGTCCATGCTAACCCCTAAGCTGCAACTAAAATTGTCTGTGAAGATGCTAGTTGGCCAAGGCCAAAAGCACGCCAGGGACCATACTAACATCTTCCCAGCAGAGATGTCCAGCTTCCAATAACTGGTGCCGTACCCTGACAATACTCAGTTTATCTACAGCATCTCAGACATTGCTAAGCTCAGAAGCATTGAAATCAGTGAAACATCTCTGATGTAACAAGTCAGTCAGTCCTTGATCCCTAATTCATCCTACTTTCAGTCACAATGCTCAACCTGGGAAATAATTCATCACAAAGATGTTTCCAGATTCTGGTGCTCAGTTCTCCACTGATTTGCCCACGTACCTGCTGACACTGGTCACTCATAAAACCAACAGGGATGCGAAGTGGTATCCTCCAACCCAGTAATGTTTTATACCTATCGGGCACAGAGCTATAGGACTTCACGTGGCATACGTTCATTCTTCATTCATTGCCACTCTCTACCCACAATCCAGCTCATTTGTTTAAAATAAGCTCAGCTATTGTTCCACAACACAGTCATCAGCACAGACACACTTTTGTAGTTTCCTGCCAGGAAACTCAGGCAGAGCAGACTGTTCCACAACCTCCACCCAAATTCAGGAGCAGAAAGTCTGAGAGATAGGGCAACCTCCTAAGCTGATCTGTAGGAATTTATGTGCATGAAATTATCATCTTTATGTCCTGGACCTTCTCCAGGGAGGTGGTAGAGTCCCCATCCCCGGAGGGGTTGAAGAGTCGGGTTGACCCAGCGCTGAGGGATCTGTTACAGTTGGGAACTGTCAGTGCTGGGTTAACGGTTGGTCCAAATGATCTTCAAGGTCCTTCCCGACCTAGCTGATTCTGTGATTCTGCATTCTCCTCTATCACAGAATCTAAAATAATTTGTCTGTACCCCCAAAAGCTGTAAGATGGCATCTGGTAATGCAGGTCCATTGTGTCAGTGCCTTAGGATCTCAGAGGGAAACGAAACGCTAGTTTGCTTGGAGACTGGCTTCATCACAAGTCTCTGTTTTGCAAAGCTTTTGGCTTGAAACTACAGAAAGTGTTGACAATTACACATGGCCAGGTTATGATGGGAACATTTGCAAATGAACTACTTACAGGAATGATATCCAAACCAAAGACATTAGCCTCACACCTTGATGAGTGGCATGTACAGTATGTTTTGTTAGACTCACTGAGCTGGAAGCTGTAAACATGTATGGTTTTAAAAATGTGATTGTTTCTGGAAGCAGTCACTATTTTATATACAGATACAGACAAAGTTATCATATTGTAAAACTAATTGTCTGTTGAATTTAGTCCAGCCACCATGATAAACTGCCATTGGATGGCTACATAGTAGGGAGGAGACGGTAATAACTTATAGCATGATGACTAAATTAATCAAGCATTTGTCAGTGTTTTACTAACCTACAGAGAAGTCACCTTCTTCATTTCCAGATGACTTAGGATCAAGGAGAGTATACAGATGCAACGGATCAATATCACTGTGCAGCAAATTGAGATAGCCATTTTCAGACACAAATGCTGAATCCATGATTTGCCTCTTGCTGTCTGAAATCAAATTGCAAAACAGTTAGCTATGACAAAACCACAGCTTTTGTCAACCAAAACTACAAGTCCTGCACTGTGGCCTTCCGTTGACAAGACACTGAGGTCTTAAGGCTGTGGAACTGGCATTGCTTACCATGTCTTTGTTAAGGCATAACCCAGAGTTACTTGAACGTACAGATCCAGACACAGCTTGCAATGAGACTTACCTATTTACTCCAGTTCAGGGGAGTGGGATGCTGCAGTCCGGCCACCTGGACCAAAAGTGCTAAGTATTAAGTCACAACTCAACACCTATATCTTTATCAGGATATAAATGATGCAAGCACAGATCCAACAGGTGTCGGGGAAGTGAGAAGGCTGCAGTGAAGAGGATGGAAGGAGAATAGCATTCATTACTGTCAGGACAATTTCTCCTCAGGGAAAGCAGCTTCTGGCTGGGATGCTACACCCAGTTGCTAAGCCCTGGAGGTGGCACTAGGAGACATCCCCTCAGCATGAGAAGGAACAGTGAAAGGTAGAACTCTCATAGAACGCTTTCCCAAACCGTACGGTTCATTGCATACAGAACGACATGGTCACCTTGGGAATTAGTCTCTGGTAACAGGGCACTCATTGACATTTTGGAACCTCTCACAAATATTTTCAAATCCATTTTCTTTCCCCCTCAGAACTCATGTGCATACCTACTCATGAGCTGGGAATTGCTATTGCCTTCCAAGCAGAGTGTCATAGAGTATCCAGACAAATGGGCTGACCTAAGGTGCTCCCCGTTCCAGTCACCAGTGTTTATAGAGAGCTGCTTACACCGCTGCAGCTACATTTATTGATGCAATTTCTCTCTTCCTCCACCTCATTTTAAATCCCTTCTACTTCCTTCCTGTTAGTGCAGCAGGCACCCAAACATTCCTCCTCTATATTCCACAGGTAGTGGAATAACCCGTTGGTTATTCACTATCTTTGTCAAACTATTTCAAAACCTCTTCAGTGTTTACAAATCACTGACATGAATGCCACCGGGGTTCATGATCCAAGTTATTTACTCCGCCATAATACTGACATGCCAGCATGAAATGAACAACCCGCAATATTTCCAAACCATATCCTTTTAAAATAGGTGTCCACACACCACAGCCATGAAAAGTTCCAGCTTGGCATCAAGCACCATATTTTGCAGTGAAAGATACCTATAATACAGCTCTCAAATATTCTGCCTTTAGCAGAACACCACCGATGTTCCTGGCTGCACATGCTTTTCTGAAGCGTGCAGATGTGGAGCAACCTGCTGTACCATGAAAAAAGAAATACAGCTAACACTGCAGCTCTGATGAAAGAAGGCAGAGCAGACCTAGCCACGCACTACCACATGCTGCCTTGTTATAAACTAATCATCATTCCTCTTACCCCTCTACATGGTTGTCCCTCTGGACAGCTTGGAAATGGGCCTCTCTGTGTTCTGCTGCAGAAGACACCAGAATCTAGAGCCAGAACTTAGAAGAGCAGGTGGGCTAGAGATGTCCCACGAGTAGGAAACACCAACACTCAGGTGGTTCTCATTTTCGTGTTGTGTGGCCTCATTATGTTACCAAGATGACAAAACTTTGATATTATTGCCTGCTGTGATATAAATGGAAAGCAGAAGTTGACAAACCTGCATAAGAGCCAAGAATTAGGTTATAAACATACCAGATTAAATTTTCAGTTTGTTGTAACATTTTGCTTTGCCCCTTCCTTTGTTGAATTAATGTAAAATCTAAACAGATTTGCGCCTTTCTGAATGCCAGGTTGCCAGACTTTGTGAATAACGCTGTTGAAGCATCACCTGAGTTGATATAATTTTGGGGATAGAGACAGAGAAGTAATTGGGCAGAAGCCATAAAGGGAATGCAAGACAGACAAATGGATCACTCCAAGTTCAGCGATTAATAAATTCTGCTAGTAAATCTGCTTGATTACAGCAGACAAAGAAAAGGGCAAGTCCTACAGAATGAGACTAAGTAGGCCTACTTAATCTTCATGGAAATACTAAGTTTCAATTAAGTCATAGTCATAAGAGCTTTTGTTATTTTAAACCTTTCTTTCAATAGCATTTCCCTGTGGATAAATATATAAATATGAATATATAAATCGAAATATTTTCAGCTACAATGATCAAGAAGTCAGGAAGCAACCAAGAGGAAGTCTTGCTGGTGCCAAGTCCAGCCAGAGAGCTGAAAATTAGAACATAAAAGGTGTCATAACCCAGGAACACAGAAGTGAGAGAAAGATAGCTTTCTTCCTTGGGAAGAGTGAAGACTGATGCTCTTTCAAGAATGAAAAACTTGATTACTTGTCTTTGTTTCACAGGTCTGAACAGCCCTCAGCTTACCCTATTTTTTTTTTTTCCTTCTTTATTTTGGTTTTGACATGAATCTCTATATAGCTGTCTTTCTACCAAATACACTGGACTTGGGATGCCATGATTTCTTTCTGTAGCTGAATCCATAAACTCTGAATAGCAGCTCTGCTTTGCTGCATTAAAATCCTGGTGCCACCATGGAAAGCACTCTGCCCAAGGGTGCAGGAAAAAGAAAGTGAAGTTTGGAAAGATTAAAATTTCTACAGTGAGAGAGCCAGAGGCAAGGAGAATTACACCTCAGGGACAGTGAGTGTTTTGCTGCTGGTTGTAACCGAAGCACACAAAATGAAACCAGACGTTACCAAGCCTGTTTACCACAGAAATTCCTTTCCCAGGGCTTCCCCTTTTTTTCTCACAGAATCCCAGCAGTCCTCCGTCTGACACCAAAGATGAATAAGCTCTATATTGCTCAGCACTTTATCTGTTGTTTCATACGTGATTTTAACTTAAGTTTACTGAAAATACATTCCCTCTGGGGTCCCATACAGTGCTGACAAAATGGGTATTTGGCACATTTTCACATCAGAGGACTAAAAAATGTCAGTGTTAGGGCTGTGAACACTAGAGCCAGCTTCCAGCAGGAGGAGGACAGACCTCACACAGACGTGCAGGACGAAGGGCTGCAGACCCCAGGAAATGCCTCGGTCTCGCTTTGTGGCACAGAGTGCAGGTGCAGGGCAGGGCGAAGGCAGGATGTATTCCAAATATATTTCCATGCCATTCAGAAAGTTCAGTCTCTGATGTTTGGACACTAAATAAGACAGAATTTTTCTTTAAATTTTGAAATAACACCTCCTGTCTGCAGCAGCCCATGCACTCCAGCTGCATCGCTATACTCGGTAGACCTGTGTTCCTTCATATTCCCTCTGCAATGATTCAGTCCGTGCCTGCTACAGCAAGGTTTCTACTTGGGATGCATTTGTTTTAGTGCTGTATTCTGCATATACAGCACAACAATATGATTCACTTCTAAGACTCTCAATGTTTTTTTCAGTGCTCTTTTAGAGTCCAAGTGATACCATATGAATTAAAAATGCTGGAAAAGTAGTAAAACAAATAGTGAGCATCACCATACCAGGACAAAGAATCCAGTTAAAGAAGGAGGAGGTGTCCTCTTAAATCACATACAAACCTTAAGGGTTAGATGGGGCATTTTAGATTCCTAAATGTAAGGGAGGTCGTTGTGATTTTTCATTTTGTCCCAATAATTTGATTTAGCCATGCCTTATATTTTAAAGGATCAACACATCAAAGACTCCCATCAGTGGGGTCTGCTATAAACTAAAATCAAATGGTATCTAAAAACCCCAGAGACTTATACAGACAAAAATGTAACATTTACTTCAAAAGTAAGATGGATGCTTGTGAGGACATTTGTTAGGGGGTTTCCTTCCCAAAACTCTGTTGACATCTGAACTGACAGGTAATAAAATCTCCCACATGAGTAAAGAGGTTAAGAAACAAAAATATGTAAAGTCATTTCAGGAACAGAGGAAACTCCCACCCTGCAATTTAATTTTTGTAGTAGTTTAGGAAGCTGAGGATAATTCATAGAAAATAGTAGTAGTCCCATGCAAATCACACGCTTCTTAACCAGAGGATGACATAACATTACAGCTCCTAGTCTTAGATTACAGAAAAATGCAAGAGTGGGACTGCTGTGGAGTCAGGAGGTTGAAAATTTACAGAGAAAGATTGCTGAAGAAATGTTATTTTCTTACCAGACCCCTTAAGTGCTACACAGGAATCTGAGAGAAGCAAGCTGACAAAACCCAGGTTATGTCAAACTCTAAGTAAGGAGTCCAGTGAAGCACTGGTATCTTGAGCTAAAAGCTCAGTATCATCAGCCACAATATTAAAGACTTTTTGTATTAAAAAAAAACAATTTCAGGAAGTCTCCTCTCTTCTGTGCGCCCAAAGATTATGTCATGGTGCACAGTACACACCCTGGAAGGCAGGGGAGTGTTTCCTGGCTTGTGCCGCAGGCAATGTTTTGGGGCAATGTTCTCTGGGAGGTGGGCAAGCCAGCAGCAAGGAAGGATGAAGAACCCTCCATGCTACAGTGACCTGCCTCCCTGTCCTCTCTCCAAATCCATCACTCACAATTCCTCTGCTCCACAGGTACAGATCTTCCTGTCAGAAACAGCTCAATTATTTGTAAACTGCGAGTAATGGTGCTCGGTTTATATTTAGCTTGAAGGTTTCAGTTTCTAGTTCAGATCTATGAAAGGGTTATACATCTGAAAGACAGTTTAATTTTTCCTGTTTTATTATGTAACCTAACAAAAGATACTACTTTTACCAACGGTTTTCATCTTGCCGATGGAGTGGTGTGTTACTCTCCATGGGCTTTACAGTCTAAAAAGGAAGTAGTACAGAGATGATGCTGGAAAAAGAGGTGATCTATAACCTGCCACATTCTCCTTTGTTTCCCTTAGAGATGAGTTTAAAGAAATTAGAAAAAGTATAAATACCAGGTAAAAGAAGCTTCTGCCTTTCAATTAACTTAGCTGTAGAGTGACCAACACAACAGATAAAAGAAACGTTACTAGCCTGGCGCTGGAGACAGCTGAGTTCAGGCAGACTAATAATGTACCATCCTGCAGGTGTCAGAGTTGTGATTTGAGAGCAGAATTTGACTTTTCATATCCAGTATCGCCTCTGCATGTCACAGCTATGCCCAGCTCTGCCATCCCAGCAGCAAAGTGAAATGAAGCAGCAGAGCAGACACCTTGCCTATAAGCTTTTTAGGCAGAAAAAGTACATTTGCACTCGGAGACTTTCTTCAAGATGGAATCTCAGTCCTCCTAAATGTGAAAGTAAAGAGCTCTGGGTTGTCTTGCCAGACCCGTGAATAATAAGCCAGTTTCTTCCAGCATTCTTGTTTCACTTTCTGTAGGAGCAACATTTATACAAAAAACAAGCATGTACTTAACAAAGGCTGAAACTTTAACTTTTAACTAGAGCAACCTTTTGAGCAAGGAACAGGGCTAGCCACAAAATAAAATTGCTAAAAATTCCTCAAAATTTCACCCATGCTCAGACTTCATTGTACTAATATTTCAAGCAATACAAGTCCAGATACAGACACACTGTAGTTACCAATACCTACAAAAGGTAAGATAAGATGAATTTACCACGACAAAAGCACTGCATTCAAGAGCTGAGTTAAAACCGACCTTAGGGAATTGGACAGTTCCTGTTCTTCCACTCTGGATTCAGCACGAAAAATGAGGAGAGCTGCTATCACTGTCCAGGGCTTATAGAAAGTGACATCAGAAAGGAGGAAATGAGCCAGAACAGTCACTGCAGAAAAGTTAAAAGCTCAGGGGGAATTCCAAAGAGGAAAATTAAGAAGAACCTGCCTTCTAGCAACACCAGTATAATAAGCACTGTTACCTTTACCAGCCACTTGTCACCACTAAGAAGAGCTTGCACTTGTCACTGGTTGGGAAAAGATGCATTTATTCAGCTGGAAGCCAAAATTGGATGGGAGCTGGTGGCAGCAATTTCTGGTGCTCCCCAGAATTCTTCCTCTCCTTTTTTATTCCAGTTCAGAATTCTTCTCTCCTTTTTTATTTCAGTTCAAATCTGTCCTGAAGTCATGCTGTTAAACAGTCCATCAGGAAGCATAGAGCAAGCAGCATGCAGACACTCGTACTTTGCAGCTCCATTTGGTGTAACAGAAGTGAAAGTATTTCCTTCACATGCTCACAGACTCTACCAATACAAAATTAGACTGGTATCTTGTGTAAGCATCTCTCGCCATTGGCCCCAAATGACAAGATGTTCTACAAAACAGGAGCTCATAAATCTTGTCTGGCTTTCGGATGGTGTTCAGGGTTTGCTTGTAGCAGCATCACTTACCCTGCCAGTGCCTACCTGGCACAAGACAGATCTATTGAAAACCAACTTAATTCATGAGTGTTCCTGTCATGATGCCTATAGATGCTTCTGTGTGGCTCTGCAAGTTTATTTGCCTCTTTTTGTATTTTTCATCAGGCATAGACCTATACACATTAGAAATTAATTATGAGAGAGAATATATTCTCAAGTGAGAAAATACTTTTTCTGCTATTATTCCATGAGCTATAACTTACCACAAAAGTTCCACCAGAGCCTGAAGAGGAAAGGGATTTGATGAAGTCAATGACATCCAGCCTTGTTGCTTCAGTAAGGCAAGTTTCTAATCAGCTGCTCATAACCAATGGCTTCTGCACAGGGCAGCAGGTCCCATGAGCAAACCTGCTGCTGCCATGTGTAAGCCTTTTCCCTTTGCAGAGGAGATCCACTTCCACCAGGTTCCATGGGACCGTGCTCACTGAAAAGAGATAAAGCTGTTTCCTTCCTTGCAGTGGCTGATCTGTTCCTGGTATTTAGAGACACGGGGCCCACCCTGCAATGTAGAGCACAAGCCTCTTCAGCCTCTAGAGCCCCAAACCAGGCAGCCGTGTTCTTGGAATTCCTCTGAGCGCTTTAGAAGAAAAGCAACATCCTGGTGTAACAGCATTCAGAGCAGAAAATAATAAAAGTCTTCACAAATACAGATTCTGTATTTTAATGCTCTGTTTTGATAGGAGACAATACAATCACTGCACGAGCAATCCCCACAACATTTAAGAGGGTTATTTGTTAGCCCTATTCTAATGCACACCATAACCCACAAGTTATAAACTCCTTTACCAGCCCTGCAGCAGATTTCTTTACCAGCTTCTGAGGCTGTAATCCCATGAGGCAATCTAGACACTTCAAGAATGAAAGTTTGGGGAACAAAAGAATTCAGCTGTGATTCCAGTTCATAACTCAGCAAATACAGGTTGTCCACTTTTGCACAACACCCATAGCTGCTTAGAAACAGCAGAAAGCAATTGCTGGAGCAAATCAGAGTATGGGTACATCTAGTGGACTAGTCTGTAAAGATGGTTGTGGAGACAGAGGGGAAAAGCAGACTGGAAAACAAGACATGAGAACTGCCTAAGCCTCTCGGGTGACCATCAGCTTCTTTGTTTCAAGGTTTGCTGATATACTGCCCTACTGCACAAGGAGGGAACAGAACACATTGATTAGTACTGGAAGCACTGCAAAATGGATGTCAATAGTGCACTTCACGAGAGGAGGAAAGCTGGGATTTTTTGTCCAGAAATTGTAAAGATCTGTTTTGTGGTAGAAGAAATAGTTGCAAAACTATCAAGTAGTGAGAAACCAGCTGATATTGATCCGTTCCTGACCCAAGTTTTCTTTGCATGGCTTTTTCAGAGTGAAACGATGATTGAACACGAGGCTGAAAAATTAACAAATTTCAAAATGAAAGTCAGAAAAGATTTTGCTTTGAAGGAAGCTGGAGTCTTTCATACAATGTGAGTCATTTCCTGGTGAATTAATGTCTTTGAAACGACTTTTTTTTAAAGTCTATCTCTACTATCTAGAGAACAGTGACAATGGTTGAACAGGTGATGGATGAAGACTAATGCTTCTTCTGATGCACTTCAGTTTCCCTCTGTCACTTCTCAAATAAACACTGGCTTTGTGACAGAGATACAGAGCCAGGCATGAAAGGATCAAGATTTTTGAATGGAGGTTTTAGGTGCTACCATTACAAAAATGAGAAGGAGCAGATGTTTTTTCAAGCACTTCAGGGATTTAATTAAAAGTAGAAACCAGACTATATATACTCCCAGCATAAGTGACAGTAGGCCACTTGCTATAATATTCTACATTTAAAATATGAATTCTTGGCATTAATTTGAATGTATGTAATAATAGAGCTAAAATCTTCCCGGTCAGCATTTTGCCCTCTTAAAAACTATCTTAATTTTTTTTTCCTTCAGCGTTTTCGCTGGTACTTTCATCCATGCCTTGAGAAAGGATGTCCAATACCATGTTTTAGGAGAGGAAAAAATTTATACCCCGTCACTACCTTGCAGCCTAAGGTCCTTCCATCAGTTCTACAGGACTACCCCAATATTCTATCTACTAAGCATTCTTTTACTCCGTTTACAGTTGGTTTTGTGAAAGTAATTCTGAATGCTATAATTTAAACTGGGGTTCTGTCATTTTATATAGGATGGACAATGTTAGGATTGCCCCAGAGCTGTCCCTGTTCTTCAACATATACATTAACCCTGTGGTGGGTCAGACTAAAAAGGGAATTAACTACCTCAGAATTATAAGGTGTCTGCATTTTTAGCTCTCCTGCTGCCCACTAAAACTCTTGAATCCAAGCCTCGTAAGTTATTTAGAACTCCCCCTCCTTAAATCTGCAGCAGTCTTTTGTAGACAATACAATTTCATGGTTTATAGACATCTGGAATTTAAAGTGAAGAGCATTCCTCTCATATACGATTGAAAACGATAAGAGATTTTCCTACATGAATTGCCAGCATGTGCCATGGACAAATGCTACTCAGACTATCAACAGTTGGTAAGTCAGTTGAGAAAACCTGACCTGATCATGGTCTCTTTAATCTACTTTGCATTTCTGGTTCTGCAAAAGGTGGCAAAGAAGAAGTTTTATTATGGCCTGGCTATGAAAATGGGTATCCGGTAGCTACCCTGAATGGGTGGATCCTATTTTAGCTGCTCTTGCATTACATTCTGCATTACATTCTCTCCCCCCTGCTCTCCACTGATGTACTTTGCACCATGCCACAATGCAATCTCAAAATATAACAAATAAAAGTAAATCTTTAACAAAGCAACAAAGAACAAAAATAAAGGCTGTGATTTACCAGAAATGTACTTGCTTCCTGTTGGCTCATTATCTGTCATGTTTTGAGGCTTACTGCCACAGAGGTTTAAACAACAGAGAGGAACCAAAGTGTTCAAGTACAGGTCCCATTTTTCCACAAATATCAGAGATATCTTCCTTGCGAGGTCCTCTCTGTCTTTTTCATGGACCAAGGCTTGATGGTACTCCTTGGATATCACATCTTCTTTCAGCATGAGGTTAAGCAACATGTGGTCATCAGAAGCTGTAGCGGCTGAAAGAATCTTCCTTACTCTAGGCAGGATCTCCTTAAAGAGATTCATACCTGCATCTGAAGATGTTAAAAGAAGGCCTGAGCAAAATCTGAACTGTTTCAATAGAATAAAAAAAAAAGAAATCCACTCACAGCATCAAAAAGATGAAGTGAAAAAAAAAAAAAAAAGTTGAGAGACTGGCCTACAACAGCAGAGGTATTTCCTCATTTGATGAAGCCTTTAAATAACATTTCCAACAACAAATAATTTCATGATGAAATGACACAACACCACAATTTTTCCAAGCATTCATAAAACACAATTTTCCGGTCAGCAACATGGTCACCTGAAAAAATAATTTTAAAAAATATTTACCCCATTAAAGAAGGGTTGCTATAGGTAGATCTTTGTCTCCTGGCCAAGGTGGAGTGTGGGCTCATTAGTGGGTGCAGCAAGGTCATTGCTGAATCAGAACAGCACCAAAAGCTTCAGCACAAAACACATCCTCTGCAAGAGGGACAGGTGTAAAACTTGGAGACTCCAATGCAATATTGGAAATTAGGCTGTGAATAAATTCTGCTTTCATTAAAGTCGAATGGACTAGAACCGGGGTAAAAACCCTGGGGTAAAAAAAATATCCCAAATCTGGCTCTGGTTTCTGTCATATATGAAGTTATTAGGAAGAAAAATAACTAGAAAACAAGTTGGGTGTGGTTTCTACATATTCTTATTCAAAGCTAACATACTCCTGGGGCAGCCTGTGGCGGTGCAACGCTCCCCGCTCTCTTGAGCTGCTTGGGACTTTGTGCAATTTTGCCCCCTGGGCCACACGCCAACCCAAGATGAAAAGGGAAGATAGTGGAGGAGAGCAGTTGAGGCACTCCCTCAGTGTGAGGACTCCTATCTCCCCTGTCACCTGGAAACAGACTGCAGGCCAACTCAGAACCCTGGGAAAGGCGATAGACCAGAGTGTGAGGGTGCACACGTGGTTTCTGCCCCCCTCCCTATCGTTTAAGAACAATAGGAATGATCACAGCCTAGTACAGCCGGACTGGGGTTGTGGCCCAAAGCGGGTGATACCAGAACTCCAAGATTTAGCAAGTTCTGGGTTTGCACAATTGATAGAAATTACCAGAATATTCTGTCATCTGAGTTGGGATGATACGGAAAAGTACCTGACGAAAGTCAATTAATTACCTTGGACCCTATCAATAGCGGTTCTAAGCGAGACCCTTTGTGCTCTCCTGGATCTCAGCTGCTGTGACCAGCATCTCTCCTGAGCTGGGATGCTTCCCCGGCACAGACTCCTCGAAGTTTGATCACCTGCCCACAGATCTGATGGAAAGTCAGGGCGAAGTCAGACTTTTCGAATCTCAATTATCACCTGTTGAGAAATATTGATGCATTGTGAGTATTTGCTCCAAACTCGAGAAGAGGGAAATTTTAACTATAGTCTAACCTCTTCCATTCACCTCTTTACCCATCTATGTGCTTAAATACACAGCGTGCCTTCACAAGTGTGGACGTGGAAGTGTATCTAACCTATAGACTTCACTGGATATCCGAATATTTCCATGCTCTGTGTGTGCGTATGTTTTGTGTTTATATACACTTTGACTTACAATACTTTGTAGTAAGTTAGTGTGAATCTTGTCATTCTTGAATCTGTAATTACAGAAACTTTAAGTTAAATTCTTTAAACAGAAGAGTTTTCAAGTCCTCAGTTTAAATAAGTAGCAAATCTTCCATACCACCAAATGCAATGTTAAAATGCGGCTGCGAGCCTACCACAACCTGAGCCCTCAATCCAGCTCAAAACTATTCAGGAGTCTTTTTTAATATTGCCTTCTTGAGTCATTTCTTGCTCTTCTGTTGCAGAGCTCAAGACTAGGCAATGTCTAAATAGGGCACTTCAGAGACTTCTAAATGCAATTAATAGTGTCTTACCTTTGTCATAAGGACATTTTCTAACAGGGAGTAAAATACAGAATGGGTGCCTTCAGACTGGATAATTTTAAAAAGTTTTACCCAAGTTTTCAGTAAGAGCAGAGTAAAAGGAACGCAGCAAATTATCTTGATCAAATCAGTAAAATGTATAGCTACAAGGGGAGTATTTTTTTTTCTTGTTAAGAGTGCAAAGATTATGAACCAGTCTCGTATACTGTGACTGCCTGCACAACATGGAATAAATAAATCTACAAAGCCAACATCAAAAGGGAGAAAGAATATCATTAGTTACTAGAGCATTAATGTGTTTAACATAAGCACTTCTGAGCCGAATATGAACAGCAGTCATGTTGTAAACAAAAATAAAGTATGTAATTTATGCACTGGGTTAACTAGAACCTATTAACCTGGTTCTTATTCATAGTAACTACTTCTGCTAATGATTTGTTACAGATGCAAAGTAAACTACCAATTTTGCTGAGATATAAGTAATATTGTAAATGAAACCCATTTTCTCATTTCCGAAACTTTCTAAAGGCAGTATGCTTTACATTTCCAGATCTTTGATCATGAAAATGTGTTTGATGAGGCTCAAATGTAAAAAAGCGAATATCTACAATTAAACAGATTCTGTCCGGTGCTTCCTAATGCTGATTTATTTTCCTTATACCTATATAAAACTTTCTACTTAGTGATCTGTACAACATTTTGCAGTGGCTTGTGTGGAGGCATTATTACTCTTCAGTGTTTTAGAACAGGAGCAACAGTGTTATAAAGACGGCAGTGGCTAAACAAACCGTTACCAACTACTAACAGTTCAGTTTACTCTATAGTAGTTTTCTACTTTGTTTTTAGATACTTGATTTTTATAGAAGAACCTACAGCCTTGAAATAAATACTGAGGCAAAAGTTCTAGGGCTGTCTGGGGGCTTCCAGATGGAATCTTTAAAATCCAGTCTGCTACAGGGCTGCCTAAATAGGCCTGTATGGGATAAGTATTCAAATATAATCTAAATATTTTTCTCTTTATTTGCTACTAGGTTTTACTACGTTCAATATTGCCATGATTTCTTTTCACCATCGGACACATTTGAAAGTGGAACAATAATTCCACCTGGTTAGAAGCAATGCACTGAGAGGAACTTGCTAAATCTCTATATCACTTTGAAGTGCACTACTACAAATTCTGGTTAAGATCCAAAATATCTTTGTAGAATGACAAGAATTTGCTGCTTTTTCCAAACATTCATGTTATGTTCAATAGCAGGAAATGCATGCAAAACACTGGAAAAATAACCTATCTCATTATCCAATAATATGATTTTGACTTGCAGTGCAGGTAGGTAACAAGTTTAACTATATAAATGGCAACTAAGAGAAGCAGATTATTTTCCTTATGTAAAAGAAAATCCCTTAGATTTTTGTTGCATATTCTCATCTCAGAATTTGTCTTTTAAACATATTTTCCTTTAAAGTTGTTGCCTACATTGATTCACAGAATCACAGATCATCTAGGTTGCAGAGACCTTGAAGATCACCTAGTCCAACTATTAACCTGACACTGACCGTTCTCAACTCCACCACATCCCTCAGCGCTACGCCAACCTGAAAAATTCAAACCAGAAAAATTCAAAACAGAAGAGACAACGTTAGTTTTGTTGAAATATGAGTAGGAATAAGCTCCAATTCACTCAGAGTAGCATTGCTCCTGGGGTATTACATGAGAAAGACTGTTTCCCATAATTTTATCAACATAAAACTGCACTGAATGAGATGCCTCCAGTTGCACTTCACCATCCTGTGGGCCAGAAGACGTGCTGAAGGCGGGCAGGGGTTTGCCTTAGAGAAAGTTGGGAACTGCTTTCTATCACGGCAAATCTGAATGGGTTTACCACAGTTTGGGGAAGAGCCACAGTCTCAATTTCAGCTTCTCCTGCAGTCAGTGTGCTCTTGAGTGGGTGCAACAGATTGAAACAAACAAAAAAATTATTGTCCCCGTTATTTGGCCAGGGAGGTTTTCAGAAAATTGTCTCAGCATCATCAGTCACATTCAAGGCCCCTCTGGGGAGCAGTTCTCCTGACTAAGATGTCTTCTTCTTGATGGGAGGACTCAGTTTAAACTGTAATCCTCAGCCAGTCTCTGCAACTCATTGACCTGCTGCACCTTAGCTCTGCAAAAGCTGGATACAGAAAGCCTTGGTCAGTGCTCCAGAGTATAAGTGTGTTTGACTGCGAGAGGGTATAATAATATGGAAATGGTAGATTTCTTTTTGTGAGCAAAGAACTCCCCTCCATAAAAGAGTTCCCTCCAGAAGCAGACAAGAAAGTGAGCAAATACCTTGTGATACATCCTCAGGACTGCAACTTAAGCATGAGAACAAGCAGATCTTCTGCAAGTGTTTCACACCTTCGGCAATTCCCACCTGCAGATGTGCCCAGGCGAAGTTCACCGCCAATAGATTTTAGGCTTTTCAACCCAAATACAATTTTTAAAATTCTGTTATGTTTAGATTTGAGAAAGATCAAGAGTGGGATTGCCTTTGCATGGGTGTTAAAATACAAAGATTTCAGGTTGATTCCTGTTTTACTCTTTCCACATGTTTTAAGGATTCCTGTGGAGTTTTCCAAAAGGATCTGCAAGATCATCATCTGTGAGGAAGATACAGCTGTCCCTGGCTTTTCCTGGGCTATAGACAAACATACCAAGCAATAATGTGCTAGAAGCACTCTGCCTTTGACCTCAAAACTGATTATCTTGTAGCTAAGGCCAAAATAAGGGAAAGGCAACTACAGCGGTTGAAGCTTTGAAAATTTCATTTTTAAATTCTAGTGCTCCTGCAGTCCTAATTCGCAGTTTTGACAAAATAATCCAATGTGATTTCTATTTCTGCTTTTGTTTTGGCACTTGCATAAATTAAAAAAAAAAAAACAAACAAAACCAACCAAAACCCAGCACATTAATATCTTGACACTAGATAAAACCTACTAAAGCTCGTGACATACCCAGATGCCAGGCACTGAAGGATACAACCTGGTCTACATTGGGACATTTTCAGCTGCTTCACTGTCCCTAGGAAAAACAGTGACACCAACTGCTAAGATTTTACTATTTGGAATTCAAAATTAACTGTAGACTTTGGGCAGCATCATATTTACTTAGAAGCGATACTTCCCCTCAATGCAGAGAAATCAAAAGCACAAGTTCTCCTTTTCATCTAACTTTCCTCTTTAAAATGTATCATAGCAAACAATGTGTGTGAAAAAGAGAACTAAGTCAGGCTGCACATTTTTACTATTTGTTGCTTCTTGTATTGCTATTGTTTAGCACTTTCTATAGCCAAGACATGTCTTTTCCTTTGGACTTTGGGAGGAAGACTACCATGACAATCCTTAAAAAGAGATACAACTGCCGTGAAACATCATGCTTATCTACATAAGCTGTGTGTTAAAGAGAATCCTCAGAACAGGAAGGGAAATTGTGCAGTTAAATACGTACATTCGTCTGTGAAGCAAAGCAGTGAAATGCTGATGCCTATATATTATACTGGCTTGAGTCATAACAATTGGAAAGTAGGGAAATTTGTTAAATCGACTTCCAGTCTACGAAAAATTGCTCCATCAGCAGTACATCAAAGCTATTCAGCCTGGACAGAAGGAACCCCAACCAAAAATTCTGGTATTGGATCCAATTTATGGCCAGAGAGGCCAAAGACACTAGGTGCTGGGAAAACCAGAGCTCGAAGAGAGTCAACAGCTTAGACAACATGAGAGGAATTTTCAGGGAAGTACAGTTCATTCATAATACAGTGTCTACTGAGATCAATAGGGACTTTGCAGCAATGTCCCTGAGCATTGGAGAATGCTGCCCTCAGAGAATATCTAACTACCAGCCTATCCCCTGACTTTGCTACATTTTGCAAAGCTGGACTGCAGGAACTTACTTGGAGTAAATCTTAGAATGGAGACTTTGGTTACCACAGGATTTCCTAAGTAATTCTGCCAAGGTTTACAGTGCTTAATGTAAAATCGTTTGTGTCTATAATGAAAATTACTTCCTATAGAAAAGTAAAGGTGTGATATTATGGAAGATGGTTTGAACATAAAAGGTCTGTCTTCTAGATTGCCCAGTTTTTTTTTCCCCCAGAGCTTGTTTTTAAAACCGTCTGATCAAATCTTATCCCTGCTTCCTCACCTCAGAAACCAGCTGTTCTTCTCCTGATGTGTAAAATTCCTTCAGCATCCTTCCATGCCTACACTTCTAGTATCACCTACCCTATTGCTTCCCAAACACTCTGAGGATCCTCAGTAGTGCAGCATGAGCACTGCAGGTGAGACACGGCACAGAGCCCAAGCACTGACGGTCATACTGCCAGCTTCGCCAGAGCACAGTTTTCTCAAGTAAGGATAAGAACTCAAAAGGTTGGGAATTTCCAATCTAGTAGGTGCAAAAAAAGATTAGGGCCTCAAATATTTGTGGTCATTCAGAATCTCACAGAACTTTGGACAAGCATTATCAGGAGGTTGATGGAGCAAGGCAGGCTGAACAAAAGACCTGTTTTGATGGCTGCTTTGCAAAATCCTGATAGACTAACTTCAAAAGGCATTTCTCAGAAATGACCTTGGTTTTTACTTTTAGTCTACTTTTATTTTATACTCCAAGTTTGTTTCCAGTCTGCCATAAACATTCAGTGGAATTCTTCCGTTTCTCTAAAATATTAGAGATTAAAACCTCATAGCCTTTGCATTTTAGCTTAGTGATATAAATAATATTAACAACATAACGACATCGATTTGCCAGCCTAGCTTGAGTGGTTCAGATTCACTGCTGTGCCAAGAGAACACAGCTACCACAAAGCTCTCCATGGAGAATGAGGCAGCTATATGAAGACAAAGACATGAAGCTGTTTTCAGTAGCAAGCCTGCATTTGAACAATCAGTTCCACCACTTTCTTCCTCACTTGAATACCAGTGATTCATTACTTTCACTGGGACTAGAGTGATTGTGCTATGGCACATCCTGAAACATCCCAGTGAAAAATAAAAAATGCCTGCAACAACTAAAAATTAAAAAAATATTGCTGTTTTAGAAATATTTTGCTGAAGTACTGCTGATTTATAAGCATGCTGTTCTCTTATTAGTTTTATTAGCACGTGGTATTTAATTAGGAAGCCAAGATGGGGTGTGAAGTGTTTTCACGAGCAGTTGGCTGCAGCTGCATGCTCTGCAAGCACACCGTGAGCACCAGGACCCGCAGCAACATCTGGCTGCTGCCTGGCCTACAGACAGAGGAAAAGACACTGAGAAAAGCTCTTATTCTTTCCCTTTGTTTTCAAGAAGTCTGTGAGCATCACAAATGTACAGATCTCTTAGCAGTGGTTTTGGGACAGACAGTGAACAACAGTATTCATCTTGTTAAAGGGAGAACTTGTCATTTATCTATAGCTGAGAGCAATGTAAAAAAAAAAAAAAAAGAGGAAAGCAATTAATATCTTTTCTGTCACCACCACTGGACTTCATGTAACTAGTCCAGTACACCGGTACACTGGAGCCTGTGACAAAAAACCCCCTGTGTATGCTGGTGTATTGGAACACGTGACAAAAAGACCTGTAATTCCCCTTACACTGAAATAAAATAAAGCAAGAATGGGAAACAGAACACAAATGCAAACCCAAACCAACAAGGAAAAGGACGTGTGCAAAACCACAGCCTGTGTCAAGTTTCAGAATGATGGAGGCAAGAAAACCGGGCAAAAATACTACACCGACAGTTGAAGAAGCCATGTATTTTAGGGGCTTCCCTAGAACGTTTCTGATTTTCGTCAACTAAAACACACACCAGACAAAAGACACTAAAATCCACATCAGACACAGTACCTTTAGTCACTTGAATGAACCAGCACTCACCATGACTTTCATTCCAGTAGCTGTGCTGTTATTCTTGTAACTGCCAGCTGTGGATGTGGTACCACAGACACCGCCTTCTTTTTCAGGAGCTTCAGCTCTGTGTTTCAGCAGTCCTGCAGGCTGGTCCCTGGGCTGCCCAGCCACAGGTAAGGGGAACTCTCAAACCCTCCTGCTGAAGCTGCTCTACTCTGCATGAAGGATGAAAGCTAGACAGTGCATTCTCTGAGAAACAAACAGGTTTGGGTCCTTGCCCTTCTTCCAAGGTTTATTTCGGTATTTTTAATTGGTGATTATTTATAGACTTTAAAGATATGTGGTTCATGAATTCAGGCCCATTCACAGAAGAAATGCTTCACCCTCCAGTTGGGGAGCCAGGCAGAACAGCTTTCACAAGGACAGCTGCAGAGACCTCCAGTATAGCCCAGAACTTCCCCTCCTCTTCTAAACTGGGAGGATGAGGCTTGTCACCTTTCGGGCAGCAGAGGGAATTGTGATCTCTTCCTGAGCCACAGCAAAAGGGGCTCATAGACCACAGGCATGAACCATGCTTTCAGTTTTGCCAAAAGAGGTTGGGCCCCTACCGCCAGGGGACATTCAGAGCTGTGCACTGCATATAGTCAGTTATCTCCAGAGGCATCTGGCGCCGCTTGAGAACAGCCAGTCAACGTGCCGGACCCCATTCCAGGGCACTTAATGTCCTGTGGCTTTTATGGGGGATCCAGCTACCTAAAGACCAATGCTCAGCACCTCTACCTCTTTGTATGATTCGGTCGTACAGAAACAGTATGGATTTTGTGAATTTTATTTCCATAGACACCCCTTCAAGTTCTCTGTAACTGAATACAAGGAATTTTAGGGAGCTGAAGCTATTCAGTGAACTAAAAAAATGTATTCACAGATTAAGGGAAAATACTATTAAAATAATGCTGTAGAAGTAGCGACCACAGTCTGCTTCCCAAAAATCTGCAGATCAAAAGAACTAAGAACTGTAAGTACAGGTTTCTCACTTCATTGCTTCACCAGATTAGGAACTCCTTCTTCTTTTTTGTGTTTTGTCTATATTCTGCTTTTTTTCAGAGAAAGTTATTGCCCTTACCACCCCCCTGACACCAATAGAATAAATTAGAACAAATGCAAGCAAATATATCAAAAGTTGCTTAACCACAACCTCCACAACAAAAGATGATGTAGACATTGCCAGTGAAAGCAGTGGTGGAAGGACTGTCCCACAAGAACCTCAGGGATCTGAACAAGAATATATAGACATTACGAGCAGCAAGAAAAAAATTTTAAAACAGAAAAAAAAGCTAATGAATAAGCAGTTTACAGCTCTTATCAGCAACTTCAACTTTTATTTTTGCAGAGAAAACAGTAGGAGCAACTACTAAATTTTTCATATTAACCTCATGTTGTACTGTTTCTCAACTGTTTGATAACCCTTAGGATCTTTTATTTAAAAGGTTTAGATTCCTTTTAATTTTTTTCTCAGCAAGTCTATAGAGGACTGGCATAAATCAGGAAAGGCATTGGATACTTGTGCATGTACAGACCTTTTAAACTGATGTAGTAAAGGAGGGAAGGGACCCCAGACACCTCTTCTGGTGAAATCAGCAGACTGTCACTCTGGGAAATGGATTCTATCCCTGCTTACCACAGTGAGTCTATGAAGCCACTTAAACCAAACTTTTGACAGGTGTCCAGACAGCTCGAGTTCCTTATTTTTGGAGTTCCCAAATTGCAAAATAAGAGATGATTTGGAGAAGTAGCAAGTACCAAGAACTGCAGCTGAGAATGACTGAAGCTGTGAACATACCAAGGTATACACAAAGCTGAACACACTAAGAAGTCTGCATCCAAACGCAGGGAAGCAATGCACCCCCAGCTGCAAGAGAGATGATGGCTTTGCCTTTGTTTTGGCTGTTTCTAAGTGACCACTGCACAGTCTCAACATGAGAAAACTCATTCATAATTGCAAAGCATTTTGTCTCCCTGGTAACCACGCTAGAGATTCCTACAGCATGAGTTAAATAAGGCCTAAAGTCACGCAGTGAATACAGAACATAAAACAATCAGTTTAATAAAAATATGTAATGTTTTCTTTATTTTTTCCTAACTGAAAGGAATACAGACACCACTGCACTTTTTTAGACTCAAAACCAGTTACTGCACAATAATGGGTATTTATTATCTCGAGACATACACAAAATTTTTCATCTCTTTAGACATAACTGAATGAAGGACCAATACCACTTTTTTTTTTCCCCATCTCCCTTTATACTTAGGGTCCAAATATTTTCAGCTTTGACATATCCTTTGGTTACCCATTTCTTACTGATGACAGGACTTAATCTCTCCTGAGAATATATTGCTACTTATCACCCAGCTAAAGACACCGTTCTGATCTGTCAAGTAAATGCTGTGGCTTCTCCCCTGTTAATACAGAGTTGCCAATTACAACAATTCAGGTATATACAGCCAAGAAATTCCACAGAAGCTGGTTCCAGGCAAAAGCAGGAAATAGTCCTTTACAAATTAATTAGAAAGTGACACTATTAAAAAGTTATTTATTTAATACCTTCTGTAATTTGGCCTATCTCCTCAAAACTTAAACATTTTATTGAACCTCCAACAACCCCCGTAAAGTGTACCTTATGTGAGTGCAGTAAGTTATTTTTGGATTAACAATATTTTCCAATATTCAGAGGAACAGAATACTTAACTGTAAACACCACTGAGATACTTAAACCACAGCAACAACTGCCAAGATATTCAAAATATCCTGGTGCAGTTTACAGGGCAGGTTTCTGATACCATGCCAGTGCAAGATTCTGGGCAATGCTCCAGAGAAAATGAGAAATCAGCTGACTTCATGTTTATCCTGTGAATAAAACACCATATTCATCTTGGAGGAGGTTCTCTTTATTGTTAAAACAGAGAGCCAGAGAGATTTCTCCGTTATTCATACCAAGCCTTTGGCATTGATAGTACTGTACAATAGAAAGGTTATGATTTGTTCCGGGGAGAGGATAGTCTGTAAGCCACTGGCAACCACACAGCAGCAAATGATTCAGTTTTGAACTACTTTATGCTATATGTTTCAGTCAGCAATTAAATGAAATCTCAATATATTTCATAAATAGTCAAGCTTTTCCTGTGTACAAACCTGAAAACCAAACCACAATGCATGAATTCAGTGTAACAATCTTTAAATTCTGTGCTGTTGAAGCAGTATTTGAGGATTTACATCACCTTTAAGGTGTTGCTAAACTTTCCAATGTTCAAATAATTTGTAGTTAAATCAGAACACTGAAAAAATGATTAAAATAGAAGAGTTTGTTCTGCAAAATCCTAGAAAACACTGGAAACTTCTAATGAGATTTTGATTGGATGTATTTATTTTAAAACAAGAAAGAGGCGTTTCTAATAATCCCAAAATAAAGAAATTCTTTGTTCGACCAATGATTCCTCTAGTGACCAAGGATTCTTTGTAGCTCTTAATTTCTAAAAGAAAATGATAACCCATACAATACCTTAAATAATCACAGAACATAATTTGACATAGATTTTTAGAGAATGTTACTAAAACCACTTGCATGGTACAGTGATAGTCTTCTGTGGGATTACCTAACAGAGTTTATTAGGAAAACAGTTAATCCTTACATTAAAATCAGTAGAAACAAGCTCTGAAAGGAGGGAAAAGTAAAGAAACATTTTTCTGGTTTAAAATTCAAAAACAAAACACAGGTTCTGTTTCTTTTTAGTTACATTATTTCACCTCTAACAAAATCAGGTAGCAACACCAGAGTAGTAAATCAGATACATAACATTGTGACAGTATAATTGTCACCTCTCCCATAAAAGCAAGTACTATTTTATCTGATAAGTCACCAGAAATGAACTGTGTTCATTAGAACAAAAACGCAATGGCTCAGACAATACAGCAACATTACAGAATTATTAAATTCAAACCATCAAACTTGCTGGCAGAACCATGTTGAGAGGTGAAAGAACTGATACGGTAGCTGAAATGAATAATCTGACATTTAGGAAGATGTGAAAACTCCCTCCACCGCTTAATGCTTCTAGCAGTGCAGTTCCGGGAGCTGCTTCTGAGACAGAAACCGGTTCTATCTGCGTTATTGGTGATACATTGCTCGTAAGCAGAAGTGCATGTTGATACAGTAAATGAAGCAGAGGTCGGCCTCAGGTATGCACATAATTATTAAGTAAGTTGTATCTCATGATAGCTCTCAAACAGTTTGTATGTTCTTTGGGAGTGAAAGCCTGCTTAAATATTTTAATATCGTAGGCTATCATGAGGCATCCCATGAAATTACAGACTGCCTATTCAGTTTTTCGGTGCAAGTCTGCTGTAGTTACTGATATGCTATAAAGTATTGTTTTAACACTACCAAGGCCAAAATATGACTGCCACAATACTAACATTATTAATTATAAAATGCACATTTCCCCACCTACAATTACAAATCCTACTAAGAATAGCTCTACCAGTTTTTCTGATGCATTAGGTCTTGTCTTGCTCTAATAACAGGTCTTGCACAAAGCTACTTCCCAATTAATATTTTTGAAATGTTCACCTTAGTAACATGCGTACTTACATCTGGTTTAGATAGATGTTTTAGAAAAGACTAGGAAATTATTATTTTTCAGGCTAGTTTAATGCTAGTAGCTAGTATCTTTATTTTGGGATTATTAGAAACGCATTTTTCTTGTTTTAAAATAAATATATCCAAGAAAAACTTCATTAGAAGTCTCCAGTGTTTTCTAGGATTTTGCAGAACAAACTGTTCTCTTTTGAACATTTTTTTCAGTGTTCTGATTTATCTACAAATGACTGATTTCTCAGATCTTCCTTGACCCTCCAACTTCACACTTAGCTGACTGGACGCTCTCTCCCCACTATTGTGAAACCCTTACCCATACCCTGAAGCTCAGTTGTCTCATTTCACTTTCCCACTTCCTTAACTCTTCTGCATAATCCATCCGCAATTTACATATGAGCAGGAGAAATCTTTAGTTAAAGGGCCGAGTTACCGCCGTTACAGCAGGGACACCCGCCGCCCTGCGGTCACAGCGCAGCGCCCCCCAGGCAAGGGGGGGTCGGGGCCCACGCGAGGCAGGGACAGCGCTGGGGGCTGGGCCCGGCACTGGCAGAACAGACCTGGGGTCAGCTGCAGTCCTCAAAGGAGACGTGCGGGCGTGTATCACCTGCGCAGCGGTACCTTGCTCAGAATCTGAATCGTCTCGCTTGGAAAAGACCCTGAAGATCATCCAGCCCAACCATCAACCCAGCACTGACAGTTCCCAGCTCCACCAGATCCCTCAGCGCTGGGTCAGCCCGACTGTTCAACCCCTCCAGGGATGGGGACTCCCCCCTGCCCTGGGCAGCCCAGCCCAACGCCTGACAACCCGTTCTGGAAAGAAATGCTTCCTAATATCCAGCCTAAACCTTCCCTGGCGCAGCCTGAGGCCATTCCCTCTTGTCCTATCGCTTGTTCCTTGGTTAAAGACTCGTCCCCCCTCTCCGCACCCTCCTGGCAGGGAGCTGCAGAGGGCGATTTGGGGGTCTATCTCCCCCACAAGACCCCGCCTGGCCGGGCCGGTGCGGCTGGGGAGCGGCGGGGCGGGCAGCGCCCAGCGGGAGCGGGGCTCAGGCCCCTCGGGCCCGCGGACGGAGCCTGAAGGGGTCGGGGCCCA
>NW_020799118.1:3709822-3713385 GCF_003259725.1 Athene cunicularia | reverse complement strand
CTGCCAGCCCACCTGCCCGGCGGGCTCAGCGTCGTCCTGCCCCTGGAAACCGAAATTTTACATACCCAAAGCCCGCATATCGCACACCACCCCCCCAAAAAAAACCAACCCAAAACAACCCAACCAAACAGTATTTTCGTCAGAGCTGGGGAAGTGAAGAGAGCTCCCACCTTTAGCACAACGAGTTGTGCAGCCAGGTGCGCTGGTGTTGCACTGCACACCCGGCTGAAGGGAAACAGCAAGTTATTTGTAATAAAGCTGTCGTGTTTTCCTGCCATGGGATGTGGTGTTATGTGGAATACAGTATATCTTACTCTTGTAGCTGTTACCTAGGGAAACCCAAACCACTGGTCCATTTTACCTGTCAGGTTAAGCAATCTGCTCTTATCAGCAGTGTCACTGCAGCTCTGTCCACACCGAGGTCCCAGGTGACAGAGCTGTGGTTCCATCAGTGGCTTTTGAAGAACCTCATCAAAAACTGTCAAGGGAAGAGTTTTATGTCAGAAGGAATTATACATATGTATGCACTCATCAATAATACATATAATCACCTTTGATTTATATTGCTTTCTTTCCTTCTACCTTTCCCCACTTTACTCTGGTCCATTACAATGGTAATATTGTAGGCATAAAAAAAAAAGAAAAACAACATTTGTGTCAGACTTAACACCTCTTATCCAAGATGCATAAACAAGCAATCACATAGCTTTACAATACAACTGTTTTACAAGTGTCTGGTGAAGCATTTCTGCCCTTCCAGTGTGTTAGACTTTGTAACGACATGATGAGTCAGCCATGACACAAGATTAACATTCCCAGAGTTGCTTTGTTTCTGTGCTTTAGCAGCACATGTTTTAAATGAAGGTTTATATTTTGGTGCAGTCTGGGAAATACAGTTTAGGAGTGTGTCTTGAGCATGTGAGCCATAGATTTGGTCTGTGGGACCAGACTTAGTGTGAAGTGAAACCACCCTGAAATGTTTGTAGGTCTACAGCACCAGTTACTCTAGAGATCTGTTCCTCCTGGTTCATACTACCTGACAATATAGACATGCAAAGTATCAGTAAACCATACTATTAATTGATCCACTTTGTGTAGATACTTACTTCATTTGACAGTGCTCTTCCTTACCCTCATTGTGACAATACTAAAAGATAATCTCATACCAAAAAAACCTTCTGCTATAGAATACAGAAATGAAACTCCTTACATTGTTCACACAGAAGTTTGGTTTTATACTTCTGAAGAATCTTGTGCAAACAAGCCTGGAACACACCCATGTTCTGCAAAATTTTGTTGTCTTATTAGAGGGCATAACAACATGTTCCAATGATTTGGTTTTAAGTTTATTCCCATTTCATATATGTTGAACTTGGTTAGAATTTGCATAAGCTATGATAAGTTGTGCTTTTGTGATTCTCCAAGGTATATGCAAGTGCTCCTTAAAAGCAAAAAGTATGTGAGTGGTGGTTTAGTTAGTGGCTTTCATAAGAAAATTAGGAAGATCACATACACCATGTTTGCAGTTCATTGCAGTTCCAGAACACTTGCTCTGGAGCAGTTAGGAGCATATGATCACTTCTTTTTCAAATCGGCCAGTAACGCCTGATGATCAAGCCAGTGAGCCTGTTTATTAAAAATTTGCCTAGATATATTTGAAGTTCCAGACAGAGGTATAAAAAGCAGCATGTAAAGGGCCGTCATGGCACTTCAGAGCAGGCACTGGGAGCGATTCTCCTGTGGTTCAGTGGTTTACCTTAGGGTTGGCCCAACCTGATTCCATAACACAACTACATTCCTAACAGCTCATTCCAATCCTAACATGCATTGCGCTTACAAACTGAACAGAAGTTATTGTAACAAGATAAATGCTATCATTTGGCCTCAAGGCTCCAGTTCTACACTATATGAATGTTTAACTGCAACAGGGTAACTAAAAGTGCAAGCAAGTGGGTTGCTATGCTTTCAGGAGCAAATGCATGCCAAGCAGAGCCAGTGCAGAGTTTTAGTTACCTCCATCCTTTATTGGATTTGAATGCAAAAAAGAAAAAAAAAAGAAAATTTATCATGTTTTAAATCCTATATTTCATTAGTACAAGAAATCATGTTAGTTTATACAATTATTTCCTAATGTTTACACAATTATTTCCTAATCATGTTAGTTTATACAATTATTTCCTAAATTAGCTTTTAAGAAAGTTTCTAAAATACAACTGAATTCAGTATAATTGCATTCACTTAAGAAAAGCTGTAAAGTTTTTTTTGTTTTGTTTTGTTTCAAATTTGATGCAGATAGATAAAATTGTCTTTAAAACCTGAAGCTAATCTATCTGGGATTATCTCCATGTTACAAATTCTGTTTGTATATGACAGGAGCTATAAAGTTCGTCTCATGGTTGTGAATTAAGAAAACACATCTGTTAAGTGAGGATGTGAACAGTTTATTTACTGGATTCCATTAGTTTCAGGATTTATTTATTTATTTTTTTTAAACCTAAATAAGTGGACATTTTCTGAGATTGAGGGAGTTGTCCAAATAATGAGGTACAGGTTTTGATATGTCTCCATATTCCTCCCCTAGGCCAAGAACCTCCTAATCTCTGTCTTTGGCTTGGCTAGCCATACTCTTGTGAGAGGACTGATATTCTGGAGTCTCAGTAAAGCGTTTAGTGCTGTAATAAATGCGATCCTTTTGCTCAAGGGTGGTGGTGGGTTTTTTTTTTTTTTTTTTTTTTTTTTTTTTTGCTTGTGTGCTTTTCAATGCCTGCTAATAAGTATCTCTGCTTAATTGGAAAGATGCTGCAGCTGCCAAGTAGAGCTGTTGGCTTGAGTGGAATTGCTCATGTGAGTAAGGGCAAGTTCAGGGCTTTTTTGTGATATTTGTGCCTCTTCTTCCTAGGAATATAAAATGTCTTTTGGCAATGGTAATATCAAATAATGCAACTAAAACTGAAGAGTTTAGTATTTACAAAAACTCAGTAAAATAAAGAGCTCTAGAGATTTGATTCCTAAGTCCTGAAAGCAAGTATAAAAACCTCCCACATCCATGAATGTATGTTGAGCAGAAATGAAACATTTAGATTTTGCTTCTCTTTTTCTATTTGTGCCTTTAGGGGGCTGTAGTAGAAATGGAATACATAATGTATTGACAGGAGATATATATTCCACTTGTGAGTAAGGCTCTGAATCCTCTTGGCTTCACTGTTTCTGAATCATCATGTCTTTCCTCAGTGGAGAGATAAATATGGCATTCACTTCAACCCATTTAGCCCATTATTCATTTATATAAAGCAGGACCAATTAAGACATTCTTTTGTGTATTTGCACATTCTACATATGGAGCAAAAGGGAGTTAAAAATATCTGTTGCAGCAAATGTGACAGGATGCTCTCTGAATACTGAACATGTTACTCCTGCAATTCCTCTGAGCAGTAAACTGACATTCAGGAACTGCTGAAATACACAAATAGACACTTGTTTGGTTTTGTGTTTGCTCTGTTTCTGATGTATAAGATTCATAGTCACCCACTCACTTATCTAAAAAAACGCATTCCTTTCCACTT
>NW_020799118.1:3695640-3709772 GCF_003259725.1 Athene cunicularia | reverse complement strand
TTTTTTTTTTTTTTTTAATAAACACCCTTCAGAGTTTGAAATTGGAACAGATTCAGCATCCAAACAGTAATTCATCATCCGACTTCCAAAATGAAACACCACTACTACAAAGTTACTTTCACATTGAAGCATGATACCGTTATAAAAGTTCAGTCCACCCTGCTGGGCTTTAGGTTGTGATCTACGATTAACTTGTATCCACTTCTGTAATGAACTTTTAAGTCTTCCTGAATGAGATCAAGACTTGAAGTAGCAAGTCACTATTTTTGACCGTTCACAATATTCTCGCCATCCACCCACCTGTCTGCATACTGCAGAAAAAGCTCCTCTCACTTAAAATGTCACATGTTTAGTTTTAAGTCAGAAGAAGCTTTTGGAAACTTTGAGGTTAGCATGGGCATGATCACGAGTAAATATAAACTATAGCTGTGTGTCATTCTTGCTTCTCCAGTCATGTGTATGTAGTACTACAAGCACAATATTGCCATTATAGAATAGATAATTACTAGAACAATTAAACAGCTATAGAATAATATTACAATAAAGATATAAATATAATAACAATTCTATTTTAAATCCAACTATAATTTTATCATAAACATAATGGTGTATCATATGTATCATTTTATTATACACAACAATAGAATAACACATTTAGTAGTTGAATAGTTAATTATGATCTAGGCTATACTACTGTGAATTGTGTACAGAGATAGAAGAGCTTAATGAGACAATTGCTGACTTAAAAATTCTTATTCAGAAAACAAGGGAAGAAGTTACTTTATTGCAATAGCGTCTAGTTAATTGTAACTTTAAACTAATTAAACCAAACACAACTGTACCAAATAAGTTTTTGTACTTGGCATGTTACTCTGAAAATTGCACTGTGCTCATTATAGCATTCTGCACAGCCCCTGTCTTACTGTACAGCCCAATATTCCGTGCTATAGTTACTTCTTCCACTGAAATTCCCCTTTATTACAGACAAAATTTAGTTTGATAAGCAAAGCACAAATATCTAGTGAAATTAATGGACTTCATTCATAAGAACTGTTACATTTCTAAGTAAAAGGGGGGGTGTTTGGTTTCAGATATTACATATGAAGGTTTATTTTGTGTTATACCCATCACCTATATTTTATTTAATTATTTTTTTTATTTTCAGAGTTCCTGTTCTTATTTTCAGAACAGTTCTGAAAGACATAAGATCTGTTTCAATTCTTTTGTGCCTTGCAATGCTGATTTATTTCATGAAACCATGAGGATTTTAGGGTACAGTGTTGAACAGCACCACTAAATTCCTTCATGAAATACCAAAGAAACTGAAAGTCTCTAGCTTTTGTTTTGTCTTTGAGAAGGTTTTGACATAAACATGTTCCATCTTTTAGCTTTAGATTGAAGGTTGGCTATTGGAAATACTATTGCTTTGACAATGAAGATACACATCAACATATGAGATAATAGCAGCTACAAACCAAAACACACTTATAGACTAGAAATAGCTGTTATACTGCATTATTAACAAACACCGTAATATTTCTTCTTGTCCTACAACTTCTTAAGCCCTCTGTCTGTTTTTATTTTTCCTAGGCACCCATTGGCCACCTTTTTCCACCTGTTTTTCCGAGTGAGTGCTATTATTACCTACTTGTTCTGTGACTGGTTCAGCAACAGCTTTGTTGCCTGTTTTGTCACTATTCTCCTCCTTCTATCCTTTGACTTTTGGTCAGTTAAGGTAAGATGACCCTGAATAGTAATTACATTCAAAACTATTTTGTGTGCTATTAAATAAAAAAAAAAACAAACAAAAACCAAACCACAAAACAAAAAACATGTATACTGGCAAACATGATAAAAACATTGTGATCTGTTGAATTTATTAAATGTCTAGCCCATTTTAATTAAGACATTTATATATCTTACTGTTATTGCTTATCACCATGTTCTCTATGGCTGATGTGAGCTACTAATGTGGTGAGAAAATTGCCCTGCCATAGGTAGATTTGTTTGTATGATCTCCTCCTTGAAAAAAATAAAGTAATACTGGCTTTCAGTGATGGATGCCAAAGGATGACTCAAGCTGCAAAACTGTGCCCAGACCCAGGAGCTGCAGAAGGCTCCTGGGAGCCCAGCTATGGCACCGGTGCCCCAGTCATGCGCAGGCAGGGGCGTTAGGCCAGCCTAAGTCCTCAGGGCTCCACATGTGGAACAAGGCTTTTGTTTTGTAGAGGTGAAGCACTGATGTATCTCCAGTATGCTGAAAACTTCACCCAGGTGCAGAAGGAATCAAGCAAATAAATTAAGAAAGTATATGCAGCTTATTTGCTTATAATCAATTTTCCTTTTTTCAGTGTGTTTTTGTTCAATTCTCCTCTCTTACTGAGGAAATTTGTTTATTGGGGGCTTCTCCTACTAACTAACTTGGAAAAGATACATCCTATACTTTCTTACCTAAATCAATGTTATTGTGCTAACTATCATATCAGAAGAGGACAACAGGCCTCTAAATTAGTGGTAACTCATCCACCCTTAATGACTGCTGTGCTCAGTCTAGCACGGCTTTTAGAACTAATTTTAGTATTTGATAAAATATATGATTTTCAGACATGCTTGTCTTTTTTTTTTTAAATGTTAGTCTGACAAGTGAATTATGCTACTGATTAATGAAAATAACTGTTTCTGTCACTAGAATGTGACAGGAAGACTCTTGGTTGGTTTGCGTTGGTGGAACCAGATTGATGAAGATGGAAAAAGCCACTGGGTGTTTGAAGCAAAAAGGGTAAGTATCTTAATAAAAGTAGGCACAGGACAAACAGAATCCATAGGAAAGTTTATAAAGCTGATACTAAATCAAATAAAGCAACAGAGTGCCTTTGTAACAGTCACTGTTAATCCAGCTTCTATAGAAGATAATGTAAGTATTCGGTTGCAAACACACTGGATTGTTACGTCCTGGAAGCATTCAGGCCAAAACTGGTCCTGCAACATTGACATCATGCGCGTCAGCAGAATAAGAAATCCCAGCATGGTACTATCAGTGTGAAACAGTTCTGGTAGTTCCATTTTATTTTCTAGTGAGAACCCCTTGTAATAAACACATCTTCCCATAGCTAATCCTATCGCAGAATCCTATTCAGGGAAGGCCTCTGTTGGAAGCAATGCTGAATAGTTCAAATTCAGTATTTTTAAATGAATATTTTATTCATACTCCTGGAATACAGTGGGGAATGAAACCCGTATCACAGAGCATTCTGACACTGCTAGTGCTCCCCCAAACACTCTGAGCAAGAGCTCTAAAACCGCACTTGGCATATCTGCCAGAGACGAGACTGCAGGCTTTGGCTTTCCCTTGCTGACGCCCTGCACAGCCCCGTTCAGGCCAGAGCCTGGCAGAGCAACACTTCAAGCACACGCCCCTGGGTGCTGAGCCCAGTGTGAGACGCCCCGAGGGGGCAGGTCTGGGGTGGGTGGGTGCCCTCTCAGCCCCACGGCAGGTCCTGGCCACACAAACACAACTGTCAGAGCGGGGCTGCGCTCCGTGCGAGGGTAACAGGTGTTAGTGACCCCCTGTGATCCACGTGGAACCCAAAGAGAGAATACAGGCAAGGCCACAGGAGAACAAAGAACCCAGAAGGCCTTCAGAGTTTCTGAGTTCTGTCAAGTTGAGACAGTAAGAAGAGCTAAAGCCTCCCAGAAAATCTGGCAATGGTAGCTTGATTAATGTGAAAACCATAGTACCATAAGAAGAAACATATAATTGAAGTGGATTGTATTTTTGTCATGGTATCCCCATGAGAAATACTTTCAAGGTTCTGGAATGTGATTCTTTAACTTTCCAGAGTCAGGCATTCCCCACCTTTACCAGTCCTCTAGCAACTTTTTAAGATCACTCGCTTTACAGATAAATTTGCTTAGAAATATTCAAGTCACTCACCAACAATAAAGAGCAAATTCTTAGTGTGCTGCTGCTGCAACAGAGGTTTGCCCTTGAAATCCTCTCCTTTGCTGAGGACTGCTGGCTGCTGGAAGAAAAATAGTTTTTACAGCCCTAACACCACAACTCCTTTCTCCTTTCTTTTCGATGACTGCAGCCTTTTGTAATCTTGCTCATCAAGTTAACTAGTTTTTTTTTAGGTGCAGAGTTCTCAGGTATATTGACTTTTTTTTTTTTTTTTTTTTTTTTTTGACAGTAATTTGGGACACAGGTGATTAAACCCTTTCAGGTGGTACAGATGATTAAACTCAGAACATCTGTCTTTTTCTGTAACTGTGAAAGCACAGAACATTGTTCTCTGGACCTCTGCAACATCACTAGTTTAGAGGGTACATGAAAAAATTAGACACCTTGTGATTATTGCATCTTTTAGGGTTTTGTTCGGCAAGATAGAGTAACTTAACTGTTGGATGCCATTGTCTCTGGATGGATGGATGTGTCTTGTTTTTACATGGAGAATTCAAGATACTGAAAATGAACTGGAAGGCTTTTCAGTTTTTGGAGTGGGCATGTCCACGGGGCTTTCCTTTCCAGCTGTGAAGCCTGTATTTCAGAAACTAGCACTAGTGGTGGTTGAGCGGTCTGCAGTTTGGAGTGAGATTTTGAATTCTGGTCTCCTAGGAAAGATCAGAACTTACTGAACAATTCTCTTTCTTTAGTTTAAGTGTTTGGAGTTAACAGTGAGCCTTTCAGTGTAGATAGCGACACATGAGTTGTGCTGACCTGATGACATGTACAACCAGGGCTTTTTGCAGGGCTTTTGCTTTGAGGTTTTTTGTTCTCCCCAAGGAACACAAATAGAGCACTGTGAGAAATGATGCCTCCTTCAGAGATGCCAGCAGTTACTGTGGTGTCCAACACCAGTACTACAGAAGAGGCATTTTCAAAGCCACAGTTCTTAATTTCTAGAGTATCGGTGGACTTCATAAGCAAAATTGAAGTATTAGTTCATATAACAGAAAACTGAGCTTCACGCAAGATTTAAATTAAGCTAAGATACTGCATGTTTTTAGGAAAATATATGGAAATGGGCATTGTAATGAGGATTCCATTGTCTGAACGGGAACTGATAAATCCTGTGGGGGATCTTTAAAGTTTGCTTGGTAGTACTTGTAACGGCTCATTGCAATTTCCACATTAGATACAATAGCTTTCCCAATACTGGACTGAATTTCCCCCTATACTCTTGGTTTGTGAACAGGGCACATGTCACAAACCTACACTGCAGACAGTGAAGTACTCACACTCGTGTTCTGCTTGTAACAGTGTCTTCTGTTTCACACTTCTCTAAGGCCTTGGTAAAGTTTGAATCTAATGTCAAAGTTAACTTAGTATTTCTGAATTTTAGAAGCAGTTGTCAGTGTAACAGGACTTTGACTTTAAAATACTACTAATATGTAGTGTTCATGAGAGCTATCATTGATGAAAGGAATATCTCTCATTTAAATGTGAACGGACACAGGAACATTTTGAAATTAAAATGCTGTCATGTACAGTAGGGCAGCAGGTAGAAAACTTCACATCAGCTACTTTTCTTCTTATTCAGTTGTCCTTCTAGGCATATAATGTGAAATTTAGATAAAAAGAATTTTGTCCATTCTGCTAATTTTTTATCTATTGTGGATTTTGTCTTTGTGACTAGTAGTTTCCATAATTTTCCTTCTAGGTGCCTACAATAGCTGCCTCAACTGAAGCTGAAGCTCGAATCTTTTGGCTTGGCCTCATTATCTGCCCAGTTATTTGGACAGTGTTTTTCTTTAGCACCTTGTTCTCCCTGAAGCTGAAGTGGCTGGTGAGTCTGGGGGTTACTGAAGGACCTACAGCTGACAGGTTGTTAGAGGGAAACCCCACATCTGTTAGTTTTGCAGTAGTCTTTGGAGCCAAATCTTCCACCAGTACAAAAATTCCACTAACAGCTGCAAGAAATCACAAGGACTTTTCTGCAGTCAAGCCCTGCCCTCTGGAACAGATTAGTAATTTTCAGCCCCACTTCTGCTGATATCCTTCATAACTCGAGAACCTTAATGGGTTGGCAAAATTACGGACTTGTTTTTAACTGTAGCAACTTACTTTTCCCCAACCTATTTCAGTCAGACTAATAGGAGAGGTCAAAAAATGGATCAGTGATTCTGGTTCTCAGGTTTTCACATCTCCTTGGGACTTGAATGTTACTTGCTCTTAAAAGTAAGGATTTTAGATCTCTGGTATCATTCCCTTTTGAAAGAATCAGTATCATAGTGCTTCAAACCTTGATAAAATGAGCTCTAAATATGTGTTTTATAGTTACTGTATTTATAAGTCACCTACTTATAAACACACCCCCCCCCATTTTTCTAAATACAAGAGGGAATTTCCCCCATAGATTACATTATGTGAAGATATTTTTGCTTATGAAATCTTTGTTTTCTCCTATAAGCATTAAGCGCCAAAGAATTAATTTTGTCAAGTTCCTAGCCATGCTAAGTAGAATTTCTTAATTCAGTTTGAAAAGATAAAAGCATCTTGGACATGTGCAGATACATAACCAGTAACAGCCAAGATTACATTTTATTATTAAATGAAACAGGAAATTCAGCTGTGAGTATGAATCAATTGCAAATCATTAACTGCTTTCTAGTTAGCAATGGCATTGCTAAACAAGCAGTAGTTAACATTAAGCCAGCAGTCTTTCTCCATGGCCTCGCCTTTATTTTTGAAAACCAGAGATTGTTTGCTAACCAGAGAGCTGCTTGGAAAAGGAACCCTAACTAGCACTGGAGGCAGGTTGCTTGGGTGCTTGTAAAAGGCAAGTTACACAAATGAAAACACAGTAACTGCTAGGAGACCGTTTCTGAGGGTAAGAAAAACATTTTTTCTAAGTTGTTTTATTAGTCAAACAGGTTCAGCTTGCTGCTAAGCTTGTAGTACCACAAAAGGATCCAATTATTTTCACTGCCTGCTAATGCTAGGTATCAATTCATATCTATTGATGCTCTTTGTAAATCCTCTAAGTTACAGGATCTTATTTGTATGTAATAAGGCACTTGTCAGCTAAACAAGTTTGCTATGTATCTAGATGAGAAGCTTTTAGGTACAAATCAGGCTGAAAAAAAGTGAAATGATCATGGAATCAGTTGAATTGGTCCTTTTTAGAGTAAGTGCTTTTAGGAAAGTAATGAAATCTTTTCAAGATACAGAGTGACCAAAAATAAATATGTATTAGTATTTTGATAAAAAGAGAGGCATTTTGTAGAAAGTAATTATTGCGTGTGTTGGACATAATTGGATCTCTTTGAAGGTCATTTATTATTGTAAGGAATATCCCCCTCTCATAGCACATATGTCTATCTAAATAGTATGTATACATATGTACATGCACATGTGTAGAGATATTCTGCCCATAGTCTACATAGAACAGTGTCTTTGTCCCCGCTGAATTTCTGTTTGTCCACAGGCTCTTGTGATAGCTGGGATCTCCCTTCAGACTGCTAATTTATATGGCTACATCCACTGCAAATTAGGGGGACAAAAAAGCACCAGCAGAGTAACTTCAAGGTTTTTTGTCACAGCAGACGTTCCCAAGAGTAAGTATGGAGTTGTTCTGTGCAGCCCCTGGAGCAGCGCACGCTGACCTGCCCACGCCGCAGCGCTTGGCTCTGCTCAGGTTATTGCTCCCCAGCTCAGTCCTGGAGGGGCCACCCTGCCCCCCAAAGCCTCTCCTGGGCCGTGCCCCTCCTCTGGCTCATGTTCGGAGGCTGCTGAAGCTTCACAACTGGGCTGCTCCCGAGCCCCGCTGCCAACAGCCCCGGGAGGGAAACCGTCCGAGGCATCGCAAGGCCTCTGCGTGGGCACAGCTGGGAGAGCCACCCCCAACCCGCAGCTTCCAGAAGGCTCTTCCCTGCTTTTTAGGAAAGATTCCAACATCCCAGTTGTGCTAACAGCCACGCTTCCTGTGTTCGTTCCACAGGGCAGGCAAGGAGAATGGCCAACGACCACACTGAAGAACATGGGAAGACAGGCACTAGGTAATCAAATGAGGAAGAACAAAAATACTTATTTATGAAAGCTGTTCTCCATACGAAGATACCTGAGCAAAGCTCTTCTAGAGTTATGCCTGCATGAATAAGGATTTTATGTCATTTGTGTTTGAGTCTTTAGATTCAGAAAGGTTTAGAGCCTTTACTTCTGAGTTTCATCAAAAGGTAGTTAAAACAATGCTTATAGTTTATACAGGGCACACTAAGAAAAAAAATCTGTCAACTAACCTGAAACTTAACCATGAATTAGAATGTAATCGAAAGACAATGCTCATTGGCCTCATTTTGGAACTACAATAAACAAAAAGAAAACTGCCTCCCTCTTGTACACAACAGTGATTTCTCAAAGCTTTGATTCCTCACTAAAAAGGATTGCAGTCACAAGGGGCTGCTTAAGTTACTAAAGATACCGAAGGTTTATTTTTTAGTGTTCAGGTTTAGGGCTGACTGGAAGAAAGAACACAAGTCATGTAGCACGTTCACACAGTCCTTGTGTGAAGCAGTCATGTATAAATAGTTAAAATAGGTTAATCTTATTCTGATACCTGTAATAAATAAAATACTGTGCTTGTACTATGTTTGTCTAAACTCTAGTGGGTTTTTTTTAAACTGATGCCAGTTATAAAAAAAGGAGACAATACTACACCAAATTTCACTCTAAATATAAATATTTTCCACTGAGAGAAACTGAAATGGTGTTATTGAGAAAGAGAGAGCAGAGCAGGCATTACAGTTCAGCCCAGCACAGAAGGCAGGACAAAGCCTACTGCACGCGCATGGCAGATACATCCGATACGACGCCCCACAGCCAGCGAAGCACATTTTACATTCAACTTCCTAAACAAAATTTGTACATGCATGTCTTCAAACACCAACTTCATATTCAGGCTATTAGTACCATGACACTGGATGTGGACTGCACCTACGTAACACAGGGGAAGGTCAGTTTTTCAGCTTTCTAGCGAACTTTGAGACCATCTGCGACCTACAAGAATCTTGAACTACAGAAAAAACCTAAGGCAAGAATATTTATATTAAGAATTTATTTGCAATATACAAAAAGAATACATTCCTTCTATTAAATCAAGGCATAAGTTACTGTTCTGTAATTAAACATGAACTAAATTTTTATTCCATTCATAGTTTAGATAATCTTTTCTTCTTGAAAATGGTGTTGATCACAGTATTCCTGAATCCCTGCAAAGACATGGAAAAGATAAATAATTTTTGTGCATCAGGAGTTAGTTACTGCTGCATCACTCTGTCCCCCATTGGTACAAGTGTCAGAAGTTGGGGTTTTACCGCAGTGAAAACAGCTTTAGGAATTTCCCAGCTGTTTGTATTTTTACACTGTATGTCACCAGCTCTTTAGGCAGTTCTTGTATGGGCTTTTGTGCAATTACAGTTACAAGTGGAGGCCGTGATTCCCCAGCTGGATCCTGCTGGGCTATGGTGAGCACCCTCTGCAGGCCTGCTTGAGAATCTCAGAACTTCGCTGGGAGCAAGTACACCCACATCTCTGAAAACTGACTGAAGCCAGACAGTGAAACCAGCTCCAAAATACCGTTTCGTTACTGCTTTAGAAGCCTGTCAACTGATGCCCAGAAGTGAACATGGGATTTGCACCTGTTACTTTCATAACTGCTATGCACATCTACTGATTTTATTATTTATGGCAGAGTAACACACTTCTGTTTAGAACCTTTATAGATTGCTGAAGTGCCGAGAGCTGAGAGGATGCTTTTGCACAGCGATTGTCAGACTTACTTTGAATGATACTCCTGTAAGACAATGTAGCTGGAGACTCAGGTGCTTCAGCCAAGAAAGACTGACCTTTGTCACAACTTTTTCCTTGAAGGGGAAAAACATGAAAGCAAAGCAATGGGAAAGGATGAACTTTCCTTTGTTTAACCCTTTATCCTGCTACCAGTCACACCCTTTCAAAGAGCCACTTGTGTCTTTTAATAAGACTTTTAAAAGGTCCTTATGTCAGTAAGATAACTAGAGCTACACCTTACAGTTTTACAAAGGAATACTATTAGCAGAAACCTTCAATCATTATTTTGGAAGTACTGACCTGTTCCTTGATGTCATTAAATCAAGTATTAATTGGTAATAGCTGGTGGGCAAGGACACAAGCTGCCTTGTTAGCCACAACAGAATCTGGGTGGTGCCAGTAACAGTGAAGTTAAAGCACTAGTTTTAATGCTTGACATCTGCAAGATACTATTCTTTATAGTGGTTATGATTTTATTCAGTCTGCACTTCCAGGTGATGACACCAAACAGGAAGATGTGTTGTGCTTCAAACATAATTATAAAGCTGAAAAGATGCATAATCTAATCTTAAACAAGATTAAGTTTCAGGCTAAGGACATTACCCTAACACTTCTTCTCATACCACACTATATCACAGTTCCAGTAACTTTTGATTCAAAAAAAATGTTCTATCTGAAAGTGGATATTTGCTTACAAGACAAAATGTTTAATATTCTAATTTATCAGTGTCTGAGTCAGGGTTTTCCAGTAATAACATCAGTATAGGAGGAAGAAATTGATTTAAACCTAGTGCAATGCAGTAACGTTACCTATTTGAGGATCTAGAGGCACTTTACCCAGGAGGGAAACATTTAAGTTCTGGCACATCTTCTCTGCACCTCCAGTAGTTGGGGGAAAGATCTGAGATTCTTTCTGGGACAACAGGAAACTGAGAGTTAAAATTCTGCAATTCTGAGAACAAGGCATGTTTGGAGCAATGTTTTATATACAAGCAATCTCAAGATAAAAAAAGCTGTGGTATACAGCCAGCCTTACCTTACACTTCGGACATATAAAGCCACTCATATTTTCCACAACCCCTATGACTGGCAGTTTCACTTTATGGCAGAAGTTGATCTCCTTCCGAACATCCTGAAGCGACACTTCCTACAAACGTTAGGAAACGCTGCTATTTGACTGTAACGTTTTGATGCTGAACCCGTTAAGTTACACCCTTTGAGCTATTTTAAAGAAAGTTCAGAATGGATTATTATTGCTCTCTTTGTATTTTGAGGAACATAAACATGTGTTTTGCGCTCTAGCAACAACTCTGTGAGTAGCAATAGACCTGGTACAACAGTGCTAGCCTACTGACCGTGGTTCTGTTTCAAAATCTGACTCTAGTAGATTCAGCCATATTTATGTTTTATCTCTTATATTAATCTGTCTTTAGTTTTTTAAATATAACTTTTTCACATTTTCAGTTTATAGAAAGACCCTTAGTATTCACAATAGAGCAGGCAAGGACAAGAACCACCAGGCTTATGCTTGCCTTCTCTTTTCAAATTAAACATGAAAAGCTTATCATCCCCTCAGACTTTTTGCATATATTCCTGACCTCATTCAGTTCTCCTGTTCCCTTCTTCCCTCATCACCCATCTGCTATTGCCCTCACTCCTCCACTTCCTTTACTTTTTGTTTTTTTCAGCTGTTGTAGAAATACGACATGTCTTTCACTAGTTCGTCCTTCGTTCCTTTCCAAACGAGTCATTAAAACCTATGTTTGAATTTGATGTATTTTGAGTTTCAGCTCTCCAGGGAATGACTTTAAAAAACACACATCACAAAGCTGCCTACTGGAGGCAACAGGCTACTTCACATGGCGTCAAACAGCGCACATCTTAGCACTTAAAAACTAAACTTCTTATTGACTTCTGAACATTAAGCTGCTGGTGGGTAAATTACAGGTTCACAATGATGTGAACTCTAGTTTCGAAGAAGTGAAATACTGCATTTCCCTTCACCACAGGGATCGTGACAGCTTTTGGCTGTGAACGGCTGAGTGGTTCATCGTGACCCGCTGAGGTGCCCTACTCCAGAGACACCCACCTAACCCACAAACCAGCCAGCTGGGGGCACAATCAACTCCCTTCGATCCCGTTACCATCCCTTCTCTGAGGTTAGACAGGGACTCCAAGGCAAGGATTGGCTTTAACTGTCACGATGCTTCTATCAGTGGAAATCAACTTCTCGTACCTGAGGGGTGGTGATTATAACAGCACCGTCGATGTGCGCTGCGCTGAGGTACTGCACAATAGATAAGTGTTCGTCTGAGGTTCCTGGAGGGGTATCTACAATCAGGTAGTCGATTTCACCCCAGTCCACATCTCGGAGAAACTGTTTGATCAACCCTAAAAGAAAGGATAAGAACGTAGAAGAAAGGTAAAAATAACTTCATATATTTCAAACTTTAGGGTCAGCATTTATAGTCTAGGTATGCAGATTCTTCTAGCTTGACAACTTCAGTACAAAAATGTTTATTTTGCCAAGGCTTTAAAAAAAAACCCCAAACCCAAACCCCCCAGTATTTGACCTTCTAACTTTATCCAATGAATATGTTCAACTAAAGTAACCTTTGACTCATTTTTTCCTATAATTTCTGCAAGCTCATGGTATTAAATCTTTCAAGTGCATAAATTACTGTTGAAAATACTCGATACATACCATTTTTTTTTGGTCCTCTCCAGATAACAGCGTCATCAGGACTACTGAGCAAGAACCCCACTGACATGACACCCAAGTTCTCTTCAACATACTAAAAGAGAGGTAGAGAAACTCGGTAGAGCTTACAGAACAGTAAAGAAAGAGAAACAAACTCTAAAACCAGATGTTATAGAAAAAGCAGGTTGGGAGGTGAAGACCTTAAGAAAGTAAGGGCAGAAAACCATATGCATCTCTCTTACCAAAGGGCATTAATACCTAGTCTTTATGCAATGCTCACCAATTACATACAGAGACTGAAAAAAATCCAGTTGTAGTAAGATTTACAAGGGTTTATGAAATCACTGGAGAAAGCGAAAGGGTAAAGACAGCTTTCCCTCTCAGCATCAAGCTCTCTTTTTAAGAGCATACACACTAAAGGTGATCTTTAGACAACCACAGTCCTGCAAAACTTCCCCTGCATTTTCTAAAGATTAATGAGTTTTTTCTTGTAAGATACTTTTTGTCTGTTACTGAAAAGGTGACATACTACACAGCTACATAACAGAAAAAAAAAGAAATCCAGTAACTTCTATTTATTGCCCATAGTATAGTAGGAAAGCCAACAAACAAGAGATACTTCAAATAATAAAACTTATTTTAGAAATACAGTAGTATAGATTAAGAAAAGAAATTTAACACAGTGATCTATATAGCCTATATGTTTTTTCTACAGAATATGGATATTTACATCATTACAGCAAGAATTAATAGAAGCATCCTCTGCTTCTCCCTCCTTCGCTTTTCACCTCAGAAGACAGTGCCCAACCCAAACAAACCCAACAAACTTTCTGAAACACACCAACTTACCACTGGAGACCATCCAGATCCACTCTGATGAACCTGAAAATTGAAGCGATACACAAAGTTACGTTAGAAATAAATACAGATATTACATGAAACACAGCTGTAAGTCAAAACTGGGTAAATAGACACGCTGCCCATAGGTACAACACTGCTGTATTGGAGCAGCTGTGTTAAAAACCACAGAACAGCCACATCTCCATTAATAAGAGAATAATAACTGTTCAACCCTATTCCAGGAAATGTACCCGTGACTTTATATGGTTACATAAACGTTCTAGGGCTGATAAAGATCATGCTAACATGACTTAAGTTTCAAATAGCCATGAATATGTGGCCAATATGCAGCAAAGGTTGGTTTGCAGACAACTCATGAACTAAATCATGCTGAACTTCTCCATCTCACCTTTCTTTATTTATTTCCCTACCCATTACCACACATTTCCCAAGAAGCTGTCCTTATAGAAGCCTTAATTCTACAGGACCCTGGAAGTTCATGAAAAATTGAGCAGAAAGCCTTTAAATGTCACATTCGAGTATTTCACTTACCTGTTCTCCTTCTAGACCCATCATCTTGGGGATTGATGGCCCACAGATATCTATGTCCAGCAGAGCAACCTGGAAAACAAACCAAGCAGCCCACCCCACTGGGAACACGCTCGCACGGGACCGTCTCCGAGGCGCAAGTCACGCGCAATTATCACACGAATTAAGTTCCAACCCTTGACGAGAGGGGCAGCACGACCAGCACAGCCCCAGCCCCGCCGGGGAGCCCCGTGCCCGCGGGTGCTCGCCCCTGCC
>NW_020799118.1:3603280-3695590 GCF_003259725.1 Athene cunicularia | reverse complement strand
ACACCCCCCGGTCGCGTTCCAGCCCTGGCACCGCCGAGGAGCGAAGCCCCGCGTGGCTCACGGCGTTCGTCCGGGCCAGGTATGTGCGTTTGGCAGATTATTCCACCTTCACTTGCCCAGTCAGTTTCTGAGCAATCAGCCACTGTACTTGGTATATAAAAACTAATTATTAGTAAATTAATTTTCCAAACCAAGGACGTGTGCACCAGCTTGTCATATAACCAGGACCTCATTACGTGTCACCTTATCCCAATCGCTGCTCCCTTTCTGTCTCCCCAAGGGCCGCCTGAGGATGGCCTCGTCCTCTTCTCGTAACATCCCAGCCTAAGAACTGAATTACACATTGCAGGCATCAGGGACAATTCCTCGCACTGCTCATCACCCCAGCACAAACTGACAGTACGCCTGACCAACAGCTCTGTCTGTAAACCGCAACTGTAAAACGGAATCACCTAGAGACCAAGTGAGTATCCCCACCAGGGAATACCTTACCAACGTCCAGCAAAAGACAATTCCTGCCTCAAAAATGCTTCCAGTCTGTATAGAAATGAGCATGAAATCACGGAACAATATTTAGTCTTATGAGGAGAAAAATGTTTTTCCAATCTTTTCACCTTCCCTTCATTTTCCCATTTCCGATGTATAAAGTTCTCACAATACTATTATAATTAAACCAGGGCAGAGTCCCAACCATTGTAGATGCAGGAACAGCCATCTGAACAGCTGTTACATGAGTAAAAGCTTTGATGTTCAGAATAAGGCATTAAAGAGTGTAACCACTTTGCTTTGGAAAATGCACGTTGTGCATTCACATCCTTTAAAGAAGCTTTCAGATTTTCTCCTGGAGATGCATATACAGGTACGAGCCTCAAAACAACAGTCCCTCTTGTCGTGGTTACTGCCTGTGAGACGACTGACTTATTCCTGAGGCAGGGCCCCTGAACTCCAGTTTAAACACACTGGTGATAACTCCAGCTTGAGAGAAAGGCAGGTCAGGGCGGTGGGTTTGGAGGAACTGTGAGTGAACCAGCACGTTTCCTCCTCACAGAGCCTCCCTCTGTTGCTTTGGTTGGGGCTGCTGTGAAAAGAGTATATTTCTGATCTGAGCACAGTTAGGAGTCTCACGTATTCCCATTTTGAGCTGATAGTCCCAAATCTTGATCATTTTAACATACAAGTGTTTGAGTTACTATCTAAGGCAGTCTCACCTTGGAAAAACAACATCTATAAAAGAGTATCTGTTAATATTTGGAAAGGTACCAGCACATCCTGGTGTTAAATCTGTTTTTTTGACAGAAAAATAATGCAAAGTCATCTTTCTATGAACACTCTCCAACAACCATAAGCTTTTTAGAAAAAACACTCTGGAGGGAAAAAAAAACAAAACCCCAAACATAAAAACCTCTGAATAACTGTCCACCTACAAAAAACCCCAAGAAAAAAAAAATCTTAAAATCTATTTAGTTAAGATATTGAAGGAGTTTGGCCTCTGTTCATCATTAATAAATAGGCTATTGCCCATTTTTTATTTCAAGTATATTTACCTCAGGTAAATCCTCATCACTGCTCGATAGTTGTACAACTTCTGTACTTACTGCTCTGTAATTATCTTCTATGGGAAACTGATGAAAAAACTGTTATGTGGAAGTGGATCCAAATGTTTTAAGCAAATTTGAATGTCGGGGTTGGGATGAACTGGCCAGTAACATGTATCTGAGAAATTTATACTCTACTTTCCCTATGAAATTTTGGCTCTGTTTTAGACCACAGCTCAGTACAGCACTTTAAGTCTGTGCTCCCTTTCAAACATGGGGTTTAGATTCACTGATGTCAGCAGGTACGCGTTCTATATATTTTTCTTTTGGGGCCAACAGATCATTTCCTGTTCCTGAGGTTGTACAGAACATTCCCCACAAAAAGCACCAAAAAGGAAAAGTAAATCTTTTCCTCAGAACCCCTATTTCTCCAAGCTAGCAAGGGCTCTTCGTGCAGGAGTATCTGGGAAAAAAACAGGCTTTATAGTGTTTGAGTTAGGCTGAACTCAACGGTGAACTCGCAATCTCTCATGCTCAGGAATAACTTTGCCCTCCTGGGCAGCTGCTGAGAATTAGTTCCATCAGTTGTTGCAAGAGGAAAGGGTTTTGTGTGTGTGTGAGCATTTGCAGTATTGATCTTATCCTGTCCACTGTGTGTGGCTCCACTGCCCGTACCTCACCTCCCTTCAGTTAGCACTTACATTTGTATAGATTTTAAACATCATGAGAAGATAAATTTAACTTACAATAACCATTTATTTAAGTTTACCTCTACTTTTTTCAGTTGGGTTGTAATATCATGCTAGCTTTCCAAGACAAGATAACACAATGCATATATATATATATATATATATATATATTATTTCCCCAGCTTGAAAAGGTTAAAAAGCTGTTTCATAGTTACATATCTGGAGAAGAGGAAACTATTGCAATTGTCTTGCATTCAACCTAGAAGAAATCTGCGCTGATTTAAGGACTCTTAGGATAGTGAAATACAGTGCCTAATTACAAATAATTATTTATGTTCAAAATTCTTGGCACAGAAGGTGGGTCACGATGCAATTTTAGAGCACTGGATTTCAGAAACTGTTTTTTGCCAGATAGGCCAGAAGGCTGAAAAAAAAAATTAGAAAAGTTATCTGAGAAATTACTCATAATTTTAAACTAGAGAAAAATCATCATCAGATGAAGGTGTCTCCCATCTTTTATACTTTTTATGGAAGGTGAATATAGCTGAGGGGAAGAGCAAAGCCCAAGATGATTATACTTTCTTCTTTGTCCATTTGGATCAAACCATCTGCAGAGATCACTAGACAATTGTAAGGGATGACTCCCAGAATCTGTGTTTTGGTACGGAATGCTTGTCTCCACTGCTGCACTTCCCTGCAGCCACTAACTGATACACGAGAACCACTCTGAAGTAAAGCTTTTATTTTGTTTTGCTCAAGGTAAGCTCACTGAAGGCAAACCTACAGACCCAACCAGAGTGAGCCTTCAGGAAATTCCTCTGCACTATACCCAAGTCGTCTCAGGTCGCGTGTTGACCTCTGGGTCCCGGCACATGGGGGACAGCACTGCTGCTCTGCGGGAAACACACGTGCCCTAGGACAGGAGGTAGGCAGGGAGGCCCCAGAGCGCTGCTGCCCAGATGGAACAGCCCTCGGAACTCTGTGACACAGCCGCAGTGTCACAAGGCCCTGCGCAGCCCAGGAGGGTGGCAGAGGCCCTGGGGGTGCACTGAGCCGCTGCGGGTGCTGGGGACAGCCCCAGGGCAGCTGCCTGAGCCCAGTGCAGGATGGAGTTCCTGGGTACCACGCAGCTAGCCAGTTACTGTGGCCCAAAGAAGAGCTGCCTGTTCCCGGATCTCACTCCCACCAGCACCACCAGGGACACCTATCAGTCCTACTGCCCACCCGGCTACCGCTCCCTCAGCTCCTGGCGGCCCGGTCTGCTTTGCAAAGTGCCTTCGGTCCCTCCCAGGTCTGACAAGCAATTTAATCCCATCAGGCAGCTGCCCACTGTTGTGCCTTCCTTACGCTCTGCCCTGCACGCCCGCTACAGCACTCGTGACTGGCACCAGGCAAACAGGGTTCACTTAAAAAGCTCCGAAGACTCCAGGGAATGTGCTGGTAGACTGAACGCTGATTCAATGAGACTGATGCAAGAAAAGGATCAACTGACTTATAAGATGCAAAAAGACAGTAAAAGGAACCTGGGAGAGAGGATCTCCACCATTGATTTCTGGAGATCTGAGCTCATCTACGAGCTAGAGTGTCTGCTGAAAGAGACCCAACAATTGGAAACAACAAAGAAGCGGCTTGATTGTGCTGCAGATGAAGTGAAAGAACCACTGAAGGCAGGTTTGACATAGCTGGTTATTTCATGACTGTACTGCAGAAAGGCTTTATTCTCTGTTGAATACTAATATGACTTTCAAGGTTCTCATCAAGACAGATCTTGGTGAAACATTACCCTCAGTAAGACAGAAACCTGGCCACCATGGGTGCTATATATAAAAAAATCAACCAAGGAACCTATCCAGACATTTCTATGTTTTCTTCTCCTTCCTTTCTGCTTGAGGCTCCAGGAGACTGAGTCTTTCTCAGGCACTGGCCAGTCAGCTCAGTACTTTACAGGAGAGCTGAAGATGGCCTTGCAAGCTGCAATATCCCCATGTTCTTACCTAGTTCTGAATTTTCTGCTATTGCTTGGTGAAAATAATATTTTCACTTAGGATAGCATATAATTTGTGTTATATTTTGAAGTTCTCCAGAATCTTAAAGGCAAATTAATTGCAACAGAAGAAGCCACAGTAATGTGTCAATGAATGACTCTAGCAAAACCTCAAAACATGCAAAAACTAGAGTCAAAGTTCTGTCATAAACACCTGCAATACTGCTGGTGGAAGCTCTATCATGTTTCTAGGCAAGTACAAATAGAAAACCAAAATTCAGTATTCAATAATGACTTTTTTAGTTGTCTATCTGTACTGATTCAGAGAACATTTTCTGCTGAAAGGCTTCGTGCTAGCTAATGCTCTATCATTTACTAGTATGGTTCTAAACAAGTGGATGAGACATTAATGGTAAAGTTAACCTGCTGGGATGGGTTAACTGAATTCCCTCTTCTATGACTGTAGTTAGGCAGTCATGCTCTTGCATAGCTATGAAACTTCCATTGGGTAAGGGAGAACGAGGCGAGATGAGATTAAAGGATTTTGCTATGGGTGAGTGCAGAACACCACAGGTCTTTTAATCCACACAATTTACAGCAAAGCTTGGGCATGTTGAGATAGAGGCATTATTAATAAGCAGCTAACCAAATGGCAGCTATGGTGGCAGCTAATCCTTAAAAGCATGTATTAAGGTAAGTAGGAATGAGCCACTAAGATGGGTCAGTGCAGTGCAATGAAACTACCTACTCAGCTGTCCCACCCTCAATAGATGGTCATTACTTGACATGTCAGCTCAGGGGCCCCTTCAGCAAGGTTCAAGGTTTCACTCCACAACGCAGTACTGAGTCTACTGCAAATGTTCCTTGCTTTGCTTGCAGATAGCCCTAGAATGCTTGTACCACCGTGAGAAGCGGAAAGGCATCGACTTAGTTCATGATGATGTGGAAAAGAACCTCATGAAGGTAAGAACAGACTTAATAGTTTATTTTTCAAACTGTGGTAATAACTAAAATCCAACTAAATATTTATCAGGGTAAAAACATTGCAATAATTTTTTCCTTTCGTTCATTTGAAAGACTGAGGAGGGGAAAAGAGGATGAAATTTGGTAAAACTATATATATATATATATATATATATATATATATATATATATTGGATGTGGCTAATGTTCCATTCATCCTTCCTGAAGCAAACGGAATAGTCTAGCATCCTTGTGAGGTCTTGTCCAATTTTACCTTCCCTGATCCTATAAACCAAGGTAAAAACATTTCTCAAGATTGTTTTCTGGGCCATGCACTATAACATCTGAGAAGTTCTTAGGGCTTACAATATAAAACGCTGGTTTACTGCCTTGCTGTATATACAGTGTTACTGAACAAAGACAGTGAGATGAGATAGTAGTGCTTGCTAAAATCTTTTAAATAAAAAAAAAAATCAAATAACATTTTGATAACATATTTGAAAGAACTTCTATTATGAACAAAAATAGTAGAAAAGAAGATTATGGGACAATAGCATTGATTCAAGCACTCTTCTGGATACAGAAGGATGTGCAGACCACTGGGACAACCAAGATGCTCGTCCAGAGCCTACAGCCTGCAGCTTGAAGTTTTAGAGTTTTAATGAAGAATCAAGGAGATAATATATATTAGTTTAAGTATTTCAGTACCTAGTTTAGCTTGAGAATTCAGGGTAGGATGAAATATTGCTAAATGTTCCACACAAATTTAAAAATTATTTTTTTGAAAATGAAAGTTAAAGGCTATTTGCCTGATGTCCCCAAGGACTGTTCTGAGTATGGAGCAAGCTAGAGATTGACAATAAAGGACCACAAAGGCTCATTTTGTAATAACAGGAAAGCCAGTTCTAAAGTTGCTGTCACTCCTACACATACTATACAAGTACAGAGACAGCGCTGGTATTTTTAAATTTGGGGTATCTTAATGACTTCCAAATGATTTAAAACACTTTATTCTCTGTTTCAAAACTCACAAAACTATATACACTTAGGTAAGAAGGTATGTTGGGCTAAACCAGACTTTTTAAAAAAGGAAAAAGGCTGGAACATCATAATATTGTTTGAGGGACCATAATTACCATGTTTGTATAGTTTTCAGTGTGGTTGGTTTGAGTATTTTTAAATTTATTTTAAGATGAGTGGAACCTGGCTTTGAATTTCTTTGACAAATACTTATAGTTTTGAAGAATACGATATACTTCCTTAGGGATCCTGTTTCTGAAATCAGATATATTTTTAACCTACTCCACGATTAGCAAAATATTTGTATTGTTCAATAAAAATGTAGAAGTAGTGAGAGAGGATAGTTCAATGGATTAAGGTTCATGTTTCAAGTGTCTTCATTATACTTAACCCAAGAAAAAATTTGACTTTATACTTATCAGAATAACTCCATCCAATAAAATACACTAACATGCATGATGTGCTATAAAAAGCCATACAAAACCAAGCCAAGAGATACAACTTTGAAGCACTGAAGAGGGACCAAAACACATCCCTTCTTGACCTACATTGCATTTGAGGTATGTGAGATGGTTGCAACATCTAGAATGCAGAATAAAAAGGGTAAATTCACTAAAACAAATGAAATTTGATGAAAGCACTGACACTGTATATTTGCCACTTTAGGAGGTTGATGTATTCAAGGACTGTCAAGAAATATTGACAAAACTGGCACACAATATCAGTCAACAGCTGAGGTAAGACTACGTTTAATTCTGGGTTTAAAGATAGGAAAGCTGTTAGCTTTCAGTGTTAGCTGGTATCTAATGACAGACTGAAAATAACAAAGATGCTCATTGTTAGATGATCATTCTCCACTTCTAATTCTTACCAATGATAGAATTTGTATGTTAAATCACAGATGAGCAATACTTACTATTTAAAGATGACTATGACTCAATTTTTAAAGTCATGTTTAATCTGAAATCCTGCATTAAAATTAGGGGACACCAAAATTATAGCTTAGCTGTGCCAGTGTTGCTATATGGCATACTGGAATGGAGTTCAAAGGGAATTTTTATTTTTTTAATTACAAAACTAAGTTCAAAGGAAATTTATTATTTACAAAAGAAACAGGAGTTTAAGCACAGCATAAGGTATGAGATGAATTATGGAATGGACTTAAATGATTTTTATGTATATTTATGTATCTTTTTGTTATGGGAGGCTTTGGGATATATTTTATTTCTTTGAGAGTACACAGATATCCTAGTAAATGCAAATTATATTTAATCTTATTTAATTAGGTGTATTGTTAACTACAGTGAAGTGACACAAATTTTAAAAGTCATGTTTATATGATGTGACATGATTCTCAAAACAAACAGTTCAGGTACTCACAAGGAAGATAAAATTGTACAGTTCTTGATTGTTACGTTACAGGTGAAAAAGACAAGTGGATTTTCTAAGTGGTTGTTCTCAGTAATGGCACTGAGGACTCACATGAGTCAGATGCATTTCTGCAGTTCATCCCACTACTGTCATACATTGGGTATTTGAGCCGATAAAAGCTGCGTTCATATTTGGGGGCATGAACTCTGTCTAGGCTGGCATTTCTGGTCACCTTTGATTCAGTTCTGTCACCACATCAGGCAGACCAATAGTAATGCCAAGGGACAACAAGTACATCACAGAAACAGCTATATTTGCAAAAAATGTCAATATGTCTGCTGTCTTCCTGATGCACTGGAAAGCAAGACTTTGATTCTTTCTTCAGCCGTATTACTCTCATTCTAGCCCAAGGTCTGCCAGGCCTTCCACCCTTTTGGAAGAGCCAAAGGAGATTAAGTTACTCCAAAATTTCCTTGTGGGTAAGAAAGCAGAGATAGAGGAACATTTTTTCCTTCTTGTGATCAAGACAAGCAGAAACATTTAAACTGATTTTCCAGTGATGTACAATTTGGATTATGCTAAGGAATTTTTCCCCCAAATCAGGAGAGATGGGAAACCACAACTCTGGTCTGCCCTCTTCTTTCTCACTTACAGCTGTGCTAGCATGAAGGTTATCACTGAAAACCTCCTCCCTTTTGCTCTGAGGCTTTCTTTCACACCACACAAAAAACACCTCTTGTTTTTTACCCCTGTGGTTTTCTGTCATCAAAATGACAAACATTATTAAATGCTGTCAGTTAAATACAATTCTTTGGGGAATACTCGCTAGAGGCTAGAAGAGATGAATAGTACAGCAGCTTCCTCTAGCTAAATTACAGCAGCAAGTGTTCTCAAGCCACTGTCAATGCCAACAAACTATGAAATGAAGTGCTGGAGGAAGGTAACGAAAGCAATTAACTATTTAGCACAACAGCACTAACGGTGGTTCAGAGTAAGGTCTTTCCCTTTCACAGCATCAACAGAGATGCACAGCATGCCCTGGAGCAGGATCTTTGTGACAAAAACTCAGCTCATTTTATTGATGAGAAGTGCTTTAAACTGAGGAACACATCGGACAACATCAGCTTTTACCATGGAGTGGAAAAAGCAGATGGGACGTGAGTATGAGGCCACGGTAGCCTTCTCTTTCCGTGCTCCCTGCTGTAAGTAGGCGCCTGATTACAGCACAAGTCCTAGCCTTATCTGTGAGAAGTGATATAGAAAGAAGTGGCTTCTCTCTCTGTATGGCCCTGGTTTTCCTTAGTGTAAAACTCGCCGTCATCCTTAATTATTCCCTGCCTCCTAACAGCTGTCATTTTCGGAGGCCAGGCAGAAGCTGGCAGTCTGCAGCACCAACAGCACTGATGTGCAGCGAGCTGTGTTTTTCAGCACAGACAATCATTTACAACTATGTTGCAGCTGACTTCTTGCCCTCAAACTCCTTTGTGCAGATGTCTTCCTATGGGTTTGATTTACACTGTTCTGTGGCCTTTAGGTTTCAAAACCACATCCAATCAAATCAAAATTCAGCTAAGGTGTGCAGTTAAGTGCAATGTGGTAAACAGCATGCAAGTGTACAGCACAGACTAGATATATTTTCTGTAAAAATAGTTTGGGTTATTTGGAAATTAGTCCATCAAGCTATACAGAGATATGTATTAAACAGAATGATTAAAAGGATATGGCATAGCTTTATCATTACAGGCTGAACTAAAATGTCCCAATTGTATATGGATTTGAAACTCTTTAGTAGTAGTGGCCGCATCAAGAACTGCATCCAAACCAAAAGCGATAGCAGAAAAGCAGCTTGCAATAGAGGGCAGTATTTTTGTGCTAATGACTTGTCAGTACCCTTATCACTCTTCAACACAGCAGTATGTGAGTGGTGAATGTACTTCACAATCTCAAATGATAAGACTTTGTCTTGTTGGAAGGAGAAAAAAAAAATCAGTATTGTTTGTTTACTTATGTTCTGCTTTTCATTAAAAGACCACCTCATTCACTACTGAAATGAGGGCATATCCGAAGGAAACTTGGCAGGCATTCTGCTGACTCTAGTAACACTACCTACTTTTAGGATTAGCAATGAATAAAATTATTCTTGTCAGCTCTAGTAAAAAGCAGATTCATGTGGATAAGTTTTACAGCCTTTTTCCTTTCTCACCAACCATTATCCAAAGAAATGCCATTTTTCATTAACATCTTCCTGAAACCATTTGGCAGACTGAGACATACCTGCAGCACTCAGGAGCAAAGCAGGTGTTTTCTGCCTCAACAGAGCCAGCTGGATAAATTACAGTCTGAAAAAGCTATGTTAAAGAACGGATTAAGTACTAAGTATTTCAGATAGTCAAGATGGAAGCCTACTTAGAAATTTAATATTCTGATGAGGAAATTTAATATAATTCATCAGAGCATAGAGGGGAAAAAAAAATCTCCCAAGCCAAATACCCTTCAGAAAGTACACTGAGATTGTCTGGATCTGCAGGTGTGGGCAATGTCAGCTCAGGTTTAGTACACTGATTTATGCACTTTACTATGGTATCAGGTTGGTTACCTGAAACTTTTCAGTGAAACAGCCTAAATAAATGTGTAGCACTAAGGAATTCCAAATTATTTAGGAAGATCAGTACTTCATTTTGGGGAGAGAGAAATACCCTATGAAAAACTGAAAAAAAAGGCCACTGAGAAAACAGTAACTGACAAAATTAGCTTTTTCTTTTTTGCATCCCTTAATATTTACTCTCAGCGTTCAATTAAAATCTGGAGTAAATGTGAAACTCAAAAAAAATAGTGACCTGTCCCTGCAGAGTTTAACACACAGGCATAATTCTTAGAAGAGTTTTGTGTGGAGAAAGAAGTCAAACACAGAAGGTTGTCTCAGCCTTTCAATTTGGCAAGTAAAATATCTGTACCTTTTCATAAAATTAGCTAAATATTTCTGGGTGAAAGAGTAGGCTAAGCAGTGCATTAAAGAAAGTGGTGAATTTAACTCCAGAGAACTGCACCAGCAGCTTTCAAGCCAGAGGCTCAGGCTGCAAGTTTAAAGCCTTGCAGACTTCTGGTTCAGAAAGATCTGAGTCCAGGATTTATGTTCAACTAATTATGATAATGATGGCCATCTTTGAAGCTTGGACATGAAACCAAGCATCCCAAAGTTTGTTTACGTACAGGACATTGCAGCAGGAACATTAATGAGTGGCATTTTGCAGCATAGGAGCCCTATGTTCAGTCTTCCTTTGTATATTCATAGGCTTTATCATAGTAAAGCCATTTCTGCTTGTCTCACAGATATTACTGTATTTACCTGTAATAGCCTTGTAAGTTAAAGCAAAGGTGTTCATTTTAATACATGGAGAAATAAGAGGATGGAGATACTTATCCAAATGACACAGCAGGACAGTGTTGAGGCTGGGAGAAAATTCCAGTTCTCCTCACTCCTAAGTCAGTGCCTTATCCATTTTCCTGCTATCATGCTTTCTGATGATGAAGGCTACTAGGCTAGAGTCACATGTTTTATTATGTAAGTCCTACATATCTCTTAGGGAAGGGCTGCTCTGATAGCAGACCAGCGCTGTCTGAAGAGCTCTGTAACAATTCTCCTTTGCTTTCTTGATCATTTTCCCTAAACTAAGTTGGGCTCTCGTTTTCTCTGGTGGTTGGTGACACACAACTCTGTTTTCCCCAGATAAATGTTAAGGGTTCACAAAAGTAGATGATATTTAAATCTAATCTGATGGTGTGCAATGTGCAGGAGATCATGCTAAATAATCTAACAATCCATCAAAGCCATAGGCACTCTGAAACTTGACACAGAGAAATGAGTCAAATTTCAGCTGAGATGCAGTAGCTGTGAACTCAGACCATCACCCATCCTGTTAAAGACAGGAAGAAGCCGCATGTTGACATTCATACCTGATCCCGAAAAACTACTTTAGGCACCAATAAACAAAAATCATGCAGGAAAAGGTCATTCTTTATACAGCAAAACGTAAACCTACTTACTTTGATGTTGATGCCAGGGCCACTAAGACCTTTAGGTCAGTAGCTACAGTATTGAAGCAAGCCATAGAAACACTGATGAAACAACAGCTCTCCAAAGATCTTTGCTCGTTGTTGCCAAATCTTTGGTTTATAAAGGAAAAAAAGGTAAAAAAGTGGCTGTGAAACCCATAGAATCACCTGATGTATGCGACTGCACAAATCAATGGATGAGCGCTTAGTGTAATTCAGTGTAATTATCACTGACAGAAAATGGTTCACCCACACTTTTACTTTATTTTCCTCTTCTTTTAGATTTCTTAGTAGTATTTCAGTTCCTGCAACATGGGCTAAATTCAGTGAAGACAACATCAGGGGCTCTCAACATGCAAGGGCCAACTCTGTCAAGCTCCGAAATGATGCAGAGGCTGGACTGAAGAACACATCTCAGGAGATGTGGAATCATTTCATCAGTACCAACCTGGCCTTTAATAACCGTATTGCTGAAGTTGCTGACGCAAAGAACAAACTCCAAGCACAACTGGGCAAGGTAAGATTCACCAAGAGTTGGCAGTTGCATTTTATCTTAATTGTACCCAAAAGGTGTGGAAATCTTCTCTAGAGTTTACATCCTTCCTGAATAAGCACCTCCTCAAAAGTTATACCTGTATTGCCTTTACTCAAACTGCATTTGATTCACACATGGCCTGAGAAGAGCTTACTCAGGCAGGCAGACTGACAAGATGACAAGGATTTACAAGGAACTGTGCAACATCTGACCATAATCACACACTATCTTCATTTGCAAAATACATGTTTAATGTGGGGAAAGATATTTCAGATGGTGTTTTCTTCTATTTTACAATCATTGATGACATTTCCAGGCCATTTCCTGATACAGAAATAGTACCTTAATGACTTTGTTTGTTTGTTTGTTTTTAAACAGTGAACTAACTTTGGAAAGTGTGCAAATAAACATGCCCCAAATAGCAGCACATTCATCAGTTTTAGAGGAAGGAGAAGACTAAGTTTTTGCACTTTCATTTCGCAGCAGTGAGGGAAGAGCCCTAAATTAACTAGTCCAAGTAAATTAACTGTCCAAGTCTTCCTTCCCTTTTGATAAATACACTTCCACATCTGTAACCTGAATTTTGGCCTGGCTGTGGTCAGAAACAGCCTGATATTTCAGAGTGGGTCAGACAGTCAACTTCTCAAACATCTCTTCTGCCTTTGTATTACACACAGCCAAAATGGCACAGAAAGAGACAGACCTCTATTAATCTCCACCTGTATTGCTTTTTCAGTAAGTTTTCACTGAAATAAGTGGTCTGTTGGAAGTGTATTAGTTGCATTTTGAAACATATATTCTGAAGTTAACAAGAGGTGCTGCGTTTGTACTGACAGATAAAATCTTGTGAAGCTAGCAAGACTCACAGTGTTACTTTCATGTAACTTCAGTCAGGGTTCAGTAAATTCTTCCATTAAGACTCTTTCTCTTAGAGAGGAACCACACATACACTAATTTTTCAGTGCACATTTGGAAACAATAGTTTTCCTGCCATTCTATTTGCCATAAGTAGGTTTAAGACATTTTCAGTTTATTTTTAGGGACACTTAGGAAAGTGCAAACTAACGAGCTAACTATCTGTTAAGTTACAGCTCATAAATTAATGTTTTTGGTTTTTTTTCCATGCTTATAAACCATGAAAGATGTTCAGTGTAGTTTTTTGAGTGTTTTAGATTGTATATCATCTATCTGCTACAACACTTTATCTCTGAATTGGCCATACAGGTTTCTCATAGATTTAAATCTATGAACATTTGCTTCACATTTTCCACTGACCTTTTTCTAATGCTTTTAAGTGCCCTTTTTATAAAAGAACTTACAGCATAAGATTGCAGAGGGTGCACATATGGCATCACAAAGTGCACTGTGAAATATCAACATACAAAGCAGGGATTTTCTCATGCAGTTCAGCTGACACTATGACATAACTGCTGACAACTGATACATCGTGGAAAAAATGGTATTTATGTCCCTATATAGTTACACCATTAAATAGCAATAATAAGCTATCTGGAGAAACATATCTGCATAAACAATAATTAGTTTGCATTGTACACATGGATAAAAAAGTATCAAATAAGATTGCACTCTATGAACCAATGCTGCTGTTACTGCTGAGTTACTAGTTAGCATATACATAGCAGAGATACTTTACTCATCACAAACTCCACAGTAATGTAGGTACATCAGAAGAGCAAAATGCTAGAAAAGAACGAAACTGCATGAACTGGTGAAGAGTAATTCAGGCTGGTCAGTGTTGTCAAAGGAAAGGAAAATTCAGCAGGTTTACTGAGCAGAAACATTGCTGGTTAAGATGTGGGTGAAGTCATAGGGTAAAAGTCCTGTTAATTCTCTTGCTCATGACCATACCTCAAAAGGACAAGAGGAAGAAGGTGGCAATTGAGGGCAGAAGGACTGGATGCTCATTTAACAGTTATCTATAGGTAAGCATAGCAGAGAACCCTTTCTTTCTCCAGGCTTGCAATATAGTCTGTAATAATTGCTAGGATATGGTCTAATAAAACAGGCAACAGCTTTCTCTTAAATTCTACCACACTTCTGTTCTTCCACTGGGATGTGTGATTATAGCCAAATGCAGCTACTACAGTTCCTGTTCCCTTCACATCTAATAGCAATTAGACAATGGGTGCCACAGTTTTATTTTTGCGTTTTAAAGAAATCAGTCAATCTTTCAAAGGCTGTTTTTGCACTGACTTCTCAAGCAATGAATGCCACTCTCAAAGACATCTTTTCTGCCAAATTATTTTTCAAGTTAAGCAGGCTAGCTCCATAAAATGAGAGGAAAATGAGCACAGAAAAGATTTGCTATCTGGGAACCAGGAAAATTATTAATTTAATGAGGTCTGGAGCCCATTTCGGAATGAAAAATACTTTTCTGATTTGTGAAACAGCAAAATCTCTTCCAGACAAAAAAAAAAACCCAAACAAAAAACAAACCTCTACAGGGAACCCAATGCAACCATTTTTTTTTTCTAAAATCAGTACCCTGGAAAAGAATTAAAAAAAAAAAAAAAAGAAGACTAAATAGTGTGAATATGGTGATGATCTAAAAATGATCCTATGTTGAAATGGCACATTTTCTTTTCTTACAAAAGACTTCAGGTAGTTTGCCTTAACTGGACACACTTTCCAGTACAGGTAGGCCAAGAGATGGCACCTAAGAACTTTTCTTGGTAGGCATTTGAAAAACTGATTTTTGCTCCTTCAATAACTTTCTCAAAACCCCAACATTCAAGCTTCCTGGCACACAGTCTTTGTCTCTTTTTCATGCCTAAAACAGTCCAAATAAGACCAAATGCCTTCAATCTGTAGTCATCAGACAACACACATGATGAAAACATGCATACACCATCACTTTATAATATATATCACCTGCCCCATCACAGTTTTTACTATAAACCTACAAAAATTTGCATTTAGTTAGAGGGATGGCTTAGCAACTTACAGATATCTTGTCTTGGGGCAGATCAGATATATTTTTACCCTTTATTCTACTTGGAGTTTTATCTGAACCCCAGTACTGAATGGGCTCCAAAACCAGATAAAGTAACCAAGTCACAGCACAAGGGAAATCTCCAAAGAGCACTGGTTGAAGTGATTCCCATTTACTTTTCTGCATTCTCAGCCCAGCTGCTGTCTGCTCTCACTGTTACTTCACTGATATATTCAGGAAATTGTCTTGAGTTGACTTCAGATTTTCATTGCCTGTTATTTGGCTTATCCTGCCTGCCTCTTCTTCTGGAGAAGCAGGCTGGTGAGGCAGACAACCCCAAGTCTATCAGAAGACTGAGAAGTGATATGCATGGGAGAAAGAATTAAATTGCTTTTGTATAGTTTTGAACAGGAAACTATCAAACGCAGAAGGGAAATGCTGTCCTTGAAAACCTTTTTTATACCTGTCCCCGTCCAGTTCACTGTAGAGCTTCTATGTAAAATTATTCCCTGCCCGCTTTTGCTTGATTTTCTTCTAGAGGACTAAGACAATTTGCCACCTTTACAGCAGCAATCAAACCCAGTCTATGGGAGCAAGGGTGTGGTATAAAGCCTGGAAGTCATCACAGCTGCAAGAATGATTAAAGGGACTGGAAAGCAATCAATTGATAGCATAAGTTCCTCAACTTTCTCTTTAGCAGGCTGAAAAAGGTGATGTTAGTAGCACTTGACACTTGCTTTATTTAGCTTATCCAAATAACAGTTGGAGTAGGGGCAGAGAACTTGCTAAATCCACAAGCATCTATACAGAAGAAAAAAGAATCATAATAGATGACTTTTTACTTAAGCAGACAAAACCAAAAGAAGCAACGGTGGCCAGACAAAAGCCAGATAAGTCTAGATGGATAACATAAGCACTTATGTTTCAGAACAAAGGAATTCATCACTGCAACAGCTTACTACAGGTAGATGGCTTCATTAGCACCAGGAACTCAAAATCAAGATCGCTGTTCCCCCTGAAAGCTCTGATCTCCGCAGGCACTAGCTTAAAAAGGAATTTCTACAGAACAGTCTAGTGATCTGCAGGCAGTGCAGACTTAGTGTGTAATTAAGACTTATTTCTGACCCCAAGACTGAAGATGTCCCATGTCCATTTCTATCCCAACTGCACAAGTCGATGATTAATTTACTTATTTTGTTCTGGGATTAATCTCGGTCAGAACAATCCAAGGTTCATCCAGAATTTGGATTGCAGAACCCTGGAAAAATGAGGTGCTGGAGGCAGAAGCCCAGAAGCCCTAACTAGGTATTTGGCAAGGGTTAGATCACAACCCAAAGAAGGTATTACAGCCCCACTGTGTTTCATCATCACTGGGCTCACAGAGCATGTGGTTGGTTAGGGATGCAAATATTCTTCAAGAGTCTACTCACTCTTCAAGCTCCAGGCTGCTCTAGGACCAGATTTTTAGGCTGGTGAACAGAAAATAGAGTGTACACAATTCAGTATAGAGGAGGGTGCTATGTGTTCTTCAGCATGCCTCAAGAAACTGTTTATGCCAGGAAACATGATAAATATATTTTACATCTGGTGTAAAAGTACACAAATCTTTAGGAAAAGGAGGAAAACCTTTAATCATTGTGCCAGGCCCTCATTAAAATGTTTGCATCTCTTTTCCATAAAGTTAGTATTAACGTAAATAGTTACCTTGGCATCAGTCTCCTGGAAATAACCAAGGGGGCAGGATGTTTACGTACATTAGCTCTGGGAATCAGTCAGACCAGACAGCAAGTGACATGTTTACACAGTCCAGTATTTATACCATGCCTAAATGGCAGATTATCCCTGCCAGCTCCAACACCTGTACTGTGCTCAGAAGTGTTTCTATGCCCAGTGGCAGAGTGCCCAGCACCACCCTTCCGGCAAGCCTTGCTATTCCCCTACCCAGGAGCACAGGGATCAGAAAGAAGCTAGAAAACCAGGTACATGTTTAGTAAAACACGTAAAAAATAACCACCCACTCCAAGAAACAAGTAGCCTCTGAAAGAGTTTTCAAACTTACCTGAGAAGTTCTGAAAGGAGCACTCCTATGGCTGTTGAAAAGGTAACAGCCTGCTCCTCTGAACAGGAACATAAAGAAATACTAAACTACAACAGGAGATGCCCATGCAAGAAGTGTGTAGGAGAGGTGCAGCAGTGTTGTGAGCTGTAGGCAGGAATATGTATGTAGCAGAGGGAGTACTTTCCCCATGGCACTTGCCCCACCAAGGCTTTCATCTCAGCCCCCAGTGTATCCTCACATAACTTTAAAAATATATTTTTGTTGATCATTTTCCCCCCTCCCTCTTCTTGTGCCTTAAAATGTCAGTTTTTAAAGTTTTTCATACCCATTCATGGTAGCTGGGTATACAGTTAATCTTATAATTTAATAATGGAACTTGTTTGAGAGTGAAGTTTTCAGAAGATTAATAAAAAGTGACTCAGAAGTGGGTGGGAAGATGCATGCTGGTTGGTGTAGGCAGCTCAAACTTGCCTGGAAAAACCTGTTTGAAGGAAGAAGTAGTTATTTAAGATAGGAATAGATTTTTGCCTCAAAACTAAGAGAAACTACGGATGAAAGCTAGGGCACACACTTGAAGACAAAAGATTTCGCTCTCCTAAAATTGTTGCTTAATCTCATGAAATCATAAAGATTTACATAGACTACATTGGAGTACAAACTATGGGCGAGTGGAGAAACCATGTAGGAGAGGCCTGGCTCCTCAGCATGCCATGCAGCAGTGGCCCACGTCATGGATTACTGGAAGGGGAACACGGAACGGGGAAGGCCAGAGTTAGCATAATCAAGTGACAGTCACTGCACATCAGATGTGTTCAGGTTGTCATGAATCCAAGTGTTTTTTTATTTGCAAAATTTATTTGCAAAATAACAGAAATCTCTTCTCACACTGAGGGACACACAGCTGCTGAGTAAAGGCAGCCTGGATTGAATGGATGTGAGACTTGATGGCATTGATGTAGAAAGATAACTTCTTTCTCCCACAACATTTATGTGTGAGAAACTGAGATGGTTGCTACTATCTCTGCTCCCTCTCCTCAACCCATCTGCACTCAGGGAATTCATATAGGCTTGGCAGAGCAAACAGGGTTTAGTTCAAGACAGCAGTGCTCATAGATATCTATAAAACTGTTGCCTGTTCTCAGAAAGGGCTGTCTTGCAGATGGACATATGTAGTAGCTTTTCTAGAAAAGAAGCATTTTCAGGCTCGAAAGGGTCATGAGACAAAAGCATTGGATTGACTCTAAAGTCAGGACAAATTTAGCCTACTGTGACTGGGTTGAGATTTCATTAATGACTAAAAGAATATAATTCCTGACAAGAATCAGTATTCTGGAGCAGCTGCCTGAGCCACAGCTGTTTCTCTCTGGCACCATCTAGAGACATCTCTCTGTTAAAGGGATCTATATCCTTTCAGATGAGGTAACCCGATACAAAACAGAGCATGCACGAGGCCCAAACTACCTGTTTTGTTGTTATTTTGAACAGGTTTAGTGTCATTAAAAAGGCATTAATAACATAGCATTTTGTTTCGTTCTCCTAAATGATAATGCACTTTAAAATTGCTGGTCCTATAGTATCTGAAAGCACAATACAGTTTAAGATGGACAAATACAACAGAACTCAGAGACTTATTCTTGTTCTTCAAGAGTAAAAAGTGTAGCAAAGAAGTATGAAAGAGTTAAGCATTTTCTTGTGTATATTAAGGCTTCCTCTGTTATTTTGAAAATACATTAGAAAATCCAGGCCAAGTTAAATGATCCCATGTTTTTTCCACCTTTAATTTTAATAAAGCTGTTTTAAAATAAACAGCTTGTACATTTTTAGGAAAGTTAAATAGAAACTGATGGCATATAACTGTGAAATCGATTGGATTATTTTCAGAGATTGAAGTAAGAAAATACACACTGCAATTCAATGGAAGGAGGATATTTATAAGAGTGTAAACTGTTATACTGACCAAATGAAAGGCCCGGGGTCCCTGGGTCCTCTGGTTCAACCTATGATGAATAGACCAACCTGTGTAAGGACATAGATTAAGTGTCCAAATATATATTTAAAGCTGCCTTTGTTTCAAAAGTATAGCATTTACATCCTCATAGTTTCCTCTTTAAATACGAAAATGTCATATTTAAGACTGTTATAAAGAAAATGTTGGGAATTATACAGGTATCTTTTAGCACATGTAGAACTTATAATAGGCTTTAGCTTTCAGATCTGTTGGCTGATTTATGCCAGCTGTATTCCCATTGTTATGAAGCTTTATACATAAAAGCTTGCAGTATTTCCAGATCCAGAACAATCTCCCCACTCCTGATATGCCTGATGAATTGTGCAATACATTGGTCTGAAGATATTTTCTCTGGTCACAAACTAAACTGGTACTTCACTACAAAACTGTCATCCCATATTGAGTATAGACACAAACACACAGAAGTTACTGCTCAGAAGTATTCTAACTCTGCTTCAATACAGTTAAACTATCTGAATGCATTCCCTGCTGATGTCACATTCTGTTGAGGAATGTGTTTTTAGTTGTTTTTTTTTTTTTTCTTTTAAATGTGTTTTTCTTCTTTTCTTAAGATTCCTGAGCTATTCCCCACAACCATCTAATTAAAAAAACCCAAAACTAAGCTTGATAAGTCATAGAACAGTGACCCATAATTAAACATCAAAAACCAAACCCTAAAAATACCCAAAGCAAGGGACATGGTAATCTCTATCAAGAATTTGCCTGCAACGTGATGGTAAAACTGTCAGGTCCAAATTAATTTCAGATTTGAGGTTTGGGTTATACTTGTAATCCAAAGATTGCAAGATATCATTGTTTTACTTTCAAATAATGTGGTCATATATCCTAAATGTAATTGTGAAATTGGTCACAATTACACCATTCAATTAAGTATGATAACCTCAACAAATGTAACTTAATCCAAATTAAATTGGATTAAGTATAGAAACACAGATTTTAAAAGTTTAAAAAACTGACCGAGAGGCAAAATATTAAAGAAGTTTACAAGATGAGGAGGCACAAGAATGTTCCTCCCACCATATTACCTGACTGCTGCTTTTTGCATTGGATTACTAAACACTGAGCAAACCTTGGAACCAACAAAGAAACCATGATAGCTGTCAGACTGAAGCATTTTTAAAACACTTATGTTGTATATAAGTCTACCCTGATTACATGATGAAACACATGTGACTTCAGCTGCTCTCTCTCTTGGTCTAACTGTATCCAGCCCGTAAAGATCATGGCCTTGGTGAAGTGAGAGAACAGTGGGAGCGCAGTTTTCTACAAGCCCTCAAGAATGCTGCAGCACAAAACTTTACTCATGTCCTGGAAGGGAAAGTTTCCGGCGGGGCAGCTGCCTGAGCCAGTGCCTCACCACGCTCTTTTAGGAACACGCTGCTCAGCATTTGTTGTTTTTTTGCTTCCTGCCTTTGGAGGTCATCCAGAAATGACGCAGACTGGTGCAACACTATCTGGTGATCCTCCCCACCAATCCGTTTATGTACAGCAGATTATCTAAATCATTTTATCCAATGTGTGGCCAGAATGAGTAATCAAAAACTGTTTGTACAAAGCTTCTGCGATGCGTTGGAGGTGGTTCCCCCGGGGCCATTTTTCTTTGTATGTCTTACATGACAGTGCCTTTTTTTTTTTTTTTTTAAAAAAAGTAAGAAATAATTTGAGAACACACAATGAACCTAAAACCACATCCACTGACATGCAGCCAAGCACAGTTTAAATATGGATGCATAGTTTCACGTTTGAATTTTGAGTTCACAGGCAGGTTTAAACAGTATTTTTCTTCAGTGAATGAGGAGTTTGCTCAGTAGCACTACTCGATTGCCTTGGCTGTGCACAACGTGCTTGCAGACTCCTCCTACCTTTATGAGCAGGACACCAGAGCACCTAGTGAAGTCGCGTGGTACAGGAGTGTAGTTACTACACATTTTGCCAACATGGAGTGCTATAAGTGTTGAACATAAAACTGAGTTTTCAGTGACCTTTAGATGAAAGCTCTCTTTTCATAACTAATGAACTACTGGATTCTCAATATACAGAAACATTTTCTATTTAGACTTCAGAGCTCGCCCTTTTCAAACATTAACATTGTGTGAATTTGCAGGCTGTGCAATCTCTAAATTCTTTGAGTCACTTCTAGATACAAAACTACTATTGTCCTATATGAGTTACATGCCGTTATTTATGGGAGAAGTGCATATTCTAAACAAGAGGACAATACAGTCTCCTGGTCCTGTGTCACTAGGGGAACACCTGTTTGCTACACGTACACTGGTCAGTGAGGCCCAGCCAGGTGCTATCTGACAATGCAGCACAAAGAAGTGCTGTAAAGGAACAGAAACAACCCTCAGGTTTGATGGGCATTCCTGCACTTGAAATGTTACTACTGAATCTGGGTTTGTGATCTGACGGTTGTACTTGCACTGTTGCCACACGGAGAATGCATCAGAAAACGACTTGAGAAAAGTGGGGGTTCAGAAAACCACTCTTCTAAAGTTCTCTCTGCTAGCTGAGCTTAATGAAAATGGCCTTTCCAAGAGACTGAGGACAGTTTATACATGGGCAATCTGCTCAGCGCTGGCTGTACTAGCTTTTTCCTTCTGCATGTCAAGAAACCATTTGATGTGTAATTTATTTTTTCACACAAGCAGAATGAAAGAGCAAAGGGCACCCAACCATTACAGAAGCATTGTCACATAGTACTGGAATGACCATGGTTTGCTATGGGCAACCCTTATATAATAAGGATTTGTGGCAGAGGATTGGCACTGTTACTGGAAATACTGAAGACTACTAAATTTCTTCCCATGTCCTCTTATAAATTTGTGTAATGCTCACATAGTTTGCTGCAGTATGTTTCTATGCACATGCTGCTGCCCCCCTTTGATGGCTTTCTGCTTTCCTTCCATATGTGGAATAAACACGAGATACCTATACTGTTTTCAAAGAAAAAGAGGGCAGGAAAAAATTTCTTGTAGAAAATACTAATTTTATCCTCTTCTCTAACCTGTTTAGAAGAATTAGCATTAATTAAGTGTAAGAGAGCTTGTAACCTAACTCCACTCACTGAATAAATTAAAATGTTTTGATTTATATTAGCACAGGACAGAAAGTATTAGGATAGAGACTACACTACATGCTTACCACAATGACATTTACAAACTGCAGCATCAGTTTGGGGAGCTGGTTTCACAGTCAGGGTTCATTTCTAACAAAGTGCTCTGGGCTGTTTTAATTGTGTGGTTTCATTGATAGATTTGCTCCACAAAGGTGAATCACACCATTTCCAACTGCTGCCCGAGAGAGAAAGTTTTACTACCAACAAAGCTCAAAGTCTGAACCACAAAGGTCCGACCCAGAATCTGACCTGAGTGCAAGTCCTCTTCCACCAGAAGTAGAAAACTAATAACCCACTCTGTCCTTTCTGAAACTGAGACATAACTTTGCCCAGTTCTTACTGGACTGAGATATGTGCTGCTCCGTTTCATTGTTTTTACTTTGAATTACACTTTTTATTAAAGAGAACTAAATCTGCTTACAGCTTGCTCCAAATCTTAAGTAGAATTGATGTAAGAGGTCAACACCCTCACAACATCCCACTGCAGGTAACAGAACTATGTCACAGTGAATCTGGCTCACTTGCACGCTGTAAGGCGTAGCATGGGAAACACCACTGTAGTGACAGAAGCTATAACATAAACACAGGAAAGGAGGACCCTGCTAAGCAGCGGGTGACCTCTAAAAACACTGTGTATTTTCTTTGCCTCACAGCCTTGTATGTCCCCACAGGTTGATGTTTTTGTTTAGCAATGAAAGCAAACAGTGGGAGCAAAGAATAGGACTGACAGGCTTGTAAAACTCCCTGACGTACATCCTCTTAATCACGAGCAGCCTACCTAGGAGCTGGACCTCACCTTTGTCATGTACAGATGAACACACACCTCTTAGGGACATAATAGCAAAATTCTGACAACAGCATAAATTCAGCTTCTGAGCAGCAGAAGACCCAAAAGTGTTATTAGGGAAAAGGAAGGATGTGGGCTTGATGCATAATGAAGACATTTAACTTCATTAAGTCTCTTTCCCTTGGTTTTTATCTTTAGAAATAAGTACATGCAACTGATAAAATTGTAAAGATGTAAAATGATGTATCTAACAGTACACTCTAAGCATAAGTAGTTCCTCTGCAAAACAAAAGCTACCAAAGCGCACTGGATTACCTGCATAAATATTTCCTCTAAAATACAGATAGCTTACAGTGATTATCTAATTAAGAAGGAACCACTGCAGAATAAAGTTATAGGGAGAAATTTACTACTGTTAGCTTCATGTTCTTCCATACTGTGTTCCCTTCATAATAAACCAGATTTTTTTCTCTGCAGTCTATAAGCAATAAAGGCTGCTCTTTGGGTGAAGACGCTCTCAAGCCAGCTCTGTGAGAACTAACCTTGGACCCAAAGGGCTCAGTACAGCGTGAGGACCTGGCTTCAGATCAGTACAGTCATGTTCATATGCTGCTGCTTCAGGGCTCAAGATGATTCATCTGCTGGAAAATTGCATTGCTGTAAGGGTTGAACTGGTTGGGACAGTGCTAGCCAGGAGAGCTTTCACATTGCTCTACTATGCAGTGTCAACAAGCCCTTAAGGATTTGGACTGGGGAGCAGGTTTCTGGCATCTTTAACTCTTTGGATTTTGTCTATAAATAACCTTTCAGGAGCAGGAACTAATTCAATTTTCAAACCACACACATCATTAGCAAACCTGGTAACAACTTAGTGTGTAGGCAAGATCTAAATAGCAGCATAATTTAAATCATATTACGCCATTTTTAGTGGTTGTTGAAATTCATGTTGCTTTGATTCTAGTAGACTGGCTGAGAAACTACATTAGTTCAATTTTTTCTCTTCCATTTTAAAGCTGTCTACGGGAAAAGCTTGAACAGGTTCACCACACTGGCTGCAATAAATCCTGATAAATGAAAGTAACATCATAATCAACTGGCTGGGAAGTGTTACCTGAATAGAAACATTTTCTTCCTGCTTTCTTTTTTAAGACCGAGCAAAACTTTTCCCTTGCTATTTGTCTCATTTTTTTCCATACATATTAAAACATATAGGAAGCACTTAAAGGATTCTCAGGGGTGATATAATTATATGATAAAACTCACTGCAACTACAAACTGTGCTAAACTAATTCCATGAGCCTCTCCTTTTTAGTAATCTTTCAATCTATCTTCTTCATTTACAGAAAAAAAACCTTTAAAGGAAGTTGGTCTTCCCTCTACAGCTCCCCATGGAGTTTTCAAAACTTTGAGAATCTAGTTTCAGCATGAAGATGACTTGTGTTCATATGTTCTTGGAGCAAATGTCCCCAAAATACTTGGAGTATGAAACAATTGCAGAGGGGACATATTTGATTGCTAATGAATTTTTATGAGGCAAAAGGAAATAAGAATTGAATGAAAGTTTAAATGAAAATGACAGTTTATTGGAATTTTACCTTTGCAAAATATTCATAGATCAAGCAGCAGATATTTTTTATTTAGGAAAAAAAAATTCGATAGTGTTGCAAAATGGAAATAGGTCCCCGTAGAGCTATAAACACTGCTCTATGAAAATGGCTTTATCACAAAAACACCGTTGGAATTTCCCCCATCACAATAATTCAATGCTTCTCTTCTGCTTGTAATAAATTTATATTCCAATTTGCCTACAAATTTCTTCATTTTATAACAGGAAAGAGACAGTGCATTTCTTAGTGGAAGTTGTTTACCTGTTTTCCAGGAACAGCTTCATTAAATGCTTTCATGTGATGTATGAGTGTATGGCCCACTCCTCCTGGCTCTCCTAGGAGATTTGATTACCATATGTCCTTTTAAAGAAATGGCAAGATCAAGGCAACATTACACAAATCCATCTGATTGATGCGAGTTTATAGTAATCTCCTCCTCTAAATTAAGCAAAATGACATGTCAGAATGGAAGCAGTTCCAACAGGAGTGTTTAAAAGCTGAGGTGAGTTCTGATTTCATATGCACATGAGGCTTACAAACATGTTCTGCTTTGTTCAGCTTCTTCAAGAAATCTTCCAGACAGAAGATACAATCATGTTACTGGAGAGATCTATAAAGGCAAAGGAGTACCCACTGAAAGTGGCTCAGACCTGCCTGGAGGCAAGAACTAAACGACCCAATATAGAACTTTGCCGAGACGCACCTCACCTTCAGTAAGTAAAGGCCAGACTACCCTGTCCCTTCCTTCATCAGCCACTCAACAACAGGAAATTTAATGACAGTGTGAATCCAGTCTGATGAAATTAGAATTGCATTAATTACATTGCAATACAAATTCTGGGAGAAAGAAGTCAAATCCATGTAGCTATGTTGAAATAATGGGACGACAGATCTGATGTTCAATGTGTGTAGTTGCCTTTAGAGTCCCTCTCCCAGGACAGTTAATAGCTCAGTGGGTTTTTGGTGGCTGGTATCTTTTGGCATTCAGTCTCATGTCCCAGTTGGGACTTAGGAATTGATTTTAATCCCGTTCTTTATGAAATACAAGATTTCACTTTAGGAAATACCTAATTTTAGAAACATGTTATCCCAGAAAAAATTCTTTTGATGCAAAAAAACTCTATGCAATGGTCAAACTCCTTAAAAAGTTAATTGCAAATAAGAATGAGGCAGCATCTCTTACTGCCTCAACTAATTTTCAACTATATCGTGATTCTAGTATCATCTTGGTACGGGTTAGCTCATTTGGTGCACATTTTGGTTATATAGCTGTGGGGGCTTCCCAGCACACGTTGGCATCAGCTTGGTCATCCCTGTGCTACGATCCATCGGATGGTGTGTAGTGTGTCTTTTGGGATATACAAGAGGATGTCTGAGATACCAGCCTTCCTTCCCTCGTGACTGAAGAGGGATCTTCTGAATTTTAATCCCATTTATCTCCCTCCAATCCAGTCAGAACACATCAGTGTTCCAGAAGAACCTTATCAAGTATATCTTTTTAAAAATACTGTCTTCAAAGTGCTCTGTGAGCGTTTTCTTAAGAAATACTGCATCAGGGTTCCTCCCATAGCTGGAGTGAATTTCACAGACCAGTAAAAAAAATTTTGTGTATTTTTATGACAAGTAGAAAACTATTCCCTTTTTGTCTCTAGCAAATCCCACTGTACACAACAGCTTCACATAGAATGACATTAATGAAGTACATAATGCTTAAACTGAGTACTTATTTTTCCTAAACAGTGTTTTATCAGCTCAGAAAGCTTCTATTCAAACAAGGAAGTGGCAATAAATCATGGTTTATTGTACTGGCATCTTTTCACTTTTCCTAACTCTTTAAAACATAAATAGTACAATGCAATATATCTTTTTTCAGCCTCATACCTCCTTAATCGGATCCTGACATTGACTTTGACATATCCATATATTTGATTTCTTCAAGTTCATGCTCTGCTCTCCACATCCATTCAGTCACAATGGATCTGAATTCTTTTATATCCATTTGGATAGTTTTATTCATGTGGCCTTTCATATCACATAAATAATGCCTGTTCTAGATGCAGTTCAGCTGTAAGAAACCAGAAAACCTTCCGATTATGCTGTAGCATTCAGTTACATTTACTATAGGAGCAGATCATTTGCCACTTCAGTTACCACCACACCATCAGTTAGGGATGCAAGTAAGCTAGTATGAGCATTTTATTAAAAAAAATCAGACCAAGAGGGCCTTAAATATCAATACACAGCTTCAGTTTTATACTCAATCTGAGTCTTCCCTGAAGATCTCTTCTGCAAAAATATCTGCAGCATTATGATTGATAGCAGGCTGGTCAGCAGGACTGCATGTATCCAAGATGTAAAACTTATTTGATTTAGGATCAAAAATGCAGCATCACATTATATCTTCTTCCTCCCACAACTGACAGCGATGCTGGTGATGTTCCAAAGTGTCCTGTCTAAAAAAGTTTGGAAGCTTCATTTGAAGTCACTGGAATGTCAGAATGTCTTTGAATATCATCTTCAATTAGAGTGAAAGGACATTAACATGGCATATTTAAAAGCAAGAAGTACACAGGGGTTCTGAATAAATCTAACTCCTACTAGCTTCTAGGTTTATCTAGAGTTTCACTAACTGTTGCACAGCTATTCAGAAGTATTTTGGGATTAACATACATGCAAGTTTTCTGTCAGTCTAATATGATTTCTAATAATTTAACCAAAGTGTTTATACAAGTACACTTGCTTACTAGATGTAGTTGTATTGACAGGTAATTAATGTATCTCATTCTCCTTCCTCCAATGCATATGAATTTTGCTCTACCACAGCTCCCTAATCCAGACCAGGTTATGTTGGATGCTTTATCTGATCCAAATAATTGAATGTTATGTTTTTTGATGAACATAACTGCAATTAGAAATAGAAATTCAGACAGGGTATTTGAAATTTGGACACTTTTTTCTATCACAATATTTGGTTGAGCTCACATCTCAAATAAAAAATATTTTCTTAGAGATAAAATCCTATCTGCGAAAGTAAAGCCATTTGCTAATTCACTTTCAAATAATTTAAGTGTATTTCTCTCATGTGGTTTAAAGCAAGAAGGAATTCAGCCTGATAGCTCAACTGTAACAGGGAAAGAAAATATCAAATGAACCATTTCTTTGTAACATGTAAATGTTATCTGAGTTTGCTGTTTATTTAAAAGGAAGTGCTGATTTGGCACTTGTTCTCTGTGTGTGCTGCCAACTTTGTAGTTGAAGGGATTAGACAGAAAACAAATTAATAGAGTCTAGTTTTTCTGTACTGAAACGGCTGGGGCTATCCCAAAACAAGTTACAGTAGATTCTGGGGGGGAAAAAAAAAAATAAAAAAAAAAAAATCTTTCTTACAGTCTATAGCAGGCTGAGCAATTAATAGACAAAACACAAAGTTGACAGTCGTACAGAATTTACCAGCTCAGTGACTATACAAGAAGATTTGCCACATCTCCAGTGATAAGCCATCAGAAGAAACGTGGCTAGCATTAGCTCACAGAAAATCTTGATTTCAGAGCTCTACATTCAGTAGTTATTCTGGTGATTCTTGTTCTGATTAACGTGCTTCTGTGCCAAATGCAGAACTTTTAGCTTAAACTTGTGCAGCGGCACGTGCTATCATGAATTACACCAATACTCTCCAGTAACACCCATCTCAAACACACTCCACGGGACCACATGCAAGTGCTCAGGACAGCCACGGTAGCCCTAGAGAGGCTACACAAACGAGAGGCTCCAAGTGAAGAAGATGGCAATTAGATATATCAGAGTGGCTTAATCTGCTATTGAAGGTCAACACAAGGAAGAAATCATCACTTCTTACAGGTGCTATGCAAGCTAGCTAGCCAAATAGGTTTCATATTGATTCAGTCCAAGACAGCTGTTCAAATCCTGCCTGAAAGCATGACCTGACCACTGTCAAAAAAGCAACGTGGTGAGGGACTGCTGAAGTTACATGAGCAACCTATCCCCTTCTCTTTTTTCAGACTTGTCACTGAGGTTTGCACTATGGATGACACCTTACAGATCTTAAAGCGACGTCTGCAAGAAGCCTATGATAGTCTCCAGATGCTGAACCTTTACAAATCAAAGCTGGAACATGAAATTTCTGTGAAGGCAAACTCCTTCTTTATTGACAAGAAGTGTATGGACATGCACAAAGTCTTCCCCAGCACCCCACAGCTCTTTGGCTACACTTGAATAGTAACCTTTAATATCTTAGCACACGATATAAAAATGGCAAAGGCTGCAAATATTTCCTGAAGGAAATCATTATTTATTCGGTTTTCTCAAATAATAAAATCTAGAAATAATAGAAATAAACTAATGAAAATTAATATCTTGCCTCTTCCCTTTGAACAACTTCAAATTCTCAGCTGTAGCTGCTACTAATTCAAATAGAATTAGTAGACTTATTCTAACAGAATCAGACCACATTAAAATAACCAGGCAAATATTGCAAGGCATATGTGAGTTACTAGGCCAGAGAAAGTGTTAGACTGAAGCCCAATACTCCAACAGAATTAGTACAATACAGGATTTAACTGTTCAGGATAATGTGTCATCTGTGTCTCAGCCCCTGTCTGAAAAAGTCCAGTTTAAATGCTAACCCAATCCTTACACCCTACTCCTGTCTAGCAGTGATAGCTCTGGCGTTTGGAATTAGAGGGGACTGAACAACCTTGATTCACAGAAGCTGAAGGGCAATTTCAGTGCAACCCCTTCAGGTACACATGTAGTCTGTGTTCATTGAGAGGGAATCTTTCCATCTCTACCTTTTGTTTTCAATTTGATTTTTCATACCATTAAGTATGAAGAAAATCTGTCTATTAGATGAACTCTTTGCAACTGATGGGATATTTGTCTCAGTCTGAAAGGTCCTACCTATTTAGAAATACGTACTACCTATCATTAGATCTCAAGAGAACTTCATGAACAAAGACAGTACCATTGCTCTATTGTGACTATTGAGAAAATTAAGACAAAGTAGGAATAGAATCAGTGTACATGAACATGATGTGCTTCAAGTGCACTAAAACTGTCCTTCAGTCTGTAAGTCAAGATTGCTCAGCTTCCTAGTTCTCAGTGGAGCACTACTATGTGTGGTGGCAAGGAGAAGGGTGCAACGGGCTTTGAGATCTGACTTTTCTTGATGGCAGTTGAAACCCATTAACAGTAATCTTAGTAAAGGATTTGCAGAAGAACTAGTTTTAACTAACGATAAAGCAGTCTCTCTGTTTTGGACAGAGTAACGTTGTACTGTTATTTGTGTTTCTTCCTGGATTTACTCACACTCGTTTACAGAGTAACTGGCAAACTACGATTCTAATAACTGAGCCATTTGCGGCTACCTCGGGGTCCTCTCTACAGGGCAGCTCTAGGAACACACAAAACGCATTTTACACTGGACCAAAGCCAAATCCAAAACAATGCTAGATTTGAAAGTCTCCTGAATAAACTGGCTCTGTTCCTTACCCTTTGTTTTGTGTGGGTGGTGGCTTAATCTAGCCACCAACAAAAAAGTAACATTGCTGAGGCACGCCAGGCTGAGTGGTGCTGATACTTCCTTGTGAGTTAACCTCAGCTTTCACTCAACATGACTGTGGCTGAGCCATCTTACACTCTCCTTCTCTCCTTCAGTTAAAAAAGTAGTATCTCCTAGCTATTATGTCAAACCATTTACACAGTGATCTGTTTCTAAAGATTTAAAGTCATGGGAAACCATTTTGGAACAGAGGATTGGGAAGTGACATCCAGGTCTCCTCCTGATGCTCATTACATCCATCTTGATTTTGTAAAGGAGGGTACTGCCATAGTCAGTGACCACGGAGAGGGCAGGCTGCTCCATCCAGCAAGCCAATGCCAAATGGTGGGTTTTGGGGAGCAATTTCTCCGAATATAGGGAAAGTTCCAGAAGTAATTTGATTTTATATTGCAATATATGACTGCAGAGCAGTTCAAGGGGTCCTGGTGATGTGCTGCTGGAGATAAGGACTCTGTTACTGAAGATTTCACTGATAATCCAGTTTGAATTAATAGTCACACCTTGCTGTTTCTTACTCAAACACTTCACAACAAACAGAACCCATCTTGGGACATGACTGTAGGTGGGAGGAGTGAGGAATCTTGCTGTTTTGTTTCCCAGCAGGGAAGACTGTTACCAATGGTAACATTTTCCTCCCTCTCTATGCCTTTGTATGGAGGCAAGGGAGATTTTATCACTTGCTTCTGTTACTACCAAACCTCAGAATAAAGCACTCCATTTGCATTTCATATACTATTTTTACAATGTAGAAAGAATAATATTTATGTTGAGGTGTTAAAAACTGACAATAGTCCCACCCTATTTATCAAATACTGACAGCTGACCAAACAAAAGAGTAAAAATTATTTGGAAATCTGGATCTTTTTGAAGCCTTTAAACATATTTGTGGAAATTGGAGGCTTTCCCAATTCACACAGCTACTCTAATAGCTAGAAATAGTTTCTCCCTTATGCCAAGAACTCAAGAAATATATAGCAGGAGGGAGGCACTTCTAAGAGAGCTGAATTCTTTTAACAGTTCTTGACAGAAGAGGAAAAAAAATAATCTTTGTCTGAAAACAACATCAGTTAACAGCCTGAATCAAAGTGCTGAATTTGAAAATCTGGGGGCTCTGGGATGAAGATGGTGGGACTAACAATGGTTCTGAACATCACAAATTCCAGCTCCTTCCTGACTGTGCCTTTGTTCAGCAATGTTCTCTCTAAGAACTCAGCTCTGCTTTTGGGTGGAGTACTCACTTGGTACATTGTCAATGCAAACAACACTGAACTTGTCTGAACACAGTGTGAACTCCTACTAAGAATGACTGCCCAAAACCATGGATCTACGACAGTTAATACTGTTCTTTGAGAGCATCATTTTGCATGGGAATGGTAATTCCCTGAGATTCAGCTACCAACAGCAACAATAAATTTTACCAAGTACTGAAAAAAATAACAACACTGTATAAAAATCATCTGCTTTAACTATAACTGACCAGAAGATACTAAGTATATTACCCTAGTAGAAAAAAAAAAAATCAGTGAAGAAAGTGTACTTGTCTCCTGTTAGCAGTATTCATACATAGCGCACATTTCAGTTTGCTGATAGTGTACATGCTCTTTTAAAAAGTAAACAGGTTTTTTTAGGCTATTGGAAAGGAGACTTGCATGGACTTAGGTTATAAACCTATGTAAATCCAAAAAGGCTATAATAAGTCACCATTTGCTTCTTAGAAGTCAAGGCAGATGGATAATGCAGAAAACCTGGATTGTAGTCTTGCTCTGTCACTGCTTTACTTCATAAATGAATTTACACTCAGCCTCCAGAATGCAGTTGATCAAAGTTGTGATGGGAATACGTCAAAGGAAATAAATTTCTAACAATCAAAGATACTCACCTAGATAAATTTAAGAATCTCTTAAAAACCCCAACAAAATATAAATTCTTTCAACTTTTTTTCCCATAGATCTCTCTTCTTATGAACTAGATCATTAATTATTGTACTCACATTCAGCCACAGTCATCAAGAAGCCAGATCTACTGTATTTCCATGTATAAAATCAGAAATTTAACATGCAGTTCCATCATACTTCAAAGATAAGATCTGTTTTATAGCAAATAGACCAGTGCAGAAAAGACCAAAACCTGTCCCTGCCTGTTTCAAACAATGAGATAATTTTAGTTCCAGACGAGCTATTTCCTAACATTATCTAAACTATAGCTCATAAAAGTTTATGGACTCAACCTCTAAACAGAATAAGAAAACAATGGATCTAAGTATCTTCATTACCAATAATCCCAGTTCAGTGCCACAGATTTATTGATTATAGTGAAGGTTATTTTACCCAAATCTACTAGTAGCTTATTCTTCCCTTTAAAAAAAAAAAAAAATATCAACAGCAAAGAAGCAGAATTTGTCATGTACGGATTTGCAGATGGTGTCCCCAGACACTGTATGTAATGGTGCTGATATGACAAGTCTTTTCAGCATAGCGACTCACCTGGGTAAGATCTGGCACGTGTTTTCAGCACAGGATATTAAGGTGCAAATAACAGCAGTCAAGGAATATTAACTACGGAGACAAAAGAGTGTTGAGTTTGGCAATTTGCATTTAAATGCCATTACAGTTTGGTAATACAGTTGCCCAATTGCATTTTTTCATAACATTACTGTATTTTAATTTTATTAAGGGGGATAGCATGGGAGGTGCCTCTCAACACCTGTCTTTTTTTCCCCCGCCCTCTTCCTAGTGGTGCATTTTGGCATTTCCATCTTTATCAAAAGTCAAGATACGTCTAGTTCTGTATTTAATTACAGCACATACAGGCCCACTGATATAATAAGAAATCTCAACTCAAATGAAGAATATAGGTCAACAAGTTGGTAAGTAACTATTGTCTTGAGAAAGTTTATGTGCTAACTTAGACCTCCACAATATTCAATCTGAAGATAAGAAGTTGGAGTCAACCTTCAGGTCCTCACTCTGCAGCTGCTTCAGCAACACTGATTTCACAGAATCACAGAACAGTTGGAGTTGTAAGGGCCCTCTGGAGATCATCTAGTCCAGCCATCCCCTTGCTCAGAGCAGAGCCAACCGGCACATTGCTCAGCGCCATGTGCAGTCAGGTTCTGAATATTACTAAGGATGGAGATGCCATGACCCTTCTGAGCAGCCTGTTCCAGTGTTTGATAACCCTCACAGTAAAGTTTTTTTCTCAAGCTTGAATAGGATTTCCTGTATTTTATTACTCCAGGCTTTCCCACTGATCTCAAGGACCTAGGACTTCTGAGAACATACCTTATCAGTAAAGACCAAGTGTGAAGAAGGCATTGAGTATCTCAGCCTTTTCTATCCTGCTGTCACAAAGCCCCCTGCTCCACTTATCCAGTGGGTTCACATTTTCCCTAGTCTTTCTTTTGTTGTAAGATTTTGGCTCTCCTGACCATCCCGTCATGCTTGGATAGTGTCTCTGTACACCATCTGCACGACCTGACACTGCTTCCACCTCTCCTGTGAATCTTTTTCATGTCTGAGCTTTGTGAGCAGCTCTTTGTTTATCTGTGCAGGCCTCCTGCCACCTTTGGTTTATTTCCTGCCCATTTTAATGAACCATTTTCAAGCTCTGAAGAGGTCATCCTTGAAAAATCAGTAAGATCTGTGACCCCTCTTTTCTCCAGGACCATATTCCATGGGATTGCTGAACATGCCAAAGTCTGCTCTCCTGAAGCCCAGGGTTGTGATCTGTATTTGTCTTGTTTCCTTTCAGAGCCTGATCTTCAGAATTACATTCCTTGAGAGAAGAAAATAATAAAATCCACAACCTGGATCTCTCACGTGAAACCTCTGAAATTAAACATAAGAAATTAATCCTCTCCTGATGGTGGGGCTATGAAAAAACCCCACAGACATTATTTAAATATGTTCCTTAGATACTAATTCCTTCCTTTTCCCCATGAGAACAGAGGTGGGTATCATTAAGTTAGAACTACTTGGGGAATGCTCCCCTTTCACACTCTACTTTTTAGATCAGTTTTTCTTTTTTATTGGTGGAGCAGAGTGACTGGAGCTTTTTCTTCAGCATGCTTCTGCATGCTCTTCTTCAGAGTATATGCTGTACCTTGAGACAGATACAGCAGTTCAGCATAACTGATATCCACGCCTGTTTACTTCACCCACTGTTTTCAAAACTACACATCTATTATTCATCCTTGTTAGGACTTAGGAAGGAGAACTGTAGGTTGATACTGAAGTGGTGCACCCACCCGTCTTCTTGAGGAAACTATCTTCTAAAAATCTTCCTTGTCCCATGTATCAGCTTAGAAGTTTTAAATCAGAAGTCGTTGCTCATTCCTAGTAAGGGGGAACTAAATATTAGGACTTAGAAAAATAATAACCTATCAGAAGACCCATTTCTGAAGCCATATTGAGTCCAACTGTTCTAAACCAATGTCCTTGGACCTTTTAAATTTGAATCTAGACACAGTCTGAACTTTTACACATCTCAATCTGTGCTACTACTTTTGCCTCAGAGCATGATCAAAGCTTATTTTTGTACAGCAGTAACACACAGATCTGTAAGAGACCTGTGCTTTTCATTCTGCATGAGCAAAAAGTAAAACACATTATAACGATACACCCTTACACACAGACATGGTCAGACAGTGAGTCACCTGGAAGTTAATGACTGCAGACAGAGTGAGCCTCAGGGTAGGATGGTCAATAGAGCAGAGCTACAGACCAAAAAAGGATTTTCACAGGTTCCCCCCCTCCTAGAAGTTACATGCATGAATATAAAGCATTATGATCATGTATTTCCCAAATACAACACAACTCCTGATAGGTTTTGGAAATTATGTCAAAGTGCATGCATCTAAACTATGTTCAGCAGAGATGAGATTTCAAATTTCAGTCTCCTTGAATCCCAGTAAGAGAATTTTCTGCTAGATGACTGAGTTTTTAACCCACAAGCAGCTATGATACAGGCTTGTCACTACACACAATGGTTTTGGCTCATTTTCTTTCATTGTTGTGCGGGAAAGCATACAGGGCAACATATTCTATTGAAGAGGTTCATGAGAACAGCAGAATTGCCACACAGTAGAAGTGGATATACCAGTGACAAACAAAACCAAAAGCGGATGGCTTTGGACCTAGATTCCAACACCAAAGCAGTAGTTTACAAACTACCATGAAATTTTCAGATTATCTCTGCACTTCTTCCCCCCAAATTCTTTTAAGAAGGAAACCCATCTCAAGCAGATTGCAGGCTTCTTTTTTTTTAAACCAAAGGATTAAATTCTCACAAGTAAAGGCACAACCAGTTCAAACAATGAAAAATAAATAACCAATAACAAATAAGTAATGCTTTACTGTGCAATAAAATATTTAAATTTGTAGAGGATGTAAACCAGCAAATCTTTCTTCCAATGCAAATTTCTTTGAAGTATTAACGAATGGTAGAAATTTCAGCATTACTGAATTATGATCTCACATCGTGTAAGAACATGCTTGCTCTTTTCAAGTCATAAAATAACTGCTGCCTCCTTATTACATGCATTACCAGTTCGGATCTGTTCTCTGGCCTCAGGCCTGCTGAAAACCATGCTATAAAACAGACATTCTATTAAAATTTAGGAGAATAAGATACAGGTCAAGCTGGTCTAAGTATTATTTGGTGAAAGAAAGACCTTCCTAACTATTTGGAACTTATAGCTCTAGTTATTTTTCAACTGGAATCCATAAATGTTTATCCAGGCTTCCTATGATGTCCTTTGATCTCTTACATTTTGATTTTTAAGAACACAGATAACATTCCTGTATCCATATTAGACAAATAAGTAGAGGAGACAACACAGCGGTTTGAGCTTTTGTTTGGATTTTCTCTCAGTATTTATAAACACCAAGGCAGTCCTTAATTGGTTGCCAATGCAAAGAAATTCAAGCTTAGATAAAATACCCATGCTGATCTGGTGTATTGAATATAAGGCAGACCTATGCTATACAAATTAAACTCCTGATCAGTTGTTTGTGGGGGCTTTTTTGTTGTGGTTTTTGTTTTCTTTGTTTCTGTTTGAGTTGCCGTTTTTTTCAAGGCATTTACTGTTGTAGGACTATCACTAAAGTCTCCGCTATTGAATGGAATTTTTAGTGTCAAGAAAATTGAAGGGAAGTATGTCTAAATAAACAAGGCAGAGGTTGTCTTCTAGTGAGAAATTTCTTAATGTTGTGAAACAAACATTCAGAAGAAAATTCAGCAGGAGGAAACCGGGCTTTAAACAAACAAAAGATGGTGGTGAAAATAATCTTCAGGTCAGAGGGCAACAAGCAAAGTGTGATCAGGGAGGTGGTGGGACAGTGCGTGCCAGTGGGTCCCTACTCTCCAGAGTTTAAAAGCTCAGAGTTGTTTCACAACCAGAGCTGGCACAGCAAGAACAGGGAGCTACAGTGATGCTGTGGGGTACGGAGCAGCACAGGCCGACGCACGGAGCAGTTACGGTCAGGAGAGCCATCCTACACGCTGCTGCTTGCCTAGATCACAGGCGTCCTGAAACAACCCCTGCACAATGCTCCTTGTGGCCTCTGCATCCTGGTTTGGCCCTTTGCTTTAGCGTGCAAGAAGGAAAAGGATTTATTGAACACCCATCTGATACAGCAGGGCTCAGGCTAAGCATCTGTGCACTTCGTATGCTCTGGTGGAGTTAAACCACTGCAGGAGGAACAGCAACATTGTCTTAAAAACTCAGCTCCAGAAACAAAACCAGTCATGTCATTACAAACATGCAACAAATAGAAGTGTATTCATCCCCTCATATCACATCTGTGCCCTGCAGGCAATGTTCTGAGAGAAGTCTGTGAAACTTGTACTTGCAGCTATCTCAGACAGCTCCACCTATAACTGTCTCAGCTCTGGCTCTCCCAGGGCCTGACAGGGTGCCAGAAATGTGTACGTGATCCCCCGATGTTCCTACGCAGTACTAGCTGTGTTTAACTAGCAAGCATTTGCAAACACGCCGTACAGGAAAATAAGGTAAACATGAAAAGGGACTTGGGAGTTTTATTTGCATCTGTTGTGTTCCTTTGCGTACAATGCAGAGGAGCACTGTCATCTAAACATGCTGACGCTCCAGAATCTCTCAGGGAAGGACTGTGCTGCTCCTCAGTCCTGAGGGAGCTCTAAGCCAGCCCTGTGGCCAGGCAGCTTGTGATACTTCTGCACAGCCAGCCCATGGACTGAGCTGATTGTTAACCAAGAAAATTTTGTACATGTTTTAGAGCCAAAACTAAGCTCCATGCTACTATGGTGGCTGCATTATGTCCATCAGCTGCAGGTAGGCTGCAGCAAAAGCATCCAGCACTATCTGTTCTGTTGGCCACTCTCTCCTCCAGCATCAGCATCTCCTAGACCTCAGAGATCCTAACCCATAACTGGCAGTGGCAGTCCTGCTGTTTTCCTCTGGCCTCAGGTTCCTTGTTCCAGGGTCCACTCCTAATCCCACTCCTTTGAGGAACAGAAAGGGTCAGCTGCAGGGCTCAGCCAGACATCCTTTAGGGGAGCACGAGAGGCAGCAACCGCAAAGCTGGTCTATCAGTGGCTGAACAACAGCTGGGTGGCCAAACCCAGCAGGTGGAATTCAAACTGAAATACCCACAAGCACCCTTTATGCATCACATTTTACTAGATTGCAGGATATGTTGGCTAACTGGCTAAAAGACATATTTGCATACACAAATAATTTTTTTACCATGTCCTTTTTGCTGCTTTTGGAGCTTGCCTGTTTTACAAGCGATCTATAACATATTGTTAACCTGAGCTACAGGTCCCTAGTTTTAAGTAGCCTGTCAACACAACACGTTGTGTAGCATCATCACACAGCACTATGCAGTAAGTACTTCAGGGATCTGCAGTGACTGACAGTTCCTCCATTGGTTATCGCAAAGTTTTTACAGTTCAGCTATGCCAAGGTCTACTGTAACCACTGGTGCAGAATTATCCAAAGGTACAAGAAGTGCCTGGTGAAGAGACACCAGAAAAACCTAATTTGGAAGAACATAGCCATTTGTGTTTCACTGCTGCTGATGGCTTCACCAGGAACAGTGGTACTACCAGTGCCTGGAGACATGCACTCATGAACTTTTGCATAATGCATCAGATCTGTAGGGACTTCAACAAGAAACCTCTCTTCATTCTCCTGTAGCGGAGCGTGTATTTGAGTGAACCATGACAGTACTGAAAGGGCCAAGTATTGTTTTCAGGGGAGCACCTATCTTGGCTAGCTACCTCAGATACCATGACAACCGCTTGGCAGTATTAGCAGGTCAACAGTTCTGGCTGTGGTGTGTTATGAATGTTGTTTACCTTTAAGTTGTCAGCACTAGCGATGTACCTGAAACAAGCACCCCCCTCTCAGATCATGGCTTTTCAAACAAGAACGGAGCTCAGATGACTGCTACATGCCCTACCTCTGACCCTTCGAAGGAAGGAACAAGAAACTGCTTTCCCTGCAGGGCTGGGGCAGGGGGGTGGCCATGGAGATCCCTGGGCACACGCTCTTGTTAGAGTTCCACAGAGCCATGCCTGAGCAGCGAGGAGCCACTGAGGAAGCTCAGCTATGTACGTAGCCATTGCAGAACTGAGGCTGGGCTCTCGCTGCTTCAGTTTAGCTTGGTTGAACTGGTTGCTGAAGTTGCAGTTGCTTGTTCTAACCTGCCTCTAGCAAGCTCTAGCCGCTATCCACGCACCCTGCCCTGCCCCCTCTTCTCAGGAGCTACACCACTAGTGCTTCCCTTCCTCCTGTGACTCCCTTTGCTTGCTCAGGCTGTGTCCCCACTTCACCTTTCTCATATGTAGGAGAGTACAACCCTTGCCAGGCCCCTCCCTCCCATACACAAAAGAAAGGGCACCACCAAGCCTCCATGTCATGCAGGAAAGTATGTATCCAATAGACTCAGGGAAAAAGCTGTTAGATGCCAGCATCACAAGTTGTGGCTGCACAGTACAGCCTCCTCAGTGTCTGCAGACATACATACTCCTAGGAAGAGGGCAAGTGCAAAGGGTGATTAGCTTTCCAGCTGAAATTTGTCACTAGAAGGTGCCACCCTGAGCTACGGGGGTTCAGGGGTGCTATGGAAATTAAGAGACATATAACCCATGTTCAAAATGGAGAGAGTTTTATGACTAACTACTAACAGATGCCTTGTACCACACATCACAAAATATTTCTCCCTCTTCCAAAACCTTAAAGCTGAGCTTTTTCCTTAAGTCTACTGGAAAAAAGTAAAAGTTACATAGTGCAGAATTAGTCTTGTGCATTGAACTTCACATGAATGATTTGCCCAATAAAAATATCAGTTCATGTATTTCTCCTCATGTTTGTTAGTCTGAGCAGAGCGACATGTTTACAGCTAGATGGAGGAATACCTTCTAAAAATGTACTCCAAGTACTTCATTAAAGATTTTTGGCATAGCTGAGGTTTCCTGTGTCCTGAACACAGAACAGACAAGTGCCTGAGCAAACAATGGCACTTTCCTTAAGTCATAACTCCATACAAAGGAAAAACTTGGGAATAATATGGCCTAGTAGAGAAGCATCAGGTGGAGACTGCTGAGCAAGTTTGGCTTGTTTATTAACCTGCAAGTGATGTACAAGGCTTTGCTGCTAAACAGGTCACCCAAGGGTGGGTGGAAAAATATTAGTTTTTCCTCATCTGCAGTTTGTGCAGTAAAGTTGATACACTTGCTGAACAGACAGCCCTAAACGATCAATTATTTTTTTGTACTCCAACTGAAAGCACTTATGCAAAAGAACTGCTGCGTGATTCTCACCAGGGCAGTTAAATGATACCTATGCATTGGAGAGCTCCACAAGTTCTGTACATAAATATGTAAGCACTGCAATTTATTACTAATAGATAGCTCCAGCATGTTAATGTTCATTTATCTTTCAGATTCCAAGAGCATCAGCAGAACTATTCTTGGTATGACAACATTTACAACTGAGTTTATGCAGCCAGATTTACCTGCTTAGGGCTATCTCTATGTATTTAGACCTGTCATAGTCTTGGAGAGTCCCCTGGCACATGGCACTGAGCCTGGTGGCAAGGATGTTTAATACCTGGAGCAAAGCAGAGGCAGGGCGCTCTGACTGGGGAATATTCAAGGCACAGATGAGGGGAAGGAGGAACAACTGATGAGACAGTGAGACTTGTTTTGCTGAGCTGAGCAATGCACAGGGCTTTAGAACAAGCTTCCAAAAAAAAAGAACAGCTACAGATATGAGGGCAACTGAAAAGAAGACAAAATGATACAGATTTACACAAGCAGAGTGCATCCAGTAACCAGGTCTCTTCCCCTGAGAGGACAACATTTTTTTCTTTCTTTTAAACTAGGGAAATGTAGATCTGGATTTTTGGTGTAACCCTTCAAAACTCATGGGGAATTAACTCTGTTGAAGGCAATACTAAATAATACAAGAATTGTTAGGTAAGGATCTGGCCAACAGGAAGAGAATTTTACAGTCAGATGCCACGCTTTGCCTCTCTCGTCTCTGCTGGTTTCCTGCTTCTGCTAGTTCCTTGGTTGGGCTGCTGGGCAAGGACTGATCTGGCTTCTCCCCCACCCACAAGAAACACATATGATCAACCAAGCACAGCACTGTGGCAACAACTGGTCAGGTAACTGAGTGCCAAGTTGCCTGAATGCATCCTCTGGAATGAATTATTTCCTTCAGGTTTGGATATTTGCCTGGGAGTCACTTAATCAGAATCATGCTATGTATCCTCTTCCCCATACCACCAGCACACTCCCCAGTACACGCTGGAACTCTGTTAGAGCTGCTCTGCATTTTATCCTTACAGCTTGTTTCTGGGCTAAGACTGTTTGATTTAGAAGAATTCCAGAAAAAAAATATGGAAGGACTGCAGTGAACAGCCATCTTCCTGGTATTTGTCCATCAACTAAGAAGCATGAAGGCTGGAGTAGCCCAGGTGAGGTCCAAGCCTGACTTTGTATCTGCTTTTAGCAGTTTTGATGGGTTAGGCTCTCTGCTTTTCTGCATTCCTGCTCTACATTGTAGGCATAAAAAAAAAGCCTGAAATGGAGCTTGTGGAGCTTTTACATCAGGTGGCTCATGGTTTGCTATTTCTCATCAGAGAAACACTCTGCTAGCTGTTACTGCGAGGGAGAAGGCTTTATCCCACAATGTGATTCCTGACCCAGCTGCAGATACTCTATAGAGAAGCCAAAAAAAGACTAACTCTAGCATGAGCTAACAAGCACGCTGTGATCCTATCAGGCATCAGGAAGCATCTATTCTCACCATTACTCTTGGGGTGTGTTTGGGAAAACTACTTTACAACACTCTCAGCTTTTTAAGTAACCACAAAGGGACCCTCTAAAATAATTTATAATGAAAAAAATCTGACCCAGCAAGTAAAACAGGCAGTAAACCGAAGCAAATTAAATCCTGCATCAGTAGCACTGTGTTTATATAAAATTGTTTTCCAAGAATGAGCCAGAAATTAGAGCTCTGATACAAGTGGGGTTTTTTTCTTTTCATTCCAAATTCTGATTACTTTTGTTTTTCAGTGCTAATCTTAGAATGGAAATCTTAAGGTTTCAGTTGAAAAACATGAACATGCTGGAGTTTCTGAAACCAAACTATCCAGAACACATTCATGGAGCTAGGCGAGGTAGCTGTGGTGAGTACTGAAAGGAGAGGCACTAAACCACAAATAATTTTCAACTGACTGACTTCTGCCTGATGCTAGAGCAACTGCTTCTAGCAGGACTGAAGAATATTCCAAAACAGATGAAACTGATTGCCCCAAATAGCTCAGAACCCAGGTTATAGTGCCTCTACAAGAGGCTGAATAACAGGTCTCCTTGTTTGCTGATTAAGTTTTCATGCTTTAGATACTTCTAAAATTGTCAAGTTACCTCATTATTATTCGACAGCAGCAGATATGTACAAGTCTTAAAAAACCCCAATGCGGATAGACTACTAGTATTGACCAGAGGCAGTTTCTACGTTAACTAACCTCTAGGATGCCTTTCACTGGAATCGGTATCTCTTGCCAGCTCAAAAGTAGTAATCAACAAATCCAGACTACAGAAGTAACACTAACTTACTGTTTTCTTTTACAGAGCATCAAAAAATTCAAAAGGCACTGAAGAATGACCACTGAATTCAGTACTGACACAGCTACGGACCTTAGGTATCTGAAATGTGTTTAGCACCACATCACCTGGTCTTTTCCTGAAGGGAGATTGACTGGACTGGGAAAAATAATCAAAAGTAACATTATTTGGCTCTGCAGATGTCTTTATGGACTTACACATATGAAGTACCAAGATTTTTTTTCCCTAGACTCTGATCATTTTACTACTCTACAGAAGAGTAGTTGCAGTTTTCTTACTGACACTGAAGTGGACTCAAAATCTGAACTGCCCATCCACAGCTTTTCACAAGCATTTTCATGCAAGCTCACTATATCTCAGACGCTGAGACACGCTCATTTAACAGTGGGCTAATATATTTGGAGTCACCAATTAAACTGTTTTGTTACCAAAGGAAAATACTTTTTTTTCCTCTGTCACTAATGCACTAACTTTGCTGCTCCCTAGCATATGGTCCTGGCAAAACAAGCAGTGACCACCCAGAGGACAGAAAATGTTGAGAAGACTTTTAAGAGAGAAGGCATACCCATACTGCTATCTTTGAAGGACAAGCGGTGGGGAAGGAACAGATCTCACCAAGTGGGAAGAGTAAGTTGGAACAAGGTGTGTAGGATGGGGAAAAAAGCATTCTGGCAATACAGGGACAGGGGAAGATGTTCAGAGAAGGAGTTACAGGAATCAATATAGTTTTATCATGTCCACAAGCGAAGTAGAGAACATAATAGCTACCATCAAAATTCTTTCTTGCAGAAGACATTTCTTTCCTGCCTGTTGAATTCCTCAAGGGCAGCTTAAGCAAATTGTGACCTTTGCTTTTCAGCTTGTCTCGGTAATGAAGTGAAAAAATTATAATTAATAGCATTAGCTACAGTGTAAATATACTAATTTTTCAGTCTTGGGCACTGACAATGTGATATTGCAGACCTGCAATTCTGTCTGTGGTACATAGTTGTGCTAAGCATTCTCACTGCAAAAGCATATGTGCTTTATTATGTCCGCCCTGTTCCCACACTTGCCTGCTTCTGTACAGTAAACAGCAGCTCATGGTCTTAGCCCGTGATTCTTTGTGTTGAGGTGTTCTACAATTCTTTCCCAGGCCACTACAGAAGAACAGCAAAACAGGATGCATCAAAAGCCGACAGTTCCAGCTGAATGCCAGTTTTAAAGCACTTTCACAGGTACACTGAAGATCTGGATAATATACTCAGCCAAGCATACAAAGAACAATTTGTAAAAGAGAAACATGTATCCTTCCCTTCTGAGCAGAAAGAAATTACACTGATAGCTCAATGAGAATCACTCACAAATGAGTTTTGTTAATGTTAGTTATCAACCAGCCAGCCATTGCTTATAGAATTCTGTCTTCCTGACTGCTGAACAGGGATTCTGGGTGCAATAGGCTCTAGTACCATAGCTACAGGTGCACATTTGTTGTGATGGAAAGTCCTATTCTATTATTGCTAAAGGTCTTCAGCACCCAACATGTGAACAAGCTCTGAACAAGCTTATACAAGAATAAGATGGGTTTTTCCTTTGTTTGGTTTAAGTGTCCTCCACTTTCAGTAATGAATAGTCAATTGCTTCTTTAATTGCTCCTTTATCCAATGGACCCTGCAATCTTTATCTGCTATCATCCATCAATGGTCCAAATGCTGAAGTAGTTTGTCACACACAAAGTATGAGTGACTTTTCTTTCTTCAGAGAAACACAGTCTGTGATTTATATTGAGAGGTTTACAATGTCTGACTCTCTAGGCATTTCTAACTGTCCTGAATATTTCTCACAAGCCGTATCATTACTAAATCAAAATCATCATAGTCAAACTTCTCATTTGTTATTTCTTGCAAAACTAGGAGAAAATAGTCTCTTCTACAAGTGTTCTGCATTCTTCTCTTTTAGAAATGTCAGGGTGTAACCAGAAAACAAAGTAGTAGCTTGTTTCCATTTTTGCTTCCCAGAGTGCCCTGAACAAGTGGCCTCTTACATACTGGACACAGAAGAGTGATGCAAGTAATTAAAATGCCAATTTTATTATTTTCAGAATTCTCACATACAGAACATTCTTCAACATTAGCAAAGCTAACTCCCATTTATTTTAAAAATCAAATCCTTCTGAGATTATAAAAAAGCCTTAAGGAATTTCCTCCATCTCTCTAGGACTAAAGATGCCCAATGTTTCTACACAATACCACTCAAACTAATCTTCCCCCTAAAAAGCCTTCTACTTGCCAAGATTTTTTTTTTCCCCTGTTCCTTAAAAAACAAACAAAAGCCTGTTTTGAAAGAAATATGAAAGGTATCAAAGGAGTTGTGTTGAGCCAGAAGTCCTCCTTTCTCCACCCTCACTATACTCATCTGGAAAGCATCTGGCAAACAAATCCATTGATAGTTTAGAAAAGCCTTTTATCTATCCTCACAGGCTTAAGAATTGGATCACATACACATTCCATGGACTAATTGTACAGTTCCCTTTATATTATTGCCATTTTGAAAACATAAGAGTACAGCATAGTATCTACCACACACAAAAAACCCAAACCCCCTTCCCTGGTAAGGCTGCATGAAACCCAGGTGAATAAAAGTTTCAGGACAGACCACCAGCTATGTTGATTCAATACCACCTTCCCAATGGAAGTGCTGTAAGGAGACACCAAAATACGGAGCCTACTTGAGTCCAGCTGGACTTATTGCTCATCTTTTGGTTATGCTGGATCAACTACACCCATTGCCTCAACCTCATTTTACTGCCTTATTCTTTAATTTACATCACGCTTCCCAGATCTTTGAGATATGCAAGTGGCTGGATTGATGCTAAACCTAGAGAAAAGGAGCAGAAATGGGTCCAAACTATTTCTGTATGTATCTGCTGGGCTCTCCCTTGTTCCATACTCCCCAGCTCCCACATATTTGATGGTAATTATCCAAATAATGAACAATGGATTGCAGTTCCTTTTAAAATGTTGCCATATTCAAATCTAAAGCAGGGCTTTGAAGCAAAGTCAGAGAAAAAGGTTAACTCCCTTAAATCATTTTGAATGTTCACTATAAAATATGATCATTGCCTGGACAAAGCCACTAGGCAGATTACTTCCAGAAATACTGTGACTCAGTCAGTGGATGAGTACCAAGATCAATCTATAGCCTTCCTAAGGAAAACCAAACTACTGGAAGTAGTCAATGTACAATTAGTCTTTTTTTCTCTTCCAGAATTATCAGAAGTAAAGGCAGGTAAAGTAGGAGCTATGTAGTTGCTTATTTATTTATAAAGGCTGTTTTTGGGGGGTGGGAGTCAGACTGACTTCCCTCTCCAAGGCCAGCATGTGTGTTTGTGCACAGGCATGCCCACTTTTTCAAGGAAGCAGCCCAGAAAGGAACAAGTCCACATCTCCTCCTTCACACAGACTAAAGCAGGGAGATCAAAGGCACAGTATCTCTTCAGAAGTATGAAGTGTAGTATTTTGCTGTTAAAACTATATAAACACTCACAGTAGCTTGACATTAAACTGGCAGGTTGGGAGTCACCTGCAAGTCCTCCCAGATCTACCTCATCCCATATGATATTAAGCCACATCCTTGTTCTCCCACTTTCCCCTATCTTCAGTCAAAACTGAAGTTTATGTGGCTGAAAAACTATTTACCATATGGCAGCACTTCTAATGGCCCCTTAGTAAGGGCTATACAAACTGTCTCAGCTGCCTCAGGATAATGGTTAGTTACAGTTCTTGTCTTAAAGACACCACAGTCAAACCGGAGTTTTCTGTTGTTACTGTCAATGAAAACAAGTTGCAAGTTCACAGACTGACCCAAAAACTTTAGGTGTAGAAATTAAACATTTAAAATTTAACCCCTTATTATACCACAGGCATAGCTATCAACACAGACCCCATTCCCCAGTTCAACAGATTCCTGAAATATCTTCCAAGTTGCAATTTAGATACTTCAAGTTTTCGATAAAGCTTCAGTCATTACATTCTATGGAAAAATTTTTCTTTGGGTAACTATATTAATACCAGTTTATCCCATCCTTTATAATCCAATTGCCATAGTAATACAAGAAAGTACAATTATTCCCTAATACAAATTATAACAAGTTCCAGTCTCTCCAAGGACCACTTTCCATTTCAGTTTCTGGCTTTTTTGGAGGAAAAAAAAAAAAAAAGTGGTTTATGCTCTTAATTTGGATGAGATTGTAATACTGGAAAACCAAAATCATAGATCAGTACATTGCACTCTACACAAAGAGTTGGTTAACATAAATAACCCAAATAAAACAGATGAAGAGTAATCTATAAATCCTGCCTCCATACTGCAAGTCATGTAAGACCAGCAACATACCCTCCCTAACTGGGTAGGGTCTCCTGGTACATTAAATTTAAAGCATCTAAGACACAGTGCGAGGAGGAAAATGAGCTGCACTGCCTTTCATGCACATTTATGTAAATTCCATGATTATATCAAGTAATCAAAACAGCACGATGTAAATTTGAACATGCATCACAGAAATGCAAATATTTATATAACTGTTTAAGCGGTAAACACTTAGGATGGTTCTTTGCTAGGAAAAGATTACAATGATCAGCTATTTGAAAATTAAAGTTAGCTGTTTAGTAGAATTCAAGCATTCAGCAGACCTTTGGGGACTCAGTTCCTTTCTGGGCTGACAGGTACCCTCAGGAATCAATTTCTTCTCATAGTGAAAACTTAACCCTAAACCAGGATAAAACACCTAATTACTATCCTGTATGTAATAAAAATCCCAATTTTCTGCAATGATGAATACAAGTAATCCAATGCAGCTTCCAATATAAAGTGGCCACAGTATTGCTTTCTCACTCCTTACTCAAACATGTAAGATGTACATGTAAGATAAAAAATAAGAGGTCAACTTAATTTTTTTTTTTTTTAAAAAAAGAACCATTGTATGAACAATTGCAATATAATCTTTGGCAGATGCAGAGCCTCAAAAGTTATTTTAAATCTGTTAAATAAGTTAAAACAGGTTTGCAAATGACTCAGACTGAGGAGAGCTCTTGGGAATGCTTTCTTGGCTGTCTTGCAATCCAGAACTGAGAAGAGAAGGGGAAGGAGGCATTAGTATATTTTTGAAGGTAGTTTCATGTTTTTAGCGCTATCAAACTGGATTTCACAGGCCATTATTGATGTCTTTAAGACTTCACACGTCCTGGAAACTTATGTGGCTCAGCTGTACAGCATGCAGCATACTTCATTAAGAGGAAGGAATGTTCACATTACTAAAAAGTACTAAGAAGTTCCTTAAATATTATGAGCCACTGAATTTCTGGTGTGATACTCTCAGCTGGAAAGCAAAATAAAAGCTCCCAGTTGTCCAAGTTTTACCTCTGATCTGTAGTGAGGGCTAAAATTTATTTTGAAGTGTTGGTTTGAGAATGCAGTAGAGATCCGTGGAAGCAGCCCTGCTAATGCTGTTACACAATGTTTGGCAGTCCTCGCTGTCTTGCCACATGCTCCTCCCAGCTGCAATTCCTTTTTAGCCATTCCACTGAGCTCTCTTTAATGGTCTGTCAGAGCCTGAGGACACTGATGTTAACAGCTAAAACCAAAAGCAATTACAAATAAAAATGAAGTTTCCTCTTCCTGAGTGAATGACTGTTCTTCCTTCCTAGTGACAGCCTTTACTGGAGACTGAGGGAGTTACCATTCTAATACCATGCTATTGCTTAAGAATCTCTAATTGACTGTTACACACCAGGGAGAAGTCTCACCAATGATCTGGTTTATATGCAGAAGGGTACAACAGGTTCTCTGCCCTGTTCTTTTGCTTGCTTTGTTTGATTTCCTTCTGCTCACTACACATTCAATTTATTATTAGAGCCTAACTTCAAATGGACAACAGCTATGCTACTAGATTACTTTTACACAGTGAGATTTGGGTTCTTTTTCAGGTTAAGTAAACTAGACAAAAATTTAGTGACAGAAAAATATCTAGCACTGCACAGAGAAATTCCAAGAGCTGCTTGTCATCTGTTGGCTGGGGAAAGAGACAACCCCCAGGCACATTTTTAAAAATTCTCTTTCAGTAGAATAAAAACAGGATTTATAGGATTTAAACTGAGCTATCATACAGTGGAATATTACACCTGCCAGTCCTCACTCATTCTTTATTAGTCTTACCTACTTATTCATAATTATTATAGTATCCCACTTCTCTCACGAATCATTGTATAACGTGTTTCATTGAGGATTTTACAGTTCTTATTATTTCAGTCACTTAATTCTGTCTCAGACTGGGGGGGAGACAGAAGATATTCCACTATATAAACACTAGTAAAATGTCAAACCCTTTGATTTCTGTAGCACTCTTCCAGAATTTCTAATTTTAAGCACAAAGGTGATCTAACTGTATGCTTTAATTTACATTCAAAAGAAGAGTATAAAGAAACTAGGAATGCACTGTGTCAAAAAATACACCTCTCATATGATGTGAACGTCTATTACGTGTACACATACCTACCTCCTCCTTACTTCTGTAGTCAGGCTGTCCTCCCAAACTCAGTGGCACTGTCATGAATTGATGCAGACAGGCACAAAGAATACACAGGGGATTAATGCAAGGTTCATCTAATGCAAAACAGTGAATGTCACAGGGTTAGAAAGTGACAGGAGGTGACTACGTGCTTAAAAGTTGTTTCAGAATGCCATGAACACAGGAGAAAAGAAACTTATCTGCTCAGGTAGTGAAAAGCACAGCCATAAGGATAACTCTGCGAGCAAAGCAGCAGGGGCATTTAGGTTAATGATATCCTGCCTTCAACAAGGTAAAAGGAGAGCTAAGCCTCAATTCTAAGATCCTGGATGTCCTGCAATGACATGCCCTGACTGCAGGCTGACCATTCAGCACCTATATACATGCTTGACACCCCCAGAGGCTTCTGCTCTACCTTTCCTTTTGCAGCACTGGCTAAGGTTCTATTATAAAGTGTATTAGAGTCTTCTGAAGAAAGATATTGCATATTATTAATTTAGAAGACAAGCAATCAAGCACTAACATCTGAGTCAGTCTAGGGCACAGATAACAGCCTCATGAGACAAGAATTTTCCAGTCTTCTACTTTCAAAGAAAAATTAAACCTAAATTTTTGCTTTTTAACACTTTTTTTCCCTTTTAAATTAGCATTCCTCTGAAGAAACACAAGCCAAAACTTACATTTTACTTAGGTTTTCTGTATGTGCATTCCTCTGAGGACCTCCATATCTAGTAGATCACTACTTGTGTTAGTTTTATTAGAGATCATGGAGCCTTATACCTTGAGGCAGTTCTTCAGCTCAGCATTTCATACAGAACGAAAAGCCTTTCCTCCCCCTTCCTGGGTCACGCTGTCCAAATTCTGTTTAATTCAGAATGTCTTTGTAGGTCCTAAGCCTGCTTTGACTCTGTTGATATTAACCCACAAAACTGAGACTATTAATGGCTAAGGTTATAAAAAAAAAAAATAAATTCTCATAATTCTCACACAGAATCCTGAGGTTAGACTCAAGTTTATGACTATTATACCATGTATACTATTGTAATTTTGTAAAATATTATTTCCTGTTAACATCTGGTTATTTTTAAGAAAGACACAACTAAAATGGGTTAAACCAAATGTTATTTTCACACCTTCCACTAACTAGAATCTTGTTCTATACCCAAAAAAATGCACCAATCCCAAAACTCATGAAGTTTTACTCATTTTAGAAAGAATGCTTTTCCTGTTAATTGTTATCTAAGCATCATCTTAATTTATAACTGCATATTCATTTTGTTACAAAAGATGATGCTTAATTAACGAGATAGAAAGTAGGAAGAGGAGAAATATTTTACCTACACTAAGAAAACTAGAACTGAAAATAAAAAGGAAACCCCAAATACACAGAGCATTAAAAGCCTACAGAAAGAAAAAAAAACCCCAAACATCGGTAGTCATTGCCCTTAAAGTAATCTCTGCTTGGGGTTGCCCTCAGACCAAAGTGGAACAGCCTGAGGACAACATCCAGCTATGACTCACTGGTGAGCAAGCAGCAGTGAGAACCTGGCAGCCTTCCACATCTCTGGAGGCCTGGGCTTGTGATGACCTCTGCCTCCCCACCTGCTCTGCCCACAGGACTGCTACTAACTAGGTCATGCTTACAGGTGAAATGTGGAGTCCTGGCTAAATAACACTGTGTGCTTCAGTAGGGAACCCGGTTAGGAACCTGTCAGGTCTGCACTCCCACAGCAGCAGCCAGGTCAAGCAAGCCTGCTGCTGAATGTCTGCATTTACGTGTAGCATTGCCCCCTCTCCCAGATGTCCGTTTGACTTTGTCAAGTGGCAGTGGCTATCTGTGCCCCATGGATGTCATCATCCTGGAGATGCAGCAGTAAGACTGTTGCTTTTGCCAACACATACAGCCCAAAATGAGGTGTCCAGTTTGTCAAAGCAGTATTATAGATGGTCCCTAGATCGTGCTTAAAAGCCAGTTCTTACAGACCAATCATATCAGGAATCCATCCCCTTGTACTGTTGTCTTGCGTCTTCCAGATCTGAAGCCTCACAGATCCTGGCAAGCCTGAAGGTATCCCTTCTTAAGCAAGGGTTTTCTCCCTCTTCCTGTTTACCCATACACTGTAAGTAAACATACTCATACCTACATTTCCCCATTTGATAAGAGCTGCTTGCAAGCTGACCCTTGCTAGATATGCAAAAGTGAGAAACATGGCATACCCTTAAAATTCCTGCAGACTTGCTAACAGCATGATGAGACAGTAAGTACATACCACTTGAAAGTTTCAGGCAAAGCAATCTCCATCAGCATATTACCTATATACTCCTATGCAAATCCTAACAGCACATCACTTAACCATATAGTCTGTCAACCAAACCAACCTCTTAGATCTTTTATTTTTCTACTGGAAGAACCTTAAATTAAAATCAGCCTCTAGGTAGCGCTGTCAGTGGTATAATTATGCATACACACATTGGATAACCAAATAAAGCCTCTTTGGTAGTCTAGGCTATAACTGGTCTACTTTTATTGACAAATCCCATAGCCTAATGCTTCTGCAATCTTAATTTCTCCTTTTGGATCCCCTAAATTATTGACTGCTGCTCCCCTCACACATCAGGACTTGTATTAGTAAAGTGCAGGGACAATTGGTTTTAAAAGAAAAGGACAAACACATAGGCATTGACTTGGGATCTCCACAGACATCTAAGAGAACCTAGAAGACCAGGACCCAACTCCAGGCTGCCTACTGTATCTTTCTAATCATAAAGCAGCTCTACCCACAAAAGCACTTAACAGATCATAAATGCAATACTTACAGGAAAACTTAGGAAATGACAGACATCACCCAATGCATCTAGTGAAAAGAGCAAGCTTCAAATACATTTGTTTTTATTTCCAGAGTGACACTGCTGTCTGTAAGCTCAAAGGAGTATCACAAGCTTAGACAGTAATCAAACCAAACACTAAGATCAGGGTTCAGCTACCAAACACTAAGATCAGGGTTCAGCTGCCTACATGTGATATTCCTAGTGTGATTTACCTGCTGTGTCTCTTACTACCGTGCTGGAAGGGTGTTGGTCTCAAGTCCTGCATCACAACCTTCATCCACACGTCTCAGACAGAACCACAACTCATTAACCCAAACATGTAATCCCTTTCTTCACATCACCCCTCTCCCCAAAGATGAGCACCCTCTTCTCTAAAAACTAGAAAGGCTCTGGCAAATCAAGAAGTTGGGGAGGAAATTAGTTCACAATTGCACTAATTGAAATGTTCCAAAACAAAGCACGTCTATTTGTACACATAAGGAAATCACGGAGATTAAGGTTCTTCTCAGGTAAGAAGCGAGTTCAGGACCATACTAGAACTCCAGAGTCTAGAAGCAATAATGGTTCGTGAGGTTGGGTCTGTGCCTAAACTCAGATTTCAGTCACTCTCATGTACTATAGTGCTTAACTCTACAAGTCTGTTAAATCCACGCCTAGTCCAGACGCTTTTCTATGTAAGTATCCTCTAACTAGTTTTCAGTATACAGCAAATCTAAGTTGTTTCTTAACTTAGAAAAATGTTAAATAAAAGAAGCAGCAAGACCAGCATTCCTAATAGTCTGAAAACCTCATACTTCAAACAACAGAAGTATTGTTACTGATTGCCCTGATGTTATAGCTGCATGACCTGGCAGCAATAATATGCAGTTTCTAGGACTCAAACTGAGGTGCTGAGAGAGAAGTAGTACAGACTGCAATGCTTCCTTTTGCAGCTGGAAATTGAAAAAGCATTCAAAATAGATACAGGCTCCCAACATACAGCAGGTCACATGCAACTCAAGAATGTACCTGTTTAATGATTAAAAAAATATACTAAAAAAAAAATAATCACAGAAGTTACAACAAAATCCTGAAGTTCCCCTCTGATTACAAATCTGGAAAAATTAAGGCCGGGATTTGAGAGACAAACACAGATGTTCTCTTTAGCACAGGAAATGTCCTTTCTTGGGAAGATTCTGAATTTTTATTTAGCGAGTTTCCTAATTGCTGCAGTGGCCCAAAAACTTGTGGTAAACTTCATCCTCTTGTGCTGTCTGTGGCTTTGGGATCTTCTTTATTGACCCAGAATTTGTTGCATGGTTTTGGAAAACAATTTTGCAGTCCAGGGGCCTGTACAGTTAACTCCTTTATACCCTTTTGAACTGGCTACTTCTGCACTATTACATCTGTGACTGCAAGGCTGACCTAATCCAGGTGCTCCCTTTCAATCCAATGGGTTAAAATTTTCTTCTTAAAAGGGAAAGCAGGACCTTAATTTCCATTACCAACAGTAATGCACACAAAATGCTACAGCTAACAGTATTACAACAGTAGTATACCACAAGTGTGAGTTCTTTGCATATTTACAATAGGAACACAGAAGTGCAACACAGAAGAAAATTACTGTTTTGTGGTTTGTTTGGTTTTTTTTTTTTTTTCCACGTTGCCATTTTGACAGACAGTCTTTCAGGATTCCAATCCGTAGCCTGTGGGATTTTATTTTACACTGAGAACTTAGTCACATTTAACATCAGATTTGCTTGCAAGGAACAATGCAGTCTTATCTAGAAAGCTAGGAAGAGATTCATATATCTGTTGATATATTTTGCTCCAGTCATCTCTGCTTATAGAAGAGTTGGGCCTCAGAATTATTAAGATTCATTGCATCTAACCACATCTCAGACTCTCATGTGCTTCCTCTGTACTTTGAAACTCAGTGCAGTCTTATCTACATTGGCTTTCTCCACAGGGATATCCCTCCCACAGCCCCAACACAGAGATCCGCATGCCTCCTGAGTGCCCATGTTTAATTTTGAAAGTATACATTCAGTCTAATGAGGAAAAACGAAACTGGGTGCCTAAACTGATAAGTACTCCTGAATGCACAGCTGTGGATAAACAGTAAGCATGTTATTTGCTTATTTTCCACAACAGGTTTTATCCACTGAGACATGCCTTGAAATTGGAGGCCAAGCAAAAAACTTAAGAAGGGGAGAGAAGGAAAACAGCCCTTTAACCATCCTCTTTGCCACTCTCCAGACTATTTCTGTTTAATCTTGCCTTGACATATCATTAATAGACATTACATGGAAGTACATCATATAGAGGTATGAACACTTGTCCACATACATACAGTTCTGATGGAAGAACAGGATTATTTCCTGGGTTAGTTCACTCAGTGATGGGGTCATCCAGTACCTCTTACTCTTCCAGACCTTCCAACAAGACTTTTCCTGACAATTCTCTTCTATTTAGTCTTAAATGGGTGCAATTCACTTACCTACAGTGTTCTAGGACATCAGGCAAAGGTATCGCATCATCTCCAGAAAAGTTTGGAAATAAGAACTAGAAACAACTAGTCCTCTTCTGCACATCTTTGTCAGTTCTGGGGGTTTACACAATGCAGCAGAAATTGGACTGTATGAAATATAGGAAGTAGTGGTCAGAGGAATTGTATTCTTACTGGTCCTTGTCAAAGAATGTTTGCTGACTAGTATTTCTTGCTCCTATTCAATGCTTGGTTATATTAGCGACCAAACCAACCTCTGCAGCTTGGTGAGAAAGTCACCCTGAATTAGCTTCCTGAATATTTTCTGGATTTCAAGTTCTCTATTACACTATAATAAATACAGCTATTTTGGGAAAAAGACATGATGCTTTATACTTGGCACAATTGTAGGAGGCAATCATTAATGCTAGTCAAATCCAAAAAGGCAAATAAGTTTAGTCTAGCAAAGCAGAGGGTTACATTCTTGATTACAAAATAGGAAATAGAAAGTTATCAAAAACAAAACAAGAAGACACAGAACATACTTGAAACAGCTCAATTCTCCCAGCTGTCTGAAGACTTTTCTGAGTCACGTCTCAGGAGCAGATGTGGGAGAAGATGTAATGCAGTTGTATCGAATCCCAAGTTCTGACTTTCAAAAATAGCCTCACATGATTATGGAACTAGAGAATTAGCTCTGTGGAGGTCACTCAGACTGAAGCTACCACTCTCTCTTCGTGCAACATCCATTTCTTCCCCCCCATTTTTGTTCATAGCTTGGATGATATTAACATTTTTCACTGTCTGGGTGACTTTCTGACTTTACAATCTGTCTTTGTACATTCTTTTAGCTTAAGTGATCTTCAAGAGGGATAACATTCTTCAAAGTTCATACAGCACGAACTCACATCTCCAGCAACACTACTATGCCTACTCTTTAACTGAACACATTTTAGTAGGTCATTATAGCTTCAGAGAGATCACTACCATAACATAAATCACATAGATGATGCACTCGGTTGTGAGCATGTGTTCCCTCCCTAACTTTTAAGGGAAGGGGTCCCCAGTTAAGCTGTGTTCCACCTTCCCCTACCACAGAACAGTTGAGGTTGGAAGGGACCTCTAGAGGTGATCTGGTTCAACCTCTTCACAAGCAGGGCCATCTTTTCTCCTTTGGAGGGAGAGGAGAAACATCTCCATCTTTGAAGATTTCAAGACTCTGCTACAGCTGATCTGACCTAACAGTAGCAATCATGCTTCATGTAGAAGGTTGGTCCAGAGGCACTTTCCATCCATATCTCTAATCCCATAAATATCAGTGTGCTTCATTCAGTGGAAAGATTTTTCCTCTTTTCTTGGTCAAAAAGTACCCCCATCCAGCAAGTCAAAGATCACTTCAGTCAGTGTGCCTTATTCCATCCAATTTCATTCACACATTGCAGTTCCACATACACTACTGGCAAACAGACAACTCCCTACAAACTGAACACGTCAGGTTCTGTCTTATTAGAACGTATGTAGCTATGTATTTTTAATGCTATGATGGCTTGGTTCCTTAGCAACTCTAGCTGAACCTTGTCTACCTTACATGAAATATTTACAGCTTTTTGGTAATATTTTGTATGCCTATTTTTTAATTAACCTAAAAGCCATTACTAGTGTCTGCATAAAAAGGGATTGTTGTAGTGAACAAAGATAACAGCAGCTAGGTCAAGAATGTGAACAAATTAAAATTAAAAAAGGAAATGAAGCCACTTAGAATTCAACAACACAATATACGCAGCCACAATATTTAAGTGTATTATTCCCTACTATACTACTCTTCACAGTACATCTTCTATTGGATGAACAGAAGTTAAGACAGGATATTCCAGTCATCTGAAGTAGCACTATCAACTTCTGTTAGATGTTGTGGACAATTCTGCTGGGTTTAATTAGCATCTACAAAATAGCTTCTATTTGGAAGCACTAAAAATAAATTTTGACCTGTCACTGAAAGCTACACAATGAGTTGCTTATCCCTTGGAAAAGTCACTTCCCTCCTTACCTGAGCATTTCCCACCATGGCTGGCAGTTCCTTAGTTCCAGCAGAGTGCAGCCATCACTGGAGCTTGGATCACTTAGGCACTCAGACTAACCCTGGGGAAAGTCACAGGTCTTTAGCCTGGTATTTGTATTCAAGGGGAGCCAACACAGAATAGTGCACAGAAGCCAAATGTTCAAGTCATCTATTCATGGAAGACAAACTTTAACTAAGATTTCATACTGCTTCTATTTGATGATATTTTTTTTATTTTTTGGTATGCATAAAGGTGTAGATTGCAGAAGAACCTCTCTCTTTGGTATGAGTCACATCACTTGGTAGAAGAATACATCTAAAGCTATTTACTAGTTTATTAATGAAGGAGAACATAAGCCTGAAGTTTTAAAATATTTATCATTTCTATTCCCTTAACTAAGTATCTGGATGAACATGTTCAATACAGTACTTAGTTATATACTGAATGAACCTGGCAAGAGACAGGAAGAAAAAGCAATATAAGATCAATAGATCAAACTAATCATTAAAAAAATAATCTTTAGTTATGTACTAAAAAAAATTAACTGGATTCTTGCAGCTTCTACCTCTGATAGTCCAAAAGCACTGGATGCACACTAGTTAGGATGGATTTTAAACTTATATTGGAAAAATGTGATCTAGCTAAGTAATATGTAAAACAGTAATATGAGAACTGTTTGCTACAACTACATGCTAAAAGAGAGACAGGAAAGAGACTCATCATTTCCTTAGTGGAAATGGAACAGGACTGATGGAATAAACTGCTTAAGATTCTGTGGAGAGAGATCATGTAAAGAAAGGGGTGGATCACCCTTCTGATAAAGAAGAGAACATTCCTTCAAGCTCAGTGAAAATTATTGTACTTAATATATGCCACTAATCTTCCCATGTGCCCTGGAGACCTACATGAGCCTATACATATTGTTCTCCCATGTTTTTGATGGCAACAAATTAATCTTAATGAGAGGGAGTGATGAGTTTAGGGGTTTTATCTCACTGCACTGCAGTTTGTTTTCACTGGCAACTGGCTGACTTTTCCTTTGCAACATGCAGGTTATGAATGTCTCAGTTTGACAGTGCAATCAAAGATTGATACGTCTATGTTTAAAGCATTATATTTTAAAAAATGGCAGGCCAGGCTCCCACTTAGGTACCAAGCCAACAATAATTTATTTAAGGGTTTATTTTGTCCTTAATTACTAGTTCAGTTGCTTTTGGAGCTTTTTCTCTGGCCTCTACCCTCAGTTCCTACTTGGATACTCTTGCACATCCTCCATTTGCTATTCTCTGAAGACTTTGGTATCCAAACCACTGCCTAATTTTTTTCTTGCTCAACAACAGCAAGAGAGCCAGTGGCAAAGGAAATCTGGCAGAGGAACAAGTCACCACTAACTAGTTCATTAAAGCATGTATCGACTGGAAGAAGTGACTGTGTACCAAGTATGCTGCCTTGATTCCATTAATCAAATAATGAAATTCTACTTGAACTATAAAATCTGCAAGATCAGTAAAGAAATACAGAAATGAAAAAGTAATTTCCTATTCCAATGAAAGCAAACCCACCCATTCCTTTCAGCTCCTGAATTGAATTGTTGTTTTAAAAACACATTTTTACATTTGAGTGTTTAAAGCTAAAAATAAGATAGGGAAGCAATTTGTCAAGGTTAGAATTCATTTTTTATAGGAGAAGAGAGCATGGGGGGGTGACAGAAGGAATACATTCTAAGATGTTGCCACAAGCCCTGGACTGTGCATTTGCACAGAGAATATACTGTCTGGGTAATTACTGTGAGCAACTGGACATATTTTAAACTATTAGTTCCATCACATAGCATTATTTATATTTAAATTTCCTCTTTAAATTAGATAAAACATTGAAATTATTTGGTAGGAATTGTGAGTATGTGGGGAGTATTATAAACGTGCATCTTCCTACTTACACAGGAAAATCAGGGATGTCTAAACATGAGATATTTGTTAAAAGACCAACTTCTTTCACTAGGCTGTAAAGCAGGCAGGACTGGTCAGACTCTAGTAGCGGGTACCTCTGGTAACAAGAGCGCTGGATAGGAGGCACATATACTGGAGGCTCCCTGGTTCCATTTCAGATACTCTCACATTTCATTAGTTGGCACATTTCCAATTGCCCGTGTCTTTAAGCAAAGTCTTCCCGAGTGTTTGCAAGGCAATAGGGACGGTTTCTGATTTTTCATGACATCCAGTCAAACCCTTCTAGCCTAAATCAGAAGTCTCAAGCAATGATTTGATTGCAAAACTACCCTGAGTGCATGAAATCTAATTGGCACCATCCCTGTTTGACCAGTGATCCCCTGTAAACCACCATTACCAAGTCCTAGATGCTTTCCTTGGCAGTCAAGGTCCTTCCACACATACACAGAAGTAGAACATAACCTTCTGGCTTAAGGCTTTAGTACTCAGCCCCATCACAGAACTGTAAAAAGGCAAAAGTAGAACTAAGACTGTAAAGATGTAGTTGTACTGCAGTTCCTACATTTTCTCTTTCCCAGCACATGCAAATCTCAAATATAGTCCTTAATAACAAACTGCAAAAGAGACCTAATACTGTAACACCAGCCATCTGCTTGTTTTGATTAGCTATAGATTTAATTCTTCCAAGGTTTAAGCAAAGTAAAATAAGTAACCCTGCTTCCCCCCAGCAAGAACAAATAAATCCCCCAATGGAGGCTAGTTACTGTTTATCTTTTCTTTCCTTCCATCTCCTAGATCATTTGACCACTGAAAATGGGTTTCATGTGAACTTATTAAGATCTGTTAATGATCTCGGCTGGCCCAGACTGAGCGCTCTCAGAATATCCAAGCACAGGTGACAGCATCGCCATGGAACAGAAATACGGACTGAGAACCAGCAGTATGAGTGCTGTTGGAACTTGAATGCATTGGGGTTGAACAATAGGCTACCAGTAATTTTCTGTGTAACTCTTTGCCACTGCTGTCTCTTGGAAAGTGATGATGAAATTTGAGAAGTACTCAGGCCCTAGTTTCAAAACAACATCAAGAGTTTCTCAACTCATCCCATACATCACCATAACAAACTTAAGCTATTCCCTGGCTGGTCAACTTACAACAATAAACAAGAATCCAGGTTCAAAACCTGAGTTACTTTGCTATTACCTCCTCAAGCACACATGAAGACAGAAGCATTTTATTATTGTATTACATATGTGTTCTTAAAAGCCAAGAACTACTTGCATTTTTAAACTGCAGAGCTTGAAGAGAAACATACTAGAGGAACTTTACTACTAATAAATTTAGAACAGAAGAGCTGTGAAAATTCCCAGACTTACCTAGACACATTGCCCAGAAGGCAAAAGAATAAAAACCCGCTTAAGTTATTTTTTATGCTCTAGTCCATTGTAGAGTTATCTAACATTCAGAAGATCTTCCTGCTGCTTCTCCACAAGTTACTCCAAAAGGCAAGTGAGGCCATTCACTACCTTTGGAAAGCACTCTACTAGTCACCTTTACTGGATTAGTTTTCATCGTCAAACATATGCGTCCTACTTGGGATTTAGGGAAATCTCATTTACAACATACATTTCCATGTAGGTTTGTTTGCTTTTTTAAAATGCAGATAGCTTCACCCATAGGAAGATTTCTGATGTTAGACACATAAAGACAACTCCCCCCAACATATCTTGCCAGTGTTTTTAAAGGTGTAAGATAAAATAAAGGTGTGAAAATCTGACTTCAATGCTTGAGCATACTTATCAGAGAATCATTCAGTCTGGAAAAGACCCTTGGGACCATCGAGTCCAACTATTGGCCCCACTCTACAAAGTTCTCCCCCCACACCATATCCCCAACGTCTCATCCAAACGACCCTTAAACACACCCAGGGATGGGAACTCCCCCCCCCTCCCTGGGCAGCCCGTTCCACTCTCTGACCACTCTTTCTGGGAAAATTTTTTTTCCCAATGTCCAGTCTAAACCTCCCCTGTTGCAGTTTAAAGCCGTTCCCTCTCGTTCTGTCACTAATTACCTGTGACAAGAGACCAGCACCAACCTCTCTACGATGTCCTTTCAGGAGCTGTAGAGAGTGATGAGGTCTCCCCTCAGCCGCCTTCTCTTCAAACTAAACAGTCTCAGCTCCTTCAGTCTCTCACAGGATTTATTTTCCAGGCCCTTTCCCAGCTTTGTTGCCCTCCTCTGCCCTCACTCCAGCCCCTCGATGTCTCTCTTGTATTGAGGTGCCCAAAACTGGACACAATGCTCAAGGTGTGGCCTCACCAGTGCTGAGTACAGGGGGACTGTCACCTCCCTACTTCCACTTCTATCGCTGCACTTTCACATTTCCTGTAAGTGATATTGAAATTGATTTCATGGCTCTCTGGCAGAATGTTTGAGTTAAAAATCCCATTATTTATTCCATAAAAATTAAAATTAACATGCCACAGAAGTGCTCCCTGTCTCCTGTAAGAGGAGAGGCAAATAAGTGACCAAGTGAAGATCTAAGGAGAACTGCCACAACTTCAGACCAACCATGGATGTTCACATAAGACTCAACTACTTTCACCCACCTCTAGTAGCATAAATATGCTGTCAAGACAGGTGAAACATGCGAATACTTGTGCATGATTATGTACTTTTCCCATTATGTTCCATGTCTTGTCTCATTTTACATCTTAGGCACATTTTGACAAAACTGCACTTTTTAGAAAAATTTCTACTGACAGGAGACTGCACTTGTGGTTAAAATATCAGAATAAAGAGTGGGAGTTTATTTTCCATCCCTGCCGTAAAATTCAATGACTGGACTCTGTATCTGTTTTCCAGTATGTAAAGTAACATTCCTTCACAGAGGGACTGTGCATCAACATTTCTTAATGATTAAGACTCTGCATTGAACTCCGTTTTATTCACAGATGTTTCTCACTGGTATCATGTGACATAATCCTGAATGTGCATTTCTGTTGCTTAAACTTCTCCCAATTTTTCCCCTCACAGTAACACTGGTTTGGTTTCTACTGCTCTGGACTGTTGGCTGTAGAGGGAACTGGGATAGGCTGCTTTTAACAAGCAGCAGTTTTCATTTTAAACCCTTTTGCACAGAATACAAATCTATGAATGTTTTCCAGAAATCTCAAGTGTGTTGACTTCTGTACTCAGAACAAACACAACTGTGCTTGTCTAACTAAACAAAAGTGGAAATGCAGTAGTCTTACCTATTACATGATAGGGAAGTCAAAATACTTTCACCCTGTCTATCAATATCATAGCTGGGTTTCTCTGTGTGGGAGTGGAAGGTTGGAGGGATGGGGCACATGTTTGATTTAAAAAAAATAAAATTTAAAAGTAGTTCTTTGCACTACTAGCCAAGATTTCAAATAGTTCCTGTTACACAGATGACTAATAATCAAGGTGCTCCTCAGTCTCTGCCACTGAATTGTGCAATTCCTTCAGTAGGGCATTACCCTATGCTATGTGCAAGCCAAGTGTGTCACTTCAACAGCAAATAGCCTGGGAAAATACTGCTTGACTGGAATTGTAATTTTTTAATTTAAAAAAAAAAAAAAGCCTTCAAAAACTCTAAAGCCTCTAGGGATGTTAAGTTTAGCTAAAAATCTAAATGTTAAATTACACCCAAGTGGAATGCATAGCAGCATCTCAAAGTAAGATGCTGTGACTAAGAAAAAAAAAAAAAAAAAAAAAAAAAAAAAAAGCACAGCCATGTCCAAGTTAAGTGCTTTAAAGCTGACGCTGGTATCATAGAAAGTAAGTAATGCCAACTCAGAGGGAGGAACTATCCAGCTTCACCTCATTCTGCTCTCATTTTGATGTCTATGCAATACTGATGCTCAAGCCAACACACAGGTAAGTCCATCTACAGTCCTAGTATCAATGCCACAGCTAGGCTCACTCCAAAAATAAAAGAAACAGTCAAATTGTTCAGGTCACAGCCCAGCTGGGGCAGCAGACCAGCCAAGGACATGGATTGTGGCAGGTCCCTCTGAAGTCACCATGACATCTTATTGTAACTATTTCTTATCAGCCAGAGGAAAAAAAAACCAAATGTGGCCAGAGGAAAGAGGTGCATTCTAGTTACTGGCACTGCCTTCTTTTGTTTATGCCCATTTCTGCTGTAGATAGGGAGAGAATGTTTGTATTTTGCTGTACACATTAATCTAGTTTTCTAATTGCATTTGTACTGCTTACAAGTGTGAGAGCAAAATCTAGTCTTCAGCTTAAAACATTTTTCAGCCTTATTTTGTATGAAACCTTAACTGCTTTATAAAGTATGAGGGATGTTGTATCTATGCTTTTTATTAACAATCTAGAGAAGCTTTGGGATTTTATATTACAGTCAAATAAATGATGTCATGGACTGAATGACATTGTCACCTACTCTACCATCATCAAAATGTAGTAGAGCTCACAGCATCTTTAACACAAAGAAAATGGTTATTTGCAGAACGCCTTTTTGAATAGGAAGAAAATTTTCTTCCAGAAAATCCCCCTTCCTGGTTTCATACAGGCAATTGCAAGGATTTCAAATAGGGAATTTACTGAGACTATGTGTTGCAGTCGCCTTCCTACTCAGTGTGATCTACATTTTCTCACTCCTTTAATATTTGAACTAAACCAACAAGAAGTCTGTCAAAACCTTTGATTCCTTAATCTGAAATTCTGAGCTAATGAATGAGACTTCCAAAGGGCAAAAAAATTGGTTCAGACATGAAAAGAACAAAGTTGTTTCCCTTTCCCAAAAGGATATTAGGATATAATATTATGTACATTTAGAATTTTATAAAAATACAGAATCAGTAAATGGGAGTAGTCTTAAAGGACCATTCACTCTGCTTTTTTGGGCATTAACAGCTATGCTAAGTGTCAAACTTCAGAGAACCATGACTGGAAGTTTCTTACAAGTGACCAGATTTCTGATCTGCTTGTGAAATATGTTGTTAAGTAGACATAGGCAATTCATTTTCTTACAGCTTGGTTGGACTTGTAGTCAGAATTTAAGCGTTCACTCCTTTGGTAAGGATGGCCTGTTTTAACACACTGCCACTCGTACTGCATGCGGCAAAGCTCCAGCTCCACACAGGTTCAAAGTACTGTCACTGCCTCGGAGATTCAGCTCTGCTCCAACTGAGCTCTACCACAGCCACACTCCACCTTCATGTCTACACATTATCTGAACTTTCCCTTTAAAATCCTTAAGAATAATCAAGCCTTGTTGATAAGATCACATCAGTATTTTGCTTTCACTTAAAACAGAAGAACAAAAGGAAAAAAGCCACAAAGCCCAACCCACCAACAGGAGTTAAATGAACAAATAATGTTCATCGGGAAGGAAGCAAATGAAAAAACTTCTTTTCCAGCTTTCGGGAATGACTGACAACTTTTCAAATCACAAGATTCCTGCTAGGTTGCCATGAAGGCCTTTTAATATTGCCAAATAAGAAAATAAACATTTTCGTTATACTCTACCAGGTGAAATCTTCACTGGAGCCCTCAGCACAACGCCACCTCACAGCATTTTACACACTATCCTGCCATTGGTTATGCAAGGCCAGTGAGGTACAGTAAGCACCAGTCATGATTTCAGACTCCTGCAAGGCTGTCTAACTCGTGCTTGCTGTTTAGTTTTAATTCTCCCTAGGCCAGAATACATACTTCTTACTGTATACATCAGTCTGGCATCCACAAGTCTACCCTAGATCTAAAAGAACCATGTAAGTACATTTACCATTTGATGTGGTTGCCTCTTGAGAATAAAAGCAAAGCTGTGGGATGGGATTTCAAGGAATAACCTTCCAAAGCTAACTGGCTGTGCTGACAGTGGCAGATGACTGCCCTGAAGGGGTTTGCAGAAAGACCTAATGCAGACTGCAGCACCAAAACAAACCAGGTTGGCTACTATAGCATTGGGAAGACGTTGTCATTAGGATCCCCACCTCTGCTGCACTTTCAAAACTTTTTATTGCATAACCCAGGGAGAAAACAAAGCATGCCTGTGATGCAATGCCAACATTTTAACAAGGAGTCCCCTGAAATGTTCCTCTATTAGTTGGTGATAAAACCCACACACCACAGAAGCATGTTAACAGAGAACAATGGAAGGAATGAGGTCACCTTTTCTGTATAAACCATTGCTTCCCACTAGATTAGTAAGTAAAATCAGAGTAAGGTACTTCACATTTAACAACAGCAAAGGTCTCCCTTCTTCCTGTATGTTTGAGATCCTACCTGAAGACCTTGGTCTTCAAAGCCATCAGTTGTCTATCAGTGCTAGGATGCACTCTGAAATACTCCTACCATTGGTAACATTTGCTCAGAATCACCAGCTACAGGGCCATTGATACCTTAATACCTGTTATGTACTTTTTAAAAAAAAAAAAAGTAACTTCAGCTACACAAACTTGAAGCTATGTGGATGTCCCTCCACCCCAGGGCTTCCAAAACCGCTACATTAATGGTTTGTATTAGAACTCATAATAAAAGAAAGCCCTATATAGGTGCAAGTGAAATTCCAAACAGCCCAGTCAGAAGCACTGTCCATTCTCTCCACTGATAACAGCCAAAGCAGTAATACTCTTTGGACAGGGATGCAGCTCAAAGTTCTGGAGATAGGTCCCTCTTGACCAAAGTGCTGTAGAAACAAAGCTCCACATTAGATCAAACTAACAGAAGTCATACTGAGGCACATGCAAGACCAGGTTATAGCAGGACGACTTTTTGAAAGAATGAAAAGTAGATGATGGGGAGTGACATGCATATTTCAAACATTGTCTTATGTAACCAGGAAAAGGGGAAGGAAGATGCTGTGGGAACAGGGAACATCTGGGGAGTCCCAAAGAAATCTAATTTACATAAGCAGGATTTAGTACTCTCTGCAAGGCTCAGTGACTACATTATTTAAGAAATGGCATACAAATATTTAAGGAACCTTTCAGTAAAAAAACCCAAAACATCAAGACAAAGAGACACAGCATAGTCTTGTGCATTCTTGAGGCAATATTTCAAGATGGTTCTGGGACAGGTAATTCTGCAGTCTCCAGCACACAACGGGGTCTTCACTAGCACTGAAACAATCCCAGTAGTTGCTGAAGAAGCATGCTCAGATAGCAGTTTTAGTAGTCATATTTGGACCTGAAGCAACTGCTGAATTACCTTTTGATCCTTTTGTTGTGAGGCAAAGGGCAATATGTACCACTCTGCTGTCAGTGGCGAATTCATTGTACCTCATCTGTAAAGGACTGGACTCAGCAAAATGTGTTGTATCTGAACAGGTAAGAGAAATACTGTGTTATTTGTGAGACAACTGTTTCCAATTGACTTGGTTAATTACTTTTTTTTTTTTCTCATAATACTAGAAAACACTTGTGGGTAGAGAAGTATTGTTAACTTATTTGTCTCATAATCTATTAAGAACAAAAGTAGTCGGGGGGGGGCAGATTTTCAAGTCCGCAGTCTGATTTTCTTCAGAAACAGGTGAGATCTCCATGTACAAGACAGTGTTGGTTATAGCCACTTAGTTTTCACCACACCTGTATCAGTGATGTTAGGCCTTGGCACTGGGAGTACTCACAATCTCATTTTTCCTTCAAAGAAAGGACTCAAAGGCAGTATTATATGGATATATCTTTGAGCAGTTTGCTGTTTGTACAGCATAACATTGCAAGATTCTGAGGATCGAGATGCTATAAACTCTCAACTCAGTCGTATCCTTCCATATGTAATTTTTCCTTCAAAGAGCCTGTTGGCAGAGTTCTCCCCACCTCATGTCTGGAATCAGCAGACAGAGAGGGCATATCTGCACACCTGAACTAAGACAGGAATCTTCATGTTCCATGGATGGCCTCAGAAGTGTCTCTGTGTATCACACTAGACAGCACTAGATAAACAATTCTTAACTGAAAAAGAGCTTCAGCAGCTAAGTCAGAAGATGAAACAGCACAAATCCTATGTAAGTATAAATCCAGCAGTTGTGCCTTTTGCTTTCTGTCGTCCTGCCTTTTCTAACTTTGGCTGACAGTGTTTCCTTTGGGAATCTAGAGAAAACATGCAATTCCCAACAGCTCCAGCTGCAGTAATGAATTTCCACTTGGTTAGAGGTACACAGAACTAAATCTGTTTCCTTAAAACTAGTGAAAATCCAGATAAACTTCTTTAGATTTCATTAGGCAATCCTTAGAGGTATTGTAGTGAAAATAAAAATTCATGCCATGGCACTTTTTTTGTCATAACAACAAGATTCAGACTTGTGGGGGCTATTCTTTGCCAGTTAGGAGCCAAAACTTAACAGCAATAACAGCTGTTAGGCCAGAAGTTATAAGTTACAACAATTTGCTAAGAACCACAGCAAGTTTAAACACACTTTTCAGAACTCTCACAGAGGATAAACCATTTACTGTCTGAGCCTGTAATCTAATCCTCATTTCTAGTCCTCCACTGCCCAAGTCAAGTTTTATGTAGATTGGCAGTCAAAAATTCTACCAATTTTGGTCGTAATAATTGCTACTTTATTCCATGGATAACTTCACAAATATTATTGATCCTCAATGAATATGCACAATATCAAGCTGATATTTCTTGAGCAAGAGTAGTATCCAATCACTGCTCCATCCTACCTGTCCATTCCATTTCAAAACCTAAACATGATAAAACAAATAACCTGTTGTGCATGGATTACTTAAAAATATTTTATCATTAACTCTGCAAGGAAGAGTGGAACCAGCCATCGGGAAAGAGCTTGTTTCATATAAGATATCCTGGCCCAGATTTCAAGAGAATCACCTTTAAAATACTTTCTACAACAAAGAGGTAATGTTTGTTTTTCCAAACCATTACACTCAAGATAAAACAGGAATAAAATTCTGTTAACCCTGAAAACCAAGGACTAACAGACTACACTAGGTGGCACTGCCACACATGGCTTAAGTTTCTTTACTGGGGCTTCAAATTAAGCTTAATTTTTTAACACATCTTTATTAAGTTTGAGGGAAGTGTTTTGAGGAAGCTTTGGCAAGCAGCAAGGAAGAGCCCTCTGTTCTCCTCTAATTACAGATAGTGTTTGCTATGAAGTTATTATCAATAAACCAGCCAGTAGGAGTCTTCATAATGCTGTTCCCTCCTTCAGGAATTGCATGCCTGCTGTTTAAACCAGTCCTTCAACAGTCCCACACACAATCAAAACCAAACATTGCCTTTGCAACACAGACAGGAGCCCAGTCACTGACCTAGGCAAGATGGAGAACTTGACCTGAAAGCAGTGGACACTACCAAAGGCTACAAATGGCAGGATGACAGCACTTTAGAAGCCAACTGGGTTAGACAGTGAAAAAGTTGTCTTTATATGACAGTGTCTAAATAATGGATTAATTTAGATGTCTTAACATTATTCAAAGGTTATTCCTTCATTAATGGTGCTCTACAGTTTGTATTTAGACATGCATTAATTTTATTTTTTGTTTACTGTTACCACTTTACAAGACACTTAGTTACCAACAAATAGGAAGAAATAGCTGGTAAAATGGATAGTTGCAGGCATCTAAGTGTTGTTCATGTTATTTCATAGCCTGTGCACTGCACAGCAGGATATTTACAGTTAAATGTCTGTACTTCACTTGCCTTTAAAATCTGATTCCTTCATATTACATCTGGAATCAACTGAAAGCCTCTTGGCATTGCAACTCCAGGGGTGAGTGTGGGCCACATGGCCAGTGGGCCACCACTGAACTGGAACTCAACCTTCACTTTTCTTCTTTACAGTAGTTAAATAGAAGCAGAAATTCCTCTTGTTCTTAGAAAACTGGAAGGCTGCGCCACCTGCCCGACAGAAAAACTTACAGGTCCAGAACTCAAACACTATCTTTCATTATTTCATCTTACCCAGTTCTTGGGTAAAAAGGAAGACGGCGATACTAAAATTATCATAGCTGAAACTGGCAAGGCTTTCTTTTCAAACACATGAAATCTTGACACTAAAGATTGTTTAAATTAGTGCCATGTCATAACTTTCCACCAGAGTGAGCATTCAACACTGAAAACCAGTTTCAGCCAAAGATAAAAATACATGAAGCAGTCTCCTCAGTAGAAGGAAGAGAAAAAAAAAAGTTGTTGTGTCCTTTAATCAACAGCTCAGTGTCCTTACACTGGATGGAAGAAACCATATTCACATTGTCTTCTGCTTTATAATACTGGAAGGCAGCAGTGACAAATCTTCTACCACATATTTAAGCAAAAACTGAGGTTCTAATTTAATTTAATTCTAAAGTCTCTAATTGTTACTGCAAAATAATTACCAAGGCACATATGCCATTACAGAAAAGTCACATGAATGACTAGAACCACAGAAAACATACATGTAAAAAGGAGAAGCAGGAGTCCTGCTCTACATAATTTTATTTTTGTGCTGCATCTGGCAAGAGCACTACTTCTTCCTCTGCTTCCATACTTGAATGGTTGAGGATGCTAACTCTTTAAAGCCCTATTAAATCTCATGGAGACCTGGGTTAAAAAGCTCATGCTGCTCAGAAAACACCCTGTAATATCATATTCTGTGCTAACTGAGAATGTACCATGGGCTATGCTCAAGCTTCATTAGTATATTTGGAGATCACTGTGTGAAAAGAAAAGAAAGGCAGCAGCACCACTTTGCCACACCCACTCACATTTCAGCCCCAACATGAGGATGTACCATCTAAGAAAGCCACTTGGAATTTAAGCAGAGAGGACTTCTGGCAATCCTGCAACCCAATAGCCTAACATTTATGAATGTGCTTCAGAAACTGAAAGTCAGCAGGCTTTAGCCTGGATGATTTTTAAACATAGATCCACTTAGGAAGATTTACTCTGTATTGTCATTCAGTGAAGAGGAGATGAGTTCTGTCGTCCCCTTCCACTTAAAAATCACTTTGGTGTATAAAGGCTTAATAAAGTTGGTTGTGGTTATCACTACAAAACCTCTTGATTTGCAGCCAGCAGGTGTTCAATGCAACAGTTCAAGAGTGCAAATTAAACTCTTCTAGTCACAAGCAGTTGGGGAGGGGCAGAGCTGAAAGGATTTCTCCAAACGCAGCATGGGAGACTGATTTTTAGATAGCAGCTTACCCTGCAGAAGGATAAAGTTTCTGAAAGTACAATTTGTTATGGCCAAATTAATCTTTTATTCCAAGTTTCAAAATTTTTAAATTCATTGTCAAAGAAAATACCAAAACAGAAGAATTTGTGAGTCAAGTGTCTTCTCATACACCTAGAGAGGACTGCATGTTGGGTTTAATCCTATTCACATGTCTTTAGAAAGTTATACTGCTATCTTGCTGAGCATCACAGTACTCAAAGTCACTTTTATTTAAATAATCCTACAAGAAAGATTCCCATGACTTACAGGAAAAAACCCACAAAACACCATTTTGTGGGATTCTCACTCTTCTGTGATAAATATCATCATTTCTTTAAAGTCTCCTAAGTCTTCCCTGGTTAAAAACATTTTACAGTGCAGCAGAAGAATCTTGCTAAGCAAATTAATGGAGTTTTTAGTCTCAGATAATCGTATGATAGGTCTTTTTACTTAAAACTATTTTTTTCAGCATAATGAAAAGGGACAGTCTCAGTATGGGAGAAACCAATTTTTTTTTCTTTCAGACTAATATCTTCACCATCTCCTCAGAAAAAGAAAATGTGTAGTCTGTGAATTTTAGAGAGAATTGTGTAGAACTTTTTCATTCTTTGCTTGATTCAAAACAGAAAAAATGAAAAAGTAGAATAAGAACTGTGATCTTGGCAACCACAATGTCTTCACTGTACTAAAAAGCCCTAAAAGACAGAGTTTCTAGTGGTCCCTTCTTCAGAGGAAGCATTAGCAGCCGTAGCTACACCAAACACTGATTTGTGGGATTGCTGTTATCTTTAAACCAAAGTTTGATTCAAATTTCATGATTAGAACAGGAAACAACAAGCTAAAAGCAGACATTCCTGCTCCAGACAGCTTTTAATATTCCTCAGATTTGGTTTCATTTCAAGTGTGTGACTTACGTTCAATCCAAGAAAGGAGAAAAAAACCCAATATTCATCGACTTATGGAAGACTGCAAAATGGAAATGTTAAAACGTATAAAACAGCTCACTGGCAGGTCCTCCTGACAGCAAGTCAAACTATTCCAATTGCATCGTTCTTGGTAGGCCAGAAAGTATCTGGTGGTCTTAAATTACTGAACATATTCTACCACATGACTTCAATTAAGAGAAAACAGTACTAGCTATTACCTTTATGAACTTGAAAACTAGCACTGTAAGAAAATGTTTGCATATTCAGGCCTCTGATCCTGTGATGGAGACCAAAAGGACAGAATTAAACTCTGATAGCATTTGAACTGAATTAGGTAAAACGGAGGTGGTGGTGGGAATCACGCTCATTTCAGAGAAGGAAACAGTTTCACTGTCATGGTGCCACGTGATTTGATACCCTGTTCTCTATGCAGATAAAAGGGGTGTATTTTTTTTTTAAATGGAGGACAGGAGAGAAAACAAACATGTGTATGCTGATCCAGCCTAGAAGGGTAACAGCCTCAGAGACAGGCTGCTCAGAGGTAAGGATAAAACAGGAATTGGATTGATCAGTTCCGAACAGGAACTTTATCCTCAGCCTGTCTCTATTCACCCACTAGATTGGCAAACACTTCCTAAGGCAGATACCCGGCTTCTGCCAGGAATGGCAGCACAGGAATCTGAACCTGGGGAGTTGCCTAAGCAGACTACATACAGTCAGTCTCAGTTTTGTTCTGAAGGATGTTTAACACCGATAAGAAACGAAAACAGCTTCAGTAGGAGAGAATAAAAACATGATACAAGTTACCAGGCAAGGCTGCCAGCAGAACAGTAGTAGCAGTAGCAGTAGTAGCAATTACAATGAGCAGGAGACGTGCAGTGGAAGATCTCTCATTCAACTGAAAAGAAGCTTCCTTCCCTGTCAAAAACCCCAAGAAAACTTTTTGTTCCCACAAAATGATTTGAATTTTGACAAGTCAGTATTTTCCCTTATGTATTTATGTAAAACAGTCATTTTAGGTAAAGCCATTAGGAAAATTCCCCAGAAGAGCTCATATTAGTATTCCACTAGAAGTTCAAGATCTAAAGGCAATACTGCATTCTGCAAGATTTCAAAAGAAACAGGCTCCTGCAGTTCTTCACATTACATGAAGTATTTATAAATGTTTTATATGTTGTTACTTACTGGATAAACCTCTAAGGCTGGTTTCCTCATGTTTCTGAAAAGCCAGACAAGATTGCTTTTCTTTCTGTTTTCTTAAATGAAAACTTTGATTCTCATGTAATCCTATCTTTCCGTAAGAGAAGAAAGAAGAGACTGGGGGGAGACAGGACACAAATAACCCAGAGATGACAGAAAAGAAAAACAAATTAAAATGTTTGCTGTCCTCAAGCCCATTAACACAACAAAACATAGAAACCTGTTTATATAAAAACCGAATTTGTTTATTAAGTAAGAGTTTGTATTCCAGTATCGACTGACAGATGCAAATATCCATTCAACAGTAAAGCTACTGCAGTATTTTAGTACAAGGTTCAATACAATGGAATTGCTTTTCAGCTGGCTGTATTACTGGTCATGGGCCTGTGAAGTGAGGCCTTCAAGGCAGATTATCACTGGGGATTTTTTTTTTTTTTTAAAAAAAAACCCACCACATCACTGCTTATTCTGAATATGCAGAAAATAGGAAGTTCACAAAGGAACAATTCTGCTTTTGGAAAGGTGAAAAGGATTGTTCCCTCAGATGCTAATCAAGCCTATAATCTTTACATTTAGCCATTAGGAAAAATCAAAGTGATATTCCAAAGGGATGAATTCTTATTTTTTCATGATACGTTTAATTATTCAGCATTAACTGATATGTGGCCACTACAGCAGATGGGGCTGCTTTCACCACAGGTGGTCTTCTTTGAGCACAATGTCTAAGCTCAAAGATCTCTACCACAGGTTGGTAAAGGCAGGTTTCCCAGCAAAGATAAACAACTCGGCACAAGGCAGTTCAGCTCCCATGCAGCCACACCTTGCACCTGGCAGAGCTGCAGGCACTATCAAAGCAGGCAAAAAAAACCAACCCCAACCACACCACAAAGCCTGTTCCTCACCTGTCAGGCTGGTTTTAGGTGCATGTGAGGGAGAAGGATGAGGGAATGACTCTCCAGCCCTGGCTCTTCAATGTGTTGAATCAGTCCTCAATGTTTTCAACACAAGTGATTCAAAATTTTAAGAGTCATTTCATTATGCTATGCCTTAATTTATGGCATATATTCGCAAATTCCGTTTGGATGAAGCTTCAAGAAGTTTGGAATGCTTAATTTGTCACAAACGTAAGCCAAAGGGAGGAGATTGCAACAGCTAGTCACACAGAAAATTTGAAAAACAGGCTTAATCTGAAAGCTGATGCTGCTATCACTTAAAATACAGACCAAAAAAATCCTAAAACCTAAAAAAAAAAAAAAAAAAAAAAAAAAAAAAAAAAAAAAAGCTTGCTGTAGTTCTGGGTTAGATGTCAGGAAAAGTGTGAAGATGCACATCCATGCAGCCCCCTCGTTCCTTGCAACACACCCACTAGGTCTTGGTTCCAATTCCACCCTCCTGAGGAATTCAGTGAACGCTGCCAATCAGCCATAGCAATCTATAAACCATTGCGAATATTTTGGAACAACTGCCAATTGGTTTATTGACAGCTGATTACTTTAAACTTTTGTTTTGATGCAAGTAAAAGCTTTAATCTCATTTGCCAAACACTGAAAGGTTAAAGGCAGATGAGAAGGCCTTACAGCACAGGAAGAAGCTTTTATCTTCTACAAAAGTGACTGTCAAAACTTGCAGGGGATTAAAAAGCTCAAATACGATCTTGTTATGACTAAAAAAACCCCACCAGAATCTACAATCTCAAAAGTGAACACAACTTTAGAGTGCTTGGCTTGTGATCCTAAAGTCAAACTGTCTAAACTAACACTGCATCAAGTAATCTTCTGTGTCCTTGTAGTAGCTATTACAATCAAATTTAACATATTATTAGAACCCATATTGAGATTGCAAAATAAATTATTAAAAAGCCTTGCCTTGTCTCTCCTGAGAGGAACACTGCAGAAGTAAGGATATTATAGGAATGGTTGAAAGACTCAGCACCGTTTATATACACAGGGGGATGAAACATAGTGCAGTACTGGCTGACAATATACAACAGATTCCATATGTGCAACACTGAAGTGGTTGGAAGAAGTGAATCATCTTGTACAGAATGTGATGAGCAGTTTACGGCATTTAAAATGCACATGAATCTGTTTCAGAACTTAATAGCCCTCACTCATAGCTGGTCTTTTATTTACTGGAAAAAATGTTTTATTTAAAGGTTTGGGTTTTTTTTTTTAAAGGTGTTGTACTTTTGTCTTGTTAGGGTAATTGAAGTAATTTTTCTTCTCAGGTGTAAATAATTATTTGCAAGTGCACCTTGCTAACATACAACAGCATGCTTTGGGCTGAAGAAGTTAAACTGACACTGTACAATATCTTGTGGTTTGCAAAAAAAAGAGATAACAGCTCTTGCTGTGCATGTTTTGATGAAGTTAGTGCCTGAAGCAAGCACTAAGTGCAGCTAACTCCAAAGATGAGGCTGATTTTTAAGATGCTGATAACAGTTCTAGCAAGAAGCAGCTCCTTGTTTATAGTAAAGCCTCACTGGAGAAAATGAGTAGTGTTGTGTACCTCAGCGGACTCACTGTCTCCTGTTCTTTCATATCTACCTCAGGACTGCAGGTTGCTTTTCACCCCTTGTTTACCCCGAGGCTGCTGCCAGTGCCAACTCAGCCACTGGTTGAGCAAGCAAGGCAGGGAGATGCAGAGCCAGTCTCAGGGCACTCACCTGGGCTGTCTCAGCAGCTGTGATCAGCTCTTTGCTCCTAGGCTCTGACTAGTGGAACAAGCAGTCAGCAATGTATGCAAACCTGAGAGGAAGGGGAGTTAGACAAATGTTCCAGGTTAAACACAATATATATATTCTTGCAATTAAATGAGGATGGCTATATATTATTATTGGGAATGTACTGAAATTGGGGCAGTAAGTCACTATGGTGGCAGCAAGTTTGTGCATAATTAATAAAGGAATAATAAGATACAGAAACATTTTTTTCAATTATAGTTTTAGAGACTATGAAATAGGCTCTCAATGAAAGGAAAATTAACTGCTTGACATGGTTCATTCAGAAGACTTCAGTAACATAAAAGGCTTAAAGTTCTCATAATCCAGATCTTTTTGAACTTCAGTACTATCTTCCTAACACATTGACTAGAATGAATCCTGCTCTTCTCACGTAAGAGACACGGCCTGTCTTTGCAAGAAAAGAGAATACATGGAAGAGAAACTTAATGCTGCTCTAGGATCTCTCATATTTGTGCTCTTTCCGGGGTTAAATAGAAAGCTGCTCTTACTGGGTTTGGTCAAACTTGGCACAGTGAAGGCAGAATACCAGCTACATTTAATTCTAAACAGATCATCAAAATCAACAGAGATTCTTTGTTGAATGGGCAACATTAGTTTCCTCCTAAACTACAGAACAGAGCTTGACCAGAAGTTGGTCATGTGGCTAAGAAAACAGGACCTGTGGGTGAAGGAGGAGAGGAACTGATCCCCTTTGGGATGATGACTGGAGCAGCCTCTCAGGCAGAGCAGGTATGGCAGTGTTAGACACACAGCCCAAGAACAGATGTAAGCAACTCTGACCATGGGCCCACTGGGAGGAATTGACACACAAAAATCCAGTCTCCATTCAGTTCATACTGTGTTCAAACCAGACAAAGCTTGTCAAAACAAAACAGAGAAATGCACCTAGAAGTAGTTTGCAAACTGAGAGCCAATGCAACGTTTTCTTAAGATGTGGTAAAAAGCTCCCCAGGAGCTTCTGCAACATCATCCTGAAGTGAATGAAGAAACCTAAGACAAAAAACATCAATGGATGAGACTAATGGGGAAACTCAGATGAGAACACACTGGATAAATGACTCATCCCAACAGACTTCACATATTATTTCAGGAACAGTTCAGAAATCCCATACAGCTTTTGAACTCAAACAATTTCAATGCTGATGACAGAAGGTTGCTACATCCCCCCAAACCCACAACCATTTGTACCTACAGAGCATTGTTAGATCCATATTTTCCCAACAGCCAAAGTCTGTTTTGATCTGCTAACTACAATAGCTTCCACATACACAGAAGGCTGCTAAGGATAAACCCTTTACCTTCCAATACCTTCTGCAAAGCAGCATGCACTGAGAAGTCTTGCAAGACTGTGGGACAGCAAGGAAACAAGATAATTTGTCCTGGTTTTGAGGAGGAAAAAAACAGGGGGATTGAGAAGATACAGAAAGAGCTTCTACCTTTCAAGTAAATAGAAGAATAAGAAAGCAAAGAAAATTCTCTCCCTTCCTTTCAACTAGGGAATCAACCAACACCCACTCCTGGAAAAAGCAGAATTTCAGGGACCAAAGCCTTACAGAAGTTACAGATAGAATATCTGCAGATAGAAATATTCTACTCTCTTCCTTTAAGGGGTAGCTTCCCCAAAGACAATATTTTTGGGGATTGCCTATCACAATCCTTCCAAATACCTGATGCTTATTAATGATGCCACGGACTCTGGACGTGTTTAGACACTGTCCTCTACTGCCCCAAGCCAAACAACAAAGCTCTCCAGAAATTAATAGTACATGACATGCATTTGTCCAAGGTGTAGTTTTCTCCACCCTCTCATTCTTGTGCAAGTGTGAATTTATATACGCTTATAACTGTCCTAGGAAAAACATTATATTTTAAATATCCTAATTGTGTTGTAAAGTGGGTTCTTTCAGGGGGAAGCTGTGGTACTTCCCCCAGCAGTTCACAACCACGTTTTTTGCATACTGCATCACCAGTGTTGGGAGAAAATGATAGATACCAAACTTCCAACTTGACTTAAGCAAATTACATTACGAATAGAACACTACCATAATAAACGGCTATGCTATCATTAACTGAAGATGACTGGCCTCACAATGGAAAAGCTTCTGAACATGGCTCTTTCATCACTTGTTCGGGAAGTATCCATCATGTTTAGGATCCTAATCAGATAAAAAGAAATATCTACTTGTTAATCTACAAGCATGCACACTCCACACATACTTCATATCTAACAGAACATTGCCATCACATCCCTGCCTTTCCAGCATTCACCATATGAGAGAGAAGGAAAAAAACCTCCACATTTACTTACTAAAATTCTTCTGATGAATTCAGGCTATAGACATTAATATTCTCTTCCTTTCACCACCCCCTCCAGCCTGCATCTCACCTAACTGTGCCCTGATAGATTTATACTATACAGCTGGTGTGCCCTGACAGCATAGGAACAGCACCTGCTCAGATTTCAAACACCAAATATTCCATATCCCAGGTCCAGAGCTACCTTCAATAGCTCATCTTGTATGTTGTGATTATCCTTCTCTGTACTACAGATAACTGGTTCAGTTAGCCTAGACACAGCTATACAAATTACAGCTCCATCTCTAGTTTACAGATTTACCTTTTCACACACCACTGATTAATTATCTTGAAATTCCTACCTTTATTGCAGAGCCACTTGCTGACATTAGTACTACTGAGCAAAAAAGAATCAGAAAGATTCAGCCCAACAGAACTAATACTACAAAAGACCCAGAATAGCTAACTAATTATATTGGACCAAGGTGTTCCAACACTCCCCTTATCTTTTGAAACTGTTACAATTAGCACTTCTAGCTCTTTCAAAAACACCATTTGAAAAGCCTTCACCCATTTCCAAGGGGATGATAAAAGGAGGCTTATCCAGACCTTGATTGGTAAGATTAAATTCACAAAGAAAGGGAAATACATTATGATACTCCTGAATAGCCAGTGGAGACTTGCAAATGTGTGAATTTCAGTTTACATTCACCCACAGTTTGTACATCAACACTACTGAAGTCATTAGGAAAAAATGAAGAATAATATTTGGAGAATATCCAAGGATCTGCTATGGACATGGAAATGATCTATAAGTGGTAGAAATTCCAGAATCAAAGGATTAGCCAATACTGATTATCTACACTGTGTCTGCTCAAGGGGCCCAAAGATTTTTGACAAAGATTAGTAACTTGTAGGTTCATTGTGAAGATGCAGATTCACAGACAACACTAACTGGCAGAGGTATGTATAAAGAGGGCATTCCTATGTAGAGTTTCCAGGCAAAACATTTTTGTTTGTCTTAGGGAGGAAACTAGAAATAAGAGAATGGTTAAGTAACAGGTAGAAGATTTTAAAAGAAAAATCCCTATTTGAATTAAGTGCCTGTCTCTCAATCAGATATACTTTTATCTGCATGGAAATCTGCTGCTAGTTCAGGAGAGAGGGGAGAAAACACAGCTCATCTCTTTGTAAGGTTATTGGGTTTTTTTGAAACTAATCACTTGACTCCAGATTTTGTTACCTACTAAATGTGGGTAATTTTTATTGCTCTTAGGAAGAAGAAATGAGCCAGGTAAAAAAAAAAAATCAAGGCACGGGAAACAGCTTGAATGAGGACACATGAAAAGAATGAGTCTCTAAATCATCAAAAGATGAGTAGCACAGTACAGAATAAAAGTAAACAAACTAGTGAATTACATAGTTAATGTGCTTCAGAAACACTTCTTGCATTACTGGTACTGAATATTCACTTTAGAAGAGGTGACAATTTCATAGCTGGAAACAGTAACACCTTACAACAGTGCATAGCTGACTCACTGTCAGAAAACATCACTGATGTTTATTGCTTTGCTAGACTCAGAAATGGGTGAGATGATTCTATTAATAGCAATATCTACAGTTCTAAAATTACAAAATAGCTAGAGCTTTGAAAGTGATATAACCTCTTCAGCTTTGGAATGGGAAGAACTTTGGCCTTTTGAAGGTTAAATGAACTGTCACAGTAGTAACTGTAGCATAACTGGTAGTACATTAATAGCATTGCTAAAATCAGACATTTTACCACATGATACCTAAATATTTTAAATTTTTATATGTATTGCACTATTAATGACTAGAGTGAATGCCAGTACAATCTGATTTTCCAGCAGTACTTTTCCTTTCACTCTATGTATGCAGACCAGCCTTAACTCCTTGAGTGGAGTAAAGGAGGGACATGAATAATGTGAGATGTCTAAAACATTCTCTATGTTCACTTCTCTAGTATAAGAGCAGAAAGTGGAAATTACTGGGGAAAAAAAACAACCTATGTCCCACTTTATTATTTATTCCCTGTATTGTCTAATCTCTTCCAACTTCTGCCCAACAATGGAGTCTGTCTGACAGCAGTTGGCAGGCACAACAGCAGACTAGGCATTGCTTACTCTTGCTATGTAGAGAGAAATTCTGCTTTGTGATGTGATCTTGGTGCACTCATTTCCTCGTGCCCCTCCAGCACGAAGAAGGGAAAAATCTATGAATATAGCAGATGCACCAGATAAATAATTAAAGAGCTTCTTGAACAGATCTGTTGGTGGACAATTACCATGGAAGTGCACTGCAAGCAATGAAAAACTGAACATAGATTTGTACACATTTCCTTACAAAAGCTATTCTTACTTTTATAGTGATCTGAAAGTTTAATCCTTACAAGCCCTACTGTGAGTGGCTAGAGATCTTGTCTATGCATTTATTGACTTCATACTTTGTAGATTGTTAATGCACTGAAACGTGTTTGTTAAGCAGTAAATCTCCTTTAGGAGGGATTACTGTTATCAACCAAAGGTTGAATATGAGAGACCCTAAAGAAGTTCAACACCCTTCCCGTGAATTTAAACTAAACACATGCTACATTGCAGACTGCTCCACTGTTTGCTCTTTAACAAAATGGCAGATGGTTGGTTCTCAGTCAAAAATGATGGAGGTATGGCAAGCAAAACTACTGAATGATATTTAGGACTATGCTCTTGCTAGATGAAAGTTTATTAGAGCATAGAGGAAAATATTTGTCAGTGTTTTCCAACTAAAACATCTGGTACTTAGGAGCTCTACTTATGCCATTGCACTTCTTCATATTGAATGTTGGAAGATTCAAGGAGTAAAGACAGTTCCTCGCCAAATCATTAATAAAGGTACTTCTTTTTCTGTAAACTTATCACTAGAACATACTGGAAAAATAACATAGAGTTTATGTTAGTTTAGTTTATATTATTATACAGTTCATATTAGTTCATATTATTTATATATTCCTTGACATCAGGTCAATTCCAGTGTATTATCTCACCTATACTCTTAGCTCCCCCTTGCTTTGTGCTGCGTTTAAACAAATCATTTTGCTCCACTCTTAAAACCCGCTTAGATTCGGGGCTTCATTTACTGAATTATATGTACTGCCAACCATACTGGCATAGGGACAAAACAAGAGCAATTAAAACCTGTAAACTTTACTAAAACTGAAATACTCTCTCACCCTGATGCGGTGACAGCTTCAGCTAAAAAAAAGATCAAGCCAAACAGTGCATGTGTAACTTGCTTGTAGCATGTTCATGCTAACACATGGCCCTGTGCCACAGGGAGTAATTTTCAAATACATACTATTACATACATAAGGAAAACACTGAGCTTTAAATGATGAACTTACACATAACTGGGAACAAGATAATCTTGTTGCTCTTGTGCTCCTGAGGGCCACAGTTTCTTCATTCCTAAGAAACCATAGGTTATACAAAAATGCAAATTATCCCATGTCTTGATTGATAGATTTTATATTGGATATTATTCTCTTCACGTAGAGGTATCCAGACCATGGGCCCTGCAGGCTCACAGATCTTTACTCCTAGAGTAATTTGTGCACACGTGAACACAATCAACCAGAACTAGTAGGGAATGGTTAGACACATACTATTCACCTTTCATGAACAGCTGTCATTTTCAGAGTTTTCAGCTTCCCAATCTGTATATAACGGTTCATTTTTCTGTGTATAAAACCTGAATAAATAGGGAACCAATGACATAAATATATCCTTAGACCATTAAAAACCGGTCATTGCTAAGAAACTTCTTGGCAAGGTCAATACCTGATACCCTCTGGTGAACTGTGCATAGCAAAGTGTCAGGCACCTTTTCCTTGCAGGTGGTGCAGAGCTACTCACCAGAGGCAGCTGCTGTGGCACCACACTCTGATCTGGCTTTCCTGCTTATTCTCTCTCTGCTGGTTTCATTCTGTACTGTGCAGGAAATTTTGCACATGTCCTACAAAGAGAGTATTTGTTTAGGCTGGTGAAAAGGAGGCTAACAGGAATTCTAATAACTGCCTACAACTATTTGAAAGGGATTTGTGAAGACACAAGAGCCAAACTCTCCTATGTAGTGCTAAACGAGTAGCAAGGACAATGACCTCAAACTGCACCTCTGGGGGGATTCAACATAAGGAGAACCTGTTTTACCAGGAGGGTAGAGCAGCACTGAGACAGGCTGAGAGATGGTGGGATTTCTGTCCTTGGAGAATTTAAATACTTAGTTAGGCGAGTCTCTCTCAGTCTTCCTACCAACATTTTTCTACCATTCTTCAGATGCAAGTGAACTTCAGATCACCATGAAAGTAATGGAAAAGTACTACAATAAGAACCGTATCAGGTATATGGAAATAATCATAACCATGGTCTTGAAACATTCATTGAATTCTTCACACATGGGCTGATTAAGCTTCACAACAAGTCTGGATGGCAGGTAAGTACTAAGTCACCAGCTAAACATTATGAGAAAGTAAAGCCAGCAATGGCTCTGCAGTCTTGAACTTGCGATCTAGCCAACAGAATAATTTACCACAGAAGCGAAGCAATCTCCAAACCCCTTTGTTCAATGAGCTCCCCAAGAGGTGGAGTAGGTTACCTGCCCAATCTCAAAACATAATCATCATCATCTGATTTTGAGGCTTCTAATCATTGCTGCAAGTGGCCTTTTAGCAAGCTTTTTACCTTCAGGACAGGTTCAAGAAATGCACTTGGCCCCTTTGGTTACCCTATAGGCTAAACAGACCAAGTAATCTACTAATTCATGTGGAAATAAATTGCAAAACCTCATGTGAACTCCTGATATTCCTTTTCTTCTGAAATATTTTGGATTTTATTTGCTATTAAATCTTTATGAATACACACCTACAAAACAGTTTTATACAGGAAGAAAAATGAGATACAGATTCCCTCAGTAGTTACGGGAGTTACTCAGTAGTTACAAGGAGTGCCCCTCCTTGAATCTTAGTAGCTATTAGCCACTCAGTTTCAGTGCAAGAGGAAGAACTGCAAGCCTAAATATTATATGAAAATATGCTTTTCCACATATAATATTGTAAACAGCGTCCTACATGATGTTTTAACCACGGAGAAAAGAACACAAGACAGTTTAGATGGAATTCTTCACAGGAAGAGAGATGAAGCTGCTGTGGTTTTCCGAAAACAGGCCAGCCGGGGCACTCCAGCCACAGCGTGTTCAATCCAAGCAGCCCACATGCAGCCAGCAAGACATATGTTTCCTTAACATTGCCAGGAATGCAAAGCAATGCTAGACAAGTCTAGACTGATCGCAGGATAAATGCAAGAAGCAAAGAAGTGGATCCAACTGTGTGGTGGATGACATTTGCCTGGCAAGGGAACAGTTACAAGTCTTGGAATGAGGCGGGAGGGAGAAAGAAATAATTTTCCCAGAAGTGCACTTGGATCCAGAGGAGAATTCACCTCTCATCAGTGGGGAAATTCAGCTTAGCTAAGTTTGCTCTCCTCTTTGTTAGACAAATACATCTCCCTCTCTCTTAACACAAGTGTGTGGAGATCATGTTGAAAAGCCATCCCGAACACAGCTACTGCGCCGTCTCCCCATCTTTTGTAGGTATATACCTGATGCCCCTTCAGTTATCTAAAACTTATTTGCATAGATCCCACACTCTGACTCATCTCACTTTCTGAACATCCTAATGGTACTCTCTCTTACAAATTAAAAATAAAAATAAGAACGCAGGTTTAATAATTACTACTTAAAATTGATAATGCTACTCCTGCCTTCAACAAAGTCCTGTTCCTTGATCTAAATCCTATCACTGTTCAGATTACTCCTAATGATGCTGTTCAAATTGCTCAACTAATTCATTACCTGTAAGGAAGGACAGATGTCAGTCCCGGACAACTGGCGAGCCTGGCGGAACACACTTAGATTTCCTTTTGACTTACATGTATATATTTCCTTCCTATGGAAGGAAACAGGGAGGTCTGCGGGAAAAGGGAAGAGGGCTGTACACACCCAGGTCTGCAAGCCCCATACAGACAGACCTAACTCTCTGATTAGCACTTTCCTTCTCAGCTTCAAATATTCTTCCAGTCATTAACAGTCTTTTTGTCTGAACTAGTCAGTATCTCTTGTCCATTCCCTTTAGATTGACCTGATTTTTAAAGTCTGCTGCAATGCCGAAACATCTACTTCCTTCCCAAAGTTTCCTTAAAATCAGAATACATATATAGATCCCAGCTATTACAACACAGCTTCACCTGTTTTGTGGAATTTTATTTTTTTTAATATGGATGAAGATCTGTATGATAACATCTTAGTATTGGCAAGTACCTACATTCAAAAACCATGAGTCAGGTCTGACTGGCTTGGCTTATGATTGGCTTAAAAAGTGACAGGTTTCAAAAAACGAATTTTGGGCTTCCTTTATATGACAAATATATTTTCTTCCTTTTTCTTTATATGAGAGTAAAAGGCTTCCTTATATTCCTTTGACACTCTTTGAGAAAACACTAAATGCTATGAGAGTCCTAATAATGTTGCAAGAGTTACAACACACTGCTGTTTCCTGGTACCTTATGCACTGCTTATGTAGGAGTTAAACTGTAAAACTTGTAAGAATCATAAATACTTCAGTTTCATGGTTTTTATTAAAATTGTCTGTATTCACTAAAAACTCAGCTCTTATTACTGATAGGGCTCATGCTGTGCCCATTTAGTATTAATACTTGCAATCACTACAAAAACCATTTCCACTTTAAGAGTACACCAGTCCAAATCCTGCCTGTGGCAACATCCACTTAAGTCAATGAGATTAAAAAATGCATATCTGCAGGCAGAATCTGGCTCATTGCCACTTGTGTGTCTCATGCAGCACCCCAGTGCTCCCATGAAGAGTTAAATGCGTATTCCACTGACTTCAGCAAGTGTTGAAATCTGTAGAGGCTCAGTTTTCTCCCTTTACTGCTTTTCCTGTGAGATTTAGATAAATGGTTATTAAAATACTTAAATTTATGTAAGAATTCAGTAGGAATAACACTATTGTGTTCTTCTAATAGAAAGCCTTAGAAGGAGCTAACACATGCATGGAGACATATCATAATAATAAACAAAGATGATGAATTTCCAGATGGTGTACAGAGTAAGAGCCTTTGTAGTGTGTGCTGGTCCTCAGAAAATATGCTAATCCAAAAATTCTATTCAGATGACCCAGTTCCTGGATTTGAGTTTTTATGTGTATGTATTTGGAAGTGTGCATGTGTACGTGTGCACAGATTTACATGCAGAGAATTGTATCTTCACAGCGGGCTCACTATTTAAGTGAGAAAGCTGCAAGAATGCTGCAGTTTGCTCCATGGGGAGGGCAGCAGAACCATCTTATAGATGGGTCAGAGTCTAGAGCTCTTTATTTACATGTGTTTTGCAGAAGAGATTCATACACAAAGATAGCGTCCTCACTGGTGGAGCTGTTTGTCACTCACCTTTTGCTGCAAATGGGTAAGTCTCCTTGTGTGTTTGGACACTAATAAGAAATGAAAATGCTAAGATACAAATTTATTCATTCCTTACATTCTAAATATTTGATGTTATATGGAATGTGCTGAGAGTGACCGGTTCTCTTGAGGGAGCAAACAGGCATATTTTCTAATTAACTCTTAATGATTTGTGAGTGATTAAAAATTTGTGGTTTTTTGGTTTACAAGGTCAGTAACCAAAGTGACAAAATATATTCTTCCTCTAAGCAGCACAAGTGGCTACTTTTCAAAGTAGTGTCTTCTTGTAGGGTCCTTTGACCTTGTTTTGGATTTTGTTTGTACAATGAAATCCTAGTCCTGCCACTTTAACCACACATTCCTGCAGATTTCAAACAATGGTAAATTCTCTGTCGCCAAGCCTTTATTACCACCTTTTAATAATAAGATTTAGTCTCCTGTATTCATATCTCTAGCAGAGTAACTACTTAGAAGTTGTTTTCTTATATATTTGACTTGTAAAACTATGTGTTCAGAGGGTTGGGTTGCTATTGCAATTGTTTTGGCAGGATGGTAAGCAACATACAGGTTTATTTGTAATGTATTAAGTCCTTCACATACTGTACTGTACTGCAGAGGCTCCACAATTTATTTTTTGTTGCGGCTTGCCTTTAGTCCTTGCCAATTGATTTCCTTTCCATTTCAAAACAAAGCTAGGATTGTTAAATCCTAATGTTAAAGAATTTTAATAGCTAGATTCAGTTATGGAGCTAATTTTTAATTTACTGTTGTGCATACAACTTTTGATTAAATAGAAAAACTGTAAATGGGCTAAAGAGACATCACTCACTAGCAAAGAGCATCAAAATACCCTCTTGACTTAAAGGCCCCTGGACTGTAGGCTTTTGCTGCCATCATCCATAACCATTTTCTGAAATAACTGCTTTTAAGAAGTTCTCATAATGAGATCACTGCACTGGCACAAAGCTTTGTCTGATCCAGTAATAACATTTCCAGGGACAGCACTACAGTTTGTCTTGGCTAGTTTGTGCCAGAAGGTTTTGGTTTTCTTCAAGTAATTACAACATTAATATAAAAAGAGCATTTTCCAAGAGAACACAGAGTGGGGAAGACACAAGAGTGGGGAAAAAAGGAAGGTTAAGCTCTCTTTTCATTGAATGTCATCTCCACAGATTTGCAGGTCCTGCAGATCAACATGGTAAACAAAACTTTGAATTGATATATCCTATATGTTTGCTGTATAAACCATGGAACACGGCTCCCTCACATGTTGTGCTGTTTATGCCCAAGTCTTACACTTGTTTCAGCAAAGACTTCCTGCAGCTAACTAAAGGAATTCATTATCAGGAATATTTTTGGACTCGTGTAGCTTTTGGTTTGGAGGATGACAGGGGGTAAGAGGCAGTGGAGAACTACACTGAGATGGAAGCAGGGAATGAGAAGAAGGAAGTATCTTCAGATCCCTCAAGATTTCCTAAGTGTGTCAGAACTCCTTCCAAGCTCCTTGTTCTAGGCTCAGCAAGCCTAAACAAGGACTTCAGTTCTCAAGGAGTTAAGGATTGTTGGGAAGCTGCTGCTCTTACTTAATCTCATCATGTTTCTTCATGGGGGAGGAGGAAATGTTCCCAAGGCTGGAGTGGGAAGGGGTATGTGTGTAAGGTTGTCTGCCAAGGACACACTAAGGTTTGTAAAGATCTGAGACACTTCTTATGAGTATACCAGGGCTCTCAGGGATGAAAGCAAAGTACCTTCTGACACCTGCAAGGAGAAGAAGGGGAACAACACTGTGAGAACCTTGATGTGCCTCAGTGGTTTTTAAGGTGACTAATGAAATTATTTTCTACATCGGGCATGGCAGATCCCTTTCTATGGATTTTTAAAGAACCACGAGAGAGGAAAAGTCCATTTCACTCTTTACTTTCTCATTGTTTTCCCATTCCTCCTGTCACAGAACTGTCCAATGGTGGAATCATTCTACAGCATACTTCCTAAGGTCGTATTTGTCTGGAATTTTAGTAGAGTGTGATTTTGCTTCAAAAGATAAAATATATATTTGAATATATTCCTGTCTCTCTATCCCTAACACTATGTCATCACATGATAAGGCATGGATGCTTCCCAAGCAAGCAGTTTAGGAATCTCTGGTCCTGATTTTCAAAATTTCCAATGCATTTACTGTTATGTTTCACATCAGCTCTGAACTCTCCAGGCTCTATTTTATAGAATTTCCCATAAGAATCTTTAAATCTAAATAAACAAAATATGAGTCTCACTTTAGTATTTCTGCAAAGCTTTTTTGCTTGTCAGACCTTATGTTAAGAAAAGGTGACAAACAATGGAAGGATAAAAGCTGAAGCATGGAAAGCTCTTTGCATGACAGCTCTGTGAATTGTGGGCAACATTCTACTGTTCACAGGAGCTGCTAGACAAAGTTTTACAAATGACTGTAACAGACACATTAATAAGCTGACCTTTCAATTCCCTAAAGCTGCATGCTAATTTTCCCCATGCTACTGTACCTGGTAGGTACTGATGGAAGAAACACATGATGTTTATTCCATCAGTGCTCTTTTAAGAATGCTTTGAAGTCAATTTTACTCCTCCCTAAGCATCTGGCAACTACCGCCTCTTCATGCAAATAACTAATATGGAAAAATCATGGCTCAAACAGGAATATGTTCATTCTCAAACAGTGGGGTTTTTTTCAGCCAGAAGAAGTGATGACTGGGGTAATTCTGCCAGAAGACAGAAACTAAGAGAAATCTAACATACAATCTACTTTTTAGATAGCCAGTTTCAAAAAATGTAACGGGCAAACTGCAATGAAAGGGGTATTCTCTCATTCATCTATACAAAACAGTCTCCAAGAAAAATATAAAAAAAAATATCAGGTGTTTCAAACAGGTCTGATTTTTGACATTAGGGAAGAACAGATGAGTGCGAGGTCACTGTCCTATTGGACTTTAACTGACCTCACAACCTGAGGAATATATAAGCTATCTGCTGGTACTGAAAAAACAGGTCTAAGCTTGCTAAATAAAGCCCTTACAGTCAGACTTCCATTCTTCTAATTCAGATGTAAAACTAGAAGTGTCGTATTAAAAACTTTGTAACATAAAATCAGCCTGAAAAGGGACCAAGTTTGTTATACAAACTTCTTATACAAACCCATGTGCTACTGTTTACAGGTATAATGCATAAATCAGCAGGTCTAATCGTGGTAACCATCCTGTGTTGAAACACAAGAAATGGAGTAAATACTAAGTAAAATAAAACTAACCAGGAATGAAAGAAACAACTATCGGAAGAGAAATGCTCCTTCATTACCAGAGCCCCCAGATGCCTTGTCCAAATGGTTTAATATTGTTAATGATATTATCACCACAGTGGTGAGATATAGACTGGAGAAGTGGGCAATACAGTGGTTGGAAAACTGGCTGAGTTGCCAGGCTCAAAAGTTTGTGACCTGTGCTGCAATGTCCAGCTGGCAGCTGGTGACCTGCAGTATCTTTCAGGGGACAATATTGAGACCAATGCTGTTTAATGTCTTTATTAACGACCTGGTTGATAGCATGGACTGCAGACTCGAGAAGTCCACAGACTACAGCAAACTGGGAAGCATGGTTGGTAAGTGAGGTGGCAGGGATGCTAATCAGGACCTTGACAGAATGCAAAAATGGTCTTACAGCTGCTGCATAAAGTTCAGCAAAGTTCAAAAAGTGCAAAATCCTGAGATCTGGATTGAATAAGCACAAGAAACAATATAGGCAGCGCACCAACTGGCTAGGGAGCAGCTTTGCAGGAGAGGACCTGGGGGTTGAACATGAGCCAGAAGCATGCCCTTGCAGCAGAGGTTTACCACATGATGGCCTGTGTTAGCAAGGGTTCCCAGGAGACTAAAGGATATGGTTATTCCACTCTACTTGGCACTTTTTAGCCCACATAGGGAATGCTGTAGCCAGTTTTGGGCCTTCCAGTTCAAGAGAAACATTGACAAATTGTCAAGAAGATGGCCACTAAGATCATTAGAGGGTCAGAGAACTTGACTTCAGAAGAAAGCTTGGAAGAATTAGGTTTGTTCAGCCTAGGGAAGAGAAGTTTCAGGGGAGTATTTAATCATGGTCTTCCAATACCTGAAAGAGTTACAGAGAAGACAGAGGTACTCCCTTCACAAGTATGCATGGTGAAGGGACAAGAAGCCACAGACACAAGCCATTGCTTCATGGGAAATTCTGTCTGGATATAAACAAAAATCTTCACTGTGAGAAATCACTGTGAGGTTGCTCAAAGAAGTGGTGGAATCTACCTTACTGGTAATACTCAAGACTCAGCTAGGCAGGCTCTTGGATACCCTAATGTCCTGCTTTCCACAGAAGGTTGGCCCAGGTGATCTCCAGAGGTATCTTCCAGCCTAGACTTTTTTATCATTCTGTGTGTGCAAACACTTCAAAAAAACCTAATGGGTGAAAATGAAAGAGATCCATAATACTGTTCATACACGTCATGGAAAGTATATTACTTGTCTCTTCACACTGCCCTTAAATCATTAAGGAAAGTTTTCCATAAACTGATGAAAAAGACAAGGTATTTTTAAAGCAAAATAACACTGATATTTTATTACAATGGAAAATGGAATGATTTAAAGTTCTAGTCCCATTTATTTTACTAATGATACCTCATGTCTGAAGTTAAGAGTCTTCAACTTCCTTTCTGAATGCTAAATTAAGGCTTCTATACCCTTGTTCAGATCCCTATATTGAAACCAGTTGTGCCAGCAAAGAGTTCTTTTTTTATTTTCATAAATACAGTCTTGGGGCTTTCAGCCTGTGAGCCTCATTTCCTGATCAGTATCAATGAGCAAAATCAAGGCTCCAGTTTTCAGTCTTGCTTACAGAATACATCCATCCATACCTCTCTTCCTAGCAGATTAAGAACAGTTTATTCAATAAAACTGACAACACAGGCATACAAGCCTACATTTGAGCTGTTTCGCTGACGAAATGTCTTGCCATTCAGCACCAGTTCATCAGTATTACTTATGTCTACATAGCTGAATGCTGGCAGTAAATGTAACTCCTTTTTAGAAAGTAAGCATGAATATGGTCTGGTAGTGTAGTATACTCTGAATCAATAATCTGGAGGAATTTTGCAGAGATTCTTGAAGAAAAATACAGTGTCAGTTTTGTTATTGTGCTAGAAGTCTTTCATTGGTACACTGGTTTTCATTGCAACTAACATACTGGTATCACAAGGATGACTATAGAGGATGTTGCCTTATGTTCCTCTTATTAAGAGTTTTGGCATAGTATTTCCACTTTAAGAGAGGTCAGATTACAACCTATCTAGGCAGGGATATTTTTATCAGAAGCTGTTTAAGATTTAGACAAGTAATTACCCTACTGAGCAGCTCCCTCAGTCTGAAGGCTTCTCTTGTTTGGAGTCACTGGCAGTCATGAGGTTCCTTTCTTGCAGGTTCACTCCTACTCCTGTTCAGATAAATCCAAAGATCTTGTTAGCCTGTGTTTTTACTTACAACTTCTTATTGCACAGCAGTAAGCATATCCTGATCCCTTCTAGCTATGTAAATACTGAACTTATTTGGTAATTTTGACAGATACATGCTAAGGCAAAAACTGTAGCTATGTAATCACTAAATGTGAAAAAAAGATAACTTACCATTTCAGTCCTTATATTACAAATTAATGAGACCAACACTCATACCACTGTCCCATTCTCCACACCTCCAAATTGTCTGTAAGCTGTTTCACATCGAAATTTCAACATTCAATGCACACACATAAGCCAGTAAGATCAGCATTTGAGCCCGTATTTCCATTATATGGTCTCTCTTTGTCATGATGGCTACTCAGCCTGCGCTTTCAGTCCTTGCTCTGAAAGCTCCTCATGTATAAAAGGGAATTATAACTACTGGACTAAAGGCTTATCTCAGATATACAATCAAACTGTGTCCACTGTATAACAGCTGGTGGTGGGAAGAGGGAGAGATACATCTGTTCATTTATAAATTCCATCTGGTTTCAAAGATACAGTCTAGGATATGGCGAGACAAGCAGGAAGAACTGGCATGGAACAGTTGTCTTGTTGGCCCACTATGAATTCTTTTGTCAGTAACTTTGCTTTCAAATAGCTCATCTCTCAAGATAAGCTTATACCAAGGTACAAGGAGTACTTGGAGATGCCACCTTTTCCTTCACACCATCATCTTTTACACAAATAGGAGAAGAGAGGAAAAAGGTCAACACCACTTTCAGATACTCAGCACTTCATTAAAAAAAATAAATTCACTCAAACCACATCAGTCCAACATAAGTCTGAAAAGCAGAACCTGGATAATTTGTTTCCAGGAAAGGCCTGAAGTCATCTGGCAGTGTGTTGATATTGCTTTAAAAATATTTATTCTTAGCTTCTAGCTAAGATAAAATATGGATGACAACTATACAACAATAAAAAACACAAGTAAGAGAAACTGAGTGAGGAGAAAGGAGACTATTTTTACCAGTAAATGTTTTCATATAGGGACAATATTATACACTTACTACCAAGCAGTGCCCTTAATGCAGTACATGATGAAGTAGAACAGTCGATTTTCCGCTTTCTAGTCACTTAAACTGTAAGCAACAAGATCTTTTGTTTAAAAATCAAGTGTTCTGCTTCATACCACAATTGCACTGCAAACGTAGCTCTCTCTGAGGGGAATGTTTTAAGTGACTTCGGCTCTAATGCTGCAGCCCCCTGGAAGTCAGGCTGCTTATGCTTATAGCGGTTGGCTCATCTTGAGGTAGCACTTTCTTTCCTGCAATGCCTGGGAATCAACAAGCAGGGCTGCCTCCTCCACGGATATTCCCAAGCTTCTCACTTCAGCCCCAAAGCTATGAGCATCTCCCCTGAGAGCCACTTTGAACTCCTATTCCAGTCTAACCACAAGGCAATTACCAGAAAATAGGTGATGTTGGGGATGTACAACGGAAGCAGCCACCAGCGGTCTTCACCAGTCCCTCCTACCCAGAAACCTGGAATATATCAGCATATAGAAACCTGAAGTTTTCATGAACAGTGGGGACTGTTTATGGCACTAGATATTCTTGTGTGTGATTCCAAAGTGATTTATGAACACAAGATTTTTTTGTCGTATGGTAGTTGTAACGGAGCTAAAGCTAACACAGTGAAAATGATAGTTTAAGGGGGATTATCATGCCACCAAATGCCATTTACTCTGCTTGAATTGCTTGTAGTGTTTGATGGAGCTGGTGGTGCTTAAGGTTGCAGAAGCAACTCTTTCATGGTGTTTGTGTAATTTTGGGTTTTAGCAACACAGGAGATTCCTAATGGCTGTAATGGTCACTAACGCTGCACTCAGAAGGGGTGAAGGCATAATGAAGTCAAGTCATGCTACTATTTTTTGAGTAGCAACCAACCGAGTGTTTTGCTCAACATAAAAGTTGTCTTGTGTGAAACCTTAGGAACAGGGAGAGGGTCGCTAGAATTCACTACAGTTCTTACAGAACAAGTAATCTCTGGGATTGGGAAACACGGGCCCATGAAGTTGCACACATGGTCTGAATCCAAAGTCGTGGTGTACTTGATTTTTAGGTCATGTTCGAGACAAACGTTAACAGCAACTTGTGCAAAACTGAAGACACAAAACAAGCATGGAGCAGACAGCCTGACAGACACAGTGGAGCAGGGAGATCTCACCACCTTCAGGCGGTGGTAGAAGCAACCCCTGAAGAGCAGGTGAGAGCTTTTGGCCCTCTGAGCGAGCCAAGAGGCTGCAGCAACACTAAAACCTGTCAGGCAGCCAGAAAGCTGAGTTCGTTTTCATTCTGCTTGCGAATAGGAGTAAAGAGCATCACCCAGTCGGCCATGGTCATTATTTCCTCTACTTTGCCGTGTATTTTGTGAAAACTGAGGTCAAACCGGACACAGCCTATTCGCTGGCAGCGCTGCTGGTCAGCGAGCCTCGTCAGGAGAGGAGGTTCGAGAGGGGCGAGCAGTTCCCCGGGGGCTCACCTGGGCTGCCCGCAGATGGATTTAGACACAGATTTCCTCAGCTCCCCGCACACAAGTTTCTCTCCCCGAGGAAGAGGACGAGACTCCTGGGAGCCGAGTGCCGGCGGCGCCGCCGGGGCCCGGAGCCCTTCCCGCCGGGGCAGCGGCCGCTCGCCCAGCTCGCCGACCCCCGGCGCGG
>NW_020799118.1:3569488-3603230 GCF_003259725.1 Athene cunicularia | reverse complement strand
TCTCCACAGGATAGTGCTTTTTTTTTTTTTTTTTAAATGTACTCTAAGTGGAGTTTGCGTATAGTACAATAACGTTTCGTTGGTTTTGGCAGCTGACCCCCCCCAGTGGAAGGAAAACACACTTGTATGTAATTCAGTGCAGATTTCGGTTTATGAGTTTTTGCCAGCGTTAAACGTTTTTCCACTTGAGTCAAACTACAGTTTTAATAAGCCAGTCTGCTTCTCTCACTGGTGGGTGTTTTTTCTGTTTGTAACATCCAACTTAAACGCGGGAGGTTATGTGCCAGATACCAGACAGGCAGCTTTCAGTAACACGGGTTGCTTGTAATATTGAGTATCGAATTTTAGAGGTCAGCTCCTTGTTTGGACATCTCCAGGGAGAATAGTGCTCTGCTGTCCTTTCCTCAGCAGGCATACTCGGGGCTTGCTCTACTCACAGAATGCTGCCTCCAAGAAACCTGCAGTTTGGCCTTTCTGTTAAATTCTTGGCAGAAATACTTTGTTCACATGGTGCAGGAAGGTCTTTTTTTTTCCACAGCACCTGGGAATAATATGTAAATAATCGGTAATTATTGCAGTTGAGCATCTTAGAAGTATCTTCTGGCTTGATGCTGGGCTGTGAAGAAACCCACCAAATAGCTGTAAAATGCCTTAGAGTTTTCTTTAGGAACTTTGGAAGTAAACAGCTGTGGTTGGCTAATTTCCATCAAAAAACAAAAAGTAGCACTTTCTCTTCACTTTACTTTCAGACTCTGTACGTACAGTGCTGGTACATAGTATGTAAAATAAGCTTTCTTGCCTGCCTGAGCAGATGTTTTTTCAGTCAAATAAAATAGTCCGTAATGGCTCTTGCATCCAGACTTGCTCTCTGATGTCGATTTTGAAGGCTTTGCTGACCAGGCAGAGTCGGGTAGTTGAGGAAAAGAGCTGCAAGGCTGGGCTGCCAGGACTGCGATGGCAGGTGGCCGCAGCCATGGACAGGCAGGAACCCACACAAGTGGTGGGGAAATAGTGGGCCTGAGTGCAGTGAGGGAGGAAACCTGAATTGCAGTTTACTGGAGAGTCCAGCTACTTTTAAGTACGAGAGCATGTGACAAATGCCATGCTGAGGAATGCAGCTGGGGTATAGGTACCTACCACAGCTGGTATAATAAAATCAAAGTGGGAGTGGAAACAAAAGTGTGTGGAAGATGTTCACGAGAAGCTCATGGGAGTTTATTCAGTGTGAGATGTAAGGACTTCACCTTTTTCTCAAAAACACTGAAAGCAAGAACTCTTGCTGTCCTCTGCATCCCTTTGTGAACTTGGAGAATAGACTGTTGGGATACCCGGGGGAGTATTCATCCTCCATGCTGAAGAAAGATGTGTACAGATTTTATCGTGTCAGGTGCAAGGCTGAGTTACCAGGTCAGCTCTGCCCAGCCAGGAAACCAGGAGTGATTCTGGTGATAGCCATCAACATTAACTCAAGTTGAAATGCAGTAATACCATGAAAACTCTTAGGAGATGATCAGTTTCTTGTTAGTCTGCTCATTTGAGAAGGAAAATGTTAATGTCATTTAAAGTAAAAATAACATACTATCAGTAGACAAGACACTACTGGTGTTGTATCCTTTATTTGTGGTCTCTGGAAAGACTTCTATCATAAGCACCCAAACAGTGTTGATTATGCTGTGGATCTGCCAGTGAGGGAAAACAGTGTATTCTATTTGCTTACACAGATTGAAAATCTTGTTAATAAAGGAAGTTGTTTGACAGACTGAGCAGGTCAAGACTGAAGGCTGCTGCAACGTCATTCTCTTAGACAAGGGTTCTGGCTCAGTTCTTAGATGCTGTAGTTATTGTTTCTGGCTGACATTGCTTAAAAGCAATTAACATCTCTACCTTCATCTTATACCCACTTTCAGTTACTGCACTCTTCACCCCTTGATTTATTAGCATCTCTCGCTTCACAGTTGCCTTGTATCATTCTCTTACTTCCATTGCCATGGTTCTTTTTTTGTTGCCTTGTTTGTCTCAAGGTTGTTTCCCATGTTGGCGTTCCTACAATGATTAGAAGAATGTTTTACTGATGAGTGCCATATGGATATTTAGAGCGAGACCTTCCCCTGCTTCTGCTAAGTATATTAGTTGTAGTCTTCCTCCTTTCAGAATGCTGTTTCCTTGTCCATTTAAAAACGAGATGGATGGCAGCACAAGGAGACTTTTTTCACTTTATTGGTTTGTGTATATTTTGGTTTTCCACTTACATTTCATGTTCTATTTGTGTCTTGAGCATCATTTAAGACATGACACCACCACATAAATCAGTACAAGAATGTGTTTAGTTAGAGATAAGTAGGTCTCTGGGGACAAGATCTTTTATATTTCTTGCTGGCAGAAGATGTACTTTCCACATCCTACTGCCATGTTCCTGTTGGAAGAAGACCCAGCAGAATGAGGCACTATGTTATGCAGGAATTAATCAGAAAGATATTTACTCTGAAGTGTACCAAACACTTTATATAAAATCCATGCGATGCTTCAGCACAGCCAAATTTGAAAGTAGAAAGGAATGCACAGCTTTTATTGAAATCAGATTGGTCTCAGAGGGAAAGAAGGGGAAGCATAAGCACAGCACTAAGGAATTCCATTCATGGAGCTGTTCAGCATTTGTTAGGGTTTGTTTTTTGGATGCTCAAAGCAAACCAGTGATCCTTGTGGTGGGGTCTCAGTCTTTGCTATTTTTGTGGAAAGCTTTACTATTTTAAAGAGAAGACAGGTTTTTTTAAACCACATCTCAATATGTCAGGTGATGCTTAGGAAGATAAGCATCTTAGTTTTTATATTTTAGAAAATAGATCTTGCTGGGTGGGATTCAAGAGAAAGCCTGATGGCCTGAATTTATCCATCAAAGGAATTATTATTTCTTCACTGAATGGGGAAAATGTAATTACGCCTTTTTATTTTGCCTATGAAGTTTCATGGGCAGGTTTAATGATGGTATGTGCATGCCAGGTGAAGCCTCATAATTTGGGTGTGACCTTAAAATACAACCCTCTGGCTGTGTAGAGATGTTCACAGGAGTCTGTAGGTGGGGCAGAAAGTGGACTGACTCAAACACCCCTTAGAGATGGCTATAGGATATATATTTATGGTTTACTTCACTGACTCTTAAACACCACACTGTGTGTGGAACTGCATGGGTTGCAAACATCCAAGGTGGGCAGCATGAATACTCCCTCACGTTTTTAATGCAGGTGTTAAGTGTCCTGAAATACATGAAAATTATGGCCTTCTTCGAGGCAGAAAGACCTTCCAGAGTCCCCAGACCTCCGTGTGGAGATGCATGTGCTGACGGTGTTCTCTGCAGTCAGTCTGCAGACTCTTCTGGTCTCTAAGGCTGACAGTTCTCAATCCACGGACGCAACAAACCCGCCACTTAATTCAAACACAAAGTCTAGGGACTGCAAGAAGAGTCTAATACAGAGCTGAAGAGAGCTGGCTGAGCCTGCCCATTTATCATGTGCCAGCAGGCTCGACGGGGCATTTACCTGGCACTGTGGCAGCTACGAAGAGCTGTGGCTCTGCAGGGACCCAAGCACTGTTCAGGCAGCCAGGCTGGGCGAGGTGGAGCAGCAGGGTAGTTTCCATAGAGTGTCCAGAGCGTGGAAGAGCCGCACAACGGATGTGCTCAACTGTGCAGTGGAACAAGTGTTAGAAATCCTTTTACCTGAACTGGTGAAGTTCACGTGGCAACCTTTAAATTTTACTTTAATTGCACTAATTACAGATTAGAATGTAAAAATGACATTCTGAAGGTAGGCTGAGTATTATATCCAGTCGTATGCTACAGTATTGCTGTGAAACAAAACAGTAGTAGTTGTGGAAGAGTCTGCTCTTCTTATTTTATAGCCAACTGTTGTGCTGTCAGTAGAGAGGCTTTTTCACATTTGATAGATGATGTGAAATAACTAAACCCCAAATTTCTCAATACAGAGCTAGTCAAAGCCAAATCAAAACAAGCAGTTTGAAAATTTTACAACAGTGAATGTAACAGATTTAATTGCTAGCAATTTCTATAGAGCATCTGCCAAAGTTAATATCAGCTTTCATTTCTACTGAATTAAACGCATTGCTTTCAATCTGGAAAGACAGACCTCTTCTGCCTTTGTTTGTTGGTTAATTAGGTGGAACAACATAAATTACTCAAGCTGTTCTGTTGTATTTGAAATAAACTCTGGTTAAGCAGCAGTCTGTAGTCGGTAGAACTTGGGGTCTGAGATTTGCTCTCAGAATTATAATAATATTTAGAGTTAATGCTGCAGGTGTGCTTTTTTTTTTTTACTTTCTTTGGATCAGAGCGAGGACACATTTAATCTGTCAACCTGATGAAAAGGTCTCGTATTATACTTGGCCTGTCCCTCCCTGCCCTGCCAAGGTATTGAACAGGGACAACCTTGACACCAGAATGTGGCCACACAGTGACTGAGCAGGGGTGAGGCCAGGCCACACCTCAGTTCAGTTATTTGCTTCAGAAGCAGGTTCCCAGGAGGCTTCTCATAGCTTGAATAGCTCATTGGTACACCCCCACGTCATTGTCCCAGCTCCATGAAACGGCTCTCTGATTCCCCGAGGCAGAGGCAGGGCTGTGCCAGCGGGCTGCAGAGAGCTCTGTGGTTCCTGACCACTGCGTTGGGAGGCAACGGTTGCCCTTCGGTCACCCTCAGAAAAGGGGGACAGGCCTCGCTCACTCTTGGTAGCTCTACCACCCACCTGAAAGTGAATCCTCCCTTCAAGCCGGTTGTGTCGTCAGTCCCATGATCACTGCTTGCATTGCTCCACTGTACAGATGAGCGGTCGCACCGCTCCCTGCGTTACCTGATGTCTTTGAAATGCAGGAGAGAATTCAGCAGAGTGCCAAGGGCATGCGTGTCATGCAAAAGCGTGTTGCAAAACATACAGACACCTCAACAAAGCTGTTGGGAGAGCCTTCCCATGAGGGCAGAACTGGAGGGACCTCCTGGGTCACCAGGGCTGTTGCCCTGCCAGCACACTCACGGGATCACGTAATTCCTTTCTGTGGAAGTGGGGCTTTTTTCCCATGCTGTGGTGGTTGTAAAGTTGTTCCAGAACCTGACAGCTCTGAGAGTTAGAATTTCCATCCTAAATGTGCTCACACCTGATTTATAGCCATTTATTTTCATCTTTAGGTTAAACAGTTCTTTTTCCTTCCATGCGTTTGCCTTGACCTGCAAGCAAGTATATCCCCAGTCTGTCTTCATCTTTGAAAACAAACAAGTCAGAACGAGAAGTTCTTGTCTTGTTTAGCTTAGGAAAACAAGCTTTCAGTACCTTTAGACCATCTTGATTGTTAAGAAGGTTTTAATATATACCACGACTGTGTTTAAACTGGTGGTAACTGGTGTACAACTTAACACAGGCTGGCTGAACAGAGAGGATGCACTGAACTTCTAAGCATACAGTTAAACTCTACCCATACATACGTCAAATTACAAACATTTTGTAACGTGTTTTGCAGATGCTCCTGTGAAAGCTGAGAGAATGCATTTATGTTTTGTAAGAAACCAAAAACTACAGTATACAAGCAGTTCCTTCTTTCAAATTACTTCTGGGTTTTCTCAAACAGTATGTGCCCTTTGAGAACTGATCTCTTGAACATATCGACTCCATGAGGTATCTTTCATTAAAGACCAGTTTTCATTAGCATTTTTCCAAAGGCATGTGACTCTCAGCATAAACTGAAGGTGGATGAGCAGATGGTGGAGGGCACCAAGCAATGACTGTGATGAGAATTAGAGATGAATTGTAACCACTTCAGGTGTTATTTAGTAATAAAGCAGCCTGCTTTACACCACTGTGGGTTGTGTTGGGATTTAGAAGCAGACGTACAACAGGTTAAATGTGAGCTTATGATTATCTAGTGTAAGAGTGCAGTTACAAGAAAAAGTGCTTTAGGGAAAAAGACGACTATATAATTACTTCTGAGGAAGATGCTGGTTTGTGCTGCTAGAGGAGGAGTGTCTTTCTGCTGAACACACCAAAACCTCTAAAAAGCAGTTTTGAAAAGATGAAGGCTTAAAGACTATTATTCAAATATGCCTATAATCAAGGGTCTGTCGACCTGTTGTACCTGCTAAATTGTCTTCTCAGCATATAGTGGCTGTAAGATTTCTGTTCGTTTTGCTGGAGTATTTGGATATGTATGTCTTGAATCTTTTAAGCTTGAAGCTGGTTTTTAGGATTTTCAGGTCAGATGTCACAAGGCTCTCTTTCCCCGTAAGTGCCAATTCCCTACCCTGCAACAGGGCATTGTGTTTGTGTTTTCCCATAGGTCCTGCCTGTTTTCCTTCTGCTCAGTCTGCCCACAAAGGCTTCACGGCAGAGTGACTTCCCTCTGCAATGCACACAGTAGGGCCATAGTGAAAGGAGTGCTAGGGCAAGTCTAAACCCAGTCCAAACTTGTTCGCAAATAAATGACTGACAGTTACAGAAGTGGCAGCAATGCTGGCATCCCTAGGTCAAAGTGTTATTAAAAGCATTCCTAAGTAGCTAGAAACATCAGCTGCTTTGGATCTCAGAACTCAAAGCTAGCACTTTGCATTTTTGCTGCAATTTTTTTCTTGTTTTTGTTTGGAAGTGTATGGGATAGGAGGGTTATAATTTCCCAAAATTTAGAGTTCTGGCTTAATAGCATAGATCTAATGAGGAGGACAGGGTGAGGAGGAATGGAGGGAGTCCAGGGAAGATCTGCCAGACCTAACTGTAAGCATGGTCTATTCTACCTGTGGTAGCTAGGTAGGGTTTCTGTTCATAAACACTAAGATTTAGTGTTCATGAAATGGGTTCAGAGAGAGCTGAGAGGGTGCTTCAGTATCCCCTCACACATAGGTGATAGGTAGTCCAAGAACATGAGCTTATTCACTCTAAGTTTACTGTTCTAGCAGTCCCACACAGTACCAATAGGATGGACAAAACGCAACCGCCATAATAACAAAAGGCTTTATTAAGCTGTAGGTGCAAATCTGTGTTAGTCTTGGTACACATAAAAAGCAGAAAAGATTTTCTGAAAGAAGCAGGATAAAAACCAGGTCATACTTTGCCAGTTTGTCTCCAAGCCCCTGTACTTCATTATCAAAATACAACAGGCCAACTGCTTTAATTGTGATGAGTCCTAACACAGCCTGCTGCAAGGGCACCAGCAAATCTAGATCTGGCAGAATGACCCTGCTTTCATTTTCTGCCATTGATTTAAGAAAGCATAAATGCTGTAATTCAAATAGAGCTCTAGAAAATACTGTGAATTAATTTTTGCTGTATTGATTTTTTTTTTTTTTTTTGCTTACATGCAGTGATTGTGTGCAAGGAACATTGTTTCATTTCCTTCTGATTTCCTTACTTTGTGATGAAGGACTTTGAAAAGCAGCTGGAAGTGTAAGTGAGAAGCTCTCTTCCTTCCACATAAAATAGGTTGCACAAAGAGCTACAGGCTTGAGTGTGTTCTCAATTAACCAATTGCTCGTAAGCAAAAAGAGCTGATCGTGTTTGTGTGGTCTAGGGGCTGACAGGAGACTTGGCCCTCTTGATTCCATGTCCAGTGTCAAACAGGGGCCCAACATTTTATTTCTTGAAGAGTGTACATTGTTCTTCACGCTTAGCTTCATGCCAGGAAAATACCTGGTGGGAGCCCGTCTGCTGTGTAGACTTACTCGTATTTTGCACTTCCCTCCCAGGTTCCCATTCAATGTTGTAGAGGTCTAGTCAGAACCAACCAGCACTTCTTGGAGGTTTTCTACCTGGCTGAAGAGCTCACTGGTTGAAAGAGGACATACTGTTTCTGTACTGACTGTTAGATTTGTAATACCTGAGCATGAAAACAGATCAGAATTTGAATCTACACCTGAACATGAAGAACAGGTCAGCTAGGGTCCAGTTCTACAATATATTTGATTCCCTAAGAACAGAATATTTAAGCACAGGGACTTCCACATCTGTTGGTAGACTGATATTTTTAATTACTGAATTACACTTATAAATAAGACTTTAATAAAAGAAAAAAAACCAATTTTCTGTGTAGTTTGTACACCTGTGAGCTCTAACAATAGCAGCTCACTTAATTTACCAGAGAACTATCAATACATTTCTCAGGGATGACTGGCAGCAAAACCTTTGCATGCTGTTTATAAATCTACATGCAGTGTTAGCTTCAAGATCAGCACTCCTGCCCTATGAAATGTTTAAAGGCTGATTCCTTAAAGTAAGGCTCCCGAGTCATAATCTCAAATAGAACTAGATTGCTTTAGTTGTATTTTATTTTCTTTTCCAATAGGCATTGATGACCCAGGAAAATTTAAGAAAGGTGCAGGGATGTGCTTATCCTTTTCAGACATCTCCTTGTATGATGGAAGGATTCTTCTGTAGCTGACATGGAAAGGGTCCAGATGTGTCACAGCTGGGCTGTGTGCAGAGCAGCACCCAGGGGTGCAGAGGAGTGCTGGGGACAGTGAGGAGGGGCTGTTGTGCTGGGCACCTGTGTCAGGCCAGCTGTGCACCTCGGGCGGGTAACCCTGCGGCAACAAAAAATGACAGACAGGAGATCCAGTGGAAATGACTCCAGTGATGGATTAATGTACAGATACCACAGACCGTGAATAGGGTCAGAGCAGTAGTCAGCTTGGAGAAAATTGGAAGGGCAAAGTGTAGAAAGAAAGTATGAGTTTGGATATTACCTGCCTTGTTTTAAGGAATATCACTCAGTAAATTGTATCTTGTAATGCTGGTGTTCCCAACTGTTAAATTAACCCAGGCAGAAGGAATAATGAAATTGGAGAAATTTGTTTCAACTAGTATAACTATTCCCTTGGTGTTAAATTTCCTGATTTTCTTGTCCTTTATGTTGTTTGATAGTTAGGCGTTAGAGGATTTCTGAAATCCTCAAAGCTTCTGCCAGTTTGTGAGAAACTCTGCTGTCTTAACTTCTTTGGTCTGAACCAAAAGGGTTCCGGTTCTGAGAATCACACGGGAAAAACAGAACCCTTCATATTTGGTAAAAGAAAGAAAAATGTTAACAGTATCACTCTGTTCCTTATAAACCAGGGAAATTTATGCAAGTTTAGAGACATTCGTACAGGCAAAACATGAGCCAAGTCCCGAGTTCTCTATCATGAGATGTGGCACAGGAACACTGAGCAAAACGAAGTGTTTATCATGTAAATCCAAACATCTTTATGATGCATCACAAGATGACAGACTTCTCATGCCACCAGTATACAAAGCTTTTTCTTCTAACTTCACATATACAGACTTAATTATAGCACCGAGGGGCAGAAGAATTGATAATTAAGAAGGCTTGCTTTGATTTAGTTTTACACCAGTGACCTCAAGAAAGTTCAGCTGAATCGAGTGCTTATTGATGGCCCAAAGACCTGCTGTTCTAGTTGCAATGAAAAATCTGTGTGCAGAAAGCTGCAGGTATGGTAACTTGTTCAGCAGGATCCTCTACCCCTTCTTTTGGGTGTGTCTTTTCAGCACACTGTATGTGGGTGACGAGCAGTCTGCACACCTCCTGCCTGGGTCTGTGCAGAGCAGGAGCTGTTCTGCAGTGTTTTCACCATGTTTCTAGGAGTATAAACCCAGATTGTCTGTGTTGAGATCTTGTTCATACATGGACTCAGATGAAGATGATACAAAAAACCTGACTCTATCTTAGGAAGGGAGTGCAGCAAACAGTGTTATAGGATAAGCTTTAGCCTTCTCAGTGCAAGTGAGCACGGGATAAACACACTGTACTATGCACATGTTTCTCTGTTTGCAAAAATCAAGTATGCACAAACATGAGAAGTAGTCTGGCAGCAGAATTTAACTGCATGGGAAGAAATGAAAGCATGGGTTGATGGCATCTGGGCTGGCAAGTGATGATAAACCTCTGCTAAGAACTGTCAAAGACAGACTTTTCCTTTTTGCTTGCTTGCTGTACTAAACAGCAGAAGACAAAAAATCAAATAGGCATGTTTCTTTGTACTGCTGGACATTAAAGATAAACTTTATCTTAAAGATAAACTGAGGCGCTTTTTTTTGCAGGGGGTGTGAAGTCTGACATAGGGAGGCAATTCAGTTTTGTAATGGGTTTGCTTACTATGATAGAGAAATGTCGGGAACCCTGGACTGGATACCTATTTTTTACTTTGCAGTTCTGTGACTGTCATACTACTTTATCTTGTGGAAAGGTACTTGGCTCTGCAGGTCTAGAAGATGATAGCAGAGGCCCTTCTGAGCCACCTCAGAGGTAGCCACCTCTCTCACCTATGAGAGCACATCAGGCTCTCATCACGGAAGTGCAAATTATTGCTTCCAATAATCTGTATTACTGAAAAGATTAGTGTGACTGGTGTATTTATCCTCACTGTGCAAAATGAGGTAGCACTGGAGCATTACACAGGAACTCTTCTTCTGCACTAATTGAAAAAAATCTTTGTTGTTAATGTAACTGGCCTTCTGTTTTCTATGTGTTTTGTGGAAGTATCTTGCAACTTAACAGCATTTGTTGGGAAACCTTACTACCACAGCAAATCTGGATGTGTTCAGTAGGATTCTCATAACTTACTCTTTCTGGATTCAGTGGCAGTCTGCACTTCTAATTTATCTGTACCTGTGCATTCCTGCCTTACAACATACTTTGTAAAGTGGTATTAAATGCTGAGTCTCGCAGTCAAAGAATTCACGTTGACATCCAATGTCATTCTTACTATAACCCTAAAATCTGTTTTTAATGTCACATGTGATGAGCTGAGTAAAATTTTTTGTTCTCTTTTGTCAGAGCTTTGCTGGAGATTAGTACGGATTGACAGGAGAACAGAGCTGGAAGGGGCCTCTGGAGGTCTCATGTCCAGACTCCTGCTCCAAGCAGGGAGTTAGTTCAGGATGCTCTGAGCCTTGCTTCATTTAAGTCATGATGTCCACAGTTATGGAGATCCCACAGCCTCTTGGGCCCTGTTCCAGTACTTAATCATACCCACTGAATGCAATTAATATGTTTTATTCCTTGTTGCAACTTGTTAGTGTTGCCTCTAGTCTTTTCATCATGTACTTCTGAGAAGAGTGGCTCCATCATCTCTATTAAAAGACAACTATAGTGTGTGCAGAAAACTTCTGTGTATGTGTGTATGTGTAAAAACTATTAAAGAATTCAAACCATTTTGGGGAATCATGAACAATATTAGTTGCATCGACCCAGTCTTCATCCATGTCTAAAGGCAATGTACTTAGAAATCATAAACACCTTGACTTGGGAGCATAGCACATATTACTTCAAATGACTGAAAGTAAAAAAATTACTCTGCCCAGGAAGCCTTTTTTGATCAATAAAAAAAAAATTCTTACCTATAATCAAGAGACTAAACCAGAAGAGTTGAGAAATGGGTCATTTAAGAGCAACATTCCTGTAAGAGCAAGAAACCTTTTCCTGGCAGCATGTGTTAACACCGATAACAGCACTGTGCTTCCAAAGCTGCAAAACAGCAATGGAAGAAGATACTCCAGATTCCCTGTCACCTCGCCCAGTGATACCCAAGTTTTACTTGAAGAACCTGGTCATTTCTGTCAATCTTCTTAATATAATTGTTTGTAGATTGTTGTTCAGCACAACAGTACAAAGTACTAGATTCCCAGATTTATGTGATTTAAAAATTTATTTTCTGTTCTAATTAACAACCCCTTTTAAGCAATATTTTCTTGTGGCTGCATAAATTAAATGTAAGAGATGATGGTATTTTAATCTAACCCGCATTGCTGGTTGTTCTGTTGAGCAGAATAGTTCAGCTAGGTTAAACAGGAGTGCTAGCTTATTTGTTCTTGCAGGTACCCTCCATTTTGAAAGAGCAAGGCAAAAGCCACTGCCAGGTGGCATGCTGTTGGTTTGGCAAGCTTCCCCAGGGGTTTCAGCTGCTGCTAAAAGAACCGGGAACAATTGTGAACCTGAAGAGAGCCCTTGAGAAATGGTGAATAAGAAACCAAGAAGACTACAGCTAGTATGCAGAATAGGATGTTACCAAAGTGTTTGGTTAGTAATAAATTATTAAAGTAAGAATTCTGAATGTTAATGCAAACAGCGTTCTCAGAAATTCTCCACGTGAAACCGTATCTGTGTCCTTCCCTTCCTCACAGAGGGAGGAAAGGAGCTGCTTGCTGCTAGGAGAGATACCCAGGCAGGCTGTCCTGAGGATCGGGGAAGGATGAGCTGCTTGCTGAGTGAGTGGAAGGATCTTGAGTCTCCAAAATAAACTTTTTAATTCCAGCATTGTCTGGAGCCGAGGAGGACTGGTTGCTAATAGTCCCCCCTGAGAGATGAAGTCGAGGATTTCTGCCTTGAGAGGGATGCAGATACTGTAGGAGCTTCTGTGTCATTGCTAGCTGCATCTTAGAAGGGAGCTGCTCTTTGCACAGACTATGTAGAGTTTAGCTGGAAGACCCTCCTCCCCTCATTACTCCTTGTGCAGGCTGTGATGAACCAGGGACAATCCTTGGTGTCCATGGGAAGAGAAAGTTGCTAGGGGTGATTGATATCCACAGATCTTTCTGTGCACTTCTGAGATCGCTGCTCAGGCATGACAGATTGGGTAACAAGTTCTTGTTGTCTTTTACTGGTACTAATTACTAGGAATTGGTCTGTCTTCCTCCTTTCCCTCAGCATATTTAATTCTCATATCTGTGTATAGTTGTAGCACTGTGTGCACAGAAGCTGTAGCTGCTCATGAAGGGAGCCATTGCCAGCAAGTCAGGAGGAGATGCTTAAAAATGGCTGTTAGGAAGGTTTTTCAGAACAGAAACATCAAACTATTCTTACTGTCCTTTATTTTTTTGTAAAGACAAAACAAAAAAGCTCTTTCATTCACCCGTGGCTTTATTTGGGTAAAACATAAAATATCTTCTCCTCATCACCCATAGATGTTTATCCATCCTGTTTGAAACACTTCTGTTTATGGCTGAAAGCAGTAGAACAAAAACATTCACTTGGTTGAAGATTAAGTGGATTTTTCTATGCTGGCAAGTCTTGATTTTGCAAGATTGGTTTTAATTAGCTTACATTTTTCTGTCTCTCTTACTTTATGATGCTTCATGTAATAAGATGAAATTGTATTGTTATTCTTAAAATAATACTGAGTACAATTTGATTCTCTCTCCTTATATGGCAGATGACTGTTGCATTATTGTCTTAGATACCATCTGTGCAACAAATGAAACTCAGAAAAAAACCCAACCACAAGACAGGAGAGTGCTGTGTGAAGACTGATACATTTCACAATGAAAATATTTTGATGTGGCATTATACAAAACCACAAAATATATTTATTTTCGTTCTTCCTCCCCTTCATTCAAGAAAGGCTCGATAGAGAGCCATCAATGACATTTCTAGAAGCAGAACTAGATTCAGGGGATCTTGACTCATGCAGCAGAATCGACTCTTTGGAGGAAATTACCACTTGTGTTCTTTGTGGTGGCTGAGAAGGCAAAGTTTAACAGTGAGAAAATGGGAAGGAGTAAGAACTTGAGTAGCTGCTTTCCTTATTTTAGGATTTGACTTAGCTTTCCCATACAGTCATTCCAATTAGATATGGATATAAGGTTATCCAATCAATTTTCCTTTTCTCAAAAGCACTTTAATACTGCTTGGCTTTGTGCTTGTTATAACACAGTACTGCAGTGAAACACTATACTGCGGTGTAGATGTAAAGGATTAGTCTGGAACTTCTAGTCTCTATTCAGTCTGTTTCTATGCTGTCATCTTTTTGTTAAAGTTTTGCCAGAGCAGTTGTATTTTGGCTTGATGACAATGCCAGTGGAGCTGCTTTAAAAATGCTGTCAAAGTAGTCCTTTTATTTGGTTCAGTTCTCCATGTGGTTCATGATTCCAGTAAATGGCAGTAGGGTAGAGAGGGATAGACCTAAAAAAATCATAGAAGTCTTCTGGATGTTGGCTGCATTACGTGAATGGGATCATTTGACATAAGAATGTGTCTGTTGTGGTTTAACCCCAGCCGGCAACTGAGCCCCACACACTTGCTCACTTCCCCCTGATGGGATGGGGGAGAGAATCAGAAGAGTAAAAGTGAGAAAACTCATGGGTTGAGATAAAGGTAATTTAACAGGTAAAGCAAAAGCCCTGCACAGAGGGAAAGCAAAAGCAAAACAAGGGATTCATTCCCCACTTCCCACGGGCAGGCAGGGGCTCAGCCCTCCCCAGGACAGCCGGGCTCCATCACACCTCACAGGGACTTGGGCAGACAAACGCCATCGCTCCGAACGTTACCCCTTGCTCCTCCTGCCCCAGCTTTATCTGCTGAGCATGACGCCCCATGGGCTGGGATGTCTCTTGGGTCAGTCGGGGTCAGCTGTCCCGGCTGTGTCCCCTCCCAGCCCCTTGTGCCCCCCCAGCCCCTCGCTGCTGGGGTGGGCTCAGAGGCAGAAAAGGCCTCGACTCTGTGTAAGTGCTGCTCAGCAGCAACAAAAACATCCCGGTGTTACCAACACTTTCCAGCACAAATCCAAAACTATCTACTATGCAGACAATAAACTCTATCCCAGCTAAAACCAGCAGCGTGTCCAAAGCAAAGAAAGTGGAGAACCATGCATTAATGTACTGATGAGTGACAACATGCAGATAATGCTACAGAATGGTGCACATTAAATGCAAAGAAAGCATCTGCAAGACTGCAGATTCCTTAGAGAATATAGCATATACTAATTGGCAAGCATTTTTAGACAAGAAGAAAAAAGTAATAGATACACCAAGCAATTGGACATTTCTATGTATCAGCAACAGTAGTTTTCCCTAACCTATTTGTTATGTGCCCACAGATTTCTTGGGAATGCCAGTTTAAATAGAGTTTGTGGTTCCTTCGTACAAAATAATTTTTTTTTATTTGAGATGTAAATGGTAATAAATGGGTTAGATAGGATATGAAGATAATAGGTAGATTAGAAAGAGTATTAAGTGACTGAATGTAAAATAACTAACTGGGTTATTACATGACTGATGGGTTTATTCAACCCTACCAGTCAGAGCAATGTACTGGAGAAAAATGTGGCCTTAAGTCATTCATCAATGGATAAAACTTGGAAGCATATGAACAAAGGACAACTTACATGAGACCTAAGTTACAATATAGCTATTACTAAATCTAGGAGGTAGTTCTTGATGCACTTAATTTTGTTCTACAAGCATCCTTTTGAAACCTGTGTTTCTTCCTACTTTGAAAGCACCATTGAAACAAGACCTTACTTACTATAGCCAGTGGACATTCTAGCATCACATGCAAATAAGGCTGTAATTTGAAAAGTATTTCTCTAAAATATCTCTAAAAGCCAGCATGAAAGAGTTGTATATCGTTCCTGGAGAAGCACACAAAAAGTTTACTCACTGCAGCCATCCCACTGGCAGGTTGCAAAATGCATCTCTTGGCTTCCTCTCAAGTTGTGATTCATTTTGACAGCAGTGATGCTATATAACAAACAGAAAGCTGTTAATGCTGATGTAAAGTCTGTTTAAGTGAAATTTGCCGGAGAAAGAACAGGTGCTGTAGACTGAAGCTGCATACAATGTTCCTGACTCTAACAGCACCTCACTCTGAAATACGCTCACACGGACCTTGAGTACTCACAGCCACAGTGAAGTAGCGTAATGACAGGTTGATCCACTGACAGCTTTTAAACTGTTCATATACGCTCTTATTTTTAACAGATTTATCTCTGACTAAAGCCTCCGCAGACCAAGGATGTTGATTCTTCTGGCTTTCATTATTGTGTTTCACATAACCTCAGCAGCACTGCTGTTCATCTCAACTATTGACAATGTAAGTGTCTTGTCTTCTCTTTTTCACTCAAACACACAGGTGTTTCTTTGCTTCATAAAAATGAAGTTACTCTTCTCTAGTTGTCTTCAGCTTGTTTATTGAAAGCATATAACTTTGTTAGGCACACTGGTCTCCTTATAGCTTTTTGTAACAAAAATACCTTGAATACATGTTTCTGGTACACATGGATTCCAAGCCTGTGCAAGTACATGCCCTGTATTTGTATGGCATCATGTTACAAGCTCATGTTATGCAGCTAAATCTTCTCCCCTATGAGACACTTGGCCAGGGAAAATTTACAGATACTACCATGCTTGCAGGGTAGATATGGGACTTGGTTCATCTTGTTCAGTCACTGTAGTACCATTCTGCATTAAATGTTAACACACCAAATTAGAAATACCACAGGAGGATCTTAATTTGTCACTGGCCACTTCCAGTCCAATGCCATAGGTACACACTGCGTTTTTACACTGACAGCACAGCTACATTAAATTGGGATTAATTCAATTGAGTGTCAGGAACCAGAAGATTTATAAAGGGCTTCTGTTTCATAGATGTGTACCCTGCTAGTTCCTGTGAATTAAAAAATGCTGTATCTTTAAAGAGCTTTACATACTAAACAGGATCTGGATGAACAAAGCAGGTGTCTTAAGGAGTGAGCAATCACTGACTATCCAAAATCTCTGCCCGAACAGTTGAAAATCCTTTGTCCTTCGGGACGTTTAAGATTGCTATCCATTCCCTTTTCTACTTCGGACAGGTCTAAAATGAAAATTACATCTGAATAATAATATACCCCTTATTCCAAAATGCCATTAGATCTCAAATTTAGTTTGAGTGGTTAAGCGTCAAAAATGAACAGAAATTTGTTCTAGCAGATGTGTCTGATCAGGAGATACTTGGACAACTAAGGAGTTTTGTGGGGTTTTTTTGGTTTCTTTTCCTGTAAGAGCCCTTTTATTTTGCAGGCCTGGTGGGTAGGAGATACTTTTTCTACAGATGTCTGGAGAGTGTGTGACACAAATACTAGCACCTGTATGGCTATTACTGATCAGTTCAGAGGTGAGTGTCTTTCTGTGCCCATTTCTCAGATCCTTTATCAGGAGATCTGGGGAAATCGCTATGAAATTTGCAGGAGCAATATCTTTCTTCAAAAATCTGCATGATCTAACTACTCAGATCTTCTAAAAACTTTAATACTGGCTTTTTATTTCATAAAAGCAAGCTGTTCTAACAAGTTATGTAAGAGGAAAACAGAAGGAACTGTCAGATGCACTTGAAAGCCCAGTGCAAGAGAGTAAATACAAACAACTAACAACGAGTGCTGAAGAGTTCTTTAAAAATCAGATCAGGTAAAAACAGTGACTTAATCTGAAAGTGTGGCTGAAGTGAGAATTTGCCTCAGAATCGAACTTTAACTTTCAAAGAAGAACCTAAAAATACTGGCTGAATACAGGAATGGGGGAAAAGTGTAAGAACGTCAGAACACAAGCTGGAGTTTTACAAAGAGGACAATATATGGCACAGCCTAATATCCTGCTTTACAAAAAATAAATCTCAACTATTACATTTACTTTATTTCTACACTTTCAGTCTTTGTATATATTAAAGATCTAGATGATTTGAAGAGCTATGTGCCCATAAAGTAGCTTTGCTTTTTGAGCATCGAGTTGGTTTAGGGCATATCTATGCTGCAATGAGATGATCTCTTTGGTATTTTTAATGTTTTATGAAAAGCTTTTGAAAGTCCTGAAACCACTGGCTGTATTAATACCAAGGAAGCAGAGAAGAACCAGCATAGGCACTGCATGCACAACTGGTGTGCTGGATGAACTCCTGCTTATAGAACATGGCTCTGCCCCTCATTGCAGGAGTAGGCAAAGAGAGAAACTGTACTTCTAATCAAGGCTGCTTTTGTTTTTGCAGAATATCAATCAATTCAGGCTGTTCAGGCCACCATGATCCTATCTACTATTTTCTGTTGTGTGGGATTTCTGGTTTTCATTCTTCAACTCTTCCGTCTAAAGCAAGGAGAAAGATTTGTGTTAACCTCTATTATCCAGCTCCTGTCATGTGAGTGATTTTTCAACACTTGTGACTTTAATGATGTTTACACAAAAGTAGGAAGGCGAAGGGGGAAAATGGTTCAAAAACAATAAGCTGCATGAGAAATTTGTAGGGCTCTTGAGGCCATAGCTTATTCTTCATATTTGTTTAAACAGTGAACTGCTCCACTCGGTACTGTTTAGGCAATTAAAACATGGATGACATCACTGCTCAGAATAAAGTAATTTAAACTTTGAAGGGAAAGAATCTGAGATTCTGAACTTCTTGAACAAATTAAGTAACTCTGTAATTGTTATAGGCAGGTACTCCCTTAATTTTTTGTTAAGTCTTTAAAACTATCCAGATGTTTAGATTCATTTTGTGTTCACTGCAAATGACATAAGTACATAACAGCACTTGAAATCTAATCCATGCCAAAGAAACTGAAAACGTGTCCTGAAATGCTCCCAGTTTAGTTTGAGGATGGAAAATGAGTGTCTGTAAAAAAAAAAAACCACATTGGGGGAAGCAGCTGATGGAAGAGAGCTGCTGAATAGTTGTTATACATATTGATAATATTTTAAGATGGTAAACTTTACCTTTTTCTTCCTCCTCCAGGTCTGTGTGTTATGATTGCAGCTTCCATTTATACAGATAGGCATGAAGAACTACACAAGAGCCATCAATATAGCATGGAAGTTTCTGAAGGCCAGTACGGCTATTCCTTCGTCTTAGCCTGGATTGCATTTGCCTTTACTCTGATCAGTGGTGTTATGTACCTAGTATTAAGGAAGCGTAAATAAATGTCAGCAGCTAGTTATTTCTGTCACTACAGTACAAAACCAAATTCCAGTAACCATTTTGTATATAATCTTTTACATGGTTTTGTAGTAAAGCTATTGTTTGTCTAAAAATGTACTGTGTTCTTGATATAAACAGAATAAAAAAAAAATGGCAGGTTTAATGGAATGCCTGGCACCTACAAGACAGGGGTCTGAGCAGGACAGGGCCAAGTTGTTTCTCTTACATATTTCATCATCAGAAAGGGTTTTCCCTTTATTAGACGTTAACAGTTTGTTCCTGGCCTTTAGTAGATTACAAATGAAGCACATGCAAATTAATTTGTAAGCAATATGCTAACTATATTCCTGAACCAGATGTATTCCTTTGGGATGGGTTAAATACAAGAGGAGTAAAAGATGAGGCCCAGATCACAGTGGAAAAGCAAACAATTCTAAAAGCCCAAAGCTGCACTCGGTGCGTCTGTTCTGGCAGAGGACTAGTGTTCTCTTATTTATAATGTGCAGTAAGTGTCATCAAGCTTTTATTAAAACCACTTGCTTTGCAAAAGTAAACAACTCCTTTTTGTACTCCAGAAAATTATTTCCTTTCACATTTAATTTAAGCATACAACTTGGGACTGGAATAGTCTGAGCAGTAACAACTACCCCACTCAAGTGCTCTATCCCTTTATTTTTGCATTGTATATAGTCTTTCTGTAAGGAAGAAAAGGGAAAAAAAAAAGCATTACCTTGCCCACATCTGCAGATTTCTAAGGAAATTAGTGATCAAGCAATGCTAAGTTTATGATTTTATGGCAAAACTCAACGTGTTTATTACACCGGGCTTTTATTATATAGTGATTTCATGGTTAATATATCATTTACAAAAGCATTCCCCATTAGGAAATTGGCCTTTAAAATAAATTTCTTTGTGGATTTTACTTCAAATAAACACTCCTACTAAATCAGAGTGCAATTAACTATGCTTACGAATTTCAGGATAGTTTTTCAAGATAAAATGACTTGGTTATTTTTATTTTTCAACAATTTTGGGAGATGAATCTGTACTGTAATGCCAGGCTTAACTGCTCAGCAGTGTAAAACTGGCTTTGGCTGATGGTGATTCTGGAGTGGGGAGATCAGTATGGACAATGAATCAAGTGACTTTTTCTGGTTAGTCACAGCTTTGATGCTTAAATATAGATTTGACTTTGGAAAAGCACTAGCCATTTATGTATTTCAGTATATTCACCACAGCTGTCCCAATATACAGACAATAAAAAAATAAATAGGTTTTGAATGAGGTCTTACACTTAATATAGAACAAATTCATTATTACAAAGTAGTGTAGCTCTATTTAAATTGATACTTACTGCATTATACATCAGCTGGTGGTCTGACCCATTCCTTCAGATAATTCATCCTTGATTTCTCACAAAGTAAAACTTCAGGTGAATTAACAGTATAGGAACTGTCTCCAACATGAGTAACAGGTTGTATAGCTTCATATCCATTCCTTGAACATCCTAAAATGCTTTGGCATGTCCTGCTTGTCTTTTGGGAGCAAAGAAAGCCTAGCAAGACTGCTGAGAAATTGGACAAGTAAGCAGGACAACACATTAATAATAATAGTAAAAAAATCAGTTTGAGCAAAATGCATTCTCAACAAGTCTAGCATGATGCTAGTATTTTGTCAGGTTGTTTTTTTTTTCTTAGTGGAAATGCTCTGAACGTCAAGAATTATTATCCTACTTTTTAAAAAAGTGTTTCTACAGTTTGCTGAATACGTTTCAGATTCAAAACCTGAATTTTGCTAGCAAGCATAATTTGTCTTAAATAAGCAGACACAGGTGTAAGGTTGAAAGTAGACAGACTATTAGCTAGGCATTGTGCTAGTTTTATTCAAACATGAAATGGTAAGGGAAATTCTTAAGCAAATATGGATTAAAGCTAGACGACAAGTCCTGTAAAATTGTGAATTCAGCTGTTACGCCACTGACTTGAAGAGATGCTTCTTCAGTTTCTTGCCTTGATAATGCTCGGGTCATTTATAGAGCAAATGTTTAAAATAAAGATGTATATATACGTGAACACACAGCTTAATTCCACAGTAAAACCTTTAATTAAAAGTGAAAAGCACACACACCATGCTGTACAAACATCAGCATACGCATGATGCCACATAGAACAGATGGGAATGTTCTGCATACCAAGAAAACAAATGCCAAACCCGTTTGAACTAGAGTTTTAACAGGAAAAACATATTTTAGGATATTCTTTCTACCTGATATGCCTTTAAAATATACCATTTTCTATGCTCTATATATTCTGAAACTGTACATGAAAATAAAACAAATTCTTGTACTGTAATAGCAAGCTTCATACATTTAGCAATCTGACCTTTCTTTAAGCTTGGGATATATTTACACAATGTTTGATGAGAAATAGTTGAGTATTTGTGTGAACAGGTAAAATTAAATTCTTCCTGCCTGTACTAGAACCACAAGCTGGTTAGTTTTGTCCTTTGTTGAAGACCTTCCAGGATAAGCAGGAAAAATATTAGTGTATTGAACATTTAAGTGTATGATGTCAAAAGAATAGCTACTGAGTAATGCAAAATCCACAGATACTCTGATAAGTAGTTTACTTGTAAAATTTCTTTTTGCAGAGACGTTCCATTTGCAGAAATGGCTGTGTATTTAAGATTGTGTGCCTTGACCATGTGAGAAAATAACATTAGAAAATAACATTACAGTTACTTCTATATCTGCTCTGGTCCAAGCTTCAGGTTTGCACTGAGATGGTAACAGCACAGATGGGTTTGTACAGACTGATCCAAAACAACCCCTCCAACTCCCCAGAAACAGCTTCCCAAACCCCATATTACTTCTGCCTTCTAATCAGAGTGAACAGAAGAAAAAAGTCCAAACTATTAAAATATTCACTAGCAGCTGTGAATCTACCTTGATATTTTTTACCCAGCAAGTAAGCATCTGAAAGGAAGTACAGGAAACAATCTTGGAAAATACTTCAATATACATTGTATTTTTTTTAATCTATTCCATCCAGGACAAGAGAAAATGAAGTACTTTGCTACTTTCTACCAGGTATCTTAAAAAAAAATAAAAGCATTGCAGGTGATAGGACCAGTGCTGCTTAGGCATTAACTGTTTTATTACCTGAGCTACATCAACACTTCATTTTACAAGGTTCTTCATGGCTTCAAAATAAGGAGGGATTACAGCAGTGTTGTCCTGTCTTCAGCATTGTGGAAGCTTGTGCCATTTAGCTAAACAGATAAAACAAAACCTTCCTATAATTTCTAAAAACAGGAGTAAGATGAGCCACTATCTTTCCAAACACCAAAGAGAGCTAAGATCCCTAAAATCATGGTTCATCAACACTCCTGAAATAAAATGAAGCTGAAAAATTTATTCTATTTTTTTCATTTCTTTATATGTGCAATAATCCTCTCTGAAATAATACAAAAGAAAGTGAAATGTGGAAGTAAATTAGTTTTAAAAGCAAGGCTTTGTTTTCAAGGCTGCAGAATTGTGACTAAGGTTTTCAAGGAACAGATACAAGTGATCACTGCATAGGGAAGCACGCTTCAGATCCCTTTCTGTAAGGGTCCATGATTTTGCACATAAGCCACTTTTAGTTTCAGGATTCTGAGGAGGGTCTCTGAATTCTTCAGCAAGCTCTGGACAAAGAGGGATCCTTACCAGTGGAGGAAGATGTGGAAATTGCCTGGAAGTCTAGGCAGCAAGACAAAACCTGTTGTTATTTAAACAACAACAGTAACAAATAACCCAGTTACACTACTTTTTATTCATATTAACTTGCTTCAAGTAAATATATGAACTGGATTGTTACTGTCTGTAGAGTTTCCATAGTAACAGGAGTGTCACAGATTACCTGATGTTCATGTATTAATATTCAGCATGTTGCTGATGTCTGGTTTCTATCTGACCAGTAAGACTTTCCCCAAGTAGAAAATACTCCTTACATGCTAGTAGTAATTTAGAACAACTTGTGTGCTGTCAGGAGTGCTGAAGAGGTTACCATTACATCGAGAGGGGTATTAGTTTACTTTGGATCATTATTGACTTAACAGAAGATCTAGATGGGGGGGTGGGGGGTGTGTGTATGTGTGTGTGTGTTCTTTTTTCTTTTTTTTCCCCCTTAATAAATTTAGCCAAAAAGCCAGAAACCTCTGCATGTACTTAGTTTTAAAACAGGTGTACATTGCACAGGTGAGTAAAATTGCAGATGCCTTTATGAAATTCAACTGTTATTATAAGATATGAAACAAACCTGACAACCAAACTATATTGTGTCATGCAGATTTTGGTCTATTTTACTGCTGCCACTTGGAGAAGAAAGCTCATGTTCAATTTCTCTTCAAAAAACCCCAGAAAAGTGAAATGGTATTTGTAAAAAAGTCAGCTGTGTTGCTGTCATAAATGCTAATGTTCAAAAAAATTAATTTAAACCAAATATGCACACATTGCTACAAAGGAAAGGGTAGGAATAGAACATCTGTGCCCTGCTTCACAGACTCAACCTGATTAATATATATCAAGAAGTTAAAAAGTTGCCATATTTTCTTGAGAGAAATTTTTTTATATTCAGATACTTTACTTTTTACTAAAGTATTTTCAGCAGAAACATCTCACTTATGCTTAAAGTATCTGTATTGAAGAATTAATACTGTTCGGGAACCTAAAAGCTCATAGGGTAAAACCTTAAATCCTGTTGGCAAATGATGCCTTTCACACATTTTTAGTTACGATAAATTTGGAGGGGGGGGAGAGGGAAAGGAAGGAAAAAAAGTAGAGGATAAGACAAGATAAATGAGAAGAACGACTAGAAGAGGGTTTTGGGTTATGAGGCTTAGTGTGTTTATTTCTATGATGGTATCTCTTGGCATTACTTGCTTACTTCTATAGAAAAATGGTTTACTGTTCCAGTATTGTTACAATAGAGCCTCCTCGTGGCCAAAAAGAAGCCTACTCCTTCAGTGCCCAACTGTTTGAACACTGTTCCTTTCCCATTTAAAAAGGTCTTTAAAAAGTCTAACTTTCCATCAAGTTCTAAACCATCCTGCAGTATGCAAATCCACAATTTAAAAATTAATATCGTACAAAAGTTCAATAAAAGTACCTCATTTGATCTTTCTTCTCTCAGCTTTAGGAACCCTCAGTTGAGGCACACTGGCTTTGAATTGTTTGTTCAACAGTATTTCTGATCTTCTGTTTTGCCTGCAAACAAGATGTAAGATTTAAATATTATTTTTCTACATTTCAAAAGAAAGCTTTGTTAAAATCCTTACTTCATATATGAATTATTTTTCTCTACATGCTGTGGATTTCTCCCTATTGTGAGACGCATTAATTTCAGGCTAAGACTCTCAAGTGAAAATTTATTGAAACTGGAAGATTGCTTCAGTGTAGTCCAGCTAGATTATTATTATTAAGTGAAACTTGAAGAGAATGAGTCTATCTTAAATTCATGTAACCACTGATTTTCATCTTTCAATCATACAGACTCTAGAAGGATACTAATTAATCCCACACAGAATTAGCCACAAATTTCTTCCACTGACAAAAGCTTTCAAGTTTCTACCAAAGCTGTACACCTCCTCCCAAAACTGTGAAACCAACTGAATGGGACAGTAGCGATGGGGCAGTTAAAAAAAATATAATTAATTTCAAGTAATATTGTAATTATCAAATGGATTTAGTAACACATTTGTTCAAATCAGACTTTTCGTGTCACTGGATTTATCATAGAATCCTAGAGTCCCAGGTTGGAAGGGATCTCAAGGATCATCTGGTCCAACCTTGCTTGGACTAGACAAGATGGCCCAGCACCCTTCTGAATTCTCAAAAGATCAGTCAATTTAAGAGCTCTACACAGATTTTTTTTTCTGTTCTTAATGCAAGCAACAGCAACACAGCTGTCAAGGTCACCAGGTTTCAGTGTAAACATCCAGTCACCCATTAGTTTACAACCAGGCATTAATGCCTATATTGGCCTATGCCTTTGCATCATACCTGATGAACAGCCTTTTCTGAGAACACTTCATCCTGAAATACTGTCACATCGTTAATATGCCTCTCGAGCTTTGATACTTTATTCTGCAACAGAAAACAGTATGGGTTAAGAAACACTCAGAGTGCACCTGAACTAAGGAAGTTATATATTATTATCATACATAAAGTAGACAGTGAAACAATTGCAATGAACAAAGGCTAAAAATAGAACTATTATTAATTTAATCTTTTTTATGTCACACAAGATGAAAAGATTGCATACTTTTGGGGTCTTTCTCCATGGTAGCACAATAGTCATATGTGATTGACTATTGTATATGCAAAATATTCACACAGTTATGCAAAGAAACTTACTAGGAATGATTCAGCTATTTCTCCATGGGGTTTTTTTGCTTTGTACTTGTTCAAGTCTTCTAGTTAGCCTTTCTAGGTTTTGATTAAAGAGGTCATTATTTAAACTATCCATCTGCTCACCAGTCACGAGTTTGATCTATAATAAAGAAAAGCTGTGTTTGAAATCTAAAAATCTAAAAACATTGAAACGACTGTACAAGCACAGTGCTAAATTTAAATTTTCTTTCTATTGTTTATAAAGCATTTCTGGTAGGTACAAAACAGAATTTTGTACCTTGGCACTCTCCACTGGACTTAACTCACTTAGCATAAAGGATGTGTCAAAACATACCACCCTTCTAAAAGTTAGTGAGGTAAAATTAGTATGTTTCTGTTAATCACTACCAGTGCACTACTACAGCTTTAAACATTTTTTAAAATGTTTATGATTTCTCTACATACAAAATTTAGGGTTTTACTTTCAGCAGGACTGTTGATCTAGAACTGCTGAGAAGCAAGATCTTTGCTTGCAAACAGACAGCTCTCAGGAGCAAGCAAAGCATATTACCCCGAGAAATAAAGTTATTATTAATGACTATAATGATTATATGAACATTAATATTTACATTTTAAATAAATTATAAATAATTTTAATTATTCCTATTAAAATTATTTGTTGATTTTACACATCAGGACAGGTCTCCTTGATACTAGAAGGAAAAAAATGTCTATTTAAGCAGGACTGAGAGTGTATCTTAATGTCAGGAAATTAAAGACTTTATAATCAAGTAACAGATTTCCTAGGAGAAAAAAAAAGTTTCCATTAAAAACATATAAATTCCTGATCATTATTCTCTACATGGAGTACTTGTTTTCTGCCTCTGATAAAAAGAAATTACTAAACTCACTGCTTTCATACAAGGATTTTACTGAATTGCTTCTGCTTTTTTTGCAATACAATAGTTCCCTGTTCTTTACAAAAAGCAAAAGAGAAAAGAAAGTGTTTAGCTTTTTAAAATTCCATTTAATTAAAGTATTTCCTATTATACCTGATAATTGCTAAACCATTAAGATTCTCAATCTTAACACCTTGAACAAAGCATTGTCTTGGGTCCCAGTTTGAAAGAGAAATCTCTGTCTCCGAAAAAGATACTGATGAACAATAGATACTGATGTGCTACAATACCACTATTTACGTTGATGACACTCACAGGACCAGATTTCTCACTCTTGATGGTCATTCACTGCAGCCATCAGTTGAGAACTAACTATAGGTTTCCTATACAGCTGTTCTTTCTCTTGTCCCTTCTTCAGATATCCTCCTCCATTTATCAGTCTTTCCAGTTTCAATGCAGACAGGAGGAAGGTTTATACTAGTAGGAATTGCTGTCAAATGAAGGACTAAGTAGCTCTTATATTCCCCTTCTCCCAAGGACATCTGGCATCTAATCAATGAATTCAGTAGCACCTGCGTTCTTGTGCCTGTAAAAATATTTATTTCCAGTCCTGATGATTGCCAGATCTTCTAATTTTTCACCCGTCTGGCTCCTCATCCCTTCCTACTATCACCAAACATTACCGAAGTGCTGTGTCCACAGCCCCCCAGTATTTTCCTCCCACCTTGCTCCCCAGAAGTACCTTTGTGTCATCAGGAACTGGCTACTGGAATCACAGGGGTAACACGCTTTGGGAATCACCAGACTGAAAGTTCAATTTCAATTTTATGTAGAAAAGTGCCTGAATTCAAATGCTGCCGTGACATACAGCAGTCATAACAACGCTCCAAGCGGTATAGCATAGTTGAACTACTGGATTTCAAGTCACATGTTAAGGATTTTTCTTCATGTGACAATACATTTCATGAAAATCCACTGAAAAGAATAAAATCGTGCTTCCCACTGAACACAGTTGGAGTATTACAGTAATTTCAAGACAGCTGATCAATGTTGAATTGTTAATTGTTTGACTCAGAAATTTGTTCAGGCCCAAATGAATATAAGGGGCAGTTTTTCCCTTAACTGAAGCTGCATAAAAGGTTCAGAATTCTCCAATCCATTTTAGACACTATGCTTCTTATCCAAGGTCTCAAACAGTAGCAGCTGATAAAGAAATATTCCCTTAAAGTGGAAAGGAACTAAAGGAGAATTTTCAGATATTCTCTACAAATGGAAAAGGAAATCATTATCCCTCTGAGTAATTCCTCCTGTTTCTATCTTCTGGGAGGGGTAGAAATCCGTATTGTCTGAAGCAAATTATTAAATGCCGGAGTACACTTGCAGTCTGACAGACTTTCAAAAAGTTTTAGTCACATCCACTCACAAAGCAAATGTTACTTCACCTAAAACACACAAGGGTTGAATGCATTCATATGTAATTTTTGTCTTATATAGTAATCAAAATATTTTAAAATTTTGATAAGTAGAGAATACATTCAGAATAACCAGTATTTTCCCTCCTCCAAACACTCATTTGTATTCTCCCTAGAAAGACAGTTACCAACATTGTTAATCTAAATCATCAGTCCTGCTCACAAATAGACCTTAAGTTATAAACACAGTGACCCTAATTGTTTTAAAACACATATAAAACAACAATTCAAATATCCAAAATACTTTCTTCCTTTTTTGACATTGTACAAACACTCTTTTTTCTCATCATCAGAAATCTTAGTATGTTTTATACTGGGTATTTTCTTTGCATACTGAGCTCACCCTCTTCCTTTGAGTGTTCCCTGACATAAAAAAAAGCCACCATCAACCTTTCAAACTTCTTTCTACATAACAATATAAATAATTACAGCTGAGGGCAGTGGAGGAAGAAGCTGTATCATTCAAACCACTGATCTGAAACCTTAAATATGCTACAGCAGTTTGATCCTGAAATAGAGTTGAGACTTAGTATTTTGTGCAAAAATGAAACCAAAAACTCAGGGAAAAGCGTGGAGAGAGGGAAGAATGGGACAGAAACAAGATCGGGTTGCTGCTATTAATTTTCTTACTACTCAACTTTATTAGAGATACTTACTGAGAGCTATTTTACCCACTTCCATTTTTTTTCTTTTCCCAGTGACAACAATATGCTCTCCACCTTGAGACAATCAAATAAAATAAGACAATGCTTCTTCTGCTGAAATAACACTGAGATATGCCTGAAGGCTCTTCCTACCCTATTCTGGGCCAGTACCTCTTATCTCTCTTCACCTAGGAGCTTTTTGACATATCATAGAAAGCCTCTTCTGAGGATTAGGGATTCTTTAAACCTTATCAGCCGAGAAGCCTGCCTCAGAGGCATGTCAGAACCATCATAATTTTAGAAACACTCTTTCTTACTAGCAGCAAATGAAATGTCTCTTCTCCTACCCCTCTTTTTATTAAAATGAAAAATGACATAGAGGAAATTATTCTCTAGGGGTTTTTATGAGGCAATACTTTGTACTCCAGGAAGAATCTTGCATCTACAACTTAAAAGACTGTACTTATCTTGCCCAAAAGAACAGTATTCCTGACTCATTACTTGACCATGAAGCTATATAAATATAACAAGTATTTTATGACTGTACAACAGGTGTTTTGCACCACAACCAAGCAGAACAGGGTACTTCTGTTTTAATCCACTGCTCATCACCCAAGCAGTAGCACCAGCAGTAGATGCAGTTATTGAAATAACCCACAAGGCTGGAACTAACTCCCCACCTCCAAACAATGTAAAAGCCAATGTGTTGGAGATTAATATGCTAGTAAGGACACTGGCCTCAAAGAATGCCTGAATTTCTACTCATTTAGAAATGTAACAGCTACAGAAGGTGAAAAACTTACTTATTTTTTTCTAAATAGAATATTAAGATACAAAGTACTATTAAGCAAACACAATCAAACCAAGGTAATTAGGACTGCATATAGCAAATACGTTTCAAATGACTGAGAAAACAATTGAATTAGCTATCTATACTTTAATTTTCTTTGAACAATAACTCAAAACTTTCAGTAACAGAACAGGGTAACTATGAAATTCAGTGTCTGTTCCACCCTAGAAAGTTTCCCCTTAAAGCAAGCACACAGCTTTTCGTATCCATGAAATATGAACTACTGAACACAGTACAAAATGCTAAAGGATACTTCACGAGCATTTCAAAGATTCAAGAGAAAAAAACTATTCTGAATTTATAAAACAGTAACTAAAATGTATGACAAAATAGCATTTATTTATATCAACTATTATTTATTTATATCCATGTGAGTTTGCAGGAAGCATGCCTATTGCAGTCCTTACTGAAAGCTGTACTTTCTGTATGTAAAGCTGTATGAAGTGTGATTCTCTTAAGATGAGAAGTTAAAGCAACAATTAAGAATATCTTCATTCTCCAGGCCATCAGTGGTTTGAAACCATTTTCCTCTTGCCCACTCCAGGAAGACCAAAAACCTTGACCATTCCTCCCTCTGACAGCTAGGCTTGTATGACTGTCTTCTACAGTAACATTTGCTTTTTGATTGTCACTTATTTTAGGCAGTTTTCAGAAGGAAAACTCTTTCATCTATATGAGACAGGAGAGAGCCTCTCTACTTGTAAACCCGAACAAGGAAACGGAACACTCTTCCTCCTAATTGTAAACATTCAGGAGTTTGACAAATAAGGATGCTTCCACACATTCTACAAGTATACATTACTTCAACTAATTAATGTCTTGATACTGGAGCAAGAATTCCCCTGCTATGCTCCTTGGTACATAGCTAAGCAGAAGTCATGGTTATTTTTTAAACATTTACTCTAGTTAGGAAACAGAGAACCGCATAAGCCAGAACATCCGCAGGAATTGGTTTTAACAAAATCTCTTTTTTCCAGGGAGAGAGAAATGAGTGGAGTATTTAGGTGCTTTGGTCTTCACCACCTGACTTTCCTTCCCTCTGCCCCCAATATTTGGCTTTTATCCTAATAACTCTCCACTGATAATTTCCTAATAATATGCATTTTAATGCCACAGTTCACAACAGTGTTTTCAGAGGCTCTTAACAAGAATCAAGATCAGTTGTATGTGACAAAAATAAGGAACTAATAATCATTCCAAATTTAAAGTTACTATTAAAGCTTTTTAAAGTTAACTGTTAAGCTTTTTGAAAGAGACCAGTCATCACTGACATCTCTGAAAAGAGGTGTTTTGCTTCGATCTATACCCTTATGCATAAACACAGTATTACTGGAACATAAATTAAAACCAAAGCTTACAGCCAGCTGCAACACCCAATAAAAGTGATGCTGAGAAAACTGCTTTGGTTTTTCCTCAAACCTCCAAACTAATCTGTAACCCTTTTATTCACTCCTCTGTTGTTTCAGATTTGCTTTGATATATTTTATGCAAAGTTGTTAAGATGTGAAATAAAGACATGAATAAAGGCACCAATTCAATAATCCTTATAACTTCAAATCCCAAATCCAACAACTCCTTCTGCCTAGGAAACCCTACACCTGACTTGGTAAGTTGGTTGCTGATGCATGAACACAATTTATCCTGATTTATGCATTCAAGATAGGTCAAGATATTACATGATATTAGGTAAAATGATTATTAACAAAATGCTACAATTATTCCCATAGCATAGGTTGGTTAAAGGGCTGAGAATTTCAAATAGTAAACTACCAATAATTTGTTCAGCAGAGAAAGTGTTCACTTAAAGGGCCTATTTTTGGAAGAGTGGATCTTCTAATCTCCTATTTCTCCGGGAGAAGAAGTAGTGAAAAATATGTATTCTGGAATAAGTTTATAACTGTATTTTTCTTGACTTGTTCTTAGACTCACACAATGCATCCAGCAGTGTAATTTAATCATTTTCCCAAAATATTTGGACTGTTATTTCCACCCAACACATTAGCCCCCACCCCTGCAGCCTTTCTGTCTCTTGTCTTCTTTATGGGAGCAACTAAGCCAGTAAAATCTACTTTTTACTTTTTTCCTTTTTTGTGTATTTTTTTTTTAAATCTGGAATAAATTTTTCATTCCAGATTTTGTTTCATATTTTATGCTCATCTTTTGTAGGATACTAATGGCATTGTTAGTTTTCTTACCCTTACTATCACTGTCAGTTGCAGCCATTGGTGGTATGTTTATATCATCACATCTTTTATGAAGTATATATTTTAAACATCCAGCATTTAAAAGTTGCTTTGCATCTGAATTTCTTTTGCAAATTATCTCAGGCACAGGATTTGGACACTTGAGCAATATTTTGATCAACATTTACACCAAAAGAATATTCTGTGTAGCCACTGTTCTGACTGTTGGTAAGAACACAGGTGGTGTTTTTCAGCTAGTGCTGAAGGCACATTTCATTCAGAAAACACTTTTGACATAATCCTGACTTTTGCAGATTATTTCTAAGGTACTTGGTTGAAGGGAATGATCTTTAGTTTGCAAGCCATGTAAAATCTCCTTCTCTGTTGAAGTATTCTTTATTTTATTCAGCTTTTCTGATTGCTTTTGATTGCTTGGAGCCATGGATCTCAAACATTTAGGCAAATACTCCATCTTTTGTGTCCTACAACAAAGAACTGGATTTTAAAACCAAATATATGGAGTAACTCCTACCTGAAGTCTTTATTTTTGATGGTTTTGCAAATGCACAATGTTTTATAGAACATTTATTATAGCACTTTATTAAATCCTATCTTAAATATCTCTTCTTGTTTCAGAGCAGAAAAACATCATCATCAAGTTGTAATCCTTAACAAAGTAAGAGTGTTCCCCACATTAGATTTAGAAATGACAATGAACACTAAACAAAACGCAGAGATCTATCACTAACAGTGTCCAATGCTGTTTTTTCAGACTTCTGTGATACTCAGGTCCACACAGATCATTCACCAGTTCTGCCAGAAAACCTTGGTTCATAGTAAAGATAAATACATGATTAATAGAAACTTACAGCTGTACAGTTCCATTAGCTTCCATTTAACTTAGGCTAGTTAAAAATACTCTTAAGAAGGTTTATCTATCATCTCTCTTTCAAAGGTAAATAGGCACCTGTTTCTCATCTTCTGAACCCCCCTATCTCTTCGGTCCAGCTAGATTCAATTCTATTTGGAAGACAAAGATAAGCATTCAGAGTTGCTTGGTGTTCACCAGGTCACTTGCTCATTCCCCAGCCTGTGGTATGATAAATGATACCTGTACTATCCCTGGCAATCATTTGTCAAAAGTCTCAACCCCAGCTGAAATTCCACAACCACCACCCCAACGCATGTTTCAGTGTTCACAAGTTTACATTTCCCAAGTAACTGGCAATTTAAACCTGTTATTTCTTATTCTGTCCTCCAGGAACATTAAGTTATTCCCTCCATTTGCATAGAAGCCCCCTTGTATAACTGAAGATCAATGTTCCATCCAGTCTTCCATTTTCTAATGTATTTAGTATTGCAGATTGAATTTTCTTGTAGATCAGATTTTCCAGACACTTCTAAATAGTCTCATTTTTCTTTCCTGGGTGTGTGCCACTTACCCCTTGAAGTGCAGTGAACACACTGTGTCAGGTAACATTTCCTTCTACGGTTTTCAGATTTTCCATCACATGCTATACCCACACGAAATTGCACTGAAGTAGAGATCCCAGCCTCCTCACACAACTAAATGGCTTTTGGCCTCAGAACTAGCAGATTTGGAACGAGACCACTCCCACACTGCAAAACAAGTGGATTGAGCTCTTTTCTAGACCCCATATAGTGCGTTTTTGAGGAAGATCAGTCCACTTACAGTCTTACAGAAATGGCAAGATGAAGTCAATGTGTCAGAAGGCTTTTATGTCCAAGGGGCTATGAGGAAGACATTGGACTAGGTGACCTCCTGAACCCATTCCAATCGTTATTCTGTGATTCTATTCACAAAGCTTAAATCCTATTCTATGTTCAGACTGTTTAAACCAGGCCTGTGAAGAAACCATTGTGTGTTCAGTGTGAACAATGCAAAGTAAACCAGGGTTTGGGCATGGGAGTGAAGAAAAACTGGTCATGTTAACACACTTTTCTACAACTGCAACTATCATCACACCATTTCAGCCAGCCACCCTCCCTAGCCTTTCTCTCCCTGCACTTGCTCAATTGTTTCCTTTCTGCTATGCAGCCAGCAAGATTTTACTAAGGTCATCTGAACAGTGCTTATTCGGCCACTGATGGAAATACATTAACTTCTGATAAACAAAGTAAGTGATTGCACGTTCTTCCATTTGACACTCTACTGTCCAATTCCTCATTCTGCTGTCACTGCTTCACCAGTTTTCCAGTGGTCAGTGACTCTTGTCATCTCAATCTGTATCTGAAATTCACATTTAAAGGTAACTATTTCACTTACAGCTGTTTTATTTTTCATGAAAACCACACGTAACACCTAGATACATTATTCACCTCCCACAGAGAAATAGCTATGTGTCCTCATGCTGATGTGACCGCATGCACTTTGGGAGTTTGCTACAAGCCAGTTACAGCAAGACTTCTCGGGATTCACAAGAGTTTACTGGTGTGAATTACATCACATGCCATAATGTTTTCTGACAGCATGGGTCATGGGCGCCATGAAGCCGCAAACCACGCGCCTGCTCCCCGCCCGTGCTGTCCATCCCTCACCGCCCTCAGCGGCCCCGCCGCAGCGTCTCGGCGGGACCCGCAGCTGCCAAACCCCCGCCCTGGCGCAG
>NW_020799118.1:3524649-3569438 GCF_003259725.1 Athene cunicularia | reverse complement strand
GCGCCCAGCCGGCCCCGAGCCGCCGCCGCTCCCGCCCGGGAGAGGCCCTGGGCAGCGGGCCCAGGCCGTGTCGCGGCTCTGCCGCCTGCCCCTGAGGCGCCAACCAGCCTCGGGAGCGGCCTGGGGCCACACCACGACTTGGCGCCTGCGGGCATCAAGTGCTGAAATGGCGGCGGAGCCCAGGCGGTGGCTGGCGGGAGCTGGCTTAGGCACTGAGAGTGAGCCCCTGCTCCTCCGTGTCACAAACTGGAAGCAAAATGGAGACTTCTCGCGCCTGTTTTCTGTCACTTCTGGTCAGCAAGGCGTGTGTTGCGGAGGCTCATCCCGAGCCCGGCCAGCCCTTGCTTTGCTTTGCCTTGAGGGAGCTGGGGACGTGGACGGGCACTCACCGGCGTTCTGGGCCAAGCTCGGCCCAGTTCCTCGGTTTCTGTCCCAGCTGCATCATCTGAGGGAAAGGACCCAGCAGCTGGAAGTTGTCCGAGATACTTACGCACTAGAGGAGGAATTAGGGGAACATCACGACAGATCCCAGTGGTGGGAATAACTTCTTTCCTCAGTAATTGCCCCACTAGAAATGAGCATTACTAAAAGGCTGAAGTGGACGCAAAAGATAGTGTTTTTCTTGCTGCATTTGACAAGACAGCATACATTTTTTTTCATCTACTTTCTATGTTTTCCTTTAAAATAATTTTTATTGTTCCTTGGAAATAAATATATGCAATTGTTATATACTGATTTTCAGTTCAAGTTGGGCATTTCTTTAGGGCAGAAAACTGGCAAATCCAATCCCATGAACCAACTCGTACAACAACTACAGGTCTAATGTTTGTCCTCTGCAGTTCACTATAGTAATTATAGCTCTCTCCTTGTATGCAGGAGAGTCTCGTTTTTAAGACACTTACTCCTCCTTACCAAAAAATTCGACTGTCTGATCTCATTGCTTCAGCCTTACCCTTGATATTCAGAGTCATTTCATGTTAGTTTTGATTTATCTGCTGTTATTTTAAGTGACAGTACATTAGCTTTCAAGGTCTGGACTGGAAGTAGTATTTCATATGTTTATCACAGTGAGGAAGAGTCCAGAGTCATATGAAAATGGGGAAACCTGGCAGGAAAGGACCTTGGGGTCACAGTGGCCAGGTTGAACACGAGTCAGCAGTGTGCCCTTGCACCAGAGGTTTATCACATGTTGGGCTGTGTTAGCAAGAACGTAGCCAGCAGACCAAGGGAAGGGGTTCTTGTCTTCTGTTTGACACTTCTGTACTGCATCTGGAACACTATGTGCAGTCTCAGCTTGCCTGTGAAAGAAAGAGATTGACATAATGGAGACCTACAAAGGTTTTCCAAGATGATTATGGTACTGGAGCACACAATGTACAAGAAGAAGCTGAGGAAAGTGGGTTTGTTTGACACACCCTGAGCAACCTGACCTAGCTGGACCCACTTTGAGGGTTGCCCCTTGAACTGGGGTTCCTCCCAACGTAAGCAATTTCATGCCTCTGCTTCTGTGCTTCCACCTCTTGACAAATTGCAAGCTAGACCATGTTAAAAGCGGTGCAAAGGAGGGAATTTTGGGGAGGATTTGTTCAGGGACTTGGAAGATACTTGGAAATCCCCATGGGTACAGGGTGAATGGATTCGCTGTTTGGCTTCAGGAAAGAGAAAGTCCTGGAAGTTTTCACAGACTGTACCTTCTTGCTGTCTGCTTGAGGCAGTGCAAGCTTTGGGATCTTGGACCCAGAATGTCTCTCTCAGGAGAAAATGAACAGCAGTGGCAAAGACTCAGCTGTCCTAAGCTGGTTCCAGGCATGGAAAATTCCTCTGTGAAATCCCAAGGTAAGACAGCCCATCTCTGTAATGTACTGCTACCGCACTTACATGAAGATGTATTCAACAAGCAGAAAATAGTATGAAATATGGTTAAAAATATGAAAAGACAACACTGTTTTTTTTTCATAAAACCTGAATTTAAAGATCTGAATGTTGCTTTGTCAATGTTTACAAACATAAACCCATTTGGTTCCTCCTGGTAGTGTTGGCATTTGTTTGTTTCCATGCTGTTTCTTTCAGCATCAGTGCCAGTGAATGCCAGGTGTTCCTGGTGTTCCTCAGAGTATAGCCTCAAGCTTTTCCCACTTGGAATGCAGGAAAAAATCAGAGACTTCCTGGTACAGGACAGAAAAACCATCTGTGAAAGGAATCTAGAACTCTGGGTTTTTTTTTCTTTTTTCCTGAGGTAAAATTTAGTGACTGACAGAAGTATGATTAATACTGTAGGCTAGCTTTGAAGAAATAGAAACGTAGGGGTCTCTTTCCTATATTAGTCTTTGTCCATACAATATAAAACCCATCAGTTTGTTTTTCTTGTAACAGTGAGGTTCAATTTTAGAACAGTTTTCTTGTGTCAAGGACAACAAATGTTTGAGATTGACCAAGGGCTGCTTCTTCAGCTTTTCCTTTGGGCTCTTTTCTAAAAGTCTCATCTGCTTCAAATCTGATTAGGCTATCATATATCGTCCTCTGCCACTTTTTTCTAGAACAATAATTTTAGCTTTTCCACTCTTAAAGTTAGATTTTAGCATTATGAATACATGAAATGCTGGTTAAATGTGACGGTATCACTGATCACTGCAATATAGTAGGTATTTAATTTAATAAATTAGTGTGATAATGGTGACTAATAGCTAAAGGATATCTGGTACTTATTATTGTTGCTCTGTTAAACCCAGTGAACATTTTATGATTTATTGCTTATATTGAAGCATTTGGTGTTGCAGTAAGAAAACAGGCTCTGTGAGTACATTTGTTACTTGCATAACAGGGTAGTCTAAAACTGTGGACACTGACATATTTTATTAATGGTGTAGTAGTGCATTACAGCTTGTACTGCACTAATGCATTAGTCCAATAACTGATTTGGAAACAAGAATATTTTGAGTGTATTTGTCATCTCTGTGGCAATTTTTCGGAGTGTTAACTGTGCATTCTGAGTCTTCATAGTAAACAAGGATGATGGTTATGTTTCAAATCTGCATTAAGAAATGGGGCTGTTGTTTTTATCCATGTATGAGGAAAGATTCTGCCCTGATTTTGTTGAGGCTTCAGAGGATGCCCCTTTGCATAACTGTGAGGAGCTGAGAGGAAGTAAGAGCACTAGCACTAACCTCTCTAAAATGCTGCTTAAAGTCAAGAGGCCCACCCAGTAATAGAAAAGATCCAGAAAATCACCATTTTAACTCTAATTGATAGTTAGTCTTTCTCTGGCTGACAGTAGATTTCTTTTTTGTCATAATAATGTTCAGCAGTGCAGATGAACAAGAACTGAACACACTGGAATTCACATTGCAAATCTAAGCATTGATTTAAGTTGTTCATCCTGATCGTTCTGGTTCCAAAGATGAGGAAAGGCGTGACTAAATTTAGAGGAGTTTCTGCTAGCATCAAACTGTTTTGATGTTGGTGTACTGTCACTTTTAATTGGAATGTTTTTGTGTTGATGGCGTTGTAGAGGAATTGGGAGAGCCAAGCTCAGGAGGTCTAGCTCATTTTCCTTAGAACTCCATGAGAAGCAGGACTTTGAGAAAGTACTTTTACAAGGCAAGCTTTGCTGTTACGTTTTGGGTTTTTTTTTCAGGGAGGAGGAGGGATGAGGGCTAAATTTCAGAAGAATGTAATGTCACTTGCTGCCTTTTGAATGTCAAGAGTTAAGAATTTTTTGCTCGTTTAAAATTTAATAATATTTAATTGTCAAAAATGCCATTTATTTTCAATAGCAACATTAATTTTATACATTTTTTCATATAGATATAAAGCTATTAATGAAGATTAGAACAGTAATTTAGAGACTGTGTAAGTCTGAGGACATACGTGTCTTCCATTCTTCACTATGCATAGTATTTTATTATTTCACAAGCAGCTTGTGAAGGTTTTTTGGTAGGAAAATTATTTGAGATTCTCTAATTCAGTCTGCTGTGAGTAGCGTTGATGAATACAGCTGGGATGAAGGGCTGTTTGGACACTTAAAAATATAATACTTTGCATTCAGAGGTTTTTTTGTTGTTTATCCTTAGGTGAAAAGTAGCAGCACAGAGGAATGATGGATGAGCTTTGTTAAATTATAATCTTTTGTCTTGCTGGGTTTAGTCACAAACTCACAGTTAGAAATACAGAGGAGGGATTTATTTTTATTTTTCTCTGAAAGGTCTGTAACATGCATGATTTTCATTAATCTAAATGATTTATAGTTTCCAGTTTCTCTAGTTGCTCCATCATTGCTCAGACTCCAATCTTACACAGCAATTCTCATTTCCCAAGGAAGTGTATTTAGAGCATAAAATGTTGTGTATTTTTCCTCAGTGACTATTAAACAACCCCACCTCACCCCCCCCATACAGAGAAACCTATGTGACTTTAGCTTGGCTATTTCTTACTAGGATTATGTAGCAAACAGTTAACATCAGCATTGTTACATACAGTCTTGAGCCTTATCAGTCTCATATACTAAGGTGAGTTTCTGTGGACCAAGGCCATCTAGGTCTACTTGATTTTTTTCCAGCATGTAACTTTTGTTAGAAGCAAATATTTTTATAGAATAGTTGTTCAGAAGCTATATAGCTATCTGATTAACATTGCTGGAACCTACAAATGAAAAAAAAAGAGTCATATCAGTGAAGCCTAAACCAATTTCAGCCTAATAATTCGTGAGGTGATTTCCAGCTTTTCTCTAGGACTGGAAGCTCACAGATTGGCATTTTTAGCAAACAGGGAATGAACACTGGAATAGACCAGATAGAGGTGTTTTAACTCTACCTAAGAAGAAAATATCTTTAGAAAGGGTTTGTAAGCAGCACCACAGTAACTCTGCTTGCTAAGCTGACAAGCCAGTATTTGGACTTGTTCAATTTAGGTATAGGATAGACTGACTAGGGAATCAACGTCGCTAGGAAACAGGCTAGGCTTTGAACGTCTGCCAGTTTTCAGTATTACTACTAGCCTTGCAAAATAAACTTTGTCTTGCTAAAATTTGTTTTGCAAGGCACAGTATATGCTGGGGTTTTTTTCCCCTCCTGGATTAAACTACAATACCCTTTTATTTTCTGTTTTGATTTAAAAATGTAAATAGAACAGGGAAGAATATTGAAGTTTCTGCTTTCAGACCTTGTTTCTTTTTAACTATACAAGCTTATATACTAGCAACCTCATATGCAATATTATATTTGTGTTGTGCCCAATGCATGACAAACTTGTGTAATGCCCTGTATTACATTGAATACATTATTTGGGTGGCTGTTTTAAAGATTTTTAAAAAATCAAATCGAAGTTTTATAAGCATATATCAATTGAAGTTGTTTCGGCTTCTCATCTTAAACTGTTATGTAGCCGTTTCCTCTTCTCTGTCCTCTGGAGGGAGGTAAAAGCCTCAGTGTACTTCAGTTCACTTTGGCTTCTAGCTGCATTAGCAATTAAGTTCAGAGCAGTAGTGCAGTTTTGAAGGGAATGCCCTGATTATTTCAGTTTAGTTTGTGTCGCTTCAGTTCTTAAAGCAGTGTTTGCATGTATAAATTAGATTCCTTGCAAAGGAAAGGAAACCAGAAACTCTGCTCTAAATGAATTTTGAAGCCTGATGAGCCCATTAGGTTCTGAATCTGCCCACAGAAGCTCTGGAGAGGGGGTAGTAGTTGGAGCTCTCACTGGAGATGCTTCATTACACTTTAGAGTGATCATATCCCTGTGTCTAGGCAGCTTTTGCTGGGGCAGCTGTAGGAAGAATCAGAAAAGAAGAAAGCTTGGCCCACAACTCTGCCCACTCCACAGTGCCAGAGGTTGGCTAGAAGGACAAAGTGGGACAGCAGGCTCGGACCCGCTGGAACGCTGCCAGGCCCTCCTCTTCTCTCCCTGCACAGGAGGTGTTGCGTTTGCCCCACAGTCCATATTCACTGCAGCAGAAGTGAAACAGGCAAAGATCGATGGGATAATGTTGTACTTTCTGAAGTTCACTTATGCTTTATGGTTTGTAATATTTTAGCATGATGCTCCATCTTCTGGAGAAGAGGTGACATTTAACAGGCTTTGAATGTCTCATTGGCTTCTCCTCTCTATTTATATAAAAATTATGAGTCCTATCGAACATGTTCTTAGAGGGTTTCTGTTGAGAAATTTGTTTACCAGTCATCATGTTGTTTTGCCTCCTTTCCAACTATATGTGTTTTTTTGATCCTCATTAGCCAAACAAATTATTTTGTGTTTGTTTGCTTCTTTATTTAGAGAGGTCTTTAAAAATAGCAATGGAATTTTTTTCCATTATATGATCTTTCTAGCCAAGAATTTTCATGATTGCAAGGTTTTAAAAAAGTGCCAGAGTTTTGAAATTGCATTAGTAAGAAAGCAGGCATTTATCAGTTTCTAGTCAGTTTGACCAGTCACAAAATGTGAAAAAGGATGAATGATAGAAAGAAAAAATAAGCATAACTAAAAACATAGGCATAGACTAACAATTAATGAATCAGTGTGAGCACTCTCTCCAGCTTTAGGGACCAAATCCCAAATTTTTTAACATATATGTACTGAAAATTTCAGCTCTGACCATATTTCAAACCTAGGTCCTGAAGTTAGGGTTTAAAGTCATTTTTATGAAGTTAAGCTGATCCTCAGAGGCCCCAACACCAGCAGTTCATTCCTGAATTCTGACACATTTATAATGGTCTGCCCAGCTCTATAGGGAAAAGTAGAAACAATAACAAGGTCAAAGTACATGAATTTGATGAAGAGCACATTTTAGGTAAAATTGAATGCGGTTCCTGAATTCACCTACACTGAAAAAAAAAAATCCTGAAGCAAAGGAAATGAATTTTACAACAGTATTCACAGGTAGGTCTTAACATTTTCCAAATCAGTATTAAAAATATGAAGTAGTACTCAAGGTCATATTCAGTTACTTTTCATCCAGAAAGGAACTTACAGGTTGCCTGCAGAACAAACAGATTTAGGTAAAAGGAAAGAATTGGATTTTGGCTCCCAATCTTAGACAGCTGTGGTGTCTGATGGTGAGTGAATCTGAGTGCCCACTGATAACAGTAAGTTACGGAAGGTATCTAAATGACTTAGGCAAAATAACTAAAATTTCTGCGGTAAATAAATTTTCTTTTGATTGAATCTTGCAAATTTGGCTGTCCTGTCATGTGCTGACTAATCCTGGCTGTGGTGCCTGTGCTTTTGGAGTTAGTTCTTTGCTTTTGTCATAAGATGGGAATTTTTATCCTCCTTGCTCTTGGATTTTGATATAAGTTTCTTCAGATTCAGAAGATTGATTGCAATCCTTCTGACATTGGATAGTTGACTTAATCCTCAGTTTGTAGTAAGGTTACTGTTCAAGGACCTCATTTAATTTTGCATAATTTATTGGGGAAATAGATAAGCAAGATATGTCTGATATGCTTGGGTCAGTAGTACTTCAAAATGTTAATGCTTTTTCAATAGAACAAAACATCTAGCCAGGAGTGGTTGGCTGCTGTGGCTTTAGTTATGTGGCTTTTCGTTCTTTGTCTTTGATAGCGGAAACAGACTTGGTTTGCACCAGGGAAGAGCTGATGGACACCGTATGGATATATGGAGTAATGCTGTAATGTGGTATTTACACACAGATATGGAAAAAATCGGCTTAAAATCACATGAACCTTATATTCATAAATCAGGATATAGAATGTGTGTTCTTGATTTTTGATTTTTAGATGTGGGTCATGGTACTGTCTTGTCTTGTGCATGCCTTAATACACGGAGCTTCCAGACTGCAGCTTTTCACGTGGCAGAACATACGTGCTGTGCTCCAGATTCATGTTAGTTGATTACCAACTGTAATGACAAGCGGGACATCAAGAACATAAGCAATATCTACTACATGCTGTTCTGTACATACACTTCTATTCTTAAACTGAGTTTAGCTCAGAAATTTTCTGAAGCCATGTTTAACCAGGCTAATTGTTGAAGGTAAGTTCTGACCTGCTGTTGGGAAAAATCTTCAGGATAATTGGGATTCCACTAATAGCTCCATCAGGTGGTGCAATTGCTGCATGGGCTGGATAGAAGATTTTTCTTCAAAGGCTGGGAGCAGGGAGTAAATGAAGTCATCCTCTTATTTTACTGAAAAGCAGCTAAAAAGGAATGCCACCCTGCAACAAATAAAATTTAATAAATTTAAATTTAATCTCTTAAATAGGGAGCACTAGTTCTGAAACAATATTTACAGCAAAAGATTATCTTAACAGTCAAGAATGAACTAGCAGAATTGCCCAAATATTGAACGTACTAGTAAGTACTCTCTATATCGGGACTGAAGACAACATTCAGCATCTTGAAAGAAATACAATCACTCAGATGAACCTTTACATCTTACTTTTCCCAATTCTTGTGCTGAAATTAAAAGTACTGAGGTATTTTCTTGTGTGGGAGGAAAGGGATAAAATGATAATGGAATAGTTTTGTATAGAAGTTATAATTTTGTGTAGCTTTTATTTTAAAAAGACACTCAAAAGAATATATGAAATAGCCTAATATTATGTGAGACTTTTTTCAAAATTATCCTTAAGAGGTTCTCAGAGGTACATTATGCTAGAGTTTGTCATTGTCCAAAAGATTTAAATAACCTACAGAGCTAAGTAAAATATTCCTAAGAGCTAGAGAAAAACGTGTTTCCCTATGGCATAAGGCAATAAACACCCAAGAAAAGAAAAACCTTTCATGCAGGAAATCTGAGAACCCTTCTTCCCTTCAACTCCACGTCTCTAAGAGAGGGTACAACATGTACTTCTGTTTTTAACTGTCATGAAGTGGTGACTTTGGTATAATAGCCGAGAGTGATCAGCCATTGATTATAAATGCTACCCTATGAGCTGCACAAGTGTGGATGAGACACAAATCACATTGACCACATGCACTTACAGCTGGTATTTTTTAGCACTTCACTATGTAGTGTCTGTAGGAAGAGTCAGTATGGCTGCCAGCAGCTATACATCAGAGCAAAAGTGGATGCTTAAATATGGCTAATAATTGTGAATCTACCCAAACTGTAAAAATATACTTTCCAGATACAGAGCTGGCAGATACAAGCGAAATATGTGAAGATTTATTGGGGAATATAAACTTGTTCTAAAATTAGGAGACATTTGAGGTATTGCTAAAAAGAAGATATCCAGCTGTTCTTAACTGTAACAGATTTCACTAACTGCAGCAGTCCAGTTCAGTGTAGTGTGAATCTTTTATAAGAAAATGTATTTGGTTCTTCCTCCTTACCTATTGGCAGGAGAAAGATGGAGAAAGAAAGTAAACTTTATAGTTAAGTAGAAAAATAGAACTTGAATTGTGCAGTAGCCTGGTACAGATCTTTACATAATACTTTTGCCTATCAAGCATCTCGGTTAGAAATAGTGTGGTTTTTAACAAGCAATGTCATACAGGAAGATGAGAGATGGGAAATGAAAGGAAAAGAAGTCGAGAGGTGGTTGGTGGCATAGTGCTGATAATTTAACTGTTATCTACCAACTCTTAACTCTTTTGTCTAAATTCTTAATACAGGTCTGGAATAGCACAAAGAGATCTAAGGGAGAACTAATTGAAAAGAATATATTGATTAGCCAGATTAAAAAATAAAAATAATTCAATGATTAAATGTCCTACATAAATTTGTAGGCTATGCATATTTCTTTCAAAACTTTGGGAAACATTGCATCAGAATGTTAGTTGTTGTGTTAATGTATTAAGTAACCTTCCTTAAAATTGTGCCAAGTAGCATAATTTTTTTAAATTGTTCTATTTTTTGTTTATTGATTACTTTCTATAATTTCATTACTTGCTTTTTAACAGCACTTCCAGACCAAATGACGTGATTTCAGAGAAAGTCCCATTTATTGCCTTTCAAAAATATACAACACTAAGCTTCCCTCCACTTTCCTTCTGGAAATAATCTGGAGTTTTCCCATTTTTTTCAAGAATGATTTTAAAATAATTATTGAAAGTTCATGGAGCTCTCCAGCATATTCTTCAGATGTTCTGTGGTGCATATTATCTAGTTTGGCACATTAAAGTTTTAACGGCCTGGTATTTGTTATCTTCCCTGTCATGAATGTTAAGTTTGCTATTACTTGCTAAAATATGAACTTACATGAAATGTACTTCAAGAAGTATCAGTTCTCATGTGTAAACTACGATATATTCTGTAACTGCTGTATTAATATGCTTCTTTTCCCCTGTGCTTGCTGCAGACAGCAGTCAGACCTAACTAATAAATATGAGTAGTTATTGTAAATGCAAACTGACTCTTGGATCACATTGCTATTAAAAAAAACCCCAACCCAGTTCATTGATTAAGCATAGTATTTGGCAATTACCTTTCTCTTCGGGGGAAAAAAAAAAAAAATCCCCAAACTTACTTCATTCAGGGACTCCCAAATTTGAAAAAGTTACAGTTCAAATATATATACAAGGAAGGAAACAAGTTCAGCAAAATTTAATACAAATTGTAACTATTCATCCTAGTTGATGCTTAAATGCACAGAGGATGGCATACAGAAATTTCCTGTCATCCCTAAAGGCTAATATTTTCTTGTAAAGTCAACAACATCATTGTGACATCTACAATCAGATTAATTGGCCACATTTTCTTCAACAAGAGGCATTATACAGTGTTTCTGCGTTACAACATACTGCGGACACACTTTTATTCCTTTGTACTTACAAGAGACAAACAAAAGTAATTTCCTGACCTGTTCTAGTAAAAGTGCGTGTTTGTTTGGTTTTAATGCCAGGAGTCAAAATACTGTGGAAGGTGAAATTTCGATCTTTGGTATTGCACAGCCAGAATTAACTGTGCTTTAAAATCAGCGCTGTCTGGATCACAAACTTGGAATCTCAGTATAAAAATAACTGAGGGTTCATTGTGCTGTTTTTGTTGACCGCGTGCCCTTCCTTGAACTGCAGTAATGAACTGCACTGTGCTTAGAGTGAATGACTGCTGAGAATACTAATGAAAAATGCTAGGAGGATCTCATGATTCTACTATGTCAACTTTAAAAAAAAAAGTTATATACTCTCTGTATATTTCTGACTCCTTCACATTCTATTTGAGCACTTCTAGCCTATAATATGAAAAGCCATTTTCCTCATCTGTATAAGTGCACTTAAAGCACTTTTCTTACATCTTCCCAAGTGGAAGCCGTGAGAGCTGTTGTTACACCAGTAGTGGATGCTGGCATGTTCCAAGGTATACTTTTCTCTACAGATCTGTCATTCTTCTAGGGACCAGCTTCCAAGCTTTTCCATATGTTTTCTTCATTTGTTTTGTCTTCTTGCAACATCTGTTAGTGTTGTGATGGAAGCAAATGAGAGTATGTTTGCCTTCATTTTGCAAGTACCAGTAAACTGTGACAGAGACACATGCCATTCAGGTGCATAAATTTCAAAATAACTCTACCTTTTCCATCTACATTAGAGTATAATCAGTAAAAGTCTTTTAAATTATGAAGTTTGGGGTTTTTTGACCACCTTCAGTTGGAGGCTAGGTATGCTATCTTTATGCAGTAGAGGTGGGAAATCACCACTGGGATGTGGCAGCGTTATTAAGAAGACTTGACACTGTTCCTCAAAAACACCTGCCCAGTGTCTTGCTTAAAGATGTCATGAGGATGTTGGCAGACTGGGGAGAAGGCACTAGCTTTTGAGGTCCTAGCAAGTCTTCCAAATTGTTTTGACTTACGTGGTCAGAGTGAGAATTTGAATCTCATGGTTTCAGTCTTAGGTTTTCATGGCTGGCTTCCTTGGGGAAGCCTAGCACTATCCAAGGTACTCCAGGCTGAAGAACTTCTTCTCCTGACCCTCTCATCATTTTCTCATGTTTTCATATCTTTGATTTATTGCTGTAGCTCTTTCCTCTGGGTCATCTAATCTTTCAGTCATTAACTTGCTTCCTCTGGCAATAATATAATAGCCATTTAAAACTTGGAGCTTCTGGCTTGGGAAATAGCAGTGGATGACACACTTTTCTTTAAGATAAAGGCCTGAACTGAAAGACTTGTGTCTCATCTAGAAAGCACAGTGTAGCTTGTCAATACCATCATTTAGGTAATATTAAACATCAAGGCCAAGGGTAGCCTGAGTGTGTACTGAGATCATCTATGTAATTTTTGAGTATGCATCCAGTCTGACAATCCAATTCATTCAAGTTTTTATTTCCTGATCACTTTAAGTTACTAAAGTAATTATACATGCTGTTACACAACTGCTTAAACTAATTCAAGTCAACACTGCTGCAGTTTCCCCTTCCCTCCACATGACGCAGTCTCATAGTCTTCTTTACAGGGCACCTGTATAATCCATGCAGAGTTAGAGGGGAGCTGGCTAACAGGGTGTACATTGTGCTTGTTTTTTTCCAGGTCAGCTTTTTTGGGTCAGTGTAGAGCTAGCACCCATGTGATGGACGGACTGATAATTTAGGTGGTGTTTTGGAAACACACGAATGGCTAAGCTGATCTAATAGCTTGCTGCTGCTGGGAGGAAGGAAAAACTAGTAGTTCTCCTCCCCTGCTCCCGAAGTAGTCAAAAACTTGGCTATGTTCCCTTCCTTCTCTCATTGTCAGTTCTGGAATCAGTCTGATGGTGTGATGTGCAGATGAATTTGCTAACAAGACAGAAAAATAACCTAAGATGTTAAGTGGTTTGCTCTGTGTTGGCAGGGTGATGTGTTTTACCATAAATTCAGATTGACTCTAGAGGCAGTGCAGAAAGGAAGTAAGAAAAGGAGGTGACAGGATGGTACCTTTGAATGAGAGTGAACTAATAGGTAGAGTGTAGTTAAGAAATCTGTCTGAGCTTGAGTATGGCTGGTCACATCAGTGACATTTGGCCTGTGGCTTTACAGAGCAGTTCAGACTACGTCTCAAAGCAAGCAAAAAGATCTATCAAGCAACATGAGCAAAACCCACAAGTTACTGTGAGGTCAAATCTCACAGCAGTGCAACTATTAGGTAGGACTGCTTACTGCTCAGAAAAAGTCACTCTAGCCTTTAAAGGATAAATGTGATTTAGGCACCTGCTTTTTTTTCTGTTTACCTTATTTTCTTTGAACTTGTCCAGTTTGGTGGGTAATGAATTTCTGGGATCTGAAGGTTGGGCCTTGCATGATGGAGAAAAGACAATGTATAATGCAAGAATGATTAACTTGGCACTTTATATATACTTGTGTGTTCACATAGGTCAAGAATTGTATTCTGCCTGTTTATTCTGTTTAGTGTTTCCAATTCCTCATAGCTTTGATCCTGCATGTCTTCCTCTCAACTAGACATTCATGGCAGAAGTTTCAGGGTGTGGAGATGCCGGTCCATCTTGCCTTGCATTGGCTTCATTTGGAAAGTGAAATCACTTTGTGTGTGACATGTCTTAAGGTAAATGTTAGTAAGGATACTGTTGTACTGTTGCAGCTGAGACATGCTTTTTGGCCTTGGGAAAGCAAGGAAGACATGGGCGTGACCCCCGGATCTTATGCTGATTTGTATATTATTTTGTATGGTGGAACAATGATCTTGGTTGCTTTTTGATTTATATATATTTCCTAATCTCTTCTAAGGACACTAAGCAGTACATGTATTTTAACTGCTTTTTTTTTAAATGTTTTACCTTCAAAAATACTAAAGTAAAAAAAAAAAAAAAAAAGGATGTCTAAATTGGTGATCAAAAGGTAGTATTCTACTCAAAACTTTGATAGAAGGACTTATGCATCTTTTAATGATTGAGAAAGTACTATGAATGTTTGATGAAAATTCTCATTTCCCACTAACACCTACATCAAAAAACTTTGATCTTCTACTAGAAAAAAAAAACCAAACAGGCAAGAGAATGATATCCTTGAATCAGCTTGGCATGATTGGCCTGTTCACGCAGGGAACCCTGGGATCAGGGCTGCTTTCTTTTGAGAGTGTATGTCCTCCTTTGACTGCAGAAGTCAAAGGGTCTGTGCTCTAATCCTTCCTACAAGGGATTCAGTGTCTCCCAGTCATGTGGTCATTGAAGCATGTGTTACTGTTGTGGACAGGGGGCTAAATAAGGTTAACACTTACATTTAGAGTCTTATATAAAGCTTTCTTGGGAGGTACTGTGGAACAATAAAGAAAATGGATATGTGGGTGGGATCATATATGTCTTTAGTTTCAAGCTCATGTTTTGAGTTGAGGGCACTGTATGGGTTTGGGTGTTACGTTGCACTGTATATTCTTTCACTGGATATTGTCAAATTGAAAACATGGAAGCACCCTGGCTAATGGGCTGAGCAGGAGTCTTGAAGTAGAGATCTTGACTTCTAATCCCTGACCTGTTTCTATGACTCAGGGGAAAAAGCCTTTTAGATTGCCTTTGATAAATTACCACTGCACAGTACAATTCATTTTAATGATAGTGCTTTCTGCATTCAGTGATTGAAATTTGATCACTCAGAAGAGGAAGAAAGTACAAAGGCTAGTATGTGTGGCTGTCCGTATTTGTAAAGAAAATTCATGTTCTTAGGAAAAAACTTGCTGTTGGTAGCAAAGCTGCTCTGGAGTCTGCTTCAGGTATCATTTCAGCCCATTCAAACTAGGATGCTATTATATGAGATAGCTGCGAAATTATGTCTGTTGAATTATATAGACTGAAATAGCATCAGTGCTTTCAAAATTGCTTGAACAGCAGGTTTCAGAAAAGGTGAAATGTGAATTCACTCAGTTACTATTTAGCAATGTCTTTAATTTCTTGAAATATAGTATAATGTCTCCCACTTCCAAGACTGAGATAAACTAACTTGTGTTAACAATGGTTATTTTAAATAGTGAGAAAAAAAAAAAATCCACCTACTGCATCATTTAGCATCTGAATTGGTATTCAGAACTAAGAATCGGGGGTCCGGGTTGTTCTTAGGGGTATTACTAAGAGTGTCCCTGAAAAAGGCTGTTTTTAAGAAGAGGCAAAACCACAGTGTATTTCACCTATTAAAAAGCTGATATTCCTATTCAGCATATATCTTATCAGAGAGGATGGGGTACGAAGAGAGAGATAGACCATGGCAGGAAACATTTAGGGCAGAAAGTGGTTGAGTATAGCTGTAGGCAATAGCAGCAATGGACAAAAACATATGTGTAGGGCAAATTGAAAGATCAGAAAAGGTTAACAGATTTTGATAGATGAAGAGTGAATAAATTATAGGCAAATGAAGTCCAAAGTGGAGCAAGCAAACAGTATCCAGGACAAACTTAAATGCAGATGAGTCAGAACAAGCTGACGCACCAGAGTATGCCATAGCTGCAATATCAAAGGCAAAATGAGATTCTGTGTCTTTGTTTTATTTTAGAAAGCAGACAGTCTTTGAAGAGAAACAAGTAAAACCAGTAAAGAGAAAAGTGCAGGTTTTAGAATTGTTGCTTTGACTGTTGTTGTCAGGGCCCCCAGGGCAGTAATAGGCCTTGAGGGCCCTGATCAGCCTCTCCTGTGGCCTCCACCCACACACATGGGCCCAGACCCTATTTAAACTCAGCCTTCAGCCCCTGCCCTAGTTGTGCTCATCTCTAGTTTAGCTATGGCTCTGCCCTGCCTGGCTGTGGGTCCTACAAAGTTGGACCCTGAGTCTTTGGCTGATATCCTGGCCTTAGACTTGCCCTGGGTGCTGTTACCAGGCCTGATCTTGCTGTGTGGACTGACTTCTTGGTTTGACCTTAGACCTGTGTTATCATCCTGGATTTGCCTGATGCTATAGGCTCTTGACTGAAACTGCCCCGCTTCCTTGCTTGGGTGCAGGTTTGGCTGGTAAGGCCCTTCCTTGCCTTGTTGATTGTGCCGCTGAGCTTGGCTCCCTGTCCTGTGGGGAGTAACCAGCTTTTGCTGTGCCTCGACAATTGCTGTATTGACTGGAATATAGTAGACTCAAGGAAAATCATCAATTTCCATTTTATTTATTCTTTTGAAGTATTAGGTTGGCAGAAGGGAATCTGTCCATTTCTAGGAGTGAACTGTTTTAATGGATTTTTATCTTTCCAAGAATTCCTTGCATAATAAAAGACATTAAAAAAATCATATTAGTACATGGCAATTTTCCCAAATGCTGGTATTCATTTTAAATAATCACCCTTTCTAGGTCTGCAGTTCTGCTAAAATGAGCTGTTTTTAATGACAAGATGTGTGACTTGGTATGTTGTTGTAATAGCTGGAGGAGTCTAATAGTAGATGTCTGTAGAGAAGTAGTGGTACTGTAGCTCATGATCTCAGATCAGAGTTTGTAAGTACTGAACTTTATGACAGCCTACCTGTATTTGAAGCTGTATTCTTAATACCCTTAGAGATTTCAGCTGAAACTGTATAGCAGATCTTATTAACATGTTAAGTCGGTAAGAACAAGTTACACTACTTTGCAAAAACTTTAGATCTTGAGACCTAGTTCATTCACCAGTTAAGTTATACAGAGCTCTCCTTGCCAGTGAGTCACTTCTATAGTCTCTTCCATTCTTCTAGTAATGTATGACTTTTCAGCAAGAAAGACTTCAGCCTTTGTAAATACTATTACCTTGCAAAAGGCTTATTGTATTCATTTGTTCTTTGTTGGAAGAGCTACCCTTGATATTACATCCAGCTTCCTTCCTGCATTTACAGTGTATCTACTTTCTAAAGGAAGGGTGCCTGACTTTAAATGCTTAATGAAATACGTCTTCAGTTGATTAAGATATGTTCAGTGCCTTTTCTATTGCTTCTAATTACACAATGCAAAAACCCACTTCTATTCTGGTGAATAGATTTTTCTGCTCAGCTTCTGTCCAAATGATACATCAAACTGTCCTATTAACTACCCTGCATTAAAGTGAAGATAAATGGTAAAGCAATAGCGGAGGCATCAACCATGACCCCAGTCTCTTGCTGGATATACAGGCTCTGCCTTGCAACTCTTCTGTTTAGAAGACTGAGATAGGGCATGGGATTACAAATACAATAGCTAATACCTGTTCTTAAGCGTTTATGTAGGTATTGGTTAAATTGCTTTCATTAATTGCTACTGTTTCTGTCATTGCAAGTACCAGTACTTTAGAATATCACCTCTAGACTTCAATTTGCTTTCCAGCTCAGTAGCTATTGTTTAGATCCAGTGGTAGCTTTATCTGTAGTCTGACCTTGGCAGTTGATCCTGCCCATCCTCCAGTTTCAGAGGAGCAGTGCATACTTCAGCTATGTTATGAGCACACTGCAGAGGAGCAATTACTTAAATTATTTCTCGGCTTTAGCTATGTGCTTACTCATGAAACTAGGTGCTTTACTCATCTCCCTGTGAGATATGGGAGGGTGATTCTAGAGGTTATATAGAACTTCAGATCTCTGATAGTGTTAGAAAGTGAGCTAACAATATAAACAGCTCAGTCTTGTGCTGGTTTGATAGGCCCTTTAAAAAAATAAGTTGGTACAAGGGATCATTTTCTTTAAGTTGTGTAAATGCAACAAGTTTTCCACTTTTCAAGCTTCTTTTAGTTTGTTGTCTGAATAAAAAACCAGATATACCCATATTTACCAACAACTATTTCAGTGGATGGGGAAGAAGGGTAGAGCAAATAACAAGGTCATCAGCTGTGGCAGAAGAAAGAGCTTGCCTTAAGCAAGTTAGAATTAGGTGGAAGTGATGAATAAAGTATTTCATCAAAACCACATCTCATAGAGTCAAAAAACAAACTACCTAGGAACTGTGCTACTACCTGGGGACTTTGCCCTAATGTGTTAAGGATTCTACAGGACGCAATAGTGAATGAAGATAGTCTAGTTAATTGGCTTTAAGCAATAGTGAAGATAGTCTGGTTAATTGGTTTTTGGGCTTCGAACCTACAAGAAGAAAACCAGAGCCAGACTAAAATACCATATTACGTTGCCAACAGGTTTTAGTATTCTGGGATTGCTGTCCTAGTACAGGACCTTGAGTTCAGATTGGCTTTTCTTATCTGTGATTTAGGGGATTGAAGTAACTTGCAAACTTGTTCTTAAGCTTCCTGTGCTGCTTCCTTTTATCACTGCCCTTAGAGAAGTACAGATGTTTCTTAAACTCTTAGATTAATAGTGGAGAGTTTGAGTAAGTTTGGGTTTTTGTGCTGCTGAGGAACAGTAAGCCTTTTTGCGCTCTACCCTTCTAGATTTTCAAGTAGTACTGGGTCATGTTTTTTTTGTGGGAAGTAAAGTCTTTTTACAATATACTACTTCTGTACTGCAGAAAATGGAACGTCATAAATTAAATACAATACATTATAAATAAATATAAATTAAATAAATACATTAAATACAAACAATTCAGTCACTAGAATAAACAGATACTAAAGAAGATCTGTGGAGTGAAGGACTAAAAATGTTTTCAAAACTGGTTGGTGAGTTGCAGTGGAGACTGAGATTACTGTACAAATTTACCATGTGTCTCCCCATGAGATGCAGCATTGGAAGGACTAAAAACGAGGTCCCAGTTTTCCTGAAATGTCATAACATTGATAAAGGAACTTAAAAACTTGAAGTGTCTGTTCGTTACCTATCTGCTGATAAATAAAAGCTACAGAAGATGTGGTTGCAGAGATGTAGTGACTTGCCACTGAATAGTTGACTGATTATAACATCTCTAAAATACTTAAATTAACTTGTTCATGAATTATTGAAAGTGTATGATAGTGAAACATATCTGAGTAATAGTTTCAATGTTCTTTCCTCCCCTCATTTAATCATGTCACCTTTTTACTGTCACTGTTCTCCATAGAGCAAGGGAATAATGCAATTTTGTCATTTTCTTCTAGATCTCAAAGGGTGAAGTATTCCATTATCACAACAGCTGATCTAAAACCCGATGTCCCTGACAAAAGGATGTTCCCCCCCCAACCTCTTCCAGGTATGCAGTTCCTTCCTCTTGTCCACTGTTGTGCTGTCAGACTCCTTGCTGAGTCAATTCAGCTGAGCTGCAGAGTCAAGACAAGTTAAATATTTTTGCTGGGGGTAGGGAGCTGTGTGAATTCAGCAAAGAGTCTCGGGAGCAGAAACAGGAGCTGTGACCATTTGCTTTTGCCTGTGTTGAGGTTAGTTTCATCCTCAGTCACCAGTCTCCAGAGACATTATATGATCTGCTGCTGCAGAGAACATCTGGCTGGCTTGCTTTTGTTGACTATTACAGTTTTTCTGATTTTTAAAAAAGTGTTAATGAAGGTTGGTGTTGTGTTACTTGGAATGAGAGTCTGAAAGTAAGGAGGCTGGCAGCTTCAAAGGCAGTGAGCAAATCTATATTTTTATCTTCAAAGTAGGGCTTTAATTGTTTCGTCTTATTCCTGAAATCGATATGAGCCAAGAGCTGTTGCCTGCTACATTGCTGACAAACTAGTGGCAGCATCTTCTTTGTATGGGATGGTGGCTCCCAGTTCCTCTATATTGTGGAATTCAGGGGGAACAGGAAGCAAGAAGCAGCTGCCTCTCTTGAAAACGTGTGGTTTCCAACTTCTGACACTTACATGTGTTGGCCTCTAATTTTGTCCTTTTCCTCCAAGATTTAGCAGCCATGTTTGGAGTTTTTTTGTCTATACCTTCCTGTGTTCTTCCTGATCTTTTTTCCTATTAACAGTGTTTTCTTTGATTACTTTTCCTTTTTTACTTATCATTCCTGTTCTCAGAGCTTTGGTTGCAGAAGAACATTGTGTATAAATTGTCATGTTACTAAAAATACAGTTTGCCTCTCCTGCTTGATGGCTGTAGCTTTTGGAGAATGTGCAGTGGTTTTCAGAGGTTCAAGTGAAACTTAGCAGTTACTCTGTTAACTGCAAATTAGAAGGAAGTTTAACAGACTCTTTACTACTGCACTTTATGTGGTTTAGTAGATGAAATGTTTTTGCAGACAGTGAAGATGATTTTGTCTGTGCTAGTCAGGTACACTTCCTTTATGATGACAGTTAAAATAAAAAGGGTTAATAAAATTCCCTTAGTGTGGATTTGTCACAGCCCTCCTTTCCATGAATGTAAGACACAGCACAGAGTAATCTAGTTCTTTATATAAATTATGCAGTTGTCTCAAGCAAAGTTTTATGAATCCTTCTCTAGTATACAACATGTAGGATTGGCATGGCACTTCTGTCGAAATAGTTCAGCCTGCCCTAAATTTGGGTTTAATGGCAGGGGGGGAAGGGAGCAGAACACTCCTTCCTTTATCAATACCTCACGCTGTGTGGCAGCTCCTGTATCATAAGACAGCACTGTGCAGTCTGTCATTATTCTTAGGGTTGTATGTGCACTTGTCTGCTGTGCTTTTCAGCAGGTTAAACTTGAATATTAATCTATGTCAGGAGAAATTAAAGGTGGGTGATTGCCTTCTCATCCTACTTTTGAAGGCTTAGTTATATATACTTCTTGATCTAGGTAAAAAAATGCTTTTCTATGTAGAACAGTTGCAGAGCTATAGGATGTGTCATAATGTTCTTAAAGCTTCAGGCAGATTTTCTTTTGTTTCTAGTTAAATTATTTCATAGCATCATGATAGTGAATACATTTTAAGCATTTGTTCAAGTGTATTAGTGGTGCTAACTTGCTTGCAGTTGCTGTCCCTCAGGTGTTTATGATCTATGCTGCAGTAGCACCATAACAAGAAAATCCTTCTGTACTTATTGTAATTACAAGATTTAGTCTTTTATTTCAAAATCTGTATTTGAACTTAATCAAGTATTATAAGGAACAGGATTTTCTGAAGTATAATTGGACTCAGTACATTGCTTGGATAGTGTCCTGCTTGCAGGCACTGAAGTTGTGAACCAGGATTGTGGCAGGTGAGAAGAAAATTCAGTAAACAGAAATAAATATAAGGATTAATATGTGAAATAAAGAAACATCGTGGACACTGACTAGTAGAATCTCTGCTACTTAGGGTATTTTAAGTGATATTTAAAATACAGTACAATTCAGAGTTGGAAAAAAAAACCCACAACAAAACAGATGAATATAATTTGAAATTTCTTTATATATCTTTTATGCCATCCTCTATTTTCCTCCTCTTCCTTACCTCTTTTTGATCAAATCTTGGATGGTAACGTAAAGTTTCTGGAAAAAGAATCACTGAAGTGCAGAACTCTTGCATCTTAATTAAAGAGTAGGTAGGTTAAGGGATCTTTACTGTCTCTGATGAGGAATTCTTAACTGCAGGATTCTCACTGTAGACTATCCAACCATGTTCTATTCCATGGATTGCAGTGTCTGGGGAGGTTCAGGATGTCTTCAGATCTTGCAGAATCCCAATATACTCTTGATATCTCTGATCAAAAGGTAATACAGTGATTTCTCAACAGCAGCTGGGTAGGTAGTGTGGTGCGGAGGATATATTTGGGCTGCTTTTCGATGCTTCAGATGGTGACAACCGAATTAAGGAAATCTCTTCTTCAGGATTTTGTACATTTTCAGCCCTACCTCTCCCTTTCAGTTCATGGCTAAGAACGGACTGACCAGTAGATACAATTGAATTGGTCTGAAGTCAGGCTTTAATGGTGCTAGCAGAGGGCAGGTACAGCAGGAGTTCAGTTGTTACTGACTATTCGATGACTTTATGAAGGAAAGAGAACTTGTAAAAAAGTTATATATAAATAGCCAATTCTTTAGCATCATAGATAGGTCTTTTTAAACATTTTACTGCTCTCTTTGGTAAGGGCAAATTCAGTGAAATTTTTGTTTTATATAATTTTCCAAATGCCATTTAAACCAGAGTGCTGAATACTGGAGGCCTGCTATGGCCATCCAGTTCTTCTATCTGATTTTTTAAATCTCCATGATTTTGGAGTGGGGAGTATCTTGATTCTGTTAGCAGATTCCAAGGTCTAAATCCTTCTTGCATTTGACAGTGGTTACTGTTTTAGTTAAACCTGTATAGTTTTTTTTGGCCTGTTTTTCTCTGATGTGGTCTTCTGAGTCTCTAAAATGAGATTAGAGATTGTTTTTCTGGAGAATTTGAAAGGCTGCATTGCACATAGGGTGCCCCTCCGCTGCATAAGATGCACTGAAGCTTCAACTTTGGACATGCTAGGGGTACATAGGAGGAAAAATACCACGTAATTGAGGGTTCATGTCTGTAGTAGTGAAACCACTGGAATTGTGCCTTCATTCTACTTCCATCCAAAGTGATAACAAGCCTAATTTTGTGTGAAAGTTGTACTTTGAAAACACCTTTATTTCAGAAGTGGTTCCTGAAATTCAATGGAACTGAATACTTTGCCAGATTGTGCTTGTAAGGGGGGTCCCAACTTTTTGCAGCCAGACCTTACAGACCCAGTGTTCTAGGGGTAACTAAGTCTTGCTCTGAATGGGGAATACTCTAAGAGGGAGAAAGAGCACAACACAACTCTACCACAGGTGTATATGCATATAAAAAGGCATAGATCAGCAAATAAAATTTTCAGTATTACTAGTCTAAATTTTCTGAACATAATTGCCTTTTCTAAGTTGGTCTCCTTATATGCATGACTACCTTATTTTTAGTTTGGATTCCATTCTTGAAATATATACAGAAAACTATGTAGTGCCTGTGTATGCTGCTTTAAAGCCATGTCTGCATTGCTGTGGAGCTAATGGAAGCTTTGGTCTGTCTGTGTATGTGTTATACTGTCCTACAGCCCATACTTTCTGCACGTCTTAAAGTTTCTTAACATCTGGCAATCATTCTGAAGCTACTTTCTGTGTCCAGTGTGATTTGACCTGAAAGGATCTCTAAGTAGCTGAGTAACTGGATAAACAGAAATTTAGGATGCTTGAACAAAACTTACTTGCAGAGAAAATGGATGTGCCTGTGAAAACAGAAGCCCATTAGGTCTGTCACTGTGCATAGAAAAAAAAAAAAATCCACCAACCTGAAAACTATTTTGACTAATCCCTGTGTTATTCAGGTAGTGTTTGCTACTGATATTTGAATAGAATAAAGTAAGTATAAAATTGTTACTTATTCCTGTATTTCATTTTTGTATTTGATAGTATAAATGCTTCTGCCAGCACAAAATCATATGTATGCTAATCACTTAACTGTTATATCTCAAGCAGTAGGAACCCTTACTCAAAAACAGAAGACAGAACAATTTTTCTAGGTATTTCTGCAAAAGCCCCATGTATTGTTTCAAGGATAGCGTTTCTAGTCATCACTCACTTTTCAGCTATCAGTGAGTCACTGGTTTTCTGAGGACTTTTTGGGAGGGTAAGAATATCAAGAGATACTGGGGTATATTTCCAAAATGAGTACTTCATAGACACATGGCTACAGAAGTAAATGAACTTCAGTTTTTTAATAAGTAGTCTTCAGTTCTTCACTGCACAGCTGGTATCAGATTTTCTTTTTCATTTAGAGATAAATAAGAGTTGTCAGTTTAATTTTTGTCTTAATAAGCAGTTTGTGTACTTGCTTTTAAGTAATAAAAATTCAACTTTTTATATGTGATTTTTAACCACTTAATTCACATGCAGAAAAACCTTGAAATTAAAACAATTGTTATCAGTGGCACAACTGTTTACGAAGTTATCTCTTTTTCAGTTTTTGACTGCTTAACTTAAAATTTGAGCAGGCTTTGAAATAGGAGCTGCCACTCAGAATTACCTCTTTTGAAATTGTTCCTTCTGGTGCATCCTCCCTCTGGCTGCATGAATTGTTGCACTGCAGCTTGTGGGCTGAAGAAACACTTCATATGCAAAGGCAAAGCCAGGGGTTTATTGTTAGCCTAATTAAAGTCTTAACAGTCTAATCAAAGAGTTATTAGTCTAGGAATAATTATTTCAGAGGCAGAAAGAGTACTGTTGTAGAAAAGGTCTCACTCATAATACAGTTAAATCTGATATTCACATGCACTCTAGTATTTACCCCTCTTTTTCCCCGGTGTTCTGTTCTGTTTGCCACCCTTCTGTGCCCCAAGGTCAGCAGCAAGCTGACCCAAGTCCTCAGCAAGCAATGGGGAGGGAGTTACAGCCTGGCAGTTTTTCACAAGGAGGGCACTGATGTTGATGGTGGTGTTTTTTTGTTCTAGAGCCCTCTTGGGGCTATTCTTGTTTTCTAGTGCATGCTTACACCTTACTCTTTCTTGAGTGTTGCTGGAATTCCACATTACAGCTGAATTTCCCAAATGTGAAATATACTGTATACATATGTATATTGGATGCTTGTTCTTTGTTCTCTGTTATATCTGGTTTTACCCAGCTCTCAAATTAGCATGCATTTAATGACCAGTAATCAAGTATTCATGAGTTGAATATAGCTGAAATCTTTCTTACTTGGTTGTTCTTGTACTTTCAAGCCCTTTGCTGTCATCCTGGGCCTGAACAACATTGTTATTCTAGGGTCATAAATAGTTTATTCTACACAGAATAACTACTTGTTGTTATGCTGCATTAATCGCAGAAATGTCTCACAATTACTGTAACAATAGGTTTTACACCACACAATTGCACAAAGCTAAGCTAAAACTAAAACAAGGTGAGCAACAGCCACCTCCTGTTTGATCTCCAGATAGACCCAGGACCAGTCCTGACAAAGACTGACAGTTCTGAGGTTTGCAGGGATGAGTTAATACAAAGCCTGTGACCCATGACTAGCCATAACAATAGTGTGCTGCTTTTGCTTCAGGCCTGCAGAATCTTGCTGAACACTCTTTTGAGTTCAGACCAGCCTACAGCCTGGTGGAGAGGTGCTCCCGTGGCAGGTAGGTGATGTGGGCTTCATCCCCACAGCTCCTGTTTGCTGGCTGACGGCTCTGGTGGGGTGCTTTTCTCTACTTGTCTGGGGGTGGGTGAAGAGAAGGCACCTAGATTTAAAGAGAGGTTGATTTCAGTTTTGATGCACATGTCAATAACAGGAAAAAAACCAAACCCAAACTGAGACTTAATGTGGAGTGTGCAAGGACAGTTATATTCTCTAATAGGAGATACAGGAGACAGTGAAAGTACCCTTTCCCTCAAATTCTGCAGGGAAATCCATAAATAGTTTTTGCATCCTCTTGTTCATGCTTTTGGCTTTCATGACATCTCTGTTCTGATCTCTCCATTTAGTCTGGACATGCTAGGAGCTTTTTGAAAAACAATTGTGATTCTTCAGGGTTTTATTTTCTTTAGAGCCTATTTAAGAGATGCACTAAAAGGGATCTTGATTTTAGGAAAAATCCTGAATATTTTATTTTTCCTATCTCATTATAAAAACGCTAACCACTTTTGAAGATCTTGGCTGTGCTTTTGATCCAAAGTTAATTATGTGCTTTCTTAATATGCTGTGAGAGGTGAACAATGCTTTCATGTTCATGGAAGAAATGCAGATACTGTCTGAAAAACTAGTAGTGAAGCATTTTTCCAAAAATGTTCCATACTACAGCGTGGTGTTTGTAACAGGCTATTATAACAGAAGATAAACTTCTTTATAGGATTTAAAGCTGTAATTAGTAAGTGTGCTGTTGAGGATTGGGTCAGCTAAATGAGTAAAGTAGGTATTAAAATTCCTGTTGTGTTTATGGGCCAGTGAGAAACTGACTGCCTGCCAACCTCCTTGACTCATCTTAATGTCTCAGAATTAACATAAAGCAGTTCATTTATAGATTAACTTGCTGCTCAAAGATTGAAGCTAAGGATGAGGTGACTGGTGGGAGATTAGGCTGGAGTTTTGTGGTGTAAATAGAGAGTTGCCATGTATCAGAAATAACAAGTTCATGCTTCTATAGTTCTAGAAGGAAGCAGTGGTTGGTTGGACTTGAGTGTACTTGAGATGGTTGCTATAATGTACTTCAGAGTATGGGAGTAATAGAGATTTGATTTATGGATGAAATTTCCTTAGCAGTATTCTCCCATCCATTTTCTTTTCTGAGCAGAGGTGTTCAAAGGATTCACACTTCAATCTCCAGCATTTTTTTTACACTTGTAAATTCTTCAAAGCACAGAGGTTCAGTTTACGGCCATTTTTTTTCTATTGCTCTGTCCTTTGCCCCGGTTCTGATTTTGCTATAAATATGTAAATGTTATTGGCAGTGGTTTTGGAGCTGACCATTTCAATAGAACTGCTTCTGGGATTAAATAAGCATTGAGACTTTACTGTTGCACAACTTGTGATGGTTTTGTTGAGGATTCTGTATACCAGGTTCTTGAAGTTGCTGTAGCACATCACATGGATGCCACTTTCTAACTTTGACTACACTAATGCAGCATCAGCTTTTGGAAGCTCATTAGAAGCATCTGGGGTTTTTAGGCACTTTTCCACTTTTTAATTTTTTTTAAACCACCAAGTGCCAAGGAAATTTACCCTATCCAAGTAAAGGAAATCTAATCTCCAAAATCTGTGTGGTGCACCTTTTTGCTCAGGTAAGAGGAGTGCTTTTATGGTGTTTACACATGACTCAAGACTTCTTGAAACTGTGGGTTTGTGGGCACAGGGACAAGAGGAGGAGGTTTATGAAATATGTCAATTTTGACCGTTTAATAAAGACGACTGAATTTCAGAGTAATTAAATATCTGTTTTAATGTATCCTAAATTACATCCCCTTTCATACTAATATAACGTATCTGATTAACTCTGGTATGCAGAAATCTGTTGCTTTCACATCTTGTGTAAATCTCATCTCATGAGTGCTTTAGATGAGCCAGTCATTTCTGACATGCTTCTTAAAGGTCTTGATACAGCATTTGGAAGAATGTCAATTTATAATTAATACTTAACTGTTGAAAATCACTAAGCCTTAACTTGCAGCAGAATGAAGCATGTGGAAAAAAGTAATACACAGTAGAATGAAGGAAAATACTAAATTTAGATCAGCCCTCAAATTTGAAGGCCTAGCCATAAATATGAGTTATTACTTAATTTCTTTGACTTTGCATGGGTATATAATCGGGGTCTTTTGAATACCAGAGCTCTTAGCTGATCATGAGTCCAGACTTTGTTAATTCTTGAATATGCAGAGGTAGAAATCTTCACTATTCCCTTTATTGAAATAGGTGAAGGTCAAAACTCCAAACCCACCCCACCCCAGGCCAAAAATTTTTAAAAAACCCAAAACAAATCTAATCATGAGACAAATAAGGTATGGGCTGAAAAATACACAAAATATGATCTATTGAAAACAAATTGTGTTTCCTCGTAAGAATGTATAGAAATGTCAAGGTGTCACATTTCAATTTCTACTTCTTTGGGTAAAATTTATATTGAATTTGAGAAGAAGCTCTGACTTGGAATGTTGAGTTCTACTGCCTCAAATTGTACATAGCAAAGATATAAAAACACTGTTAAGTGAGGTTCCTAATATATTTTTGTCTGGATGGGTATGGGGCTGAGATGCATGCTCAGGTGTGTCTTGCTTTATCGGTTACTGCAGAGCAGCTTGACTGTAGAACCTGTAAAATTTGGTAACCTTTTACCATGTGCTTGCTTTATGGGTACCTCTCCATGTAAGTAACCGTATCCAAATGAGAGGGGGCAGTTAGCTAGGGAGTAAAATCCTTGGGCAATGCAAATTAATTCCCTTTGCTTTATTACTTGTCTTGCAAATAAAAATAGAGAAACTGCCCATTAGTCAGTGGCAGTTTACTACATGTGTCCCTAGCATCTCAAGGAAGTAACATAAATTCAACTGGAGCATGGTCTGTGATGTGAATCTTGCACAACCTGCAATGCTCAGCACCATCATTCATTGAAGGGCATTATCCATCTTTTACTTTAAAACATTCTTTCAGCCATGAGGACAGGATATTGAATGTAGGTTGGAAATTAACTTTTCAATTAATTTAGAAAAGCTAAAGAAACCATTAAAAAGGAACTCATACAGAGCTGGAAGATAAACATTTGAAAATGCTTTATCCTAGTGCTGAATAAATGTTACTTGTTTCAGAACTGCTTTAGTGGTAAGTGTTTTCTAGTGCTGCGGAATCAGTACCTGATCAGAAATGTTTAAAGCAATCATGATTATCTGAACTGACTTCTAGCCATGACAATCATGCTATGCAGTTCTGAAAATCTGAACGTTTAAATTTTCAGTATAATAGTTAAACAATGTGGAGAGACAAGAATTTTTTTTGGTAACGGAACAGTAACTTCTTTTATTTCTTACATGAAACTGTTGGAGGTAAAATACTCTTTGCTCAAACAATTAAGTAGAAAAATCAGGCTCATGTTTTGCAATAGAGGGTATTACCATTGATCTCCAGATTTGGGCAGAATTCCTTGCTTGTTGAAGGCCATTAGTCTGTGAATCTGAGTTTATTGGTCTAACGCCATTGTCAGTGGTGTGAATGAATGTATGCTGGCTATTTTTAAACTTGGTTAGTCTTAAGGGGTTTAGCTGCATGTCATTTAATTTTGCATGGAATTGGGCTGAGAGCCCAAATGATGATAATAACAACTTCGGTTATGACACATTTGTCTGAGGGCAGCCTGTGATGCAAAGTGCTAGAGTTGGGAAGCAAACATAAAAATTGTGGTCTGCAGTTTGTTTAATATATTTATTGGTATATTAACTTCATAGATGTGTGCTAGAAAATAAGTTTCAATTTAGGAAAATTAATAAAATACATAAAACAAAGTGCATACACCAATAGGAGAACAGAGTAGGCAAGAGTGGGATTACAGGGAGACTCACATGAATCATTAGTGAAGACTAAATTCTTTGTGGCTGTATTGCTTGTGAAGAATGTGGATTTTTATTTCTTCCCCAGGTCCTCCTTTTCTTTTCTTTTTTGAATGACAGTTAACTGTATTTTTCAGTATTTTTTCACCTTTTCCATAATTTGGTTTCTGACTTTGATACTTACTTACTTTTCCTCTTCTGCATAGAGGTAAATCAGCTTCTTCCAAAGCTCTGAAATTTGAAGCCTATCTCTTTGACTTTATGTAAATTGAGACTTTGAGTTGGGGGGGTTGTATTCCAGGTTAGTATCAGTTTGCTGTTTTCTTCTCTGGTCCAGCTTCTGGTTCTGACTGGAAATTCAGCAGTATTTTTTTGTTAGAGCTGGTACTCCCTATGGAAACATTTATTTACTGGAAGAGCACCCTGTTGAGAAATTTCTGTGTTTTCTCTGTTACAAAGTGAGAGGGGTAGGTAGATACTGAGAATACCTAGGAGGGGAAAATAAACCAGAAGGGAAATGAAATTATGATTAGCTCTTAATGAAAACAAATAGACCAAAGTGGCATTGGGGAGTTTGAAAGAGATGCATCTGTGGTAAACATAGCAAAAAGATTATGTTCAAGTGGCAGATGTGAAGAAGCTGGACTGATGGATTAGGGGGTTGCAAGTCTTGAGGGGGAGGAGCTGTTTCATCCAGATCTGCAAAGAAGGTGCATATGGTTGGAATAAAAAAATACAACAGCCATAGAAAAGGCCCTTGGCAGATAGTGCTGGCTGGTTTTCTGCATTGCGAAAGAATTTTGCCTCTTGGCTTTTGTTTTTTGGATGATGCAGCTGTGGGACGTGCATAGCTGAAACAGTCTCTTCTTTAATTGCATCTGTGTTCAGTGGCAGAAACCTCTTCCTCTCCTCCAATTGCCTGTGTTCAGTGCATTTCAGGTGCTCTTTTACTTCATAAATTTCACAAAGATGTGAGTTGGTTGGAGCTGAATAACTGATGAAATCCTAATGGCTCCTGAGAGAGCAGGTTGCATTACCAGCTTGCTTGTGTCCACAACAGAAGGCCACAGTCACCTTTGGCAGGTCCACCAGAAATTATCCATCCTCTTACCCTGGAGGATGGCTCCTATGGGGTTTTGCTGAGAAGGAATGAATGAATTGGCTGGAGTCACTCTCAAATCTTTTCAGCATGACATTTTTCTAATTTAGACTTAAAGAGCAGAACAAGTAATATGTAATAGAATAAATGTGCATAGCTGAAGGATAGGTAGCAGTTTAGTAGTGATTTCAGTGCAATTACAAGAAAGCGCATCTGTAAAATAAAAATACACACACACACACACCACCACCACCAACCCCCAACAAAACCCAACATGAAATCTCTGAGAGTATGTTTAATTTTGGAGATGGTGAGTAGTTTTCAGTCAAGTGAGTGGATGGCACCTGCTGTTTGCCAGTTGTGCTGAGGCTGCAGTGGCAGAATGCGCGTTGTCTTGGCAAGGGAAAAGTTTTATTGTTTAATTCTGTTTTATCCCTTTTCATCCTTATCCATAATGAACAAGATGAAAGTAGAAGAGAATAGAGGCATTTCTACTGCATTGCCAAGAAGCAGGTGTCCCTACTCTGTTATTTATAGACCACAAGAATGCCTATCATGGAAATGGGCTGTGAATGGCCAGTTACCCATCTGTTTTATCTGCTGGGTATCGTAACTGATTGTGTGGAAATTGGCTTATTTAGCTGATGAAAATTGGGGTTCTGAACAAACCATTATATGGCTGACTTTTTGTTTCTGCTGTCCTGTTAGCCCTGGAAATTAGTCAAATGTGATTTAAGTTTTGAAAACAAAACCAGGCTCTTATTGTAGACCTTTTCTCATTCCTGCTGAGCAAAGAGATTTCTTCTGTCTGGCCTTGAATGCAACATTCTGGATTGTAGCTATTTAGTACAATTGGGTCTACTAGCTGATTTCACCCACTTCTTCACTATGGCCGCAGTGGTTTCTGTGTTTGCTTGTTGTCCCTTTCAGTTCCAGATGCCTAGCTGAAAGAAATGTCAATACCCAATATTTCCTCATACCCCTTCCCTCCCATTAATCTAAACTTGTGTCCCAGAATTGTGGCTGTCAGTGAGAATATGTAAGCTCTGAATTCTAGCTTGGAAATATTCTGTTTCTGAAGATCTAGGTCAGAACCTGATTCAAATGTAATCATTTATAATAATGAAACTAGGGCAAAACAAAAAAATAAGTGCAGTTTTTCAAGTATGGAGAGGAATAATCCATTACAAAATAACCAGCACCTCATGAGTTGAGAGAACAAATTACTGCTATTTACCAAATGAAGCTGTACAGACACACTCAAGCAGTTTTCTTTAGTAACCAGCTCGTTCCTTATTGCTTAGTCTTGCCCTTTCAGTATGGGCTCTAGAATGGTGACATCTACAAATATTGCTGTAGCTTTCAAAGAGCAGAACTGAACTTGGCAAAGAGAAACTGTCTGGCCTCCTTTAATGAACACTATAAACAGTGAAAATCTGCTCATCAGTAGATTAATTTCTTGTGATTATGCATTAAAACAGTTAAATATTTTTTAATGTGTTGCTAGTATCCATGATAATGTTATAAATAAACCAATCCTGTTCCCTCTCTGTAATGAGATTATTACATCTTGGAGTTGCTAATATCACTGGCTCTGTATATAAAGTATAGCTATTCTGGGTAAAATAAAATGTTGATGAATTTCTTTTTATTTTGCATAGTTGCTTAAAAATTTGAACTTGCAACAATGATGATGCTTCTGTTTCTCTGAGGTTATAATGTAGAGCTTGGCTTTTATTGAAATTTCTTACAAATTATACATTCCCTCCACGGGACATAGGCTCTGTCATATTAATTTGAACTGAATTTATTGGGGAATATTTTTATAATTTAAATGTAAGTCCCTTCTACAACTAATACATTTCTATGTAGAATTTTGTTTATTTATCATCTCTGATATCAGAGGCAGTGTTCATAGAGCTGATTATGGGTTAACATTCCAAAAAATGCATTGATGGAGAAAGATATTTAATACTCAGTACATACAAAAGTTGCCCTCCCATGGAGTAAGGCTGAGGTAGATACTACTAGATACTTCTATCTAGTGGTTAACAGCAATTATTCCTCTCTGATCTCTTCAAAATACTTCATGAAGAAGGCAGAAGAGCCTTCACTGGGGTCCTACAGGACTGGCAGTTCTTTTGAGGAACCAGGACAGATAAAGGGGCACACAAAGTGAAAAGTTAATAATGTGTTCTACTTCCTGGGCCATATTTTTCTGGCCACTTAGTTATTCAGTAGAAAATACAGATTTGGGCCAGCCAAAGGTATCAGATTGCTATGTAATCCTGTTGAATTTGTTCAGTTGCAGAAATAATTTTGTCCTGATGTTTCTGAAACAATGCTATTTTGCTTAGATATCAATTTAAAAGGCTAATATCCCAGCATTTCCTTCAAAGTAAAGTTTTGATTTAAAATGAATCAAATTGTTTTCCTGTCTTGGATTAACCAATGAACTGAAAATATGCTTCATTTGCACAACAATATTTGTGATGCTTCTGTTGGGGGAAGTGACAAACAAAAGCTTCAAAGTAAATCAGCTTTAATGTGTTTAAAAAAAAAGTGAGATATTCCTTGATGGGAAACAGAACACTTCTATATTATTATGTAATGTTCGGTAAAGATAAAGAAGCTGAGGAAGAAAGACTCAGTGACTCATCACCAAGAAAGCTGATAGGAAAACATTTGCCCCTTTTCTCTATCACAAGAGTGTGGATAACCATATTAAGAGATTGTGAGATGCTGAAATACAAGTGGGGGAAACATCTCTGGTTAGAGAAAATCCCACACATTACATTTTCTCTATCATCCTGACTTATACGCAGAGATCACTTAGCTTCTTTCATTCATAAATTTTTAAAGTTTTTGCAAAGACAACATAGTTTTGGTTCACAGTGATTACACATACAGAAATGCTAGTATGCTGGGAAGAGAAGGATGTGATGTGAAAGACTTAAGATCTATAGGCAGGTTGGTTCCTGGCTGGGCTGCAGCATCTCTTTCCCTTCTGCTTAGTGCCTTTTCACTTAAAGTGATGGGAATAGTTGGGACTGATACAAACTCAGACCCATGGAAGTGAATCCATGGTCCCAGTGCTGAAGCAGTGGGAAGAATGTTGGGGTAAAAGTGGTTGGTAAAACCATTCTTCTGTCTGTACTGGTATACAAAGCAGAGTTGATTCTTCACAAGTGCCAGTACTAACACTTCACAAGAAGTGATACCTGTGAAACCTGTGCTTCAGTGAGACCCAGCTTGCTTTGGCTATACCTTAGGTTCCCTTTCAAGTCCTCCTCAAAACCTTACAAAGGAAAAAACACCTGAATGTAAAACTTATATAGTGGAATGAAAGTGCAGACTCAGTTATGAGTTGGGAACGGCAGCCAAAACCTGAGTAATTTGATCTGAGCTCTTTGTGAGTGTAGAGGAGAGCAGAGGGATACAAAGAGAGTGGTATATACTTCCCGTCCTTTGTTTTCCCTCCCCATACATTTCCAGGCAGGCTATGGCAGTGATGTAGCTGTAAACTTTTAAAGGGAAAGAAGCTATGATTCCACTTCCAAACTTGGCAGGCTCTTAAATAGATGACCAGCATTGGAGTATATGCTCACAGCCTTCACAAACTGATTAGAAGAGCATCAGGAGAAATAAAGCAATTCCAGTGCTGCATCTGACAAAGCAAAAACCCTCAAATCTCCAGGCAGTGAACTGAAATGTTGGTCTCTATTCAGAAAGGTTTTAGACGTACTTTTTACCAGGGTCAGGGAAGAAGGGAAGCATCATCTGTAATTTGTTTTGCTTGTGTGTATACTCCAGAGTAACTGAAGGCAGTTCATGTGCACACATGCTGTGACTGCATGTTTGTTATCTTCTATAAATGTTCCCATGCCACAAGCAGACTAGTCTGGTGAAGACCTAAACAAGAGGTTTTCTTCAATGCTAGCTATGCTCTGGCTAATTTATGTTTGTTTTTCCTATTTGTTGTGACCATCTCTGAAGAATTAAATGTGCTATTCTTAGCTCTGTTTCTTTGCCTGCCTGTTTCACCTCTGATGCAATGCAGTGCTGGAACTGCAATGCATTGTCAGTTTACATCACATTACACCAGTAACAATTTTTAAAACAGCACGAGGTTACATGATTTGTTTTCCTTTCCTTTGGTTAGACGCCTACTAAGTAATCAGGACTGCATGCTAATGACTCAAGAGTAGTTACAGATCATACCTTGACAAAGTAATTTGGTGTGGACAGTATGTGGATAGCTTCTCAAACAGTTTTTGTGTAAACAGTATAAATATAGCTGTGCACTGGAAATCTTCAACCCAGTTCTGAATGTAATTTCCATGCAGAAACAAACTAAAATAACTTACTTATACTGAACATTAACTTTGGGCTGTTTCATACAGGGTAGACTTAATTTTGCAAAACAAGGCAGTTGACTAGAATCAACTGCTTTACTTGCTGTTCTGTCCCACTGATACTCTGCCACTATTCGTACAGTTGGAGGGAATTCTTCTACATAGTGACTAGAATTTTGCTCTGGGAGCAAATATGCCCCCATCATATGTTTGGTATCATTCTGGACTTGACTTTTTGGATAGTTAGACAGAACCACAGAGAAATTTTTCCTTAGCTTGTGCAACAGGAATTACAATGAAGTGTCCAGCCAGGAAGCTCTTTGGAATAGAGTCTTCTAGATCCAACTGAGAAAACTGCAGTACAGTTGCAGGGCTGGATTTTAAACCTAGTCTGAGAAATTTTAAGCATTTGGTTTGATCACAATTCAAGCTTTCAATACATTATTTCACTGCTGCCTGTAAAAGTGTAAGAAACTTGAAGACTGGCATTCACACCACATGGGAACAGAGGAGTTCTCACTGGGTTGAATTAGTACCAATGACTCTACAAGCAGTTTGTACAGTACACAGTTTTAACAAGCTTAGTCACTCTTCTGCTGCAGTTGGAAGGCATGGTAACTGCTGAAATAGCTGTTTTTGTGTTCTAAGTTTACCTTTCCTATAGAAAAACATGCAGCATGCAGTTGCTTTGTGCTTATGCAAGACTGTTGTCCTCTGGTGCCATGCAACATTTGTTAGGTAATTGCCATTCTGGACAATGTATGGAGTTGCTTTTTGTCCCCTTGAGTAGTTCTTATGTCCTTTGACTTTTAGACCGTCTTTCCATCCATTTTAGGGAGTGGATTATATCCTGCTGTTCCCTTTCCTTTTCTCAGAGGGACGTCGAACAGTGGGATGCTGTTCAGCTTGATAAGAGTAGTCATAGTGGAATTTTGGGATTTAGCCAGAGCTTTAACTATTCAGAAGCCCTTGTGAATGAAGTAAATTATTTTGAGCATATGACACTTCAAGAGATGCATTTTTATACCGTGACATACTTGATACTAAAAATAGATATGATTTCATGTTCTTAGATTAACAATTGCATGCTCCAAAGGCAATACATACAATCTGTTTCAGTCTGCATGTGTTTCTTGAAGACGAGATGTGGTGGGCTCTCGGTGTTCTCTGCGGACATTAGAACACATCTTTGTGTGACACTAGTCAGTGTGTGTGTTTAGCTGCAGCAGGGCATGGTTTGTTGAGGTATTGCTATAGGTTGAGTCTGCATCTTGGGATAAGTGAACAACTGTCAGGTAGGACTTTATTTTAAATGGCAAATCAGGTTATTATGGCCCATGGCTGCCTTCTACAGGAACACACAAAAAATCATTTGAATATAAGAAATAGAAGGGAAACAATTTATTTCTGCAGCAATCTCACTTGCAGTTTCTCAGTAAAATATCAACTGGGTTTATAGAGGATTAATCACTTGCCCTTTACAGAAGAATTTATTGATTACCTTTTAAATATTTCATTTAGAAACTGAGTGCTTCATACTATAATGTTTATAAGTTCAGTTAGAATTTTAACTTAATGCTCCCTCCTATCATAAGCTAGTGTCTTTTATGGATCTAGATATTAAATCGAAGGTTCTGGATCTATGCTAATTTCCCAGATCAAGTGCGTGTTTATTCTTCATACTTACAAAATTAACTTACTTGGAAAACAGTCTGAATGAGAAAATACTATTCGCTTATCTCTAGAAATTGAGCCTTATTCGTGCCCATGCTCTTTTCTTTCAGCATTCTAAGTGCCTTAATTGATCATCTTGAGATGAGGTTTAACTCAGCAGTTAATTGAACTTCAGGGAGCAAAATACACTTTTGTTTACAAAAATGCTGTTGTACTTGTGAAGGCATTCGACCTGCCACTGCTCCACTGCATTGAGTTAACAATTCACAGACAAAACGTATGATTAAATCAAGGTAAAAAGCAGATGATCTCAAAGCTTATAAGAAGGAAGAAATATAAAAACTTCATGTGTGTTGAAAGTACCAAACCTTCATGGACCTATTATGATCGGTTGGAGAAAAATGAAATTATTCAGCAATCTTGCCTGATGTGATATATTTATAATATATACGTTATACTGTGTGCATGAAAAGATGTATTTTGAAATAGTAAATGTGTAGCAGTTTTGTATATGAGTGTCCTGGTGCTTAGTTGCTGGCTGGGGTTAAACAACAACAATGGATTATTTAGGTGATCTGTTAAGGAACCAAAAGCCTCTGTCATGAAGAGGATATGCTGAGTGGTGTTTTTCTTGAGAATATGCCCCACTAAGATTCTTCGAGGACATCTCTTATGTATCAAGATTGTACTCGAAGGGGGTGGGGGGAGCTATCTCGACTACTTTCGTATTCAATTGTACTGTAATTATTGGTGTTCTGTATTGTCAGATACATTGCTCTGTTTTATAATTTTCAAACTGACCCCAGAGATGTCAAAGGAGATGTAATAGAAGGCAAATCTATCTCTTACCTTGCTGTGGGAAGGTGACTTATTGCACAAAGATAGTCAGATGCTCTTCAGGTGTTCACTGCTTCTCTTATAATGTACTTGCTAATAAGGTGTGTGGAGAAGTGAGTGGAAACTTGTAATTTTTTTTTTAATCTGAGGCTAAATTTGGTTATCCTTCTGCAGATACACAGATGACAATATCTTGTTATAGAGTAGTTAAGATATAAGAGGTAATAATCCTCTGAAGAACAAGAAACCAGAAAGAAAGTTCAGGCTTGAGGCACCACTTCAGTGTGGCAAGAAGTAGCAGTGGTTTGAAGTTACAATGCAAGGTGTTAGTGGGGACATTTATAGTGTTTCTGTATTGGTTTGGCATAATCTAAATACATTGAAATTGAGTGAGGTAGCTGATGGTGGGGGGAAAGGTGGAAGTGTATCACTTGGAATAGTAGTAGGTAAAAACCAGGATGCGTGGTTTAAATTAGAAAGCATACTGAAACAATCTCCTCCCTATTACCTTTGAATTTGTTTTTGTCACTGATATTAAAAACTTTTATTCTGGAAAGTCTTTCTCTCCATCTTCCTGTACTCTTTTCAATAACACTGCTCTCATAAGTACTGTCTTTAACTTTCTGAGTGCCTGTGTAATTGATGGTGGTGACGTTTTAATGACATTAAATCTAGAGGAACTGGCTATGCCAAACATCAAAGCTCTCAGGATTGTCAGCATGAGGGAATTATGTTAACTGTGAGCGTGTTTCAAATGCCATAATGTTAGCAAGGGCAAAGTAACTTGAGTAATTGAAACTGATGTTCTAGATGAGCTAAAATGAACATCTGTAAATCTGTCCTTATGCATGTGTACATGCTGATGGCTAGTGAAGCTGATAAAGGTTTGAAGACACCAAACAAACCCTTGTAAATGGGGGAAGACATTTTCAAAATAATGAAGAGATAAAATCAATTGCTTAAACCCCACTCCATGCCTCCTATTTAGAAACTGAGCCAGCTCCTACTTCAGAGCATTATGATGTCCCTGTCCCATCCCCTCAATGGAGTTACTGAGGAAAAATTTCCCCCCTGTCAACTTTATAATTAACTTCTGGAAAAAAAATGGCCCATCTAGGAATTAGTATTATTTAAAAGACAGTTTTGTTGAACTGGGGTGAAAATAGCTGGGAAATCTGCAAAGGCTAAACATGGAGTCTGTTTTTCATTTTGCTTTTGAACCTTGAAATGTTTGTCTAGGATGAACAACTCTCTTACACCAGCATTCAAGGATGAGTGTTGATAACCAACAAAGATGAAATGTCAATTGTTAAAAAATACGATGTTTAAAGTTTTTCAGAATTGCGTCGAGGAGAACTTGAAACCATGAAATAGATCTGTGATGGGCTATGACAATAGTGAGATTAGTGAGGTCAAACAGTTATTACTTTAATATTTGCATAGGAGTGAATATAAATCCAGTGTGTTTTGAAATTTCTTAAATAATACAGCTCTTTTATAGTCAGTATCTTTAACTTGGGATTACCACCGAAGCACATGCTGTTTCTCCTGCACATACTGTGGATTTTGATATGGGAGTCAATCAACTATGTAAAGATAATAGCAATACAGGGTAAATACAGATGGAGTGGCTCGTGAACCCTTGCCCAGTGTTCTGTACCTTGGCAGAGAGCATTGTTCCCCACTTAGCAAGAAGGTCTAAGAAGTCTTATCTCTTTGGTTATCATCTTCTAACATTTTAGCTTTCTGGCTAAAATCAAGAAAGCAAGAAATCTGTCTGATTTTTGCAGATGAAAGATAAGATCTGGCAAGCTTAAACTAGAAAAATATTCTTGTTCCTACATATATCACAGTTATTTTGGAATCTGTGTTATAGAAAGGACTGGTAGGAACAGAAATAGTTGTGTGAGAATAGATAGCATACAACTGTCTGCCAAGCAAGATTCCAGTTAATTGGCTTCTAAAAACTAAGCAATTGTATATTAATTCCAGAATGTGGGTCTGGGACCAATTTCTTCAATAGCTTAGTAAACTACCTTCAGATGTTTATATTTGTCTAGATGATTTTGCATATGTAATTGTTGCCTAAAAGAACCTCTAACCCTGTATGTGTTTTAATATCATTGAATGTGTGCACAGTATATAGAAGGTCAGGTAAAACAAAACTGAGGATATTTATAGTTCAGAATATACACTTGAGCATATAGTTGAGTCTATCTTATGAGTTTGAAAAGAAGTTTAATACTTGTGTTGATATATCAGTGCTGTTGTTTAGCAGTATTTCAGAGTAGTTGAACTCAATTTAGTGAATGACAGTAATGTAAGCATAGATTTCATTCATGTCCATATAAGTTGCTATACTGAGGTGATGATCATGAAGTCATTCCAGTAAATCATAGAAGGCTCCTTATTTGGAAAAAAAAATGCTGCTGTTTTTCTTTCAGCTTCTGTATTTCTTAATGGCTATCATAGTAAAGTTTATCAGAGAGGATGCACCTATGTGTATTTTAAATATAAACCACATTTGGGTGTCTCTGTTCGAATACGAAAACAGCACAAATCTTTGTGCAAGTGATTTACATCACTGGATATGAACAGAACTGTCTTGGACATTGAACCAGGTTGGAAAGATCAGATCATAGCAATATTGCAAGCAAAGTCTGCAGTCAGCAGTATCCTCCCTGGTGTAACTGAGGCTCCCAAGTGTAGGACTTGCATAAATCTCAACCTCTGAACCTGACTTCCTTTTCAAAGCAACTTAGAACTGTATTGTATGACACCTGGAGAACTAGGAGCATCCCATGTCCAGTCAAGTGTTTAAAGCAATAGTGTGACTTTTCAGGTTTAGAGGTAATGATGTATAAAAGCTAAAAATGAGCCTGTACAGTCCTTGACTTCTCTTTGCAGGATTCATACACGAGTGAGTTATTTTTTATCCCCTTAGGGCAGGAGAGGAGGAAAGAACAGGATTGTCAACAGTAACTTTTCTGGGAAAAGGCCTATTTAAACCTGTAACTGTTGACAGTACAGAAACCACCACAAGCAAAACCTGTGTCTTCTTGTAAGGGTTAAATTCCATACAAGTTACCTTGCAGATAGGCAAGAGAGCAGACAATTCCTGTATTTCTAGCAACCTGAAAAAATTCCTTGAATCCTTCCTTCTGCCATCCAAGTCGATCTCCCCTGCCATAAGAAGCAGAAGCCAGTTCTTTCAGGCTTAAGAGCTACTGTCAGTCAGACAAAGGTTTAGAGTTGGTGAAATAGCATTTGCATTTCTTGGAGGGAGATTCTAGAACTACAGTAATAATTGTTTTGGATATCAATTTCTAGAAATGTGATCATCTAAGTAAGCTAAGCCTGCATTTTAGGTAGGAGACAAATATGTTTTAATATGTTAGTTTATTTAAAGCCCCTTTGTCTTTGTTTGTTGTTCCCACCAGTGAGATTAAGCCATGCAAGGTTTGAAAATGCAATAGAATGAAACTAATTAGATCTACTAATAATCACAATTGGTATAGAGAGAACTGCAGCCTAGAATTCCCCTTGGGCAGGAAAAAGCAAGAGGCTTTGTTTCTATAGGAAGCAAGGAATGGGGTTACTCTAGACTGGAGGGAGCAGACTAAATGCAGAACCTAGAAGAGTGGTGACAGTCGCAGTTTAAAGGAAACTAACACTCAAGTGGCTTAATAGCATTCCTGTATATGAACAAAAGCCATGTAACATGTATGGCAGAAATAGGTGACAGAAGGCTCTGACTCATCATGTGGAACTGTAATTTAAGTTCAAGGGGGATTTTTCTATCTTGGATCTATTCCTACTGGCTCAGATGTCTCATAAGCCTCTAGCATCTAGTTTTAATAGAGCTAGTGCCTACAACTGAGAATTGGGTTGGATGCAAGGAGCAAAATACTACTCATCTTAAAAATATCTTCCAGCTAGAGCTGAGGTAACTTTATGTTGATAAGAAGCTTCCATTGACCTTTACTAAATTTGATTTTCTGGATTTAGAAAAGTCTCAACTCCCTAAGTAAAAATTTGCTTAGTGAAGCCCTGAGAAGCAGATGCAGTGTAGGCATCTTGGTGCTTCCCACTCAGTACAGTTTTCTTTTAGCAAACAAGTGCCACCAATGAACAATGTGTGAGAGGTCACTGCTGTCTTATCAGTCATAAGTAGTAATTTTCCTTGTGTTCAATCAAACTTTAAGTGAAATAGCATCAGAATATTGCGTGAAAGTTTGTTTTATGGTAATACTAATATTGGTAAGACTAGTATCTCACCTATCTTCAAGATTCATAAGGTATTTTTCTGATTAATATTTCCAAGCCTACCAAATCTGTTTAGCCCTTTGAATACCTAATACCTGTGTACTTATACAAGGGGCTTAGCTTTAGAAGTATGTATTGTTTCCTCAAAAGAGCAGCATGATAGTAAACTCTGACTTAAATTTTTGGTAAAACTTTTGAAAAGATTTGTCAGCTATATACATAGGAGCTTTTTTAGGTATGTAAAATCTGTATAAACGTAGTCCATCTCAACTGTGGAGACCCAGAGCATGTTCCCTGTGAGGCAAGAGTAAAACTACTCCTGTCATTATACACTTCAAGAATCTGAGCATCCATTAAATGGACTAATACAAGCCAGTAACAGCTTGGCTAGCAGGCCCATCTCACTCTGCAGAAATAGGTACAGAACAGTTGGATTTATATGGTTCAGGGGGTAAGTGAAAAGACGACTTAAAATAGTATTCTGAAAAATTCTGATTCATAAAGGCTTGTCACTTTTACTGAGTTCAGTGAGGGTTAGGAGATCATATTTTGGCCTAAATAAATAATGGCATTTTTTTTTTAACTGTTTCTCTACTGTTCTAGTTATTAATGAACAAGCCGTACTGACAATGCAGTGATCAAGTGTTTTCTTGGGTATTCCTAGAAGGTTTTATTAGAAATATACTGATATTTCACAATTTCTGATTGGGGGAGAGCAGGGAGGGCAGGAGAGAAGCAGTCTTAAACTAGGTATTTACACCTGATTCAATTCCCTGAAGTCCAGATCTTGTGCAGACAGTTGAATGTGTGGTGGGATTGTTACTGACACAGTCTTCACAGGGCTGCATTGCTGTGACAAAGATTTCTTTAGTAGAGCAGCTTTAATTAAAAAGTACAGAGTTCATGATGAAATTCTGGCTTGACCCTCAGAGTTAATTTGACTAATTGGGTGATTACCCAGAGATAGAGAATTTCTCTTGGGAACTGCATAGCAGCATGTGGAAATAAAGGTAAAGATTAATTTGATATGGGAAATTGATTATCAAGAGGCAAAGACACAGTCCTGGTGAATCTCGAATAAGTCTGATAATCAGAGGTGAGGTGGGAAGGAGGAACTCTGGCTGAACTGCCCCCGGGTGTTCCTTCCCTGCTGAGGGTTGTTTGCAGAGAAGCTGAAGTGCTGTAACAGCCTCAAGCTCCAGTCAGTGATGTTGCCTCCTTTTTTTTTGTGGCAGCCAGCTCATGTCCTTTGCAAAACTGAGAGTAGCTTAAGGCCATCATTTCATGCATGACTTGGTAAATTGTGCAAGAAAGGACACTGCCAAATGAGGAGCTAAGCCAGTTTTCAGTAAGAGGGCCATCTGTGACCAAATGTTTTAGTTTGAAAACAATTGAGTTCTTTCCCAATTTTACTTTGAGTTCATTTAGCACGTATGTAACTTTGCTGCCCCCCAAGAGTAGGTTTATGTTACTGTATCCTTGTTTGCTATGCGTTAAGTTTTCATTGAGTCAAGTGGTTTCATTCAGACTTGATCCTGTGTGGTACTGAAAAATGACTTCGCATCAATGTTGCTTTTACTTCTTGCTGGAGAGTTTTCTCAGGGCAGCTGAAATAAGATGCATGTAAACATATCGTTACTGGTCACAGCAATATTCCCTATGTGTAAGAGGAGTTTATTGCTGGAACTAGAAACATTTTAAAATTTGAAATGAATTCTAAGTAAGCCTTTCTCCCTTAACCTAGCCAGTTACCTGTAATCTCTTGTTACCATTTTGTATCACAAAACATAGGAAGTATTGTATAATGGTGTTTCCATGTAATTAGGGTTACTGAGTAGATCTACAATTTATTTTAGAGATCTCTTCAATCATGGCTTAAATTTTGCAACAAAGACTACCTCTATTGAAAACAGAGTGGCAATAATTTGATATCTAATGTGTTGTCTTGGCTAACGTTGGTGTCATTGCATAAGAACAAATTCTTTCTAAAAAGGGTGATTGTACTTTACTTAACACTGCTCTTTCTAAGAGCAACAGGAAAATGATGGAGTTTTCCTGAATCTGGGGGTGAAATCTGACTTTGACCTTAGCTGTCTGTCGTGTCGGAGGTAAGGATTTTACAGCTGGTAAAGTAAAGCAAATGGAGAGAAAGTAATAGACGCAGTGTCACTAATGAGTCGGCAGCAGAGACAGAAATCTGCCTTGTGCCAGACCATTAGACCCCACTGCCTCTCCTGCCTCCTTTGGAAGCGTTGCTTGTACCTGATAATTTGGCTGCTTGTTTCTGTTGACAAGTGTACTCTGCAACAGGTAATTTTCAGAAAAGGGAAGCCACCTTGTGATTTAGTGTTGCTTTGGAAGGGACTGAGTAAGAAGAAAGTTTCTGACCTTTAAATACGGGTTTATGTAGCAGGCAGGAGGTAGGGAAACCCCAGATGGAAAATATTCTCAGAAGTGCAGGATTCCAAACTTCTTGAAGTTATGTTGTAGCTTCTTTTAGATAAGTGTGCAGCTGTTTGTGTGGAGAAGGAAATCACTTATGTATCAATCCATCTGCCTTTCAGAATAAATGTTCTCCATGAAAATACTAAATTTGTAACTTAATCTCCCAAGTGCAGGGATGTTAGTGTTTGTTACACTGCTTTTGAAATAAGTGTTCCCTTTTTACACACAAATTATGAGGGTAAATTAGACACTTAAATGCAAATTTTGTTTTCTTGTTTCTGCTGAGTGAAGTTGATTTCTTACCATGTTTGCAGCTCTTCCCTTTAATCTTAAATTAAACTGTGCAAATATACCTAGGAAAGGACTACGGATGTCTACTAAAATAGCAGTCTAATTTTGCAGCATTTACTCAACTCTGTAGGCAGTAATCTGCTTGAATTCAGTGAGGCTTTTGGGAAGACTGCATATGTACTGCCAAGATTGGTCCCAATGTGTTTGGGCAAACTTATGTTTTATTCTAATTCTAATTTGTAAATTAATTTGGACTAAATTTTAATGTGATATTTCACAAACTTTTATAATTTAGGAAAAATATTTGAACTAATGTTAAATTTGTCTAAAATATGTCTACATTTAGATTAATGAAAATCATATAGCTCTGAAGTTGGAAAACTTGGCTCTTTCTTGTATTGGTCTTTCAAACTATTAAATTCAGTCAATGTTTTGTACACAGCATACTGCATACCAAGTATTTTCCAAAGACACCATGTAATTTTTAATATTTAATATATATGGTAATGTTAGCCATATTTTTTTTTTTTGCTATTGTGAATTTCACTTGCATTTGAGGATGTTGAATTCTTGGTTTTGTGTCTTTTCATTAAAATCTACTGAATGATAACACTGAAATAACCCTTACACAAGGATGGAGATGCAACCTCACCTCCAGTATTGAAAACAAACATTGCTGTAATATTTGCAGGAGGAAATTGTGCATCAAAGGTGAAATGCAAAGATGCATTAAAACATCAAACATTTTTTTTAAAAAATGGCACAGTTGTAGCTGCTTAGTTGCTTTGCTTAGAAAGACTAATGCAAAGTCTAAGGAAGTAATCTCCAAGTTAGGAGATGAGATCTTTCAAAGGAGAAAAAAAAACCCAAACATGGACCTATTGGGGAAATTTATGGAGAGACTGTTGAGAGCAGTAAAACTGATATGTTATTAAATGTCTTTGGGAGCCAGTTCTCAGTATTCTGGGTCTCAACGTGGTGAAAAGCAAATTTCAGTGAGTGGACGCTTGGCATTATCCTGTTTGAGCCCAAAGGTTTCCTCTGGCATTATTGAGTGGGTCTGTCAAAGCATGTGAATTGGCCTTACTCGGGAGGGTTCGGTGTGGAGATAGGTCTGGTTCTACAGGCTGGAGCGCGCAGGGGATGTCACCTCTGTGGTGGTTAGTTACCCTGTGGCAGCTGGAGCAGGGCTGCGGGAAGGGGGAGGCAGGGGAGGCGGT
>NW_020799118.1:3427324-3524599 GCF_003259725.1 Athene cunicularia | reverse complement strand
CCGGGGCGGGGGGTGTGAGCGTGTGTGTGCGCAGTGTTACAGTTACCGATCCCCGGCCCCGCGGGCGGCGAGGGGGCTGTATTTCTACCGCTTCCCTGCTACCGCCGGTGCTGCCGCGGTGGGAATCTGGCCCGCGGCGCAGTGCCTGGGGAAGCACAGCGGCAGGGATTTTCGGTTAAATGGGCTCTCGAGGTGCCCATCTCCGTGTCTGCCTCGAAAGGAGGTGATGATACAGCAAGCCCTTGCCTTGGTGTATGCTTCAGCAGCAGATGATTGTGATTGATGGAGATAGGGCTGGCAGGATGAGAGGGGAGAGCTGACAAGTGCCACCCCTGATTGGACAGCCCCGCCGCTACTGTTTCCTCCGTGACGCTTTGCAACAAGCTTGGCTTTATGTGGCACAGGGACTCCCTTGTTGCAGCTAGCAGAGAGCCAGTTATGGGGGTGGAAATCCCCCGGGGCACGAAAACAGAGAGTGATCTTGCAGAGTCAGACCTTCTCTCCCTCTTCTCCCTCCTTCAGATAGTTCAGATCACTCCTGTGGCTCATCTTTCTCCCCGTCCTACTCTGTCTATATTCAGCCCCCTACAGAGATTCAGTGAAGACATGAAGTAAACCAATGCAGTGATGCTCATTTATGGAACACCCTCCCCTTCAACACCAGTGACAATTTTGTGTCTGAGATCAGCAGTTCTGAGATGCTCAAGTGAATGCTGCGTAAGAGGAGGGAGAAGAATTAAGATAAAATATTGTGCTTCTGAATCATTTCCAGAAATACAGTAGACTGTGCTTGAGCAGCACCTGTCTAGGAGAGATCTTCAGAAGTAAAACAGCATGGTTCTGGGATGCTGTGAGCTGTATGGAGTACATGGACTGGGGTTTCCAGCAGACCTCTGGCTCACTTCTCTGGTTTTGAGCTAAAGCACCCCTTCCTCTTAGACTGTGACTAAATTTTAAATAGACGTTCAGGACAAAGGAAAAGATATTTCTGTGTTTTACCCGTTTTTAGAACAGCAAGGTTATAGAGAAGGATGATAATGTCTTTTTTTAATGTTCTCAGTCATTTTAAATTTTTTGGCCATCCAGGAAGAATTTGAATGGGTCTTTTCTCTGAATTTGTGCTACATTTTCTGCCTTGCTTGCAGGAGACCAGTTGTAATAGTGTCATTGGCAAGACAACTTTTTGAGGACATATAAGAGGCTTGAATTGAAACTAAGGTGAAGAATGTGTTATAAAAAGCTGCTAAAGTTTGCATTGTGTCCAGAAGCTTTCTGTTTAAAACCTTCATTAGATATATAGAGTGTATGTGTTTTTCCTCTCTGTTTTTCTCATACAATGTGATCGCTTTTACAGGGGATAAAGCTGGCAAAGATGAGGAAAATTGGCTGTGCGCTCCTGGTACTCCAAGCTCTTCTGGCGCCTTTGGATCTTGTTTGTGGAGCGGAGAAAAGTTATCCCATCCTGAACATTGCAGTGATTCTGGGAAGGACCAAGTCTATCACAGAGAGAGATATCAGAGCTCTCTGGACCAGAGAAATGTCAGCAGACCTGACTGTTGATGTCAATGTAGTGACCCTTCTGGTGAACCAGACTGACCCTAAGAGCATCATAACACATGTTTGCGACCTGATGTCAGGCACCAAGATCCATGGAGTGGTTTTTGGAGATGATACTGATCAGGAGGCAGTAGCTCAGATTTTGGATTTTATTTCATCTCAGACTTCTATTCCAATTCTTGGAATTCATGGCGGGGCCTCCATGATAATGGCAGATAAGGTAGGAAAATCTACAAAAAGCTGTTGCTAGTGTAATGTTTTTCACCGTGTTGGTCTCTATTGTGAATAATCACTACAGACAGTTCAAAAAGGATGCTTCTAATTCTGGCTCTGTACTTAAAAAAGAAAAAGTATATGGAACAGTGTCCTCATTGATCACTCATCAAATATTCTGAAATATTTTGGGGTTCATGCCTGAAACTCAACTTTCTGTCCATTGTAAAAGCAGTCCTAATGAAATTTAACTCTCCAGTACACTGAATGCTGGTCAGTTTAGAAATTTTACTAGCAAATATGACATATGGCTATAAAAACAACATCAAAATAGTAGGTCCATAAAATGATTTTTAGGCATAAGATGTAAAATTATAAGCAGATATTCTGTGTTCTTATAAGAAATAGCAAGCAATAGATCTGAATGTATTTGAGGACAATAGTAGTGATAGGGCAATCATACAAGATGGACTACAGGTTATAAATTAAGTAGTCATACAAACTTGAACCAGCTCTTGTATCCACTGTATTTATTACATTAGATTTTTGCTAACCAGATACTTCTAATTTTCTATAGTTCATGAAAATTCACAATGGCCTTCTCTGAAGTCTGGAGAGAATGACAAATTGTTTTGTTGGAAAACATCTCTTTATATAATCTGTTGTGAGACTGGAATGACAAAAGTGACTCATGTACCCAGCTCATGTTCCTTAACATTGTAAGAATTTTTAAGAAATCCTTGCTGGCACTGCAGCATTGATCTAGTGAAGTGATTGCTGCTGTTTCTGAAACAGGTGCTTAGCACCGTGCACGACAGCTCCCTTTCATGGGCTACTGCTTGGCCTGAAAGTCTGAGAGGAGCTCAGAGGATAGATGAAAAGGGAGTTCAGGTGTGGGAAGGAAGTAATTTACTGGTTTTCCAGCATTTCAGTGTTAATTGTAACTTATTTCCTGGTATGTGTACCCTTTAGTGTTTCTTATTCGTTAAATAGTTATTCCTTACAAGTGGCTTTTGAATAGTAAAGTGCTCTCTGAATCCATCTAAAAATGAAGTGGTCCAGATATGTTGTTTCATAACTTGAGGGGGGGAAAAAGAAGCAGGAAAGATGCAATGATTAGTTACAATTGAGGAATCAGCTTTGAACTTTAGAAACTTTTCACCTCTGGGAAAGACTTTTTCCACTGGGATAAGAGACCTGTCTCTCTTGGTATTTTGAACAGCCTTCCTTTAAATTTATGTCATACAAGGGGAGGACAGTAAGTGCTGAATTATAGCAGAGAATCTATAACAATGGCTTTGACATCTTGATTTATATGGAAAGATCATTACAGTCAATGCTACTATCTTAAATGTAATTGCAGCGACCAAGTTACAGAGGCAGTTATTTCATGTACTTTTAAACTACTGTACAGATTTACCCATCTTTATGAAGCTGGCTTTTTATATATATATATTTAGGAATTTTATTTGATACATATTTCACTCAACTTTCTATGCCAGTATAAGAACATTTGAAGATCCCAACCAGTGCTGAATGATGAAGCACTGGCAGAAATCCTTATGGAATTGACTTCACACTCGGTAGCAGATGCAGGATGTCACTGATACAGATCTATTTTTTACTTTTATGTAGGAGCCTCTAGAAAATTAAATAGATTGTATTTTTCTTGTCTCAGTAATTTAATACTCTTTTCATTGTATGCTAATAGTTATTATTGTATCACTGTCTTTGATTTTAGGGGTTATCACAGTTTGCTAATAAAACATTTTTATGCTGAAACTTGGCTTCTAAGATTTCCACTAGGGAAATCAAAATTGTTCTTTTTTGTGTTAAGACACTCTAACAAAGCTGTCTTCAGTAGCTTGAATGGGCTGAAGGAATTGTTTGTTCATATAATTAAAATTGCCTTTATTTTGAACTTGGCTTTTGCAATGTGCAATGTCTTCCAGCTGGGTTTGGAACATCACAGTAATGAGACTTGCATATGACACTCAATTAACCATTTGTTTAGGAAAGAACTCCTGGGAGTTGAAGGTGAAATTCACAGTGCTGTCATAATGGCAGAGGAGATGAAGTCTGAGGGAGAAGGTCTGCAAATGTAAAATCTGTCTTCCAAGTCAGTGTCAGGATTTTAGCTGAAACACATGGATGTTGGCTAAATTGTGAAGCTGATCGATGTTTAAAGTCTTCTGTATTGTCTCATACATTGAGATGGCTGGATATGCAAGAAGATGCTTGGTCCCACTCCTGCTTGTGGATGTAGTTCTCTGGCACTCTAATAAGGCCATTTCATTTATGTCCTTATGTGGCTCTAACAGATATTTGCCTCCCCTGTGGGATTCTGCTGGTACTGTGTTTTAGATGACTTGTACTTCAAAGTGTGTGTGTGTGTGTGTAGTACCTGCTTCTTTGTAGTCTAACAAGCATGGCTGACACAAAGGTGGCAAACAGTTCAGTGAATTCTGTGCCAAGTGGTTGTTATATGATGCTTAACTGTCCTAAACATGAACTAAACTGAAGGCACGGAAATGAGAAGTTGTCTATAATGCTCTATACTGCTGAAGACTACTGGAATGACTCGGAGTAGATAAGCTTGCCATATTCTCTATGGCTAATAAATACTATGTCAATGTGAATCTGAAACGATGAGCCATCTGTTTAAAAACGAAAAAGTTGTTCTGGGTTTCTAAATGAGAGATGCCCACATTTGGAGCATGCAGTGATTATTGCAGGACATACAGCTTTTGAAGTACCGAGTCCCCGTGCGAACATCTGCTGTGAAGGGGGTGTTGTGTAGACTGCCTCCTCTGCTGGCGCAGCTGGCTGTGCTCTGCTTCAGGCTGGTGAAAGTTTGCCTGCACCACCTCAGGAGATGAGTTTGCTTGATATAGACTATGAAACTTGACAAGTCACGCGAAGCCAACAAAACTGGAATGTTTTCTGAACCTAGCTGATCTGCCTTCACTTGAACTGCTCCTTGGCTTTGGTCCCCAATTCTGCTACAGACTTAAAACACATTCAGCTGTGGGATAGTCTGCTGAAACAAGCTGAGAATTGTCTGGGGCATCTGTGCCAACCTGCTGTGCATCAGCATCCCTTGGAGGATGCTGAAAACAGACTGGCTGCTCATTCATCCTGTATCTGTTGACATTTGAGGGATCTCTAACCAAACATTACTTAGGAAATGTTTCCTGACTTAAGCATTTGGTTTTAAACTTAGTTATGTTTGTTTCACCACATGCTATCATGATTCTGGTAGTATCTGTGATACTTTTCTAAAACAGAACAATGTGGTTAGTTCTGTTGCAAAACTAAAGGATTTGATTCTTTCACAAGTGGGGAAAAAGCCCCTATGGATTATAAATACATTGAGGAATCCTTAGTGTCTTTGAACCATACTGCTTTTGCATATTGCAGAATTAAGTCTTTCTAATCTCTCATTAGAAATCTTTCTGAAATACATAACTTGAAGCATTTTACTCTTGTGGAAGTACTGACAGTTAGACTGCGCAGCCGAACAGCATTGAAGGTGAAGGTAGTTTTCCAGAAGGGCTATTACAACATGATGCTTCTTGAAACAGCTCTGGAAATGTTATTCAAAAGATTTCTTTTCTGTTTCCAAAAAATAAGTACTATATATGGTTAAATTATCATTCTTCATTATTCTTTCTGCTGATAATATTGACAATGAACACATTTAATTGTTTAGTATAAAATCCCTTTTGCATCTACCATCACCTTTGGCTTTCCTTTTTTCACTCCCATCCTTCTCGAAAATAGTAAACATAGAATCATAGAGCAACTGAGGTTTGAAGGGATCACTGGAGGCTGTCTAGCCCAACCCTAGCTCCATGACAAGCTAACATCAAAGTCAGATCAGATTGTCCAGTGACATTTTTAATAGCTCCATGGATGTAGATACCGCAGCCTCTCTGGGCAATCTGTTCCAGTATTTAACCTTTCTCACCATGCAGCTATTTTGGTTATATTGCATTAAATTTTCCCTCAGTGCTGTGACCACAGGCTCTTGTTCTTTTGCTCTAAGCCTGAGTCCAACTCTGTCTTTGCATGGTTGCAGGCTGCAATTGTGCCAGTCTCTTTTCTGGGGAGGTTCCCTCAGCCTTTTCTCGCACCTCCTACGCTCCGGTCCTTTGGACTCACTCAGTTATATTGATGGGGGAACCCCAAACTGGGCCGAGGACTGCAGATGTGGCCTCAGGAGTACGGAAGGGGACTAATCCCTCAAGCAGCAGCTGGCTGGGCTCTTGCTCACGCAGCCTGGTTAGGCTTTATCGCCGGAAGGGTGCACTGCTGACTCATGTTCATCTCCTCTGCCAGCCCCCCCCCGCCGTGTCCTATAGTGCTGCTGGGGTATTTGTTAACGCGTCTTAACTGAATAAGTACTGAGTGAAACTGTACTTTAAAATCTTATTCAGTCTTTTGGTGGATATTTTTCAGGTATTTTGCTGAAATACTTGCAGATGTTTGCATCACCTGTCATTTTCAGCTCACTATAGACATAGCTGAAAATGCTTTGGTTTTTCCTCATTCCTGTGATACAAAAACCGTACTGCACCTGTGCAAACCAGAACTCTAGGCCCAGCCTTGTAACTATGATCAAAGCACACCCAGACTCCTGGCTCAGGTACTGAGGATTTACACTCATCCATATATGACTTTGTACATGGCTCTTAAGGTCCCTTTACACATCTCACAACTTCTTTGCTGTGTGTCCTCATAGCGCAGTGATCATATCAAAAAAGATTAAAAAAAAAAAGAAAAGCCACACTTCACATTTGCCCTATGTGTAACTGTGCTTCAATTCTTATGCTTTAAAAATAATTGAAATGAATGGGGGGTGTTGGGCTTAGGTTTTTTTTTATTGTAGAATCTTTTCTGGAGATCATACTTCATCTAGTTTGATCATCAATTTGCATGTCTTCCATATGCATTATGTAGATTTCTGTCCAGCTCATCTAGCTGGCTTGTAAAAGCAGTCCTGTATTTTTACAAAAAATTTTAAATTTAAATTTTGTAACTTTTCATTCCGGCCCTTACTGAATCTAATATTAGCGTGTGTGTGGCACTATACTCCTGAGCATGTTAACTTTAGCTTTGGTTGGTACTGTGAAAGACTGGAAGATTCAACTGTAGTTTAACGCATGCTTTGGTGCAAAAATACCTGTATTCATGTAACTGCTGTTTCAGGTCTAGATACAGTAGCTTGCACTATTCATTGCACACAGTACTTCCAGCTTCTGCCTCTTAAAGAAGCACCTGAATTTGATTTTCCTTCTAGCTCTACTAATGCTGCTACGGGAAGCATAACTTTTAGATATTCTCATTTTTATTTTGATCTGCAATAAAAATGTACCATTTGCAAATCTGTGTTCACTTGACTATCTCCATAAAAGTCAATCTATATTTATGAAAAATAAACTGTCTTGCACATCTGTAAAGATTTTTAGAACTAGGCTTGTCATCTGCAGTTCTACCTTTAAGCATACACGCCATAATCACTGCTATTAAATGGTTAAAAACATACTTGAAATCTGTCTTACTGAGGTGAATGGGGTGAGCGGAAACAATATCTTGTGTTTTTCTTCAACAAGAGCCAGCGCTCTGCCAGAGCGTGAGGTGGTTATGATACAGCATGCTGGTTTACATTACTGTTCTTGTACTGTCATCGCTATGAGAAAGTAAAGCTTTAAGAGGGAGAGCTGCAGTGTTTGCTGCTTTGAGCTGTGTCTCGGAACTCGGAGGAGCATACATTAATGACGTGAGCCTTGCCCTCTTGCTCTCTCTCCCACTCTCTTTCCTAAAGGATTTCCTAGCTATTTCTGAGATGATTATATTCTTCATTGTTGTCCACACAAAAGTTTCCTTCTTTATTTAACAAAGGAAAACATGGAGGATTTTCTGGAATACTGTGAAAGTAGACTTGAACTGTCACACTTGTGGAGCTGAAGGGAAGGATATTTGGTTTAATTTCCCTAAGAAGATACTTTTGAAGAGATTGGGAATTTCTGTAGCTAATAAGCAGATTGTAGGAAATGGAAGTCTTCTTGAGTTTACTTGATTTTTTTGATGTAGTGTAAGTTCCTATTTTTTAGCTTGCTTGAGTTTCATAGATGCAGCTGAGCCCAGGGTGCAGGGTGAGATCCTATAAGGCAGTCTTAGGAGAGATGAGTGGCTTCACTTGGATCTAGTTGTTTGCAGGAAGAGCAATATACTTTCATCTCAAAGGTACTGTTTGCTTTCTTTTCAAACTGCTCTTACAGTTCCTGAAAATAGAAATCCTTAAGTGTCTTTGTTTTGATCAACCACATATTAAAACTGCTATTAAGTCAGTGCTGTAGATCATCTCCAGATGTAGCAGTCTCTCCAGACTATTGCCTGCCTATAGGTAATTATAACACAGCAGTCTCCTGAGTGGTAAAAGTAGGACACCAGACTTTCAGCATAATTTTCTACTTGCAGACTTTCCTGGTAACATCTTTGGAATTTTTTTCCCCAAGGACATTCTCAAATATAAAATCCAAAATTATGCCCTTTAAGCTACAAAATAATAATAGGCTATTATAAAGCACATAAGTCATGTCTGGCAATCAGAATATATCCAGAGAATATACCTGAAAATATTAATCCTAATAAAATTATGCAGTGAACAGAACAGGGGGGCCTTGATATCATGTCAAACATATTTTTCATGTTTCATCTATTCTTTTTGAGAGAATGCTTATGATTATTTGAATAGACAGTTTAATAGTGTGTTTATCACTTATTTGAACTAACAATTTAATTTCAACAATTTCTTTATACTGTTTTTGGACTCGCTTGGAAGATATCTGAGGTAGATCAGCTTACATCAGTGATGTTACAAAGAGCTTTATATAGATGAACAGAAAACCTTTGCAGTCCGCAACTGGTTTTATTTGTTAGAAATTTGTGGTCATCTGGACCAGCTTGCATGTACTCTTTTTTTCTCTGTCTTTCCTCCTCCCCCTTCCTCTTCCTCCTCTGCCTCCCCTCTTTCCTGGAGCTGAGGTTGTGTGGATTTTACTGAGGGAGGCCAGCCTGGATTGTCTCCATACCATCTGTCACCATATTGTTTGTTTAAATCCTTGAGATATTTTCTTCTGTACTTCACTGAAATAAATAAAACTGCAGCAGCATCCCTGGCTATTTATATTAGATTTAGACTTAATGTCCTTAAGAGAAAAAAAACCTGTGCTTGCAATTGAGGTGCATAAGCTAGATGCATGGTTTGTAAAAATGGACATGGCTTTATTCTCTTAGTGCAGAACTCCAGTTGTGCTGCATGTTCACCCTCCATCCAAGGGCCCCTCTGGCTTCTCAAGACCTGGCTGGGGGTCTCGTGGCCCCAGAGAGGTGGTGCTGCTCATGGAGTATGCTTGGGTCTCCCCACTGTTTCTAGGAAAAGGTTTTGTGCTCTTGTGTAAATGCATAGCAACTAGCAAGCATTTCTTTTTGAGTATTTGCACTCAAAGAAGCTGTGCTGAAAGGCCCACAGTGAGGTATCTTCCTCTATCCTGAGACTTAATATATTGGGTCAGGGAGGAGTTGAGACTCATAGGCTCACTGTGAAGCTCGAACTGGAAATAAGGTTGATTAAAAGGGGGAATATTTAAAAATAAATGGAAGCATGTAGAAGAAATGTAGTATAAAAGCTGAAAAACTGACAAGAAAATGATCTAGTTTCCTGATATGCAGATGTGATACTCCAAGTTGCACATGGACATTACTTGACGTCCAGCAGCTGTAACTTTGTGTTGGGCAAACTTGCAAAGATTGTCTCATCTTTCCCAACAGCAATTTCCCCTGTACTTTCCATACACGTGAAGGTTAAGTGATCAAAGTGCTTGGAAGGAGGAGTCGTCCCAGGTGTACAAATTATCTCTTATTTAGGGAAGAGCAAAATTCCTCTGAAGAAAGGTCTGTGCCTTCTGGGCCTCAAACATGAGGGGTCCATTGCTGTTGACTGGGGTGGGCTGAGGAATACACAGGGCTGAAGGTTCCCTAATCAACCTTTGGAGCATGGGCATCAGTGAAACATCACAATTTGATTATGCATTTATAGAACAGAGAATGCTTAGAAGATTAACCTGTTTGGACAGGGGCAAATTCAAAGCAGAAGTGCAGTCCCTATGGGCTGTAATACACAAAGCAGCACACTGGAGAGCTGTGGATGAGATTTGATTAAAACACTAATATTCTGCATACAACTCCAAAATTACTTCCATTTCTTTTGGAAGTCATCTTTGATTTGGTATTTAGGCATGATCAGGTCTGAGAAAGCTAGGTCTGGGTTTTGGTTGGTTTTTTTTTTTGGTATATATGTAGGTTCTTCTCTCTGCTTTCTTCCAGATTCCCTTGCTGAAGGTGGAGAGGAATAGTGAGAAAATAAAAGGTTGTCATCTTCATGCTTTTAATATTTTTCAAGTACATCGATTTATCTGCTCCTCATGATGGAGCCTACAAGTAATTGTGGTTTGGGGTGTTGAATTGGCTGTCGGTAGTGTAATTTCCCAGTAGGATCACATACATCCATCTCTGAGTAGCCTGGATAAAGTAGATTTTTTTTTCAGATTGAGACCATACACCTTTCAACGTTAGAATTATGTATCCTTTAATCTAGGTTTGGGTAAGCTCTCTTGGGGAGGTATTTTATTACCAGATAACTCTTCAGTCAGTGTTTTAGGCTTTCTATCTCTATCACATAGGTTTGGGACAGTAATTTCCTTTCAGGCTTTTAATGAAGATAGGCTGGACTGTTTCCTTGACACAAGTTACCTGCTGCAGCATGACTGAGGACATGAATGCTGGTCTTGCTCCATGGCCTCTGCTCAGGGCGTGTAACTGTTTATAGCCTGCCTTTTGTGCATCTCAGAGCAAGATATTTCTATAAAACTGTTTCATTCAAGGGATTGCTGGGTGGGAAGCCGCTTATCTTTTCCTTTTGTTTCCTTATCTTGGCACTGGTGTGGGTTTTTTTCAGTGTCTGAACTTTTGGTTCAAGATGTCTGCCAGTAATTTTGTTGATACAAAGTTTTGTCTATTTGCGCTGACCAGCTTGCCTCTCCACATGACTAGAATTAACGGTAGGACTGCTTTGTTTTCACTACATTGATTTTGTGTCTAGTGGAAACACACTGCATATGTAGAACCACTATGAAAGAGAAAAGAGCTGGGATTTTGTAGCCACCTTCCAGCTCAACACAATTTACAATACAATTAGCAGTGACAGTTATAATTGAATAAACAGAAAATAGAATTAAGGTAATCTGTTCTAAGTGTGTGACATTCCTGTAATGAGTTACTTTTAGGAATTACAGAAACATATAATTACCAGACAAATTACATGTTATTTTTTGTGTGTGAGGCTAATTAAGAGTTCTGGGTAAATTGTGTTAGCAGAGGCACCAGAGCTATATGAAGTACCTACCTGGGAAGAGATAGGGCTTGCGAATTCATCATAAGAAAACAGATGCAAAAACTCTGGAGAGTGTCTGTATTCTAGTCAGGTACCATTTAGGATGGTCTGGTTTATTTTCAATAGTCACATAACCTTTGTAGTATATAAGCCAACCCTGTCCTTTGTTTTGTTTTGCTCTTTACCATTGCCTCCTCTCTCCTTTCTCCATCTGCATTTTAACGATTGTTGTCTTTAAAAAGGCTGAAATTTCCTGTTGTGGACTCTGGTTTCTAGTGAAAGACGAGGATGACTCCAATGTTTAGCATGCAAAACATAAAGCTCTATCACTTAACTACATAAGAGCAAAGCGGTACAGAAGTTGTAAGAAGAAACATTTGTTTCCTTTGCTTGTTCTTAGACTGTGTTTTTCTCATCCAGTCCATTCTGTATGCAAATCTTCCACCAAAGAGCTGCTTCAGAACACCCTCCTGTTAACACTGTCTTCATCTGTGTCCCATCTATTTGCTATTCTCCTTTATACTTGACTGTCACCCTGGTGTTAGAGTTAGGGTTGGGGTTTGGTTTAGTTCCATTTGTTGCCTTAGTTGACATCTAGAATAAACAAGGTTGGCTAGGAGAGAATAAACCTCTTAGTTCACAATTATGTATCCCTTAATGTTAGGAGTACTGGGACTCTTTCAGTGTACACAGAGCACAGATGATAGTTGTGCTAAAATAAGATTAGTTGAAGCAAATAAAAATTCTCTGGAATCCCAAGAAGAAGGTGAAGACTTTTACAACTTTAAACCAAGCCTGTTTATATTTAACAAGCAGAAAACAGAGAAAGGATGAGAAACTAAACCAGGTGAGCTAGGGTAACATTGGTGGAGAGCTGAGGTGGTGATAAACGAGCAATAGAAATTGCTGCTGCTGAAAGTGATCTATTTGTGAAGGAAAAAGTATGAGAAAACCCAAAGTATTCAAAACTCTGAACAGTTTCCATCCCGGTATCTCTTCAGGGTTCCTGGCCTTGGGCAATTCTCCTGTCCTGTGTTATTCCTTCTGCATTCATTGATCAGCTTTACATATTCATATAGGGAGACATTTGCTTTTCCTGGTGCAATGTAGGGAGCCCAAGCTGTATTTAAGTATCTGGTAATTGGTGTATTGCAGTCTGCATGCTTCTCTTCTGATGTAATTTAAAATTGCCCTACTGCTTTTATTTTTTCCTTTAGTATAACCTCTGGGATAGGGTTAGTCTATGGGCTTTCCTATATACAACCCTCCCTTTATTTTACTATGCACTTTTATACTGTGTCCAGTGCTGATGTCCTTCTATGTAAACATCCATTTCTGTAGAAAATGGAAAGATTTTTAAATAATTCTGTGATTTGTTGTAATAAATGTACTTTTTTTTTCTATGTGTGTATGTTCACTCTGTTTGGGTCCTTTCCAGGGATGCATACTCCCTTGGATTTTTAGGAACTAGCATTTGAAGATATGATTCCCTTTTATAACTGATTTTCAATTCAATTAATCTAAATTTCAGATCTAATTAGGGGCTTCAGAATACCTGGAGACAGGACAGACTGACAGGTAAAATATATGAAAATAAATTGCTTTCTACAGTGTTAGGTGGCTCGCTGATTCTTCAGTCTCCCCTGTATGTCAATGTGTTTTGCTGTTGCTTTAAAATATTCTGAGACTCATGTTTACTGGCCATTACTTTACTTACTTAATTGTAGGTATGTGCACAGAACAAAGTTATGGATTGTGAATTACATAAGCGCTGATGTCGCCTATATGACTGGTTGTATCATGAGGTTGAAAATGAGCAATGTCTTCGGAGAACAGAGCATAAGAAAGTGTCAGACAAGGTTAGTTTTGGCTCTTTGCAGGGTAAGCTCACTGGTGGAAGGAAAAACACAAGTTTATGATTTTGCCCCCAGGTTGGCTAAAGTCAACAGATGATCTTCATAGCCATTTCCAGATATACTCATCTTGTCATTTTTCGAGTCTTAACAATTTTAAAAGTCATGTTGCACACTTTCCTTTTCTAACCTTTTACAGGATACAGTGTTCTGGCTACAATCTCTTTTGCTTTCCTGTTGTTGTTCTTTACTATCCATCACCATCTTATAGCATATTATTTCCAGTGGTCAGTGAATAAGTGAAATGACACTAAATAGCTGGCTTAGGACAGGTGTACATAAAAAATCTTCACATTTAAAATATCCTGAACAGTTACTCCATAGCTTCTCACTATATCAAAATATTCTCAGATTCTCAATTTCTTTTAAAAACATCTCCCATGGTCTCCGAATTATAACTTAAATGAACATGTGGGAAGTTTTTATGGGAGCCAACTGTAACCTGCAACATGTCTGCAACATGTCTGCCTTTAACGGTCACTGAAAGCCTTACCAATCTTTTTTGTGTGCTTAAGTTGTCTTATTTCTGTTTAAGTGTGTTTCCTTGTATAAGATGACTGTTGGCTGGAGAGGAACTGTTTTCTGGTTTACTTTTTTTACAGTACAAGGTGGAGATCTTAAAATAGTGAGTTATTTCATCCAATAATAAAATGTAACGGTCCAGCTCAGTTATCCTTATTCTGATGTAAGTCCTTTTGATTTGTTAAGCTGCAGTGGACACCTCAGTGAACACTGCCTGAAAGCAGTGGAAGTTTTAAGCCAAAATAAGAATATACTTTGCTCATTTCCCACCTCTAATTCTTTTTTTTTACTGTCTGATAAGTAAGTTATAGGCACGCAAAACCTTAGTTTTAAATAACTTACGTGGAAAACAATTCTCTGGGTCAGCAAAAGGCATTTGTATAATAAATGCCAAGGAGCATACTTCTACTAGGAAAAGAGAGCATCCAGGTCATGTGTGAGTCCCACATGGAAAGCAAAAATCCTGCTTGTGGGATCCTGACTGTGGCATGATTGATTTCATGAAGTAGAGGACTATGAGCAAGTGCCAATTAAGCAAATACTTAAAATATTAGGTCCTTTAATGCCTACTTAAATGCTTTTCCTGAAGATTTGAATGCTGCAATGTAACAAGAAGATGGAGGGGGTTTTGCCTTTCTAATAACGGGCTTAATATGTTCTTTCTGTAAAAGGCATAACGATGCAGACATAGCCTCAGTATCTGAGGTGGAAAGTCCAAGCAACACATTAGACTTAAGGCATATTCTGCTTAGAAGACCAGTCTCTAGTTAAAGGAGTGATTTGGTGCTGTAAGGGTACCGGGGATGCTCTCCTTCAAATGACTTAACTGGGCTGCTTGTGAAATTTCTTGTCGGCATATTACCCAGTTTTACTTAAGTTAAACCTGATACTCTATTTAAACTTCTTTTTGGTAATTAGATTTTTGTTTTACGAGGCCACTTTAAGGTTTTATTTGCATGTTTGACCCAGTTAAAAACTTTGTTATTAAAACAGCTTTTCTGATTCAGCTCAGATGGTGGTATATTTTCCTTCTTAACAAGAATTCTAGTGTTGTATTAAAAAAACCCACATTCTCCTTCCTTTAGCTTCTTTTTAAATCAAGTATGTACAGTAAGTCTGACTCCCTATTGAGCTGGTTTAATCATTTGTTTTTCCATCTGCAGAGAGCCAGTTCCCAAAGCAACTTCGAAGAGCCTTTCCCAAGTAAAAGCTTCCAGCTTTGGAGCAACAAAGATTACTGAAATATACTTATGCAATAGGTTGAAACCTCTGGCTGTCTTGGCATGGGGGCTACAGCTGAATACTTGCCTCTGTTCTGTTGCTATAGACCTTAAATGTTTGTAACTGAAAGTTTTACTGCCACTTCACTTTTGCCTCCCATGGTAACTGTGCAGTGTGATGCGCTACACAAGTGCACAGACATGGCATTTGTAGGCTCAAGGGGAGCACTGGCTTTCTGGGTCTCGAGATGATCTCATATGTAACTTCATCAGGAAAAACAACCATAAACTTCAGGCTTGACATAAATTGTCTATAGACAAGTCTGAAGACTTGCAACAGCACAGACAGTCTATTTGTTATATTTTAGATTTAATCCAGCCTGATTTGTGTAGGCTTTAACAAATGATAAAGAAGCTTCAAGAGAAATTGCTCCTGGGAGAGTGGTATCTTCCCTTCTTCATTTTTAAAATTTTCTGTGTTGACATGTGTAATCTCTCAGTTTGCTAAAAATAAAAACAATCCCCTGCCCAATACAGATAAATAGATATGAGATAAATATTTTACATCTAATGGGTATGTCATGTTTTTGAGTACAGTAACAAATATAAAGTAGTTAAAATTGCCACTAGGGTGTTTGTGAGAATCTGCTTCATAAAATTGCAATGTAAGTAATTGTCTTCATTTCTGTGGTTTTCTTAACCGGAGGCTGTGCCTTACTCGTGGCATTCCAGTCTAGCAGTTGTCATTATTGTTTTGGAGAAATGCTGATTTATTCTTTTTTGACAAAACTCTTATCTGAAAATCAGTGTCTGGGATTTGTCCCAAATTAATTTCCTGTGGAGAGAAGGGCTATGAGTTTGGTCTCAGTACAATGACTCTTCTGGATTATAATATCTGTCAGTAGAAATGCACTTCTTTGATTTTAACTGAAGCTATTTCAGATCTTAATTTTTGGTTTAATTGAATCCTTACCACAAGCAAATCTAATTCTGCCATACCATTTCAATTGCGCAGACTTTAATTTCTGACTAAGGATCGGAAGGATTAACCCAGGTTTTAGCAGTTCTCTCCATGACCGGTTGGATAGGATTAAAATCTCTATGCTGCTCATTGTGGCTGTTTATTTCAGTTTTTGAATATTAATTATGTCTGACCAGGACTGGAAATTTTCTTAGAATAAGAGTACAGCTAAAGGACAGTATGTTGAATTCACCAGGTTGTGTTGTATTTCAGTTAAAAAACCCCCATACTTTGTTTATGGAACCACAATATATAGTTTAGCATATTGTAGATTAAATTTGCAGTTTGTAGTATTAATAAATTTATCAAGCTTTGAGACACTATAAAAATAGGTATTTTAGAAAAAATGAAAAGGTAAAACAAGAATAGCGTTATGTTTACTAGCACCAAATTGGAACATCTTGCTAAGAACTGGTTACCTGCAAACAAACTTCTCTGGGCCAGAAACTGGCAGGGTGTTCCTGTACTTTTTTCTGTTGGTGTTGCTATTGGAAATAGAGACAATTTCACTCCACTGCAGGAAACAGAGGAACTCCTGGAAGGAACACTGTCTACAATTAGTCTCTCATATTCTAAAAAAGCCTGGCTAATTTTGTAATGGATTTAGCAATTATTTACTTTAGTGACTGGGGAATGGAAAGTCTCACTTGCAGGAGATGAGGTGAGTTGGTTTTGTTTAATCTAGTAAAAATGAGCCTGGGAGGTGGATATGGTAGCTGGATACAGGATGAAGAAAAGCTGATTAAACAACATAAAATGAGTTGATAGGAGGACTGAGACTAAGGTGGGCATCATTTGGGTGGGAAATTGCTAGTAGTGAATAGTATTTAGAAAGAAAATTAAGTTGAGGAATGGCAAGAAGCCAGTTAGTGTTATGATGGAAACTGGTCAATGAATGAAGAAAGATGAGGATTTGCAGCATAAAGTTCTTTCTAATCCTACATTCTTTACATTTATAAAAAGCTTGAGATAACCATCCAATACTGTAATAAGACTGTCTCCAAATCTAGCCAGGCTTATATAAATGCTGGATTTGGTGAAGGGGGATAAGTAGAATCCTGATGTACAGCTGATCAGAAAGTCAAGGACTATGCTTATCAGCCTTGGAAAGACAGACTGGCCTTGGGATCCTTGTAAGAATATAGTAAACTGTGTCCTAAGAATTTATAATGCTTCAGCTCCTAGAAAATGATATATATTTTATTTCTTGGAAATGTTAATTTTACATTTTTGTTCTAAGTAGGAGAATTTATAACTATTCTTTGGGTCTTTCTGCCTTTTTGTATTTTATTCTTTTGTGCCTCAGGCAGCAGCAGAATTATTGAGAGATGCGATGAAGACATTGGAAAAACAGCGCTGTTTGCCACATGTCATCCTGTTTTATTAGGGAAAAAGAGAACCTGTTAACAGCCATGGAGCTGCATGGTTGGAAGGTTACAGTATTCATAACAGTGAAAGCCTTGAGCTCTGTGTTCTAGTCTCACCATAATCTGCCTCCATATCAGACATGCTATGCATTGGTGTACACTACATACATTTGTTGGGCAGTCTGGGTTACAGTTACAGCTGGACACACAAATGCTGCAGTTTTTAATGGCTGTGCTGAGCATTCATTCCTATTCTGTGTATTGAAGACAAAAGTGGGACAAGCATGGGAATATCTGATGTTTTGCTTGATGGCAATGTGTACATAATTATGTAAAAATCAGATTCCCATTGTGCTTTTTTCCAGTAACTGACTGTCCTTGTTTTCCTTTGGAAAACCAAGCCATTAGTGCTGCATTTGCATGAATATGTTCCACAGGATGCGTTTAATTTTGTTCTGTTTGGTTTCTGTGTTACATTGGCATGTAGAAGCGAATCATAAAGTGTTCATGTTCTTCGTGTTCTTGCAGATTATCAGGTTTAACAAGTTTCTCACTCCTACCCAATTGCCTCTGCCTGTTATCAGTTACTGTGATAATTTCTTCCGATGATGTTAATGCTATGACCTCCAAATACCAGAAAGATTTAAAACATCGTAATGATCAAATAAGTCTTTCCAGGTTCAAGCCTGTGGTGGTATTTCTGTCTCTGTAAATAATCAGGAGTTCTAGACCAACCAACTTTGGCACTGAGAACTGACTTGCTGAATACGCTGACTTCTATTCAAAAGTTCAGTTCATAGAGCAAAATCCATTAGTTCTTTCTTGTGCTCTGGAGAAAGGGTTTCTAGTGAGGTTCATGACACGTGGGGGATATGTCCTATGGCATGAGCTGATGTGTGTGTAGGGAATATAGAGAGGTAATGACAGTGTGATTATTGTAAGTAACCAGGTCAAGGAAGCAGAAATTGCTGTGTAAGTACAATGGGGTTTTTTTAGTGAGGGAGCAAAGCTGTTGGAATGGTATCCGTGAAGAGATGTAGAAGAACTGTTTCTTCATATCTGGGGATATATTTTAAAAGAAATTACCTAGATTTAAAGAAAAATTAATCTAGATAAGCATACAGATAAGCATTTTTCTGGATTTTAGGCACTTTGTAATTTCATTTCAGGGTCCTGGTCCCAGTCCTTTGTCTGACCACACTTTGTTGATGCTACTTCCCTCCTGAGATTGTACCTGGAGCAAACTAACTATTACCTTCCAGGTGGAAACCTGAGCCTTAGAGGTAGGATAAGTTGCTTTTGGGTGTGCTCCTCGTGGGTGGTGTGTGTGTGTAGCAGATGTGCTCCCACGGGCATGTCGGGGAGCACAGCCCTGGGCCTGGAGGCCAGCAGTTGCCGTGTGGCTCAAGCAGCAGTAATGCAGATGGTGCCACTTCCATCTCTAGCTGATTTAAGCTGTGAGAAAGAGTTTCAAAAACTCAGTGAGACAGAGAATGAGACCTAGAGATATTGATAAATATCCTTTTAAACTTTGAAAATCTCTCCTGACTCTTTCCCCTGGGCTACTGCAGTTTTTCTACACAGCTATCCTGAGGAACTGATGATTTCAGGTGTCTGCTCACAGAGTTTGCACAGCCTTCAGTTGTGAAGGGTTCCTCAGAGACAATGTACTTCATTTGGCATTGTTGAACAGTTGGAAATGAGTGTTACTAACACTGAGAATTTGATTTTATTATTGAATAGCTCTTAAAAAAGGCTACGGAATGTAATGCATTTCAGAATCCATAATTTTTTTGTGCAGATTCAAGCTGGGTAAGGATGTATTCTCAGTTCCAAAGAGAGGCTCTGCTCTAAGTGCAGGACATGATATACATACACAGCAGAACATTAGAGAAGGAAGACTATAAAAACATTAGTTATACTGCATTATTTTTCTGCCATTCTATGTGGCTGGGTTTAAAGAACTGAAATGGTGTCCTTGCAGGAATGGAATGTTCTTCCTATAATACCTTAATGAAATGGCCAAAGTCTTTACTGATAATTTACTGTGTCTGCAGAGGAGGGTTAAAGTGATGTGCTAATGAATGCTACATATGGTCTGTAACACAGGAGTAGTACTGCGTATAAATATTTTTTTTCACCAAAAAAAGCTGAACAGCAAGTTGAATAAAATTCTGTTTCAAAGTGACCAGCCTGTTTCTTCCCTGAAGCAATACAGACTTCTTCCAGACTTCATTAATACCGGAATTATCATAATCTGTTTACCTCATACAGCTGTTTCATTTTCAGGGACCCACAGAAGCCAATTATTTTGTGATAAAGTGCTTACTAATGAGAATATGTGGCCATGTGGAAAGAAAAGGCCAGTGCAAGTGTAAAAGAAGTGCTTCAGAAATTTTAAGGCACTCATACCTGTGCTTTTGGGATAGAAGAAAAATAGTCAGAGCAACATTGTGGTTTTAGTGTTTTGCTGTTTGTGTGATGTCCCTGGCTTTCTTGCAGTGGGAGTGAGGTAAAAAGAAGGATACATCTCAGTTTGAAAAAGAAAATAAGTGTGTGCTCTGTTTCTACTCATGTCATTAAATAAGACAGTATGAAGTGCTGGGAAAAGTTACAGTAGTTTTGTGTCCAAGTTCATGGATTTCTTTTTGAAGTACATGGCTTAATCTCTGTGTTAGCAGACCCATTATCCCTTAGGATTTCCATTTTTACCGATTTACCTGACAGAAGAGAAGAGAGAGAGCATGTGCAGAGTCATGAAACAAAGTTGTGTTACTAGCACAGCCAAAACTCCTGGAGCTTCCTCCAGGTACACCAACAAAGCCAGTTCCTACGAACACCCAAGGCTTCATTCCCTGACTCTGTAGGGCAGTTGGTATCTTTTTGCTTGGGGCATTTTTGTTATAATAGTTCTACCTCCCCACAAAAGCATCTGCTTCATGGACTTGAGCCCACATGTGATTTTCCTCATTAATGTATTTCTAACCACATGGCAATAATAATTTGTGTAATGTTATAGTTCCCCTGATTCTTGTAAATATGCGATTGGGAATGCTTTTACCATTTTGGATTTTTTTTCTCCCCTTGTTTCCTTTATCAATTGAGGTTTAGGTTTTTGATTTTGAGGACCGCCATCTGCTTTCAGCTGTGTGTTCTTCATATCAGTTGTGCCTTAATTCCCCTCTTCCTCCCCCATGCTGGCACGGTCTTTGTGTTCTAGACCTGATTCTGCAGATGCACAAAGAGCTTTGGAAAGGTATTTTGAGTTTAAGTTGTCTTTTACATTCCTTTGCTCCTTTGCTGCATCTGATCTAGTCTGACTGGCACACAGAAGCCCTCAGGGCCTCAGCTGAGTTGCCTATGGTCTGCCTCTGCTAAAAGTGGGAGTTGGCCTCTTGCCTCAGTTTCGTTGGAAGTGCTTTGGAATGGCAGTTGTGCTTTGTGTGCTATTTTGGACAGCAAATTTGCAGAATTCACCATGTGCTTTTTCCAAAGTGAAGATCAACATGCTGCAAAGAGACCAAAACAGTAAGAAACATCTAGCAAGTCAGCAAATGAAGTCTAGTCTGTCTAGTCTCTTCTGTTCAGTGGCGCTTTAGAAAAAAACCCACCATGTATTCATAGTTTCTAATTTTAGTCAAAATAAAACATGCACTTAAAATCAGACCCTGGGACTTGCCTGTTTCCAAAGTGAGCATTTAAGTTTATAAGTACCTAAATGCCTGAACAGACATGCAGGAAAATTTGTAATCCTCAGAGGGCTTAAGTACAATGCAAAGGCAGATACGAGTGTGTAAATAATTGTTGCTTGCATATGAACAACAGATACATGGATTGTCTTCAGTGATGTCTTCTTCTATTGATGTATTTATTTTCTGCTGCTTTTCTCTGAGAGGTGATTAACTAGTCCTGGTAAGAGATAAATTTGCTCAGAAAGTGGTGCTGCTAATGAAGACGTATTTCTGTGACGTGGGAGGAATTTGAAAGGTTTCAGGCATGACTCCTAGAGAAGGGTATGTGGGTCAGGTTCCTCCGCTCATGTGGGTACTGAGAGCTCAGTGCTTTGAGAGACAGTAAATCTGATTTCCCAAACTTCATCTGTGGTTTGGGAATAGCAGCAATTTCTACTGCATTGTTATTTCACATTTGGACTGTTGAACTGTGCTACAGTGTTAGCTTATACCATGTACTCTCTGCTCATAGATAATTTTTGTGTATATTGGTAATATTTTACAGTTGAAGCAGACACTAACAGACACACAGATTTGGAAGAAGTGACTAGCCAAAGCATTATGACAGAATGAAGCAGAGGATCCTATTATTCATGCTGTCAGAAAAGTAGTTTCTGCCAGCTGTATGGTCTTAGTCTTAGGGGCGGCAGGGGGGAAAATCAATAACCCAACATACTTTCCCACTCTGGTGCTTACTGTTCTAACTTTTTCCATTTTCTCCAAGTTAGTCCAGTGAGCACAGTCTCTTACTGACCACACCAGGTAGATGAAAATCCATATTTTCCCCTGGCATTTAGAATACCTGCCATGTTGATTAAAATCCTTATGATCTGTTTCTCTTTGGAAACTGCCTTGACGAAGTGTTGAAGCAAAACAAGGGATTCATTCCCCGCTTCCCACGGGCAGGCAGGGGCTCAGCCCTCCCCAGGACAGCCGGGCTCCATCACACCTCACAGGGACTTGGGCAGACAAACGCCATCGCTCCGAACGTCCCCCCTTGCTCCTCCTGCCCCAGCTTTATCTGCTGAGCATGACGCCCCGTGGGCTGGGATGTCTCTTGGGTCAGTCGGGGTCAGCTGTCCCGGCTGTGTCCCCTCTGAGCCCCTTGTGCCCCCCCAGCCCCTCGCTGCTGGGGTGGGCTCAGAGGCAGAAAAGGCCTCGACTCTGTGTAAGTGCTGCTCAGCAGCAACAAAAACATCCCGGTGTTACCAACACTGTTTCCAGCACAAGTCCAAAACATGGCCCCATACTGCCTACTATGGAGAAAATTAACTCTATCCCAGATAAAACCGGCACACACTGCAAAAAGAGCATCAGGTAAATAAGCTGGAAATCCCAACTGAGATCAATAGGGTACTGGGTCTGAGTATTAATTTTGCATTACCAAATATTCCCAATAGACACGTAATCCACTAGCTGTTCAAGTAACTTGATTTTCGTGTCCAAATATTCAATATGGCACAAGGACCTATGAAATAATGTATGGGTTATGAAATGCTCCCCTTCTGTGTTTGATTGGGCCTCTCATTGTGGACAACATAGCTTTTCATTACTGTAAAAGACAAACAAACTTGTTTATTTCTCCTTAGCTTGATTTAGCATTTACATGGTTGCATGTGCATTGAGAACAAACTTAGGAAGCATGTTTTTTCTGCTGAGGTATACCTTGCTATAGTAGATCAGTTGAGCTAGAGATAGATGCTGGAACCTATTGAAATACTAATATTGATACTGTGAGCTATTAAGCAAGTGTTAGCATGTTCTTCTGTGAAAATACTCTTGATGTGAGGCTACATTAATCCACTGTGGATATGCATGTCATATAGTAAAAGCAGAATAATACCTGAAGTCTTGAATGATGCTTTTCTGTTTAAAGTATTTATTCCTTTCATATTTGTATTTACCTCTGTGACACTGGCCTATGGAAGATGAGAAATAAATCTCATCCCTGATCTTCAATTATTATTCTTGCATAATACCAATAATTTATTGAATTGTTTAGGGCGTTCATAACATTATGTGTGACAGTAACATTAATCAGAGAACTTTACATGTTAGTACCATACAGACTCCAACACAGTACCACAACAATCAGGTTTTGCATTTTATCATTGCATCTTTTTCTATTCTTTACTTTTTGAGAAGGGTAAGCATAGCACAGAGAACCACTGGGCAAAACACAGTATGAGGAAAGATCATTGTGCTTTGAAATCTGAAATGAAGCAAACAGCCCTGAAAGAAGGCTTCACAAACTGAAGTTGGCAGTATGTGTGCAAAATTAAGAAGCGAACGGAGCTCATTGTATGGTGGCCATGTCTCTCAAGGAGAGACAATTTGTGTCCCATCTGAATAAGACCAGTGTGTCTGTAGATAATTGACAAAGCTGAGAATTTTTGTAATGTGACAGTGTGCAAAATAAGTCCTGCAAGGAGTATGCTATTGGATAAAATGGTTTTAGTCCAGTAAAAGGTCTCTTGCTGCCTCTTTTTGTCTGTGTTATACTTTTCCCTTAAACTTGCTCATCATTATTAGTGATAATTAATACTAGTTCACCCTGTCATAGTTAAAATGAGACTATGGGAAGTGAGACCATGGGAGGATACTTGGTTATGGGGGAAAAAACTGGGCTGTGAGGTACTGATGCTGAGGGAGAAAACTGACATGATCATATACATGAATGCATTTTTCTGCCTATCGCATGAATAGGTGTTATAATTACTAAAAGAAATATGTTTTATATAGTTCATGCTATGAAATTCCCATTAGTTAATGTAGCTGCACAGTGTATGCAAATTCATTATAACATAAGCAGTACTTCCCATTTGAAAGGTGTTTCCCTCTGTCATATTAAAAGGTGAAATGGAGTGCATTTACATAAAAGAGCAATCAACAACGACTTACCAAAGGAGTTTCTAAACAGGGATCTCAACTGATCCTTCCTGTTCATATGCTTGTGGCAGGTAATTTAGGGATTTACAAAAGATTGTTCTTGTCTGAAATACCCTTGAAGGGGTAGGTGCTATTAATTGTCCCTCTCTTGGAATATGGAATATTTTTTTTCTCAAAAGAAAGAGGAACAGTGCTCTGTTTAAAGATAACTGATAGCTTGCCTCCTTCAAATTGTGAATAATGTCAGGATCCCCATCTTGGCATGAAGTACTGAGCTATTTTGAGGAAAGTGCAAATAAAAGCTATAATTCCCCCTGGCACATCAGGGGTGTAATGGAGCTGTCTGGCAGCATTTCGGTAAAACAATTAGTTTTAGTGGAAAGGATTCCCTCTTGGCATGACTGTCAGTCAAAGTATAAATAGAGGGTGAGAACCTATTACCCAGCCTTGGTAGCTGCTGGACAGTAAGCTTCAAGACTTTGCCAGCTAACACAAGTGCTATATAACTCTTATCCCAACGTTTTTGGATTTGTAGCTTATGTATTGACAAGCAAGATTGAACATGCTTGAGAATTAGACAACAGGTACAGTCTCTGAGATGGGGCAGAACCTCCGATGCATCATTGTTCACGATTTGTAACAAGGTCTGTGTCAAGGGGAGGCAGATGAGATGTGGCTAAATCTTTGGAAAGACTTCCAGAATAATAATAATTCAAACAAAGTTTTAGAGAGACATCTGTTAACAATAAACTCTATTTAGCTTTGGCTTTCATGTGCGTGATAGTGTGATGATTCATATGCTTTGTGTAAGTGAAAAAAGTGGAAGCGTTTGACATTTGTCATTTGCACATCCATGGCTCATTGTAGGGAATGTTACAAGTGTTAAAATGACACATAAACAGGTACTTGGATGCTTCCTTGAATAGACATGACTGGGAACAAAATAACTGACCAGTGGTTATTTTGTTTGAAAGGTTTTTAAATAAAGTGTTAGTCTGTAAGCATGGTGAAATTTGCTTTCTTTAACTCTCATTCCTGGTGATTCAAATTGGTGACACATCAGAAGTGCATGTTACAGTGACATTAATGGTGACAGTTCCTTTAGAGCGATTGTCTTCTTTCGAGGGGACGCAGACCGGGCTGGCCTGTGTGGAACGTGCCTTGAGGGCACAGCTGTGCACAAGCTGCTGCTTTATACTGGGAGTGGGTATCTTGATGCCAAGTAGCTTCCGTTGCTTAATTATTTAAAATATGTAACAAAAAAAAAAGTGAGGATTATTACATTCCTAATTTAACTTGTAAAATTTAATATGTGAGACCATCCTCCTCTTACTTTGTGCGTGGGAGACAGCTTTTCAGAGAGGATGTATAGAACAGGGCATGAAAATGTGGGATGACTTCTTTTCGTGTTAGAGTGACTTTCCTTAAAATACTTCTTTTGCACTTCTTGTTGCAGCATTTCCCCTGCAACATGGAGAGCCTCAGGGCTCTGCACTTCACTAGTTTCCTTTGCCAAAGAACTTTCAAAGTGGTGAAAACTCAGATATTGTTTCCTTGCAGTTCGATTCCACCTTTTTCTTTGACTCCAGTATTTTTATTTGGTGTCAGTCGTGGTTGTGCCCCATCTCCTTGTTACACGCTAAGGCTGCACCTGAGGAGGTTATCTGGGCAATGGCTTTCACTTCATCATCTCCTCATGCTCTCCTGCAACTGACTCTCACATCAGGTTTCTACCCTCCCGGGAGGTTGCAATGACTGCTCTCTCGGGTGTAAATCTACAGCAACATCTCTGAAATTCAAGCTGATCTTCATGAATATGTAAATAATTGCTTAAAGCTTCAGGGTCACAAAGCCAGAATACGGCATGCTGTTTCATTCTGGGCTGTTACCCATGGATTGTAGAATATTTAGTTGATGGCATGAAGACAGATTTTGTAAAAAACCTCTTGCATCTTTTAGATCTCTGGTAGAGATTACTGAATGAGATCACTTTAAGCATGTTGTATCCAGGTGTTTTACATAATGGTGAGGAGAGGCAAGACACCCAAGCATCAGGGAAGTAAAACTTTTGGTTGTGGCTTTTTCTGGTTCCTATTTCTTGGAAATTTCAACTTTTTTTCTTAAGACAGGAGCCCATTTTGAAATAATTTGTCTGTGGTATATGGGATAACTTGTCTGGGCTCACTGTTTCTCTAAGATATGTAAGTGAATTTTGCTTTTTTCATATGCAGCTATCCTGAAGATTAGCCAGACTTATTCTGTGGCAGGTTTAGTGTTTCACTTTTAATTTTAATGTGAATTAAGGGCTCAGGTAAAAATAGAGCTCTTTTTTTCCTAGTCCACCCTATAAATTTTCATAGCTACACAGTGTGGTAACAAGCCTGTTTTCCCCACTAGTACCTGTTTCCAAATTTTAGTTAGGTGCTGGTATAAAGTAAGCACATTATCACGTGCAGTCAAGGCTGGCAGAACAGAAGGAGGTTTTTTATAAAACATGCAAGTTCCTTAACAAACACCTATCAAGGTGTACTGAGGTTTGCATTCAAGGGGAGAGCGTGGATTTCTGCTTTAGTTCAGAGGAAGTACTTTTGATTTAATAAACATCTTGCTTTTGTCACTTTTAATGTACATCCTGTACACCACACTTAAACAATTGAAATGGAAATTGAGGCTGTGGGGCAACATTAAGAATAACTGAACATTATGGATCAATTTTAGGTTTATTTTTAAACTGGGGTTTTGAAATTGAAAATAGATATGACTTTATAATTAATGTCATAACTTTATGCCTTACCTCATATAAACTATTTTGGTATGAATAAATTCCATTTATTTGATGCTTTTCATAACTTTGCATTTCTTTGTGCCATAATTATTTATGTTCATGCATAACTGCACCACTGAGGAAATAACAAATGAAACTGGAAGCTGCAGCAGTCATTGGGGAGATGACTTAAGCTGTGGGATAAGCATAATAGTTGGGTATATTTGCTAGAATGATCAGTAGTGATTGGAAGTTACAGTTTAGAAATGAGAATTGTACTTCCTAATGATCCCTCTGAGATAGAGCAGTTTTGATTAACTGATCTTCTGAATATTCAGGAAGATATTACTATATCATTTTACATCTGGTTGATGTATTTAAGGATGTTAAGGATGGCTGCGTTGGTGTGCTAGCCATAAAACTCCTTACAGAAATTGAAAGCTGGGACTTGGGTTCAATATTTTGCAAAAGATGATGAATTTTTCACGGAGAAGAGTTCCCTTTGTGCTGTCTGTTTTGCATCCTTTTGTACACTGAAGGTTAACAAAAGGAATTCCCTGGTTTACTACAGTAAGGACCTATCTTAAACATCTTACAGGTAATTCTTTCACAAATTGCTTGAGAGCTTGCAGGTGTCTGAACGTGATGTCACAGGAGCGCTACATCTGTGATTCCCGCTTCTCAAGATGATGAGTTAGCAGCCATCATTTCTCTGCTGTAGCTTCATTTGTTGCTTATATGAGACTTTTGGCTGCAAACTTCAGGGACTGTCAGAACTGCTTGTCTCATGGAAAAATTAAGAGTACCATCCAGTAGGAACATCTGAATCTGTCTATATGAAGTTGTTCCTACTGCAACCATAGCTGCTCTGTGCACTTAGGAGCCACTGTGTACCACTTGTGTGCAGTTGATCTGGTATGTGGGTCTCATGTCCATGTGTGTAAATAACACCAGAACGGTTGTCTTGGGGTGTGGGACTGGTTCCACCACTGGAGCCTTAATGATAACAGCTAACAGCCTAAGAGTTTGTGTTGAGATAGGAACTCTGTCACTGGTAGTGGAGTTAAAAGGGAAACTGTTGTTGATTGGTGTCTGTATCAGCTGCATGTACCAACTCTTGACAGTCTACTGGTTGTTTCTAAAATTGTGTGATTCATAACTTCCATTGATCCATACCTACAGGATTAGGAATCCTCTTGTGTGGCAGTGTGCAGAATAACCTTGGGAGGAATTGCAGAAGTTGTTTTCTTGTCTGCTGTGAGGAATACAGTAAGAGAAAAAGGAGTTGTAATTATGACAGTGATTGACTGCTGGTTTTCTTTGCAACTTATGGCCAGTAAAGTGCCCCTCTGTTATATAGGGCAAACTGTGGGTTGTGAAATGACAGTGTGCTTGCTCCCTTGTAACATTGGTTGTTCTAGGTCAGCGCTGATGTGCATTAGAGTTCAGCATCTATGAATGTCAGTCTGCCACATCATTACTGTTTGGGTTTATTTTTAGTTTTTCTAGTTGAGTAAACTTAGAGTTTGTGGAGGTGCTGTAGACTTCAAATGCCTAGGAGACAAAATTCCAGCAGTTGCAGTCTTGTGCCTCACTAAAGAAGTAAATCTTCCTTGGCAGTGTGTTGTGACTGTATCAAATGTTTCTGCTCAAAATTGCTGATTAATATCCTTTTGTCCTAAGATCACGAACAGAATTCCTGCAGACTATTACAGCATGATGTTTGGTGCAGAGTCTATGTGGATGTCCCACTGACAGAGTTACTGAATAATGTTACTGAATGATGCCCGAAGGTACTGGGGCTTTGTTGAGAAGGGGTTAATTTACTGGGTATGCATCCCTACTTGTTCAGTTGCTGGGATGCTTGTCAGCGGAGGTCAATGGAGCTAAAAAAAAGAAAGGTCAGCTGTGTCCATCCCTGTGTAAATCACCAGTCCTGTGAATCTAAGCTGGAGTCTCCTACCACATGTTTCCTACCACACATGCTTTGCTGCTCAGTCCCTTCTTAAAAGTTCTGTGGCAACCATGGGGCATAATATAATACTTTGTGAAGGTGGGAGACAAGACAACCTGAAGAGAATTGTGGGGATTGGATTGGGATTGTTCTGCAAACTGTTTTGGTGTGGATTGACAACCTGCCTGGGGCCAGCCCCGCATCCTTGGTTTTCCTCTGCCCTGGGTAGCAGTGAGCTCAGGTAGGGAATGCCCTGTGGGAGCTGTAGTGAACCTGCCGTGGATGCTGGGACTGGGGTAGGGAGGAGAAGGCCTCAGTGCAAGGCTTTTGGGAAGGTTGTAGGGGACCAGACAGTGAAGAGGATGAAGGAAATGTCTGCTGATAGTTGGGACTGAGACTTCTCTGGGGTGAGGGAGAGACAGAGGAGATGGTTAGTGTTGCTGTGTATGATGAGAGGAGAGCTGTTTGAGACAGGCCACATAGTGGAGTTATATGTACATATATGATGAAGGGAATGAGATGGCTAGAGGAGAAGAGGAATGAAATTCTTTAAAAAAGAAAAAGTTCCCAGACTCCTGAACAAATGCGTTTCTTCTGTCCTCTTCCTTCCTTCTTCATTCAGATCCATTGCAGCTCATGTCTGGAGTCATTTATTTCCCCCCAGCTCCATCAGTAGTGCATCTCCTCGGTGCCCCTTTCCCCGTGAGAGGAGGGAGAGCAGCTTGCTGCTGCGGGAGGAGAGCATCTGTGAATAACTTCTAGTCATGTTCCATTCTGAAAAATCAATACAGCTGGGAGATCTCAATCTGAGGCAGTATGCTTGTTTTCATCTACAGTTCACATGAAATCTAAAATTTATGTGCATATTTCCCACAGAAGCTCCCATCTGTTACCTTAGAGTGAGTTTTCATATGTATAAATAAAGTTAATTTGCAGTTGAGAGAACATAAACAATTACCTATAGGCTCTGTAGGTATCTCAAGTGTTGCCTTCTGCCTTAATGTAATGAAATTAAGACTGTCCAAGAATTAGTATGAACGTTAGAACGTGTGATCAAGGATCAACTTTGAGCATTTCCCTTTAGAGGTATGTTTTAATTTTTTATAGAAAAGTTTGATTTTAATTTACCCTGTTAAAATGGCTGGGAAAAAATACTTGAAAAGAAAAACTTTCTGAAATTACTTTTTGGATACTTTAATACAATATATTGTCAGCTATATAAAAAACAGGTTACACCTTTTTTCGAGTGTAAATTATTATTGGTGTTTCCTAAGTACCTCATTGAAAGCTTCATTCATGTCATATTTCTGGACCAGAAGGCAAACAGAGCAAGTCTGAATCAATGCAAATGAGCTGTTTATGAAATGGATCACTGGAGAGGTTTTATTTTGCAGCTTAAATTAAGAATGATACTTTTAAGAACATCCTAGTAACCGTTGCTTTTGCTGAGAGATGGGAACCTGTGCAAACTTGTCTTCCTTGTCTAGGACCCTAGTTCTTAAACTTCGTATTTGGCCACACAAATGTATAGATACCTATTTCATTACTGCAGTTGTGGTTTTCACGTGTAATTTAGATTGCAGGTGAAGAGGGTCCATAACTTCAAAGGACTGGTTATGCAATTGCTCATGGAATTTTCAGGTTTTACAAACTCCAAACCAGTACTGCATGTCATACATGAGAAGTCACCTCCTTTCAGTTACCCTCTTCTTACAGAGTTTTCCTGCAGTTTCCTAAAAGATTCTCACAGTATTCTACTGTCAAATATGAATGACTTTTGACCGACTACCAGAGGCCTGTGATAATCCCCTGGCATGCAGGAAAGTGAATTGGGAACGAACTCGTTTCAGAATGGGCATCAACTCCAGGCTGGGGGCAGGAGTGGGTGGATTTAGAGAGATTTCTCTAGTGCTGTTCTGTTTTGTGTAAGTAAATATTCATCGACTAGAAAGTTGGAGCCTTCCTGGAGACAAGTAGGAGCTAAATTCTTGTAGGGCAGAGAAAGCATGTCTAACTCTAGGAATTCCACCTGAGCTGAAGAAACAGCACGAGAAAGGCTTCAGTAAATCACCTTTTCTGATAAACTCTTTCATTGGGCTATTTCTACAGTCAGATATGTTTTCCCTGTCACAGAAGGGTTATGCAGTAATGGTCCTCAAAACCTCTTCTGTTCCATTTGGATGGCTCAACAGCATCTTGTCTGTGGGAAAAAAAACCTGGTCTTCTCTGTTACTTTTAACAACAGCAGGTAATATTTTCTCAAGTAATGTCATGGTAAAGAAGACAGCCTGTTTTGCTTACTACTCTGACTTCAGCTGTGCTTGACAAACTTGTAACTGTATCAGCTATAATCAGGTAATATCCCAAATGCTGTACTGCAAACACCCGCACCCATCTGTACTAAAAACTGGTTCATTTTGAAAACTTACTGTGATTGAGAAATAATGGCCCATTTTCCCTGAGAGGACAAGTAATGAAAATTGTTGTGCAGTGAATTTGTCAAAAAGCATTAATAGGGAAAGAGTATGCGTGTTGGGTAGCAATTAAACCAGAGTTGATGAAGGAAGTTCATTGTACTGTGAGTGAGATTACGAGCCAAATATGCTTATGCAAAGGAAATGTATATTGTAGAAAAACATTTCATGTCATAGTCATGACCTTAAATGATATTTTAAAAGGGTGTTTAATGACAAAATTCATTAATTTGTGCAAGTTACTTCTGAGTTTTATAAAGGTGGTTGGCTTTGCAAGCCATGTTGAGAACGAACAGAGCAGCAACACATCCAGGTTGAAAAGGTGCCTTTCCAATAATATCACTGAACATGTAGGGTCCTGTTGTATAATGAGTGATCTAGATTAAAGTTGCTGACATTCAAATAAATGCACCCAGTGAGAAAATCCCAACAGTTCTCTTACTGATTCTAATCACACTTCTGTAATGTATTTTACACCTTGAACAGATGAGATTGAGCTTTCTCATAGTGTTTTCTTTCCTCTATAAAGAAGTGTGAAGCAGCCTTCTGTAGAGAAATAGGCCAGAGTCACTAGAGGTTTTTGACATGTTCTCACAGTCTTCTAAATTTTCATGACTCTACAACAAGAACTCCCATCTGATGTCTATTTTAATAAATACAAGATATGCATTTTAATTTTAAGTAATGGTTGCTTGTAGACTAAATACACAAGCAACTTCATAAATATAGCAAAGTGTTATTTAAACATCCATCAAAATTGCCACCTGGCCCTGTCTAGTTTCTTAATGTAGATAGGAAAAAAGATATGAAGACTGCTAGCCTTGAGGCTCCTACAGTAGGTATTGAACTCATGACTATTCTGATTATTTTATTTAAGCCTTTGCAGTTGTTTGTAGGATTTGGCAGTATAAACTGGATACTAGTCAGGTGAAATGGTCAGGGAGAAAAAGCTCTATCCATTAACTCAAGGAGTATTTTAAATTAATATTATTTCAAACTTTTTGAGACAATTAGCTGGATAGGTAATAGCTGTAAATATTTATGTCATTATAATTTTTTATAGAGTTCCTTGAATAGCTTTTTTTTTGAACTGCTGTCTAAAAAGAGGAAAGTAAGCCACATCATTTTTATCTGAACCTAAATTCCCCATGTTTTGGTTTTCAGTGCAAAATTTCAGCATGATCCTTTGAAGTGAGTGTTGGGCTACTACTATTATGTCTTGCAGTGCATGGTTATAATCTCTTCTAGTCTTTATCCCCTAGACTGGCTTTGTACTCACCAATTGCACAATGAAGGAAAGAGATCTTGAAATCAAGTAAGCTTTCAGCATTGAGATGCGGATCTAATTACTACATAGTATTTGCAGTTCCCTTAGTTATTTTGCTTGTGCTGAAGTTAAAAATGTCCCCCAAACAGGTAGTGAAGAGTAATAGGTCATTCGGTGGACCTAAGTCAGATTTATGCAATGTCCATGTAGGAAATGTAGCTACTTAACTAGATGGCGATGTAAATACCCTTCTGTCCTGACCCATTTTACTAGAAAATGTGCATATCATTGCTACTCTGTATTATGAGTTTAGCTTTTAATTCTGTAACTGAATTTAAATGCAAACCGTTTCCTTTCAAATTTGAGACCTTAAGTGATGTTTTCCAAATCAAATATCATGGTAAAATATATTCCCCTAGAGGCTTGGTACAGTGTGAAAATGTGCGAATAATGGATGCATGTGCATTGTACATCTTCCTACCAGATGGTACTGCTCAAATTTATAGTGTGTTGCATAATCACTTTAGAAGAGGCTGAACGAATTTGGTTAATTTTAAAATTTCTTTTGTAAATGTTAAAGGATTTTTCCTGCAACGTCTAATGTTAGTTTCATCTCCAGATTTGCTACAGCGCTGATCTAGGCCACAGAAACCTGAGTTAAAAGTATTTTTCTGGGTGTCTGCTACCAGTTGGAGGGCAGACAGCTTTTGATTGTTGAGCTAGTTTAGCTGTTGATTTTGGCATCTCAATAAAATAAGACTTTTTGCCTATAAAGCTACAATTCGCATGAGAGAATGAATTAGGATAAGGAATGATTTTGATTATTATAAGAAAGCTTGGTAAGCTTCTTTTGATTACCTCTTCCCCTCTGTTAGGACATGTATTGAGTGTCCAAGCTGTGGCCTTGCATACCAGTAGTTGTTCGAGTACAGTACTTCGGTACTTGCAGTGCATTTATTTCCTAGTGCGTCAGAAATTACTGTGGAACATGAGTGATGTTACTGTTGGCTTAAGATGCTGTCTTAATGAAATATATACTCCTTCAAATGTGCTTAACAAATTTAGAAAAATTTTTATGTTTCTTAACATTATGTTAAATGTAAAGCAAACCAATAAAGCTGTCTGAGAAAAGATGCTTGCAGAAGTGTGCTGGTTGAGTAATTTTGCACAAACAGATGTCTTTACTGCTTAAAATGAAGGCCATTTGTAAAATACGCATTTTTAGAGATGGGAATTGTGAAACTTCAGCCAAAGTTCACCTTGGTCAGAATTCTGAATACAAGTAAGAATCTATTTGTGAGTATATCTGTGAGTGATTTCAGCTTAAGGGAAGTTTACTTTGGAGGAGGAAGGAAGCAAACCTGAAAGGCTTAAGGTGCAACAAAAGGTTTGTGTCTTGATTTTTCTCTGCAGCTCTACCTGATTTTTTTTTTTTTTTTCTTCTAGTGGAGTAGAACATAAGAAGATCTTATTTCATCATCTGTTTCTCTTCATCTTATAACTCAATTTTGGTTTTGACAAGAATGTTCTTAAACATAGTGAAATATTGTATTTGGATGAAAGCCCTTTGCCTTTTACTCATGTTTCAGGTTATTGTGCAAAGTTTTAAAATTTTCAGCCTTATGTCTAATTTGCCTTCCTCTCACTGAATTTGTAAACCATTGTGGTTTTCTTTTCTGTAAATTCTAGTGTTACTGCCACCACTTGTCTGAGACTGAGTCAGAACTGAGATGATCTATTTAAAATTCAAGCAGAAAATCCTAATATTTAAGTATTAGATTGTGTCCATCTGGTTTGAAATCTAAATATAATAGCATAGCATAGTGCTAGACTAGCTGTCCTGTAATTGTGCCTGGTGCTGAATGCTCAGAGAAGCTGACAGCATCTTTTTAGTTTTCCTCTTTAGATGAGAAAGGAATGTTTCGATTTGCCTGGAAAACCTTTGCACTATGACCATGCACTCATGGTCTACTGTGAGCTTGTTTCCAAGTTGGCTGTGACTGACAGTCAAAGAATCTCTTTGCAAAGTTAGCTCTTTACATTTCAACCCTACCAGTTTTTATCAGGAAATTTCCTCTCCTGTTCAAAAACTTCTCTCTGCTTCCATCATAAGAACTGCATAACAAAATCCCTCATGAACTGTGCAAATATACATTAAAGTTTGCTTGGTGCACACTATTTCTTTTAAAAGGATGATGTTTGATAGCCTCTTTATTTTCATGGTTAGACACCTTTATTTTTGAACCTAAATTTATTCAGGGTTACCTCATATACACTGTGACTATATAAGCAGCATTCTTAAATTTAGACAGCTCTTACACTTCTCTAATGCTCCTCTTTCATCCCATTCACACAGCAGACAAGAGTGTCTCTGTCAGCCTTCACTTTGCTAGGCTAAACCAGCCTGTGTGATGGGTTCTTGATTTGCCCTGTTATCCCTATACTTGTACAGTTTCCTATACTTGTACAGTTTCAAGTATCTTTCCTGAATGTGGGTAACAAGAATTGTACAAAACAGTATTTCAGATGATTGTTCATCAGTGCTTTGTCACCTAGCACTAATATTTCTGTAGCTGTGCTGCAATCACTGCCCGATGCATCCTGAGATGAACTTTCCTTTCTCAAGGACCACATTACATCATGATCATTGATTAATATAATTCATGCCAGGCTGTACATTTTGGAGATAAAATAGGACACTATTTCAGTGATATGAACATGAGATATCAATATTGCTTACCTTGTCTACAAAGACAAATATACACTATTTATTTCTGCAATAAATGTTATTTACCAAGAGTAGCTTTTTTACCATCTACAAAGCAGGATTTTTCGATGTTAGTGTTGAATGTACAGCTCGTCTCTGAATTCAACATATGCTACAGGAAAATGCTCATTGTAAGAGGCTGTGATTTCTTTTATTTGCAGGGAACAGTGGGAGCCTGGTTCTGCTTCAGATTGTTCTTTTTCTTTGTTTACAACACAGTTCCCATCCTTAATTTGAAAATCCCACCATAACACTTTTCAGTGCATTTAGAGTGGTATCCAGAGACTTACTGTTTCAGGTAAAGGCAGCTTGTTTTCCTAATTAAAATACTGTCACTTCATGGCATCTTCATGCTTCTAGCTGAACGGCTAGAATAAGATGATGATTTAAAAGCACTAAATGGTTTAAGAGCAATGCAGGTTTTTTAATCTGTTTCTCATTTTACCTTCTGAGAAATTTCTGGGACATACTCTTTTCCATAAGATCTGTGTGCTTGCACAAGGGGGATTGGTCAGGGCTACAGAATTAGCAGTATTGTTTCTGTCCTCCCTTTTCTAGATGATGAGAGGTAATTATTATTACCTCATTATATAAATATTATGAAAAAAACAGATAAGATGAATCAGAAAGAATGGACTGTTTTGTTCATTAGAGAAATAGTGAACTGTTTTTAATCTGATTTTAAAATAATTTAACCTTTATCAGCTTTAGCTTGTCTTATGCTTAACAGAGTGTGCTCTGAGAAGAAATGTAATTGATTAAAAGGGAATCATACTGACAATTTTGGCTCTAAACTATTGACACAAAACCGGTAACTATCACTAAAAAGGGCAAAATGTGAATTACGTTAAAAGCACAGTGGTGACAGCACTGATGCCAACCATCTCTTGCTGCGACTAAGTTTATGGCTTTTTAATATAACAAATTCTGCAAGATTTCCTAGAGATATCTTGAGAGTTAAAAAAAAAATAAATCTCTAGAACACTGTAAGGGTTACAAAGAAGAAATGATAAAAAATGGATATAGCTGCTTTAATAAACTATCATTGCTATTCTGGTACAGGCAAGAACTGTGAAATTAAACAGTCATTAACACCAAATTAACCTTCATGTTAATAAGTATCTCTGCTGGTCAAACTGTCAAAATGCTACTAATGACCATTTACCAAGAATGGGACTGTCTATCTTACAGTGGTTCTGTGAGTGCCAAGAGCAGCTTTCCTTGGTCTTTCCTGCACTCTTCCAGTTGTGTAACAACTGAAATTATACCTGTCATTCAATTTGTCTGTATTTTGGTAATTGCACAGCTTGCTGAACTTGGTTCTGAATCTGTAATTAGCTATTTCTAGCAGAAAAATGAGTTACTATTCTAGTCTATTCATGATTTGTAATGGACTAAATTTGGATCTTCCAGGAGTCGGTATGTCTGTCTGTATTTTAGTCTCATTTATAACTTCATGGAATACTGATCTTTGCTTTGTACTTCATGGCCCATTGTGCTTCCATAAGGTTAAATGTAGTCTGCTTTGTATAACTGTTTTTTAGATCTAAAATAATACTTTTCTTTTACTAATGATTAACTTCTAAAAGTTGCAGACATACTTGTTCCTCTACTTACAGCATATGGGTTTCATACTAAAAGGTTCATGCTTAATTATATTGAATTTAATAAATCTAGCAATCAAACCATGCAAAGTATAATTGATGTGTTGGCAATGTAGCCAGACTGTCTAGCTTACAAAGTGATTTAGAGAGAATAGCAGGACCTTGGTGAGGAGGAGTGGACTATAACTTTTAAGCTTTCAGATGCAGGATTTATATTTTTGATCCCCCCCCCCCCCTTTTCAGTAGAGGGATAAAGGAATCTTGTTTTGTTAGTAGAATAAGACGTAATGGGCTTAGAGGAAGTATTTTCCAGCCGCACAAGAAGCGTTGGTCTAGTAGTAGCAATACCATGCTGGATTTATATATGGCCCTGGATATTTGTGATAATTTATGAATAAATTTCCTATCTGTAAAACAGATATTGAGAAGGATAACTGTTTTAATGGATTTTCTCTTGCAACAGTGTATGATACAGTTGATTTTGCATCTTCTGTGCTCAAGATTTTACATGGTGGATGGTTCTTATATGTAACAGAACCTTTGTTGAGTTTTATCCTTTAGAATACTGGAAACAAAATCCCCTTGTTAGTATAGAATTACTGTAGTCTAATATAGGAGCAATGAGAACTGAAGTCACAAGGAAAATCATGTCCTGGGAACGTGACAGTTTACTGGAGAAATAATTCACCAATTTAGTAACTTGAAGCTGTGCACTGTTTTGATGAGCTCTTGTTCACAAGTTGAAGAATGTCTTGAAGTAGTAGAAAAAAGGGTTGGCACCATTTCTTCTTTCTTCCAGACAGTGCTGATGACAATATAGGTTACATCTGTTTATATGGACATGTGATACTAACTAGTGATGACTTTTTGAAGTCTGGCATATGTGTCAAAGCAGAGTGGTGAAGTTCTGAACAAGGGCAAACCATTTAAGGACTTTGGTGTAACCTGGAACAAGTTCAGGAATATTTTGCTTCTTGGCCTGTGATAGATCTGTTGTTCAGGTCTGCACCTTACTCAGCATTACCAAAGGGTGAGAGGGATCCAAGAATAAAGGAGTGAAAACTTGGTCTCTGTAAAAGGGTTATTTTGATGGAGAAGCAGCTAGAGCAGCTGTGATGAATGGGGCAGTGTGGGGTGGGAGTGCAGGCCATGCTGTGTAGAGTATGGGGAGGCAGGTGGTTGTGAGGAGCTTTTCCCCTTCCTCTGCTGCAGGCTGATGTATGTGTCTGTGGCTCTGAAATGGCTACTGAAGGCTAGGCATGCTGCAGTCCCCAGCCTGATGCTGAACCTCCTTATAGGGAAACTGGGATGAAGGCAAAATGAAGTGTTGTTGAAGTGTGCGTGTATGTAAAAATAGATACACATATACACACACAGACACGTAAAAAAAAAAACAGCCCACCATGACTTTATGACATGACATGAAGAAATGTGACTGTTTCCTTTGGAATTTCCCATTATGACGCTACCAGTTTTACAGAGGGAATATCCAAGTCAAGTCAACCTGAGGCAGAAGAATCAAGAACAGTGAGTTTCTGGCTCAGTGGAGCATATTTCACTTCTTCCCAAAGGGGTAATGTAGAACATTTCCTTATAACTCAGGTGTGTAAGTGCGAAGCACGCCAGGTTCATTACATCGATCTACTCTCATGGCTGAAGCTTACTTACAGAATCATTTTTTCAACGGTGGTATTTATTCCATGGTCACCCTTACCATAAAAATAATTTGGCTGTTCTGATTCATTTGGAGCTGACTTAGATGTCAAATAAGAAATTTAGGTTATAGCATGCTCATTTGCATAGTTTCACACATTGTAGGAGCATGACCATCATCATATAAAAGATATTTTGGGAAAAGAATATCCCATCTATGAATGGACTGGCTTCTTTAGACCTCTGCACTGCTCAGGTAAATCAGTGAAGATACCTAATTTATTAGATAACACAATACTGTTGTTGCTTACATTTATAAAGAATCCTGTAAGGTATATAAAATGTGAGGTTTGATCCAAGTTGAAATGACAGCACTGTCCTACCCTTTTATTCATTAGATACTTTGAGGAAATAGCCTCTGACATATACACCTCAGAACAAATGTATTTTACCATATTATTGACAGACTAACAGCCCTGTGTAAATCAGTGTTTTCTGCGGTTCAGCTGTTAGCCTAATTTGCCCTAATAAGTTGCCCACGGGCTGAGATTGCTGTACCAGAGGACTGATGATTCCTCATTCTGTTCTCTTAACATGGCTTTCATCAGTTGTAGTTTCATTATTTCAATATTGCCACACCATTAACCACAGAGCATTCATGGAGATGTGCACGGGTATTTGAAGGATTTGTTGGATCAGTGAAACAAAACCACTGAATGGTTGAGGTTGGAAGGAACCTCTGGAGGTTTTCTGGTCCAACCGCCCTGCTTCAGCAGGACCACCTAGAGCAGGCTGCCCAGGACAGCATCCAGACAGCTTCTGTATATCCCAAGGACGGAGACTTCACTACCTCCTTGGGTAACCTGTGCCAGTGCTCAGACACACTCACAGTGAAAAAGTATTTCCTGATGTTCAGAAGGAACGTCCTGTGTTTCAGTTTGTGCCCTCACCTCTGATCCTGGCACTGGGCACCACTGAAAGGGGCCTGGTTCCATCATCTTTGCACCCTCCCTTCAGGTATTTATATGCATTAATAAGAAACAATTAGAAACATTAGTAAGAAATGATTGGAAACAAAAGTGGAAGGACAGAGGAAGCTGGATATTGCTGTTGTACCACTTGCAGCTTACTCAGAATTGGTGTGATTCAGCATTTCAAGTGATATAAATGTTGCCTACCTTGATGTCTTTATCTGGTTTTATCTTAATATTTGGTATTTGATACATACAGATGGCAACACCTTCCTTAGATTTCAACAGAAATGTATTTCAGCTGAATGTATTTTTATCTTTTCACTGTTGTGTTTATATTGAGATTGTGATACAGGAATGATCAAGTGTTACAGTTGTCCTAGTTTTCTTGTCTGAGCATTTTCAAGGATGATGTGCTTTCGGTGAGAGACAGCAAAACAAAGAGAGGATTGAAATATGGTGAGTGCTGCAAATCTATTTACATAAAGGAAAAAATCATGCAACTGAATGCAATATTAAGCAAGGAATGAATCCCCCATGCCTAGAATAAGGCATCTGCATTCACTTGCTACTGTTGTCTGAGCCAAGTCTTTCCTTCCTTTGTCTCTCAAGCAGAAGTTTTCTTTGAAAATGGTTCTATGTAGAGCAGCAATGTAAATACAGTGGGCTGTGGGTGCCTTTGAATAAGAATTGCATGAGTCCTGGGATTATTTGCTTATTTATTTACGTTTGAGGGTTTTTTTATACACTTTTTCCATTTGAATTCTGAAGAACCTTAAATTGGCTTGAAAACTTTTCTTAAACTCAGTGTCCAAGATAGAAAATTAGATGTGACTGGTTAATACAATGGTACAGACTGGGTCATATTTATATATCCTGGGCCAAAAAGTGGAGAATTGCAACGCCACAGGGGGTAAGCTCATAGTTTAAAAGTTTAGGCTCTAGAGCATGAAATTAAAAAGACTTAAAGTGCAAGACTATCCCCCAAATCTGATATTTTACTAATAACTTAGTCTAAGTATATTTTTTAATGGTAATCTTACAAGTGCTAGAAAATAAAACTTCTTGGTGAAGTCGATATAATCTCTGAGAAATAAATAATAGCTTTTTTAAAAGTAGCTTGGATCATCAAATTCCACTTGGGTCTACTCAACTACTTCAGCAGGCTCTGCAGGGTATTTCAAGTAAAGATAGTCTGCATATATGTGAGTACTTGTTAACAGAAACATTAAATAAAATACTGCTTGACCCTATAATGACCTTAAAAGTCATTTTTAGTATCGTAAACAATTGCTCCAATATAGCTTTTAAACTTTTGTCTTTTCTCTCTGACCTTATGTGCAAGAAATTTCCCAAACTGTAAAAATCCATGGGTTCTGGATATACGTAAATTTTTAAAAAATAATTTGGAATGTGTGAAGAGGTAAATGTATAAATAATCCAAATCCAGAACTCCAGATTTTTTAAAAGAAGTCCAAAGTATGGTAGGAACTCAGTAGCTGAAGTGTGTATCAGTGTACCAGATTACAGAAGCACAAAGAAAATCTAATAATCTTCTAGAGTCTAATTCAGTGTTGTAAAATTTTATTATCTGCTAGTTTTAATATGGTTACAATTAAATCAACAGTGGAGGACTATATTATCTTAATTTCTCTGTTTATTATAGAAATGCTTTTTTTTTTTTTTTTTTTTTTTTCATTGGTGAGCATACTGCTTGAAATAATTTTCCTCTGGCTAACCAGGATTGTTTTTCCTGACACAAGGATGTGTTTTTGCAGCACTGATGACAATCAGAACATACTCTGAGAAGCTCCATTCAGTTCTGATGTAGTACGTGAAGCACACTGAGATCTGAAAAGCAGTTAATCAAATTTTGGTTCCCCTTAGCCTTATTATTAACTGCAGAAGTATAAATGTGTTTCTTTAATATATTCGTCATAATTCCATTTCTTTAGCCATTTAAGTAATTTTCTGTTCTTTAAGTGTCTTTCTTTTGTCTGACACTTCTACCACTGAGTTTTGAAATGGCAGACAGTTTTATAGGTGAAATCTTAGCAGTGCCTCACCGAGATTGTCTTGATTTGTGCTGTGTCTATAAAAGTGGCACAAAATGGTAATGGCTTTCTCCTACCTTTAGGTACATTCTTTTACAGCTGGTTGAAAATAGAAAGATGTTTAAGTGAGAACTCTCTGACTACCATTAATATTCAGAAAATTCATTTTTTGACACGTTCAGTTGTAGTTTTCGGATGAGCCACCATTCAGAATGGCTTACAGTTTCTTATTATGACAATCTAAGTTCGGTATCTTGTTTTCTATTACCTATTGAATTACTACAAGTTTTATGTTTTAATCTCACTGCTGACATTGGCCTTTGGCTGGATTGCTCTGTAGCTGTTGTCTAGCCTCTCCTGTTCTATTACTGTGTTTTAGGTCTACAAGGTGCCCTGATTTATGCAAAGGCAAGGCTTCAGACTATGCTGTTGATTCTGGGACTAATGTTAAATGGTTACTGAAATATTCCCATGTTCAAAAAGCTGAAGTTGTTTAATCTTTACATAGTGCTGAGAAAGCAAGTGTTTGAATGCACAGCTGTTGGAATATAATCAATATGGACATTTGAGTCCTAGACCTTGAACAAAAGGCACACTGGTTCTCTATGTGGGACACTTTTACTGATCTTATTGTCCATTCTGTAGGTTTGTCTCTGTCTTGTTGCCAAAAAAATATAATAAAGTCCATAGGAAAGTTCAGTGGCTTATCGCTGAACAACCCTTTGCTTAAAACAGGCCACCTTCTAGCTCAAGAGCTGTATTGAAGCTTTTGTGACTGGAAATGTATCAGAAGGTCTTTGGTCTGAGGTGAAGCTTGCAAAAAAGCTCCATTCTTAAAAATACATCTAATAGTCCTGAAAATACAGAAACAATTGCTGATACTCTCCACTACTTAACTCACTATAAAAATCTGACCTTTTTTTTGTTGTTGTTGTTGTTAAGGCTAGTGTAAAGAGCTTTTTCTAGCATTGGTGAAACGTATTTGAATGATCATTTTGGATATAGTGTAGGATTTGCTTTTGTCACCAACTGTGAAAATACTGGCTGATGTAAAGCCAAAGCTGGCAGAAGCCAGATCTCTAGATGGTCTTCCAAGACATTGTCCAACATGAGAACTCAATAATCAGCTGTCAAAAACTGTCCTAGTTCTAGTAATTCAAAAATTTTGCAATTCATTTTAGAGAATTTATGTAAGTCTGTTTCCCAGTGCTGGTATTCCCATGATTCTGCAGTGTTCTCATTTAACTTACAAGTTTGCAACTTGCCAAAGACTAATCTCTCTGCAACAAAGGTAAAAACATCTGCCAATATTTATATTAAGAACTGGGAGAAGATTCTAAATGTAGAGACGTAATCATTAGCTGTTACAGAAAGGAGAGCTGTCTTGTATACACAAGCAGAGGTGTATGTGCACATGGAGGCAGTTATGCTGAAGTGTAGTCCCCGTTTATGAAGATGTCATTACCCAAAGCACTTCGCAAAGCAATTTTGCTTAATCTTTAAGCCTTCTCTTGGAATTAAAACGTTTAACCTCTGAAGTTGCTTTTATGTGGAGCAATCTCAGTAGAGATTTACCTGATCACCAATATTAGTCATGTTTAGCAGTGCCCTTTAAAGATATGGAAAAGGATACGATTTATTCTGAAGGATGTGCATTTTTTCCCACCTGATAGCTTCTTACTTTTTCTTCATTTTCTCTGTTGAGAGCTTTGTCCTTCTCAGGGAGAATTCTGGTAGGAAAGATTTCCCCGTTCCAAATGCATTCATTGATATTTAATTTTTTAGGTGTTGTCCATTTTTGTGGTACCTGGGCAAGCTACGCCAATTGACATGTTAAATATGAGTACAATACCTGCTGTGTGCCTAGAGCATCTGTCGCAGATGGAAGCATACTGAGTGTACCTAGCGAGAGGTTGAAGAAAACATCATACATTTCATCATAGACTTTAGAGAAATCTCTGACCCTTCTGTAGAAAGATATTGCTGCAGTGTCTCCTGACAAGGGAAGAGCCTGGTTCAAGATATTTGCAGCTCCAGGGAAATGCAGTAATAATTCAAGTAATGATAAATGAAATATGACACACAGAATGGAATCAATTCCAATTTAAGTTGAGGGATCTATGGGCTGTAGCCTGTGGTATGTTTACAGCACCCAGGAAACATGGTGAGATGAGCATGGTCCATGGTGAGACAGGCATGGGAAATATCCAGTGATCCTTTCTGCTTGGATGTGATGTGCTTTCTGTTGAAGAATGCATCTTCTCAGACATGTTGGTGGGTCTTAATAACCTTGTTTATAAACCCGAGGTGATGGGCTATATGCTGGGTGGTAATCCACATAAAAGCTTTTAGGGCAGAAGGGCCTTTGCACAGCCCTTGACTGCTGATGGAGAAAAAGAAACAACAATGAAAGGCTTCTCTCTGCTGCTGTTATATGACAGACAACCTTGTGATCCATGTGCTGGGCAGCTGCGAGGTTGTGGGGCTTGAAAGGAGTCTGGGGGAAATGTTCTATGTCACAGGCTGTTGTAGCAAAACCTGCGAAGTGAAAAGGAGGGAGCAGGATTTTTTTTCTTTGGTAAGATAGCAGGCAGCCATCGCTGCATATAGATAAGCCTTCGTTGGAAGACCTTTGCTGCTTTTTGGTTTGGCTTTTCTTCTGCAACGACACTGCTTCCTCCACACTTGTCCCTCTTGCTTTTGAGTGTCCAGTATAGAGTGATTTCTGAGTAATCGTGAATCAAAGGCTTAGAATTTGACAAGCAGAGAAATAATGGAGATGTTTAAGACTGAGAGTTTTGCGGATCTTTAACCTGGTTCAGGAATTCAGTGATATAATTTTCATATTTTAAGACTGAACAGTAGGAACAGACATGTCCTCATATTATTCTGAACTTACTGCCTGCCTGGACAGTAGAGGTGAATGATTAAGCCTCATCCACAGTGCTAACTTGTGGCTCTCTGCCACTGTGTTAATACACAGTGCACGCTCTCAGTGATGAAATATGAAAACATTTTGATGGTACTTAGGAACAGGACCTAGCAATAAAATTTGCTTTCCACTGTGGTTTACTGCTGTCTCTTGAGCAGCATATGCTAGTGCTGTGCTTGTTTGCTTCATCACTGCCGGTGTTGTTGGGCAAACAGGTTGTCACAGGTAAATCTGCAGATGGTTTTCTTAGCTTTGATCCAATTTATCTAATTTGTAGGTTCCCTGTGACTTCCTGCTTCTCCCCTAACTGTGAGATATAGCAATATTAGAGACACATGAAAACACTGTGCAGCTCATTTTCAACTAAATTACCCTGAGCGTGTAATTACAGCTATTAGTAAAACTCCCTCTGTCTTTCAGCATTCTCCAAAAAACACCCTTCTCATGCAAGTTGGGTAAAAAGCCCACAGAGGTTAGTACCTAGACAGTTAGAGAAGTCAGTCATTTAAGAAATCTCTTGATGTGACCAGGATGGAGTTTACTGCATGCAATAAAATAATATCTTGGCTGGGCAGAAGATATGTTTAATGATACTGTTTGGAATTCACACCTGGAGAAAAATGAAAACTCTGTTTTACAGTTTTCATAGTTACCTCTTTGCAGTGTACTTACCCATTTCATTAGTGGGGGAATTCATAAACACCATTGGAGACCATTGAGGGTGGTACATAAAGTATCTTTCCAGAAATAGCCTCATTCCAGGGATATGGTTACTTCCCTACTCCAGGGTCTGGAATCTAAAGGTTGTTTCTTGTTTGCAGTTTTGTTTGGTTTAAAATTCAATTTAATTTCATTTAACTGCCAAAAGCAGAATACTTTAAGAAAGAATTAAATATACAAACCACTGGAATTCAAATTCTATGAGGAAACAAAGGCTTTAAAGCAAAATTTATCTTTATGGCTGATTCCATACTGTGGGAGGATCCTTCTCACTGTTGCCTTAGCTGACAGTTCACATGGCTGTGTCAGAGTTCAGCACTGTTGAGAACTGGCTTGATCAAGCATTCTTGAGGAAAAGACCGTTCTGTGCTTCAGGAAAAATCTGTCTAACGCTGTGGAGAAAGCTGAGAACAGCAAAAAATGCAGCCATGTAAATGACTTCAGCTCAAGACATTTGTGTTATTTTCAACATTGCCTCCATGCTGGCTTGGTTTAACTGGTTGACTGCTCTTAGCTCTTCTGAACCAAATCTGTTAGCTGTGGGTATTGTGGTGTGCTTGTGAAGTGGGCTCTCTGCAGCATACTCCTTGGGTAATTCAGATTTTGAAAGTGTTGCAGAGGTTACTCTATGAAGAACTGGTGACTTTGTGTCTCATATTTGTACCTCTGCTCTCCAACCTACTTCAGAAGGATTTCAAGCAGAATTTTGATTTCAAGCAGAATTTTGTACTGAAGCAGATTTCTTGCAAACTCCTAGATTTCCTTGTGTGTCTTTGCATGAGATGATAAGGAGTGGGCAGTTATCTTCTGAGAGTTATTTATATAGATACTAGCTCTTGCTGCTTGTGTGCTAGTATATATTCTTTCTTTTTATAGACTGGTGATCTGAAATAGAAGTGACTGGCCAAGAGGAACGTCTTAAGGGACTTGAGCATCTTAGCAGAATATAAAATATTCCATGATATATATATTTACCTACCCAGCCAACAAGCATTGTACATGATTTCTCTCTTAGGTTTAAGTGGAATTGTTAATGAGCCACACTGGTCTTCTCTCTCCTGATTTTACTTTTCTAATCATGTTTTCTTATAAGTGTTCTCAAGACGGTCGTCACGTAGCACAGTTTCCTTAGCATATCCAGTATTTCAAGAGGTGTTTATGCAATCCACCAAGCAGGGTATCATCCTGTGCACTTGGCCTGGTATTTTTTTATGAATCTCACCTTTATTGCTCAAGCCTGTAATAGCAAATGTGTTAGTCTCTGAGGTTCAGAGGTTCACTTTCCTCACTGGTAGCAGAGGGATGGTCATTGTAGCACACTTGTTACTCTGGAATATGGTATGGAATATGAAAATGTGGCTTTTCTAGAGGGGGTTCTTTGTGTGGTTTAAAAAACCAGAAAAGATTATTAAGCATAAAATAGATGTGTTGCAAAACCCTGATAGAAGAGGTTGCAAAACCCTGATGATGCATACAGAAGCCTGACAGGTAGAGGATAAATACCAGCAATTGAACTAATACCAACGATTGAATTTATAATATAATTTTATAACATTCTAGTTCAATTTCTGCTTCTGACAAATGAACCTATTTCTACAATAATAACTTTCTTCATCTCCTTCTCCTCTTTGCCCCTTCTCCATGGTTTGTCATGTTTTTTCTTCTCTCTGAAGTGAAAGAAGTCCCAGATTTTAATAGTTTTCTCCTGACCTTTCCAGCCCAGCTCTTGAGAAACTCCATATTATGATGTGCTTATTCAACCACATCTCTAAACAGCCTTATGCCTTAGAAGAAATATATTGTGTAATTACATCTATGTGCCATAGGCAATTGAGGATATTTATTTGGGTTCATAATTGGCCAAAATACATTTACAAGCATCCCTTATCTCTTGTACTACTCTTCACTACAAGAAGAAGAAGAAAAAAGCTAAATGTCATCAGTGAATAAGTCATTAAAACAATAAAGTCCCTTAGGTTTATAAAACAGATAACTCAGGCATCTACTTTTATAGCAAAGCATGCCCTGGTGAACTGCTCGTCTCACATGTACAAGCCATATACAGTTTTCTTGACACAAAAAGTATGAACAAAGTCTTTCCAAGCTACCTTTTTTTTTGCTGTTCATCTTTGAAGTATCTGAATTGAACACAAAATTGAAGTATGTACAGCCAAGTAATATTAATATACTAGAATGCAGGGGTTATATAAAACTTTTTTAAATGTTAAAATAAGAACAATGTTTGGGTTAGAGTTAACTAAATTAGTCTCATGAATGAATGATGGATGGCAGGAGAGCAATGAACTACCCTGAACAAGCTTTCACAGCATTTAGGATGCCAAGTAACATTTATCAATAACCAGATCTGTTTCCTACCAGGTGCACTGTAAATCTTGCTTGTTGCAGCAAGTCCCCTTGTGAATCCTGCAGCTGGAAAGGCAAAGTTAATAGGAAAATCTTGCAATTATTTAAGAGGTCTGATTGTAGTAAAATGACATGATAAATAAAAGTTTGCTTCCATGCAGGCTATGTAATCCCTTTTTGCGTGGGAATTACATAGGAAATACTTCATTTTTTGCATTTCTTGAAAGTCCTGTTAAACCTTCTGTGAGTGATCAGACTTCTGTGGATCTTTAACGTTTTTTAAAACATTTGATTCTGATACGAAGAAAAGGGACTTGATTCTGGGGAAAGGTGCGTGTGGAACTAATTTTTGAGTCATTACTTTGAATCCTGCCAAGAACAGCCTTCACCTGCACTTTGACTGCCATGGTGGGGTGATTGGAGGTTTCCATCACAGTTCCTTTCCAGGGGAAAGACTATCTTCCCGCAGTTCAGAATGAGGTGGAGTACTGTTTATTTTGTAACTCTAAGAATGGTTTCCACACTCGGATATAGGGCAAGAAATGGCACAAATGTAAGTCTGGAAACTAGGCTTCTGTTTTTTTCTGCTGTATATGTGTGCACAGCAAAAACCCTGGAGTGTTGCACTGGTCAGGCTGTGCCAATTTTAGAACAGAATAGACTATTTCAGTTGGAAGTGACCTACAGTGATCATCTGTTCCAACTGCCTGACCAAGTCAGGGCTGACCAATTTAAGGCATGTTATTAAGGGCATTTTCCAAATGCCTCTTAAACACTGACAGGCTTGGGGCATCGACCACGTCTCTAGGAAGCCTCTTCCAGTGTTTGACCACCCTCTTGGTAAGTAAATGCTTCCTGATGTCCAGTCTAGACTTCCCCTGGTGCAGCTTTGAACCATTCCCACGCGTCCTGTCACTGGATGCCAGGGAGGAGAGCTCAGCACCTCCCTCTCCTCTTCTCCCTGGGAAGCTGCAGAGAGCAGTGAGGTCACCCTTCAGCCTCCTTTTCTCCAAACTAGACAAGTCCGAAGTCCTTAGCTGCTCCTCACAGGACATGCCTTCCAGCCCTTCCACCAGCTTTGGTGCCCTCCTCTGGATGCATTCAAGGGCCTTCACATCCTTCTTAAATCCTGGGGCCCAGCACTGCACACAGTATTCAAGGTGAGGCTGCACCAGCGCTGAATCCATGGGATAATCACCTCTTGTGACTGTGGTTATACTGTGTTTGAGGCACCCCAGGATGCTGTTTGCCCTCCTGGCTGCCAGGGCACCCTGCTGACTCACCCTGAGCCTGCTGCCCACCAGCACCCCCAGACCCCTTTCTTCAGGTTGCTTTTGGTTGTCTAACTTCTGTGAAACCATACGGTTAATGCTTGACTGATCCACTAAGAACTGGCTTTTCTCATTTGCCTGGGCATGGTTGCTCACCCCGTATGTTAGTTGCAGCTTTGTTTGCCTGTGGATTGTTTCCCCTCTTTCTTGGTCTTGAATGAGAATAGTGCTTCTGTTGTCATTGTGAATAGTTTTGAGGTGGTACACGCAAACTTTTCATCAGTGTACCTGACCACAGGCAGATGCTTCTTTGGTATAAACCTTAGTGACCTCACCAGGCCTTTGTCTTTTTGAATTTCATTTATGGTTCATTGTTCCAGTCTGTATTAACGTTCTCTATACCAAAATAATAGTAGGACCCAATTATTCAATAGCTGTACTTGTCTTAGACAAATAGAGGAGAATTGTACAGAGGGCCTTACAAAGTGTTGCACAAATAATACAAAAGAGGTGGAATGAATGAGCCCTCTGGGTGCTTCTTCCTTGGGATAAACCTGTAAGTACTTCACTAAAATAGTGGTACTTAATGTGCTGGTCAAACACATAGGATCTACTATAAGAGTAATTGGTTGGACCAGATGATCTTCAAGGTCCTTTCCGACCTAGTTGTTTCTATGATTCTGTAATTATCAAGAGATTCCTGGTCCAGAATCACTGTAGTTATTATTTTACATCTTACTATCAGGAGTTAAGCTGTATATATTTTAAAAGACTTGAATAGAGTTGAGCAGATGGAATCTTTAAAAAAAAAAAAAGAAAATAATTTAATAACAACATTGAGTTAGTTTTTAATGTTACCACCTACTGTGCCAAGTCCTATGGCTTTGTTACATACACATCAGTCATTGCAAAAAATAATTTTCTTTAAATACAGAGTTATCCAGGGCCGTTTGTAGTCTGGCCAGAATCCACCTGTGGCAAAATAAAACTAAGAGATTTGATTCTGTGAAGAATTCTTTAAGTAACATCATTTATATTGTTGCTTTACTCTTGGAAAGTTTCTCTTCTGAGATGTAGGTTTCAGAAGTTTGCACTTCCAAGCAAAGTTTTTCCTGTTCAGGGTAATGAGATGACATACCACCAGTGGAAAGGATGCTGCTGTTTTTTAAATGTGATTTGCTGGTGTGAGCTCTGTTAGAAGATCAAAACTAGTCAGTGTGTTTGATTTGCTGCAAATGTAGTGACAGAGTTGTAACTATATGATTTCTTACTTTACAAAAAATGGATTGCTATTATATATATAATTATGACTGCGTTTTGTCTTGTGATCTTGAAAATTATGTCTTGAGAGAAGACATCAAAGTCTGTGCTCAATTTTGTCACCTGACAGAGGTTAGAGAGACCTTTCTAGTGATTTATCAGTTTGTCTAGGGGAAAATGAAGGGGTTGAGATCAAGGAAGGCAGGGAGGGAAGAGGACAGCGCATTCATTGACTCTAAAACTCTGAAGAGCTCTGCTGATTGCCGATTCCTGTGTGAACCTGAGCAAGTCATTTAGCTGTAGTGTATAACCACAGTTGTAGGAGTCCAGGTTATTCCCAGCTTCTGCAGCAGATTGCTGTTTGCTGGATCTATTGTTCAGTAATCATTCTGAGCCAAGGAGGCTGAAAGAAGTCTGCTTCATTTAGTGTCTGTGTCTCACAGAGGCAGTGTTGTGGATCATGAGCTTCTGTACCACCTATTAGCCAGGTCCAGCTGGTTGAGGAGAGCTGCTTCTATCGGGAACCACCTGTTGGCTTTAAAAATGGTTTATAAAGCTGCAAATGCTGGACATATGTTTGTGCGTTATTAGCTTGAATTTCCAATTGGCATAAAACAAAAATACCATTGTCAAAAATCAAAATGCATTGAAATAAATAAAGTAGTAGAACAGTAGTAAGAAGAATTTGTAGAGCTTCTCTCCCCCCCCCCAATCCATGGCACATTTGTAAAACAAACTTTTCTGGTTGTAACAGGAATAATTTAATGATTAAACATTTAACATTAGAAAAATTTCTGCTTTAATAGAGACTATTTTAAGAATACCCATAATTAAAGCTACTGTACATACAGGTTTTCAATGTCTTTATTTAATCCATAAATCTTATCTTGCTAGAATTGCAGCATCTGGGATCTTTGCCCAAGCCACCTGGAAATCCTTGGTATATCCACTGAAATGTGCAAATGACCTGTTGCTATACAGTAAATGAATCATAACCTGATGTGTTAGATTTTCTGTCCAGGTGGGTAACCTGTATAATGCATGAACAAGTTTGTCTGGAAAATTCTAGAAAATAATATGGTCTCTGTGTTGAAAAAACACCATAAAAAGGTCAGTGGATATTATTATCCCTTTTTGCTGAACTGGGAGGTAAGTCTCTTTCGTTTCAAAGCTAGCGTTGTATAAGAGTTGTTTTTCTGCCTGCACTCGGTTAATTCTCACATTTTCTGAGATACATTAAAGATCTGTTCAAACAACTGTGCAGATAAAAATGCAGTAGAGCTATTATACAAACTAAATGTGCTATATAACTGTATGGTGTATTATCATTATGTAAAGAAAGGTAGCATTAAATTTTTTATTTTCAACAAATTCACACAAAGATGAAATGTTGGAAGTTTCTTAAAAGTCAACACGAAAAATGAGGGTGAATTTTTATTAAGCAAGCAAATGTTGGGGAGAATACCCATAGTTACTAATTATAAAGCACTTCTTATAACCTTGAAACTTGCTCTTTTTGTTTGGTTGGCTGTTTTTTTTTCTCCTTATGACAGAAAGATAGAGAACATGGTCATCTCAGAAAAAAGAAATTATTAGGCAGGCATGATCAGAGAAGAGGGAGCACCCAAGGGACAACTTCACAAGCTTTTGCTCAGTCAACCCTGCAATGAAGTGCAACCTTGTGGAAGTAAAGACACCCGAGAGGCAGAAGCAAGGCATGTCCCAGACTTGAAAGTCTCTAAGTCTTCTGTAGGTGCAGCTTTGTGCTAAAATACTTAAACGTTACTCTAGATGCAAACTGTGATTTGTTGCTGAGCTTGCCAAAGCATACAAATTCTGCACGAAATCAAATGCATTTTTATTACAGCACAAAGATTCAAGTAGAGACAAATAAGATAATGGAGTTTCATTGCTCTGGCAAATGAAAGCAGGCAAGGACTGGTCACTGAGCTTATGTTAGGTCTAACAGCATACAGGGATCACTTTATAAAGTAAAAAATTAGAAGGTTGCTTATAGACGTCATATATTTGATCTGGCTATTTCCTTTATTAAAATGAATTCTCACTAATATTTAAGGAGTTGCAGACTAGATCAAATAGTAATTTTTTTGTTAATGTTTCACATAAACCCTTCAAACTATTTTCTGATCAGGAAACTTATTAATACTGCATCTATTTAAATAAATCAAAGGCTAGTGCATTGATACCATCTAACATATGAAAAAGATTTGTTGAAATATGACTGGATACTCTCAAGTGTATTTTTATATTATTGGAGGAAGTGAGCAAAATGAATGTGACAATGACTTGGAGAAGTGATGGTTCAGTGATTGCTAGTGGGATCAGACTGTGATGCAAGTGTAAGTTTGATAGATCTTGAAGATGAGAAGGCTGTGCACTCACTGCAGTGAAACAACCAGGTCTGATTCTTTCTGTGTAGTCAGTGATCCTAAAGTAAGTCTTTGCTTAAGTGCCTTATGTGTGGAGACCTTGAAGGAGTTTACAGAAAAGTGAGGAGCATTCAGTCTCACTGAACTGGTGGGCAGTGATCTCACAGTCAGAACTGAGATATGTCCAGCTCCAAGGAGGAGTTTCAGTGAGTATCAGAAGTCATAACGTACTGATACAGATATTTGGTTGTGACTGAGCAATTATAGAAGTTTTACGCTGGATGTCACACTGAATTCAGCAGTCAGCCTCAAATGGCGGTAAGTAGCCAGCTTCCCACTAAAACAGGCACGATGTTACCCGGGGAGCTCCAGAGGCTGTTCTGCACCTGGCATCCCACGTGTGCTGAGGGCATGGAGTGCCTCGTGTTGTTAGATGCTCACCTCATTGTGCTTTGGTGCATCAGCCATTTCTGTGTGGACTTTCTCTCTGCAGGCAGATGGGAATTCAGCAGTGTCAGAGAATTCACTCATTCCTTGGTGCTGATGCATAGTTTCTTGAAAAAAAATGAGCTTTTAAATTTATTTTCAAAAAGAATGACATAACATTACTACCTCCTTGAGATGTAGCAGGCTGTTTGATGTTATGTATATTCCAAATAGGTTTGGGATTTTGAGAGATTTAATAATACATTTTCATTACATCTTATAATGTCTTCTGTTCCTGGATGCTGCATTGACTACTGCACCCAAAATGTCATTGGAAATAAAACTAATGCACAGTAAGTGGATCAGAAGTAACTTTCAGTCTGCACGTAACTATTGGGTGGTTCTTCTGTCCCAGACCTTCAGCAGAAAGATCCACTTTTGCAGCTTCCTTCACAGTTATAGTCTGGCATACAGATGGAGCAAAATGATTTGACTTTATGTTGTAATACTGTTGGTAACTATCTAAATTCCTGTGCTTAAAGCCTTTGAAAAGTTAAGAAAGATTGCACACGTACATGCACAGAGCAGTTGGTGTCTACTCTGAGGGGTGAACTGCCAAAGGGCATTCTTTGCAGTAAAATTGAACAAATGGATGTGATATGGGCTGGCATACTTCTACCAGTGGTTTATATAGCTTGATTTGTAATTTTGATGTTCCGTTGTAGTTGAAGAATAAAAGAAAAGGGAAAAGTTGCTTCTTGTGGGCTGAATATATAAAGTAATGCCTGAATGGCTTTCATTAGATGTTTTTAACGTTTGTGCAGGGAGGCGAGTATGTAAAAACACAAGGAAAAGTTGAATGAAGGCCAATAGAAAGGTGAATTTTTACATAGAGGTTTCTTCTAGCAATGTCTGTTCCATATGTAACCATGTTTGGTTACAGGATTAGCACCAAACTTGATTATTTACCATGACCTTTTTAAAACATTTTCCCCTTTCATCCATGTGAGGTCCTGAATGTCCATTGAAAAGTTTTGGTGACTTCTTACATCTTTTTTTTTTTTTTTTTTAGGCAGGTACTTGTTGTCCTCAAGAACCTTCTAATTAAAGCATATCCTCTGTGCTGGTAATTTCAGAGCTGGCCTAGTCAGTTTTGCTTGCAACAGATTTTGTATTTTCAGGCTTAAGATAGGCTGCCTAAATCTTTGGCTTCTAGATAACTGTCGTCTTAAAAATAAAACTAAGTAGTTGAAATTCATATGAAGTTAGACTAGAAACAACTTCTATCCAATCTATAATTTGTACAAAACTTTACATATAAAATTAAAGCAAATGTGTTGTTTGGTTGTTTGAGATTATTGACATGTTTTCCTCATGGTGCCTGATAATGTGCTCAAGGGAGAACATTTTCTGTGCTTCACTGTTGCTTGTGTTGTTATACCCTTCTGTTGTGTGGTATATCACGAATGCAGGGGAATGAGCTAAAAATGGAGGTCAGAAGGGCCTTTAGTATCTTGGATTTCTTCCTTCAAGTTTTCTTTAAAATGGGCAAGTTGTTAAAATCTGTTCAGAGCCTGTTCAGTGTTGTGGTAAAGCAGAAATACATCCCTGCATGTCAGCCTGGTAAGTTTTCTACTTGCACCATGCTCTGCAGAAGCATCTTTTGCACAGCCTCACGTATGTGGTGATACAGCCAAATGGTAGAAAAATTCATCTGGCAGTCAGTAAGTTTTATTTTTGCTAAAACCAGTGGAAAGATATAGATGTCCAGTGGCTCAGCGTGACACACCATTATATTTTCATGTCTGTGTACAGCTTGGGTCTCTGATCTACCCTAACATCTCATAGCTGTACAAAAGTGACTGGAATGTTACTGTCCAATGGCTGAATTTTGTGAGTTCCTGAGCATAAACTTTAAAAGTTAATGCCACCCTTTTTATTGACAAGTTCTACTTTTGAATGTCATTTACTGGAATTGATGGCCACTGTGAAAGGGCATGTGTGTGCCTGTAAAACCCACTGTGGAGATCAGGTACCTGCATGCTGGGTTCAACTAAATCGTGTAACGTAGATGCTTTGCTAACATTTTGATAAACTTTCTCAGTGTCTAAGATACGTGTGCTTACTGCAGCACCCAGCTGAGTCCCCTCTCAGAACAGACTGGAGCTCTGTGTGGAAAATCACGGGCTTCACCATGTATGCGATGAATCCTATGGGTACACTTTCCTTATGATGATCAGTATGAGCGGTCAGATCATTGCTTAAGATCACAGTCAGTAGGAGAATATGAACTTGCTGGAATTAAAAAATACAGTATGGGTGACTCGCAGACATGGCGTGAAGGATTCAGCTGGAATTTTTGGCTGATCCTGTGAACAGGCATCAGGGTGATCATGTTAGATCTTGAAGATGAGTGTCCCTCATGGTGGAAGTGCAGGAGGTGGTTGGTCTGGGCAGGGCTGTGAACAGGGTGAAGGTTTGGAAAAGGCAGGGCCGTTTTTCTGAAGGGCTGCCCTGGGCAGGATGGGTTGGGGGAGGGAGAGGACAGTCAGCTGTGCCGTAGGGGAAGCAGCACCAAGCTCTTGGGGTTATGCTTTCTCATCAGCATTCAGAAATGCTTTATGTCAAAGCCTTAATTTTCTTTCCTGGTTTTCAAACTGTCCCAGCAACCTGTGCAGCTTGAACAGCCAAATACACCTTATGAGGAATCTCACACGCAGAAGAAAACGAGTCCTGTCTGCATTCGGTTACCCTGTCTGTAACGGACTGGCGAGGTGTTGGAGCAGGGCCCGCACTCTCTGCCACAACAAACAACATTTCTGGGGCTGGGGAGCTAACCTGGCACTGTATATTTAGTTAAAGGTCTAGCACTGGAAATGCATGAACAATTATGACTTAATTTCCTAACTGGAGTGCATTTTGTGATTACAGAAGAGAACACACCAAATGGGATTTAGTGTATTTGGGGCTGAAACATGGTTTTACACGGTGAAACCCGCTGTTTACAGAAGACTCGACTGAAGACAAGACAAAGTTTTCACCATAATTGTACCTTCTACAGTGAGATTTATCTATGTTAAAGAAAGCTGCCTGAATTTGTAGTAAATATAAATCAAAACACTTTTTCAAACTATATAGGTTATTGTCTCTACTGTAAAACAAGAAAAAAATAAGTTGCTGTAGAGATAATTTTATCAACTTTTGTTGTATTTATATATTACTTTTAATAATATTTTTCACTTTTTCTGTGTAGAGATTTGCTTATACCTTCTGAAAGTTAGAAATTGTGTCATGAAGCATTTGTAGTGATAGATGAAATAGAAAATGTTATATTTTGAGATAGAATGCATTTATCAAAATGAGTTATTTATTTTACTCATATATTTCTTTACTTTTTATATGTGGCGAAGCAAAAGAAAGGTAAAAATGTTCCTGGATACTGAAGGCTTTTTTAGTTTTAGTTCAGTTATTTATGTGCCAATCTTTCGCTGTTCTTCCTCAACTTTTATATTCCCTGTAAACTGCTGAAGTGCGTGGTGCATTACTGCTGCAGGTGACATTAGCCACAGCAGTGTGAATGGATGTAACTGTCTCTGAAATTAGTCTGGAAATCATGGTTATCTTGGGGCTCTTCCTCCTTTTCCCTCAGGAAAAAAAAAAATGCATAGAATATAACTCTCTTTGGGACTGTTGCAAGTAGAAACTGAGGTGGTGTCTATTTGGTGTCCAAGCTGTTTATTATCAGGCAATGAAAATCTCCAAGTCTTAATTTAAAAAAAAAAAAAATTGATATAGAGAGGTGCTCTGTAGATGGCAGCATTGATGAGGCCTTACTTGCTTTCACGCTCAAATGAAAAGTGGCAAAAGAGCAGTTAACTGAAGGCATATTTTCTTAGTGGCTTTTTTATACAAATATAGAAGTAGCACTTGGCATTTTGCTTACATAATAAAATGAAGTTGCTTCATAGTCCAGTGGCTTAAGGTTCATTTCAATGCTATAGCTAATGTAGGTGGAAGTTTTTTAATAATTTACAACTTCCACTTTTATTAGGACACATTTTTTTCAAACTGGACATGATAATTTTTATTTGTGAGACTGGAAGCAGGCGTTAACAAGATCAGTTACTGGTTGCTTACTTGATTAGATATATTATGAAGGATTTTCTGGCTTAAACTCCTTAAATAACTGCATACTGTATGATCACAGGCATCATAATTGTTCTGTGTACTCCTGCTGAATTCTTTTATACCTTGTTCTTTCAGGCATCCACACATCCTATTTTTTGGTGAGAAACAGTGAAAGTGATTGTAAAATCCTAGACCTTCAAGATGCTGTTCCCCTACCTTAAGATTTTTTTCTTGCTGAGGATTAAATGAGCTTTATTAGGAAAAGAGAGAGTACTTCTTTATTAACATAGCATACTAACTCAGGAGCCACAGATCATGTCCACTGAAATTATATAATAGATCCTTGCAGTAATTCTACTTCCCTCACTCCTTTTTTGTCTGCACTGAACCTTAGCTTCTATCTGTGCTGGTCTTTCATGAATCAGCTGCAGGATTTTGTAAGGGCACAAGGCAAGTGAGGTTTTATAGGAAGTGATAGCTGTTGCTTAAAATAAGTCGATTAATTAGATATTGACTTAAAAGCTGCATGACACTTTAAGTTGTATGATACTGTGAGATGTCTTTATATCACTCATATTAGCGTTTTCGTTCATCTGGAAATGTATACTGAGGACTCTGCTTGGCTATAACGTCAGTGGGGTATCCAGTTTTTAGTGGTGGCGAGGATGAACAGCAGAATGCATTTAGTCAGTTTTCCTGTCATCTGTAAGAAACAGTTATATTCTTGCCTGGTGTCATCTGTTTCTGTCTAGAGGGTAGGGAACCATTGTTTGATGTTTTTTGGGTCATCTGAACACTACTGTGTTCTTAATATTTCTAAACTCAGCAGGCTTATCAATTGCTATAGCTTCTTTTGGAAGCATCTTTTGAATGCTTATAACTCCATAAAGTTGCACCCTTAAGTGGGTGTTGGAAAAAATACAAATGCTGGAAAGATTAAGCTATTTTTTTTCCTCTTTTCAAGCTTCAAAGTTTGCGACCACTTATATTCACACAATTTTATTTTCAAGGGAGAATCTTAATTATTGTGCCTTGGCAGTTGTACTTCCTCTGAAGTATCAGAGTTGAGAATGCAAATGAAATAATGCTTAATGGATTTGGAAGTAGGAAAGTGGTCAGAGTTTTATGATTAAAAAATTGATGCTTGGGTATAAAATCTGATATGCCTTTGTAATTCATTTGATTGATTCCCTCAGTCATTTTTGATTTTCATTATATGAATTGAGAAATATAGGTCTTGATTCTCAGAAGTATGGACTGTATGTGAAGCCTAAACCATAGCTGGAAGTTAAATATTCTGTCAGTTTTCCAGGTCTGCAGCCTGGACTTTAAGCCAGTTCCAAACGTGACTGCATTTTGCTCAGTACATTGCTATTGCCCCTTGAAAAACAAAGATACTTCTTACCTTGCAGGGTATTGAGAATTAATTTATTTGTATCAGAAAATTGCTTTGAAACCCTAGACAGAAGAATCAGAAGACTGACAGAAAAATGAAAAGTATTTTTGTTGCCATATAAGCTTTAATACTTCAATCACTGATGAAAATGCTTAAAGCATGAGACTCCCTGAGAATGAAGTAGGAATGTTCTTGGCTTGCTAGCACATTAACATGCTAAGTAGTCTGCTTATACCTTTGTTTACAAGGGAGGCAGCCTACATATTAGCTTCAAATAAGCAGAAACTTGTTTTGGTGACTTTTCAATCACAGACAAAATAAGAAGGTAAAATCAAGATAACAGCAGCTGCTCTGCCACAGCACCTCAGAACAGACTGAGTAGCAGTGAAGTACTGAGGTTAAAAATGAAAACCCTCTTCTTCAGATATGTAGAAATCACTACCACAAAAGGTGTTAATGAAGTTGTATTAATAATAAAACAGGATTTAGGATTTCATGTAGTACTGCTTTGATGCTTACATGGACTTTCTGACAGTAATTTTGAGGAAAGATTTAACTTACAGTGACTTTTTTTTTTTCCAAATTAGATCCAACATGATTTGGTAAGTCATAATGTCTTTCATTTCAGAGCAGATATTGGATGGATGCTTCATTTGCTGTTCCATTTCTATCAACTGCAATGAAGTCATATTATAGACTCTACTTAGTTTTTGCTGTTAGTTTCTGCATTATGCAAACTACTAAAAAGCCGTATGAATTAAGGAAGAACCTTTTATATACAGTTGAAGTGACACAAATGCACAATCCAAAAAGAAATGAACTTCAGTTGCCTCTTGTCACGTTAACTTTTTAATTTTTACAGGCTAAAATCTGAAATGTTTTATTCGTTTTAGAGCATAAATTGGGAGCTGGATTTGTCAGTTTAAAAATGAGCCAGCATCATGTATTCTGCATACTGAAACCCTTTTGGTATACTGTACAGATGGAGAAGCAGCATTAACAGGCCTCATTTTCTCATCCAGCCCTGCGTATTCTCCCGAGGTCTGACCTCCAGGGCCCTCTCCTAAAAATTCTGAAATAATAGTACTGCTGGGGTCATTCAGTTTTAGACCTTTTATCTTCTAGCAAGAGGTCTTCAGCCCAAGGGATTAGGTGCTTGAAAGTGCATTGAGACCTTCAGATTTTTCCAGTGGAAAGTTCTGGTTTAACTGGTAAGCATAAAAAATGTTTTATTTTTTGTCCAATGGGCTAGTGATTGCCTTTTTCTAAGACAGCTTTTATAGTGTGGCTGAAGTATTTTAAGTAAGGTCATAGGAGAGAAAGAACAGGGAAGAGGAAGAGAATCTCAGAGTGAAGCTAGAGAGAGCACTGGCTTTGTTAAAGCAGGTGATGCTCCCTCTACATACCTTGCATGATTTTAAGGCAAAAGAAGAACCCTCTGATGTTAACAAAGCTAATTACTTAAATCAATTAGGTTGGGATTTCCTAAAATGGCAAATGATTTCAGCAGGATTAGTACTAAGTTATTTAGGCATTAAGAGCTTTCTGCCATTGTTTTCTCAGTGCTTATCAGTATGATGCATGAAAACAAAAAGCTTTTCACTGCGGTGATGCTTGCCTTCTGCGCTGTGGGGAAGGTGCAGCGGCTGTGAATCACCAGTGCTCTGTTGGGCAGTCTGGCTTTCACAGTTTCACAGTTTGTCTCTCCTGAGATGGACTTAAATTATTTCTTTTTTCATATTTCCTTTCTGATCTTTTTGCTCTGACCATGTTTTACATCATATGCTTCCTTGTTACTTTAGATATTTTACCGTCACAGTGATTTAATGGACTGCAGTAGAGACCAGGACCAAGAGGCATTACTCTAAGTGACAGAGCATTAGAATTTAGATCCAGATTTTTAGTGCAATACTCAGTCTTTTGAGTCACTGCTTCATCTTGAAATACAGCTTAAAATAGCTATCAAATAGGGAACAAGACAGTTAATGTAGATATTTAAGGCCCCTGTGGAATGATGGAGATGGAGGAAAAAGGAAATTGGGGCTCTGTGATGGGATGTCACTCAGTGTCACACATTTCTCTTGGGTAAGTGTGACAGTGAAGGGCTGCTGATGCCCCAGTGGAGGACTAGGCTGTCACAGGGCATGTGAATACCATGACAGAAGCCAAGGTTTTGTCCATCTGTTTGTTGCTGTCTCTGAAATAAATTGGAAAATTATGGACTTTTACACTTGATAGGGAAATAGGTCTAAAAGAAAAGCTAAATTTTCATCTGTGGCTCGTATCACTGTCACAACACAGAAGACTTTTATGCCAGAAAGAGCTAGACACTGCCATTTCTCAGACTACACAGCTTCTCTCAATATAAAATGATGCATGAAAATGTTATATCTTGATAATGGACTCTACTTAAATGTGAAATGTGTCCTTGGAGCTCATTTTTATAGTGCTGTACTCTTTCTGTGCAAGAAATCCTTTTGTAAAATAGCTCAGGCTTCCATTAGTGCTTCTGGACCTTCTCTTCTGGAACTTTTTTATTTTTTTTTTTCCCGTATATTAAGTACTACTTCTGTGGGATGAAAGAGGTGTGGGATACCTTCACTTTTAAGTACACGCCTTAACACACTGACTCGAGTTCGCAAGTTGGTTAGGGTTTAAGTTGTTTTGCATCCTGCTTAATCGTTTTCCTGAGCACTACCTATTGGCATCTGTGGGGAAGAAAAATGCTGAAATACTCTTCTATCTGAAGAGCTAATTTAGGAAGGTGGGCATTGCCATGTTTATACCACATCACAGTAAGTTAAAGGATTTTGTATGGGTTTGTATGAAGGTCTCAGTCCTTCATGTGTCCTTTAGAACAGATCCTCTAAAACTTGTATCTGATAGCAAGGAATGGATAATTTAATATGATTTAATAAGTTGATCATGGTGACTGTCTTAAGTTGCTAGTCTTCATCATCCCTTTCTATTTAGCTGGACGGCAGTAACATGTAGAAAATACCCAGTAAGAGGCTGCTGAGGTTCCTTTGGTTTTAAAGGTGTCATTTTTTTCTTGGCTTATTTTGGCAACCTCCTTGATGCCCACAGTCAACACAAAGACTCTCATCAGAACTTACCTTTAATTAATTTGTCAAATTGATAAGTTTTTTCACTACTCACAGCAGTGCAGAGTAGTAGGTCATGGTTTGCATGACCTGACAAATGCAAGCATTAATTATGTCTTCATTAAAAGAATTAAAATGCTGATTGGTATTACTCTGTAAGAAATGGACAGTTGAGTTCATATGTGTCTTAGATTGCAGATTGCATGAAGTAACTTGGAAAGAACAGAGGACCTCCAAGCATTGAAGGAGCTGAGGTTCTGATCTTGTTCCTGTTCTGGACCCCCGAGTGACACAGAGGTGGTTTAGCCAGCCCATGTAGTTCTGTGTTTGCAACAGGGTGTTTGAGTAAAGTAACATGAAAAAAATAGCAACACAATTGCTGGATTCTCTCTTGCCGGTGACTCCAGACCACTCTCCAGTGAACAATTACTGTACAGCTTTCTTCTAGGATCTGAGAGCTAGATAACTATACACTCCCTGGTGTCAGTATTAGCCTTTCACATCAGTGAGTCCTGGAAAGACTTCTGCTACAGAGCTGAACTGCTGAATCGCTTCCAATTAGAGCTGATACGATGTTAATTAGCTGATGCTGCTTGGTAAGCTGTTTAGCACTTTTGTCTCCCGTATAATATGTGCTAGGGAACTATGACTTTTTTCTTTGAGTGAGCCAGTGAGTTTCAAGTAGTAGAATTGCCTTGAGGTTTAGTGTGATTACATGAGGAATGATTTCAGACAGGCAAAATTTCTCCTCATTGAGTATCTTGCTTGTGATCCATAGCAAAATGGTCCATTGTTTATAATCTTAAGTGAAAATCCTCAGTGAAATTGTCACTGAAGAAAATAAACTAACTTGAATTGTGTCAATTAAAAAAAGTTTCCTCATCAATAAATAATAAATATCTATTTTTATACTCTCCATCCGTAATGGCCAATAGCTATGCCATATCTTTAATATGCAGGATGTGTTTTTTAGGCTTTTAGGTACTATTATCGAGGCCACTTCAGTAGTTTACCTGTTCAATTCATCTTCCTGGGAGAGCATTTGACAGTATTGTCCTCTCAACCTTCTGAAACGATGCTAGGCTTTTGCTCAGAAATTCACCTCGTATGACATGTCAGCCCTGGAATGGCATTTTTATATGTATTTTTAGAAAGCTGTGCATGTCAGAGGAAATGTGGTTTAAATATTGGAAAGCGTTTTAAGGTCACCACCTAAATCGGTACTATTATATTTTTAATGGGAAGATGTATAAAAATTAAGGAGTACCTGCTGATTTGTTAATCAGTTTGTATATTTATGTGTAATTTGAAAAAGTTTCGTAGCATGTTAATGGAAAAGGCTCAGTAACTAGGCATGGAAGCAGTATCCTCAGCTGAGCACCGAGTACAGTGAATGTGGCAGTTTCTATTTAATTAGCTTTAAAATGTCCTTGCCTTCAGGGAGCTATTTAAGATCCAATAAAAATACATACTTGATAGATTAATAGAGCTCATGAATTTTGAATGAAAAGGCATTGGTCCTAGGGTGCCTTTTTTCTTAAAAAGCTTTATTAAATAGCCAGAAATGGTTTTGTAGCACTGACGAAGTAATTTGGTCTGTGTATGCTCATTAGGTGTTTCTGTGTGGATTGGCATGTCTCTTAGTTTAGGCCTGTCACAGAACTGCCTCCTGAAAATGAGAACTGACATCACACATGACCATAGTGATAACTGTGGCTATAATAAAACAAAGATCTTGGCATTGCCTTCTTTTGAGAAAAAAAAAATAAAATAGTTAACCCCCCCACTCTGAAAGACTAGAAGAATATGCCCTCCTGTTCAGCAGTCTAAGATAATTTACACAAGCAAACCCTTAAAATGCAGGAATCCTGGAGAAAAAGAAGCTGTAATCGTTGGCTGTTGTAGTGCCATTCTTAATTTTGAAGCTTTTTCCCCTGCGCTTCTGAAAATGCCTGAACAGGATGACTGTTTCTGTTTTGCAAGAGCTACATTGTACTAAATTTCATGAAATCTCTTTGGTTTAGAGAAAGCAGCGTTTTTCAGTTGACAATAGTGCAGTCAAAACTTTCCCCCTGAGCCCTAGCCCCAGTCCCTGTTGGCCTGGCAGCTGCCACAAGTGTTGGCTGCTCTTGGTACCAGGTAATCACCTGCATCCAGTGCATTTCTAGGTGGAGATCTCAGCAGGAAAGAATCAGGTAATCTGTCTCTTAGACACAATTTACGTAGAAGCTGTTAATATGCAGTTATTAATTGGATGGGATGGGAAACTGGGAGAAGAAACAGATCTGCTGGGTCCCAGGCCCACTCAGCAGTCATTAAAGTGGTCGTCCTTTTTAGTCATAACGCTCTTTTTCAATCATCTTATTTTCTTAGCCTCTTGCTCTATTTGTTTGAAATCCTCTCTTTAAAATATATTTATCCTGAGGAGCTGGGATATGAGCAGAAAACTCACGGGTTTAGGAAAAGGAAACCCTGAGTTGTTACAAATAATGTAAATATTGCAAAGTGGATGCTTTCTCAAGGAGTCAGATCATTATGTGGAAGATGAGCAGTGCTGGGCTCCTGGTACTGTTATAAATATGAAGTTTTGTAAGGTCGTATTTGTCAGTTATTTAAACCCTCTGTTCTTCAGATTAATGCTGACTTTTTCTTCCTTACCCTTACCTGAGTTGTCTTTATTTAATGTTTTTAAGTACAATGCTGAAAGAAATTCTCTTACGTTCACCGCTTTGCTTCATTTCATTCTCTGCTAAAAAATGCAGTAGTATCATTCTATTAAAACAGTCTAAAGGGCATTACTCATGTTTCTGTAAAACTCTTGCATCTTTGGAAGTCTGTGGATAAAACATATAAATTTAGTGGTGTGGCACACCTGGAGTACCAGTGCTGAGGATGAGCTCTCAAACTCTGAGCTTTATTAAAGGGGAAGCCTGTGTAACAGGCGGATGCTGATTTCTGCTGTTGTCAGATCCGATGGTGACTGCTGTGAAGAGCATCCAGTGTGGAGCACAGAATGGTGAAAAAATGCGGCTCTTCAGGGAACTACCTTCTTCAAGCAGTCTTTGTTGTTGTCTGGGCAATTCTCTAACTGGCATGGCAGTTTTTAGTAGCAGAGTAGAAAGTGAGATTTTTATAATATCAAGTCACATTAGACTCTTCTACTCAGAAAAAGTTGGGGAAGACTCCAGCGTGACAGGTGTTGCACAGATTTTATCAGGGTCTCAGTATAAATAAACTGGCATTTGCTGCTGGGGAAAGACAAGCAATAAATAAGGATAGTGAATGCCCAGAAATACTCTTTTTCAAATTTAAGCGAGGTGAACAGTCTTTGCTAACTGAAGATGCTGAGTGGCAAGGAAGGAAATCTGTTTCAATTGCCCGATTTCACCCAGGCGTGGTTCTGTACACTTCCTCCTGTTGTGTATCAAACATCTGAGTGAGGCCTGAAGACCGTCAGGTGATGGGTCCTGCCTGGACCTCTGTGAAAACAACCCTCTCTTCATCAACTGCAATCATGAGAGGATGGGTGCCCGAGAGCAGGGCATGACTTGGTGCAAAAAGGGCACAGCAGAAAAGAGGAAGATGTGAGATGAACGTAAAAGGCTCATTCTGATAGTAACCCTAAGAAATAATGTCTGGTCTTCATCTGTACTTATAATCGGAGCAGCTGTCTTTCAGAGCATTGGGATGTCGGGGATTTTTTGTGAGAACTTAATAGTTTACAAGTGGAGTAAAAGGCTGGGGTTTTATTTTGTTGTTTTGTTGTCTGATTGAGGTTTTTTTTGGGGGGGATGTGTGTTTTGGTTTGTGTGGGGTTTTTTTGTGTTTTTTTTTTTGTTTGTTTGTTTTAGGCTTGATTGAGTTTGGATGTAATTTCTCTCTCAGTCCCATTATTCTTCTTTAATATATTAAGGAGTTTCAGAGTTGGCGTCTGGTTGTTGTATACTGGATGCTTGCCACAACATGATCTTTTCAGTGTCTCCAAGACTTTTTAATTACAGTAACACTTTCAGATATCTTTTATTACCGTATACAGCCAACTTTTTTTTTTTGTGAAGAAATTCCTGTCAGTCTTTCAGGAGACAATTAACTGTGCAATTAGCAGAACCTGGCTTACAGGCTGTTGTACAAGAACTGTGCAGTACTCTGCACCAAAATGACTTGTCAAGATTAGGGGTTTTGACATTTTCTTTATTAGGGGAAAAAAAAAGTGGCACTTTTTCTTTGGGGGAATTTCAGCTGTGAGTAGCAGTATCTGACAATGGTAAAGCCAAACACCACAATAATGGGTTTATATTCTTGGTGCACCACACAGTACAAGCAAGAACCCTCAGGTCTGAATGAATCACTCTAACTCCTGAAATCATGAAAGATTAAACACTGTATTAAGGCTTTATTAATGGACAGAGGTGCTGAATGGATAGGAGGAAGAGAAACACAGGATTGAAATTCAAGACATTTTCTGAAGTGGGAGACTTCCTGCTCCTAGTTAGATACTGGCTCAAAAATGAGTATGTTTAGGCAAAATAAAGAAGTTATCCGTGCTTCAGAGGAAACTCTCTGTCTTAAAGATGATAAAGCAGTAGCAAAAGTATGGCGGGTGTAGGTAGAGACTATGAAAAACCATGTAAAGAAGGGAAGTGATAGTAGTTTCTCTCAATTTTCCATCCTCCAAAAATTGCACTGAAAATGGCAAAGTTGGTCTCTGCTGACAGTGTGGAAATGCTGTAAGCTCAGATAGTGGACGGTGCGTTGTTTCCACACATTTCCTGAGGCAATTATGAAAGTTTCAGAAATACCCAGACAGACCATTTATGCACTTTCTGCACAAGTATTCAGTTTAAATAACTTTTATGAATATTATATGAACACGTAAAAATGGAATGCGTGACAATTAGGAAAATGGAGCACCTCTGTTTAAATAAGCTAATTTTTCAGTTGGGGTGCTCTAGAATTCTGAAATTAGTTTTTCATACCAATTCTGGGATTTTTCTTCCCCTCAAGTTTTTGATGGAATGGAAAAAGGGTTTCCTGTTCATCCATATGTTTTCAGTATTTATTTTATTAGTTTAGGATCAGATACTGTCTGGGCATATCTGCACAGTGCCATGCCATACCGTCCTAACTAGTGTGAGGGTCAGGTGAGTAAAACTACTTCAAAAACTTTCCTGCCCCTCCTTGATAAGGTTTTCCAGGCAGGGACTCTACTGTGTTTATTCCATCTGCCTTCTAAAGCTGATTTTGATTTACAGTTGCTGTGGTAATTACAGTTAAGAAGGTATGGAATATTTTTAGTCTTCTATCATTAGTAATCAAACACACAGTTTTCAGGAGATGTTTATTCTCTTAGTGGATACTTATAATTTACATCTATTTTGCAGAAAATAGACAAGTTAAAAACAGAAGCTTTCATGGTGTAAAGCTGTAGTCACTGAGTACAATCAGGAAATTATCAATAGAGAATAAAAAGCACTTTGTGTAAATAATGCATTTTATGCTTGAGGGTGCAGAATAATTAAATAAGGGCATGAAGTTTGAGACCTGAGAAATGCTTTCACTGTCTCAAATGTATCAGAGGTCCAATTATATATAACTAGCACCTGAAGTAAAGCAGAGCAGTGAGTTTCCTGCCATTTGACAGTACAAAAATCCTGTGCCATATTCACCTAAATACAGGGTACTTTTTATGCAGTGAAATAGTTTACATAGGAGGTAGGACTCTAGTCATGAGGATGTTGTTAATGTATATGAAGTATGTCTAAGTCTAATTCTTTGTTTTTCTTATAACCAGTGCATGCATTGGGTACAGTCAGTTGCTTCTGGCTAAAGGAGATCACTTGATAGACTTTGCTTCCAAGAGATTAATCTGTATTTAACTTCTGTATTTCAGGTTTGAGCATTTAAGCATTCCAGAAATGAAAATAAAAGTACAACCCTTTATATTTTAGGTCAAGGAGCTAGTAATTTGTCCTGAACCTTCTGCTTAAGCTGATGTCTCTGTAGATATATTTTACTTAGCTTGTCATTGTAGGCAGGCTGGGTAAGTAGGCTGTGATTCTTTGTAACCCTCCAGAATAATTTTTTCTCTCCTAGTCAGCAGTCTGTGTATCAGTAATAAGCAGTTTTAATCCATAGCTTATTAACTATATTTACTGTTATATGTATATACTTTTGGAGGAATGGACTATGTCAGCAATGTGTTTTGATGCTGGGAAAATCCACAGCAGCTAAACCATTCCCTGAGGTGCTCCTGCACCCTGTGAACTGTGGCGTGTTGACAGCAAGAATGTAGATGCTTTTATATATCTTTTATCCCCAGAAACTTATATTTGAGATGATTATATGTTGTGTGTAGCCCTACAATTTGAGCAGTTGCACAGAAGACTGATAAAAATGCATCTCCTATATAAACAGATCTCAGTATAATCAAAATAATTATGAGTACAATTGTAGTATTTTAGGGGCACTCCTCTATCTGAAACTTGGGGCATGTAAACTTAGTGAGAAATGGCAGAAGAAATCACAGAATGATAGTGAAATACTCACCAACAGTTATTCACAAGCTACATAACGGTTACTAAAAAGACATTTAAAAATCAGTAGTTTCACATATCTAACACCCAAGAAGTGGGCAAGGAGTTCTCTGTAGTGTTACAGCTGAGAGATTTTTTTGTTTGTTGGTGTTTTTTTTGTAATATAAATTGTGGAGCACTAAGTATGTACCAGAGGGGGCAAAGAGAACAACCTGGGTTTTTCTTGTTTCAGCTTTACATCAGTTCCAGGTAAAATAGCAGAACACCTGATATGTGACTTATTAATAGAAAATTAGGAGAGTAACATAATTAGTGTCAATTAAAGTGAAAAATAAGCTACTTTTAATTTGTAATGAAATTAATAGTATTGATGAAATATATTTCTGTAAGACCTTTAATTTGGTTATGCTTGATGAGTTCTTGACAAAAGTTACACAGCATCCAGCAGTCATACTTTCAGTTGACTAACAACACGATATCCTACAGGCGTCTATGACAAAATATAATTCCAAATAGAAATTTATGTTAAATAGATGTAATTCTAGGAGGCTTGGGACTAAATATTAAGCTGGGCATCTAGAACAAAATTATGGGCACATGTTCAGAAGAGTGACTCTTAAGAAAATTTTACATTTGCTGATTATCCACCAGAAACTCCAAGGTTATGGGTGAAAGAGCCAATAGTGTCTTTTACAGTGAGGGAATTCTGAGTAGGAATAGTGAAGCTGTTCCTGGCCAAGGGTAACTGCTATAAGAGCTGCCTGTCCTGTTCTGGTGATTTGAGTAAGGCAATCTGTTGGGGGGGCGCATGTGGAAACAACCAGTCCACACCGTTCTTTCCCACAAGAACCAGAAGACTTACAAAAATTGGAAACATGCTTCAGCGATAAATTAAAAAAATAATATTTTATTTGCCAATAGAATGTGAGCTGGTGTCTTGACCACAGTACATAATTAAATGGACAACAGAGCCTTCTCTTCAGTTGAGTAACAAAGATTTGCAATAAAAGATATTTGAGTTTAAATTTAAGGAAGACAGGCAAGTTTTTAACCCAGAGTGATTAATTATTGGAAGATTTTACTAATGTGATGGATGGACTGAGATGGATACTTCTTTACTGAAAATGTGAGAATTTAGGTTTATCTCCTTCCAAAGTATATAATGTAGTCCAAGCAGGAATAAATTCAAGGAAGGACTGTCTGCCAGAGAAAGCCTGCTAGGTATCAGTGGCCTTTCCTGGGCTTCAGATATACATGTCTTTTACAAAACAAAAATAGCGCATTCCATGGTCTGATCTTAGGCTAGAAGGAACCCTGCTTAATGTCAGTGTTATATAATAGATTTGTATTCTAATCACTTCTTATGTGCAGTGTTGTCAGATTTTTTGGTATCGTGCCTCATGCCTGGAGCAGTACTTTTCCTCTTGACTGTAATGACAGGATAGCATTTGGATCCCCTTGGGGTTTTTTTTGTAGTGTAGCTTCTTTTCATTTAAGCTAATATTTGGATTCTTCTTAATTGTTGTCAGCTGACTATCTTTGAACAATAAAGACTTTACAGAAAATGGGAGGTATTGGAAAACTTTTGGTTTGCTTCTTTGTGTCTGTAGGGTGTTGTAAATTTTTCAAATGACTTCATCTTGGATTTATTTGTATATTTTCTGTATACAGAGGCTATGACTTCATGGTAAGTTGTTTTTGATAGCAATACAACATGAAGCATGCCTGTTTCCTCACCTTCCCCCAGACATCTGTTGTGCCAGCACAATGTTTGTACGGCTGTGCCATGAACCAGATCAAGGAACCGATCTAGCTTATAAAACAACCTTGTAAAGAGTATATGATATTTGGCCTCTTTCCAAAATGTGAATGAATTTCAAAAGGCAATGACTGTGGAAAAATGTGCCCATGTAGGTATTTCCTGGGTATGGCATGAACTTGTAACATGATCAAAATGAAAGCCCAAGTTGTTCTGTTCCGGAAACAATTGAGACCTCTGTCTTAACTTGGTGGAAGAATTAGTTAACGTTGGATGAGGATGCAGCTGTCAATGAATTCATTCACTTCTTTTACAAGAAGAGGCTAGAAGATTTTGTGATGAGAACAGTGAGGATGACCCCATCATTTTGAGAAAATTTCTTGGAACATTTTATGATCACAAAAATAGATGTTCACAAAACCCTGCAATGCCACAACCCACTGATGTCACAAGTTACTGCCAGTTTCTAAATCGCCTGTGGAGGAAATAGTTCCATTTGAGATCTTTGACTATATTGGTGGGTTTTGACCCTCTCTCCCAACTCTTCAACAAATCTAAGCTTCATAATTGAAGAAATTACATACAGAATAATTGTTGGTGGTTCTTGGTTTGGGTACCGTTGTATGGGGTATGTCGCAAGCATGGAGCTGCGTTTTTTGTTTGTTTTAATCTATAGCTAATATGGGAATTGATCACAGACACAGTGTAATACTCTTGTGAATGTAACCTTTAATTTATCAGAATATGCTGGAGGCTTTCCTCCCTTTCTCATCTATTTGATTAAGTTCTCACTCCATTTTCTACTATAATGGATATTTTCTTTGTAAGAAACATATTAAAGTCCTTAGGTGTCCTCCCACACACCTAAAAACTCATTTGGCAGACTGAAAACACTTTGACAGCTGGCTTTTTGGGTCAATTAAAAATAATGCTACATTGCTAATGGTAATTTTCTCCTTACCATGCCTGGTAGGATCCAGCAGTCCTGGAAGCGATGATGTCTGAATGCTATGTTTGGCTTTTTGTAGTGGGTTGATAGATGCCATCACAAGTCAAATTTACTGTGTATTTGATCCAGTCCACATTTTACTTGGTTTAAAAATACTATTTTCCTACCACTTTGTTCTCTACCACTGACCCTCCTCATTAAAGCATTGCTCCCTTGTAGCTCTTTCCTAGAGACAGTCTCCTTCTGTACTCCAAAAAGACCTGCTTAGACTTTTAAAATTAGTCAGGCAGTGCTCGCTTCTTGGTGTCCACAACTGTTCTGCTTCTCATTAAAAAGAGTATAAAAGCAGCAGTTGGAGATTTCTGTTTTCAAGTGCTCATGTTTGGTTGACACCAATCCAAGGAGCAGCCTGTGGCCAGCCTCTCGACTGCCCAGGTTCACTGGACTAGAACAGTTTAATATTCTGAGCTGGAAGGGCTGAGGCTGAGTTTAAGGACCTGTCACTGAAACGTTGTTCATTCATGTGCAGCTCATGTGGGTGAAGTCCTGTGACAGGATACGAAATGCATCGATTTTTTCAGTGCTTTAATCTATACCTGTGTTTCTGTGCCTCTCTGTATGAATATTCTAAGAAGAAGTAATTATTTTTGAGCATGATTGTTTGATATTGATACAATATATTCAACAGTTATGGGCTATCCTTGCAGGTCTAAGACCAGTATTTTGAACCATTTTGCATTCTCAGCTAAGATTCTTTTTTCTGGTTTGTCTTATGACACCCATCTCAGGTATGGTTGTATCTTTCCTGCCAGTGATTTTTGCAAGGGTGTTAAGCCATTTATATTGTCTGCTGATGGGTGGAATATCACTCAATAATTAAGAAGGTTCTATGCATTTTCATTGCTGTCCTGGGGAGTTCAGTAACTCTTTTTGTGATAATTGCTAGAAGTTTTGATTAATTCTCCTGATCATGCCTCAAAACTGGGCACCAAGGCTGGAAGAATGAAGAGCTTTGGAAGCTGTGGAGGCACATAGCTGTAAAAACTGCATGAGGAAATCTAGCAGTTTTCAACCAAATACATTAGCTTTAGTCTATAGGAACTAATCATCTCTGGGGCTTCATTCTGTGCTGGCATTGCAGGTGATTGCTGTATCACTGGGAAATGAGACAGGAGCACCAACCTTCCGAGTTGTGGAGGCTCATGTGTCACCTCAGTGACAGCAACTTTCTGCAGAGTTGCTTGCATGCTGCTATAATCATAATTTAAATTCCTATGTGCTGAAAAGGCTTTCACAAATTTAAGTTGACAAATTAGCTCAACCCATAGGAGCTATGGATGCCGCACCACTTCTTGTTGATATATGCTCCCTTTGTTAAAATGATTTGAAATTCTGATGTAATAAAATGACTGCTTAGGAGGTATTTCTGAAGCTGATTAAGAACTGATTTTTCTTGTGCTGTCCCTGGAATGGTTCTGTGTAGGCACACTGCAATTAGCTACCCCTCTTCAATGATGTAAATATAAAACTGCAGCAGGTGTCAAAATAGGGCAGTATGGTAATATTTTGAAAAGGAGTACTGTGATGACTCTACACATTTGGATATAAGTCTCCAAGTTTAACTAAATTCTCTTAATCACGAAGGGTTCCTTTGTCATTGGGGAATTAATATGTAGATTGAACAATCAAAGAAAATTCAGCTTCAAAAGGGCCTCTGTATGTCATCTGGTCCAAGCAGTTCTGACTTTGGAGATCAGGTGGCTTGCACACTCACATGGCTTTACTGTTTTATCAGGTTCCCTTCGATCTTCTCCATCTAGATACCAAGGCTGTACTTACCTTTAAGCTGTGACACTTTTCTTTCTTGCATAAACCAGAACATCAGAGGCTAAATTGTTTGCTGAAGGTTTGGCAGAAAAAACAGAATTAACACTTCTGCTCTAAGCATCCAGCTGTTAGAAAGATAAGACATTGGGCAAGTAAGATTGATTTTGTGAAACTCATAATATCAACCTTTTATTTCATTGCAGAATGGTCTATTTAAGACTTTATAATCACAAATGCTCTGTTTATGCACAATTTATCTTACTGAGGATAATTCAGTTTAACACCTTGAAATATATATGAGGAACAGAGGGAAAATTTATACCTTGTGCAGTCAGCAAACATTTGTACCCTGCATGACAGTAGATCAGATGCCTCATACTGTTTCTCCGTTTCTGGCAAGTTATGAAGAAACAGGTCAAGAAGTGTTGGCAGCTAGCACAGCCTTTTAGACCTGGGTAGCTGGTAATGTACTGCCTGGATTCTTCATTTCTTGCCAGGGATAAGAAATAAGATTTGGTGTGGTATTTGATTTGTCCTCTTTTGATTTGAGTTCTCTAATTTCTGCTGAGGTGACAGAATCTCCTCTGTTGTACATGTTGCAGCCTGGTAATAGCTGCAGCCTCAAGGACCTGGAAGTTTGAGATTTTAACATCTGGTGCTCCCATAGGTAGCATGAAATATTAACCTCCTTGTGTGCCCTCTTGTGAAAATACAAATTATCTAGATTAATGTAACTATATAACCTCAGAACTCGTTGAATTTCAGCACTAATAAGAATTAAGCAGAGATGAAGTGACTGGAGTTTGTTCAGGTAATATTCTATCATGCTGCTCTCAAGCACTCCTGCATCTGACTGTTTTCAGGCATATATTATCCCCTGTTTAGGGCAGTAGTCCTTAAGTGGCAGGTTCAAAGTCATTTCCCCTTCGACCATATGCTACTTTAATGGTGACAAGTGGGAGCAAGAAAATATGACTCTATTGCAGTGTTAGAAAATGCGTTTTGTATGTTATGGACTCTTGTTTCAAAGTGTGCTTATCAAAAAGATCAGAAAATCCAAGAAACAAGACATCCAGATAATACACTCTGTGGTATCTCTTTTCTCTTTAAGGCTCCAAGGAAATGGCATGAGGTAATAAAAACTTCAGGTTGTTCATATTGCTTCCAGAGGCATTGTTCTGCCTGGCTGGAAAGGGTGTAATTTAAGAGTGTACTTTGTGGTCCTGGCTATTTAGTCAGTAATGTGTATTTTCTCTGTCTTCTGATGAGTCTTTGTACATGCTCAGACACGTGCGTATCCATGTCTTGATTTACTTTTAAACTGAAAGGTAATGTTTAGCTTTTATTTGATGTTTCAAGCATTTCCCTTTCTTTGAATAGGAAAAGGTGTGGTTGGTTTTTTTTTGTTTGTTTTTTTTAAATCTTATTGCAAGAGAAATTACTGGTTTTTATTGGGAATGATATTTAGTAAGATTCTTAGTGAGAAATCGGTTTGTAACATTTGGAAGCCCATTGTCCTTTGCCTTGTCTTATAAAATGGTGTTTTGCATTCTAAACCCATTTTAGCATACCAGTGAACAGATTGTGCATTACAATGTACTTAAATTTGTCCCTTTAGTGACAGTAAAGCTGAGGCCAAGGGGCAGTACAGTGGTAGCTTTAGCTGAGGATAAGAAATGCCTATATATGTAATTCAAACTTGAGTAACCTCCCAAAAGAGTGTAGAAACCTCTAAAAAAGCTGTTGTAGTTATTGAGTTAGCCATTTCTGAACTTCGTTTCGGTTTATTCCAGATCTTCCCTAGGGAAGTCAGTTTAGAGGGTGGGGGAAGAGGATGAGGCTATAAATGCAGGTGTTAAGGACTGACTGATGGGATGGACTGTGGGAGAGAGATCTCAATGTGTCTTTAAGATACATATCTGTGCAGTAGTAGCTGAGGAGGCGAAGCAGCTGTTTTCCAAAAGCGTGAACTCCAGTTAAGTTTCAGAAGCTTGCTATTCCTGTTTGTTGGCAAAATTTCCAAATATTTAGATGGTTATGGAGCTGTGGTTTGTTTACAGAACTGCATTTAGTGACAGCAGATACTTAAGGTAAGCTTGAAAATTTAGTGTTCCTGGTGTCCTTCCTCTCTCTGCCTTTTTTTCTTCTACTCCTCCAGAAACTCCTGTGCTTTTTGTATGCATTAGTGATTATTTTTCTATACAATTTTTATGATAATCTTTTCAAAGTTGCTTGGCAACAACTAATTCGAATTTGTGAGGAGCTTACATACATCAGTACTGGGCTTTAAAGTGTTTTTAACAATCTCAGAGGAGAGTCATGTCCAGGAAAGATTCTCAGCTTTCATACCAGGAGGCTTACATGCTGGTTGGAAAGGCTCTCCTCTCACTTTAGCACAACGTCTGCTGACCAAGATGGTTCTTGCAAAGACAAAGATACATTGTCAGTGTTTAAACCAATGACTACAATGAAATCAAAGGTGCTGGTGAATCACAGAATCGTCTCGCTTGGAAAAGACCTTGAAGATCATCTAGTCCAACCATCAACCCAACACTGACAGTTCCCAACTCCACCAGATCCCTCAGCGCTGGGTCAGCCCGACTGTTCAACCCCTCCAGGGATGGGGACTCCCCCCCTGCCCTGGGCAGCCCAGCCCAACGCCTGACAACCCGTCCTGGAAAGAAATGCTTCCTAATATCCAGTCTAAACCTTCCCTGGTGCAGCCTGAGGCCATTCCCTCTTGTCCTATCGCTTGTTCCTTGGTTAAAGAGACTCATCCCCCCTCTCTGCACCCTCCTGTCAGGGAGCTGTAGAGGGCGATGAGGTCTCCCCTCAGCCTCCTCTTCTCCAGACTAAACCCCCCAGTTCCCTCAGCCGCTCCCCATCAGACCTGTGCTCCAGACCCTGCACCAGCTCCGTTGCCCTTCTCTGGACACGCTCGAGTCATTCAATGGCCTTTTTGTAGTCAGGACCCCAAACTGAACACAGTAATCAAGGTGCAGCCTCACCAGTGCCGAATACAGGGGTCAGATCCCTTCCTTGTCCCTGCTGGCCACGCTATTGCTGATGGTGGGAGTCCTTGTATAACATGGGGAATGCTGGATTTCTGCTTTCTTGCTCTTCAGTCCTGTAGCACAAGGAAATGGTAGGGATTTGGCCAATACAGCCATGACTCAATCTTTTATTCAGTAGGAGCTTTGCTGACTGCTGGGAAGAGACTATGCCCTGCCTCTGGCTTAGTTCCAACCTTCTGCTGAAACATTTCTCCCTGTGAATGGCTCTTATGCTTACTTATTCCCATAAGACCAAGAAATGCTATTTTCCACTTGTTTTAATAATGAATGATTTAATATGAATTCAATTTTGACATCAAAAGACCATATTATCAGTTTCCTTGGTGGAGGTAGGAGGTCTTGGTAGCTCAGTTGTGTGTTTTTATTTACAGTCGTCCCTCTCTGCAAGTGGTCTGACTTTCACACAAGTTGAGAGTGGTGAACTAAGATGATCTGCTTTTTGGTGGTCTTTGGAGATACTTGCACAACCTGTGAATGTTGTTTGCTCTCTATACACACTGATTAATTCTGTCAGCTTATGATTTCTGTAATTCTGAAGCTTGTGCTTCCTTCTAGCCCCACTCTGTCATATTTAAAACTGGTTTGAAAACTCCTTGTGGCAGTATAAAACCACCTGTAATTCATCATGTTGTGCATCTAGCGTAGGTCCAGTACAAGATAAATGGCAGTATGACATCAGTTGGCTCTCATAGGGATGTGATGATCTGTGAAGCTACACTTATCGGTAAAGAATAGGGGAGGATTTCCAAAGTAAAGTCTACAGCTTTGTTTATACCAGTCCCTCTTCTGAAGTTTCTAAGGACCTTAAGGCTCTGCAGTTGCCATTTGGCAACTTTCGGAAACTCTACCTCCACTACAAAGCAGCCAGCTGTGGGATTCACCTAAGATCTCTATTCTTTATACCCTTAGTTCCCTGGATGCTGCGATGTAATCCGTAGGATACACGAGCTTTCGCAGTTACTGTGTTTTGTTGGCTCTATTGATAAGATACGTGTAGATGGTGTTAGATAACTGTGATATTTCTTTCAGAGGAATACTGACAATTATTAAACATAGAACACTTTTGAAAATACCATATGCATTAGGAATATACCAAGGTCTGGATCCCAAAGGAATTTGGGCTCCAATATCCCTTTGAACTTAACCAAACCAGGCACTTGCCTAAATGTCTTCAACAATTTGAGCCTTGGGTCCCTAGGACATTTTACTCCTGCAGTGCATGTAGCCTTGAGAAGGGCACTTAGCTTTCAGAGGAATTTCTCTGCAATAGAGTGAATTAAACCAAATAATGTTTTATTCTTGTAAGACACTTTTTTTTTTTTTTTTTTTCCCCTAAAGGGAAAAGAATTTAAAGCCTTTAGCAGTGCAAAGTACAGAGTTACAAGTATCAAAGGAAAAAGATAAGGATAGATGGTTTCTTTGACAGTTTTGTCTCCCTGCTGTGCCAAGTGACAGACAACATCTTACTTAAGAGGAAAGCTTTCCATGCTGAAAATGGTGGCAGAGAAATTCTTTCGTTTGGCCTGATTCAAACCACAGCTGATCTTGTGATGCTTCATGCTGATGGCAATTTAAAGGATTGTGGATCCTAAGATAATAGGGTTCATTCAAGGGCCATCATAGCCAAGTGGGGCCCATGTGACACTTCCCCTAACACTAAGTAAATAATGCTTTGAGTTATTTATTTACATGAGTATTATTTTGAGTGTTATTTTGTGAAACAAAAAGTGAATATGATCTCTTTACTGTTAACCTGATTCTGATGGACAGTTTGGCTCCAACACTGCTCTCTCAAATTACAAAGCAGTTTTAATGGCTGCATTTATTCATGGAAAAGTTAGATTTAGTTTTAGAAGAGCACAGCAAAAAGCACTCCTAATGAAATTAATTCTCTGGTCTCATCTGGCTGTGTATTTGGAAAAACTGCTAAATTCAGCATTTAGTCATGGGAGAGTAAATTATTCTAATTCTATTTATTGATTGGAGCAATGCTAGGTTAAACTAATATCATGTTAAATTCTTGCACTGTTCAGCATTGATGTAGCATTTTGCAAAAGCACAAATAAATATGTAGGTGTCTTCTGAAATTCTAAGAGATCGATTTTTAGACTGCTTTACAGACCTTGCCAAATTAATTTATGCAGTCGTAAAAAATGTTTGCAGAGGCACTATTCATTAGGACTATCACTGAAGGCTTTAGAGTTGTAAAAGGACACTTAATACCTGCCTGTAGAATCTCTTCTCTGTCATTAGATTTTTTTTTTTGACAAAAAATGTAATGTATACGGGGAAGGCTTATGTAGGTAAATATATGGAAATTACGCTTTGAAGAAGGCGAATTTTGCTGGTGGACTATTAGAAAAGTCCATGGTTGAGGACCCTGAGTGAGAAATTGAGAGTATTATGGAATAGCTGTTTCTCACATATGAAAATTTGACAAATCAATAACTTTCCAACAGGGTTTGAATAAAGGTGCATCTATATATGTTCTCAGAATGAAAGTTTGATGCAACCTAGTTAATTCTGGGTGCCTGTTTCCACTTCATTTTCCAAGCTGATATAAAGAATCTTGAATGCTAAACGGAGAGAGCAGTTCGGTCACAGTTTTGAAGAGACGTTCTTAAAATTGTGCTGTTTGTTGAATGTGCTTTGCTAAGTGGCAATATTTGCCTCTTTACTTGGATAACGATATATGAATGCATGGAAAATTGGGGGGAAAAATGCAAACACAAAACCAACCGGCAAACTCTGAAACCTTTTTTTTTTAACCTTTTTTTTTTTTTTTTTTTTTTTCCCCCCTACTTATATCTTTTCCACAACAGTGGAAAGCAGCAGGGAACTAAAGAGGGCAATGACCAAAGAGTAGGATGCCAGCAAGAGAACAGAACTGCAAGTGTTTCTTAGCAAGAGATCCTTTCTATTCTGCCTGCAGAGCTGGTGACACCTTAAACATTGAGTGTGTGTGTTTCTTCTGGCTTGACTTGTCAGCTTGAACTGTTGTTATATTGAATTGGGCAGCCAAATCAAAGGTGTGATGATACAGTATCACTGTGGTTAAAACTCAGTGCATAGCAGAGGTGGTAAATCACACTTACTGGTTCTGTTAATAGTAGTAATTATATAATAAATAATATGATATTGTTACTTTTAATTTAGTACTATACTAAAGTACTAAATGTCATATAAAAATAGTAATAAATACATTTTAAAATGCACATTTATGGAAAGAATATATATTTTCCTTGGTATATTAGAGGCAAAGATGACAGACATTGAAGTTGCTGAGAACTTTTTCTTGAATTTAAGTAGAACGTGGAGTTGGAACCTAGTTACCTACTATTTAGTTCTTGTAAAAACTGAGTCAATTTTTTCGGTATATGATTTAGATCTGCCAACGTGTTTATTTTAAAATAAAAAATAAACCCCCCCAAATTTGAAATAAGAGACTGTGCTGCGGTTCTCTGAATTATCTTCACTGGAGGTATACTAAGGCTGATGCTGCCCAGCCCGCTGTGGTAGTGAGCACAATGGGTTGCCTCTGAAGGTGAGAGATAATGTGCCACATTGGTAAGTTGTGCTTGCAAGGGGAGGAGGCTGAGCAGCAGCTGCTGGAGTCCTGGTGTGCTTCATACCCCCTAGTACCTGCCCTGCAGCCCAAGCGCTGCCTTGTGCAGCTTACACATGTGCTCTCGGAATTTAAATACCTGGTTAGTGAGGAGTAGGATGGGAGTGATACAGGACTTTCTCATCTTTACTTGTGAACTTGCTTTGTCTTTTTATGGATCCATTAGACAGCCTGGCAAGCCTGGGAGCAGGCTGATCCAGACAGCCTAGTGTAATAAATTCTGATGAGACTTTTCCATGTATCTGCAGCAAACACTGCATCTCTGGCTGAGCCACTTTATAATCACTGCCATCTAATCAGCACTGCTTTTCCAATCTAAAAATGAAGGTTTTCTGTTTGCTAAAAAATTAGCAATTCCAGTCAGACATTTTATCTTAACCTACAAGAAACAGATAACTTAGCATGTGCCAGTTTTTGGTCAAGCGAAATTGATGGCAGAAATTATTGTGCGATGTGGGTTCTGGTTCAAACTGATCGTTAAGGTGGATGTGCTTAGCTAGGCAATGAGCTTCCCCCCCCCAGCCTCAAATGGTTTTAACTTTAAGGCAAGGATTTATTGTAATAAGTGGACATTTTAAAATGTTTTAAGTAACAAAAAATTCGAAATGAGTTTGGAAGAGAGGACAGAAATAGGAAAGGTTTATATGGCATTTTCCCAGGAATCACTTGTCTAATATGTGATTACTCTGTCTGCTTTGCTTTCCTTCAACATGATAATTACAGACAGACGTGTTGGGATAAACTCCTCTATGTTTAGGAATCATTCAAACACTATAATGCTATGTTTATGGTAAGCCTGTAAATTAGCTGTGAGCACTCCAGAAATCATCATTATGGCTCAGCACACGTGGGGTTCAACACCCACAAACAGGCTTTTCTTGCTGCAGATGACACTTCTGTTTGTCTCAAATGAGGATCCGTGCACTATGGGTCATTTGGGAGCTATGTCTCTCTTCCACTTCTAATTAAAACAACTCATTTAAAAGAGGAGGAATTTAATTTTCTCTTCATTATTTGCAAAAAGCCCAAAAGTGATTTCTATCATAGCCTTTTAATGGCAGAAGAAAATGCCTTCCACAAAACAGCAAGGTTCCTCACCCAAGAAAACATCATGTCAGGAGATTTTAAAGGGTCCCTCACAGATCTGGAAATTAAGATTCACATTTTTACAGTCTTATGGAAGAGGTTTGCACCCTTTTTGTTACAAAGAGACAGATACTTGCTTTTCTTTAGCAAAAGTGAATGCTTTCTATTCCTCAGTGTCAAAAAACTAAGCACTCAGGTATTGCAAGGCTTTAAATTTAAATTTGGACTGCCAGATTTTTCTAATCTGAGATTTGTCATGTATGGAAAACAGGGCATGCCAGATCTGCAGAGATGAAGAAAAAAATTTTCTTTTACCCACCATTTTGCAAGTTTTCATGTGCATTTGTAAAATCTTAAAAAAAAAAAAAGTTGTCTGAAGTGTAATTCAATAAATGAACCATAATATGGCATTTTCTGGTCAAGAGACGTTAAAATGTGTTTGGGTTATGTTTGGAAGCAGTTATGAACATATGCCAGTTCAGGGATAATTTTGCCATTAAACTCCAGTAGTCCCCACTGCCACCCCTGCTGCCTTCTGATGACGCTATCTGGTCTTTCGGATCATATTTTCCTAAAACAAATTTGAACAGCTGAACACCTCAGAGATTGTTATTGGTGATGAATGTGGTATATTGGTCATAAGAAAAAGGCCTCTGTATTTTGGAGAAATATACTCTTAACATAATGACTCTACTGGGATCCCTTATAGATCTAGAAATTAAAAAATAATTTAGGTTATAATGTCACGGAAAAGGCTTGCATGATTTGTAACAGATAGCAAGATGGGTATTTGCTTTCCATTTACTATTAGAAGTTCAGGTTTTACAGCCATGGATGTTGACCAGCTTTAGAACTGTTTGAGATCTTGGATCAGGCCTTCACTGTTTTTGGATTTTGCTTCTGAAAAACTGCTGGAAATATTATTCTGGAAATTGATGAGGTCTTTAATTTCTTACCAGTGTTAAAGGAAAGAACATCCCTGCAATCTTAGGTGTGTATTTGTATGCTTGAAGTGCATGATAATGGTATGAAATTTGCTACTCGCCTCTGTAGTATTTCATCAACCTGCCTATGTGCGAGTGTAGTAAAGTTAAATTTCTGTCAGTACATAGAGTATTACTGACATGAGAGACAGGGATGAAAGCACTGGGGAAAAATTGTAGCCTGAAGAAAATTTCAGCCAGTCCACCTTCATTAACTTTAAATGACTTTGGCAAGTCTGAAGTGTGATCTGGAAAGAAACTTGGAAGGCAGCAGGATTGTGGAAGGGGAATTGGGATATGGAGAGGATTTGTGGCCTGCATTGGAGAAGGAATACATTCAGAGTTCAGAACATGACCTGGATTCTGAAAAAAACAAACGATCAAACAATAAAATGCTTTATCACTGCTTACCTTCATCACAAGTCTTCAAAATATCCATTTAGATCAGTATTGCTATTCTAGTGCTTAATTCGACTGATGGTAATTTATAGGTAATGTTCTTCTCGTGTTAAGTGAACTAGAAGTCACTGGTTTTGCCCTCTACTGCAAAATAACAGCAGTAGTTTTGGCATTATAAAACTTGCTTAATTAAAATAGTCTGATACTTAAACTTTTAATGACTAAAGTAGTAAACTCCTTTGGTTCTGCAGTGGTTTCGTAGTTTCTTCAAATTACTTATCAACTACTAAGATACCACTTAGTATGATGGAGTCAGTATGACAGGAGGAATCTGTTGTTGCTCTGTGTATACCAATGTGTGTATAAACATACGAGTATTCTGGGGTATATGTAGGGATTCTGTCTGTGCATTGTATATTATGTGTTATTGTTCATATTTTTTATATGCAGTTGTTATATTATGTAATAAATAGTCACAAATTTGTTCTGAAACAGACTTATATTACACGGCCTCCGAATGTTGGATGTGGTAGTAGTAGTAGTACCTAGTTATATATGATGACATGACTTGGAAAAGACTGAGAGTATCCTGCAGGGAATTGGACAGCTTTGTGACCATTCAGAAGGTAGAACTTGGTTGAGGAACAGATGATTCCAGAGGTTCTTGTAGCTGTAGCCTTTACTTTCAGTCCTATAACTCCAGTTAGCTGGTGTAACTTACTCATAACCCTCTAATTAATTGGATACTGGTGAGCATTCAGTTATGCAAGAGGAAGGTATGGTAATCATGCCTAATGTCATGACTTTACATCCCAGACATCACCAGTACTTGTTTGGAAGGTGTATGCATTTTGTGATGTTTTGATGGAAATTACATTCATTTTTTCTTTTGGCTTATTCTTTTCATGTAGTTTACTCAGCATGTTCAGTTGGTTACACTTGGTTGCATCATTAGTATTTGTTCTTAAACATGTTGGTTTTCATACCTCTCTGCAGAGATATTAAAAAAAACCCAAACCAAACCAAAAAACAACCAACCAACCAACCAACCAAAAAGGACACTTATTTGGTCATACAGAGTATCCTAAGTAGAAATACCAAGGGATGGTCAGAGACCTGTGCTCTCTTCTAGTGTAGCAGCATTACTTGGGCTGTCTGTTCAGAATACGAAAAGAGGATGTCATATCTATATACTGGGCAGGAAAACCAGAAATTTAATAAGTATTTGTTGATTTCAATGTCTTAATAACAGTGCAAAGCAGAATGAAGCTGAACAGCTGATGTGTAATACATTACCTGCAAATACTGCATTAAATAAATGCAAAGCTTGTTTAAATTTAAAGTGTTAGCATATGTTTAATATTTCCAAATAATCCCTTTGTGCTACAGCTCAGAGATAGAACATATAAAACCTGAATATGAGTTTAAATAGTCAGACATGATTTTGAGATAGTCTGCCTGATCTGATTCTTTCGAACTGGAATGTGATACGATTTTTGCTTTGCTTTGCAGTTAGCAATTTAGAATCTCGCTGACATTTGTAATGATATAATCACTAGCAAAGTTTTTTAATGTCAGTACAATCTCTGAATCTAACCTAAACTTTAGAGGTGTAATTAGTTTAATAAACTTCAATAATAGGAAACTAAGTCTATGATCAGATGATAACTGCAGAATGAAGTTCTTTCACTCTAGTCTGCATGCCTTGCTCCAGTCCCTGCAGTGTGCAGTATCATCCCTCTCCGAGTTTACTGCTCTGGCAGCACTGAAAATCACTGCACACCCCTCATCATCTTCAGAGCAGAGTTGGCCATTTTTAAGATGAATGAGACACAGGAGCCTGTTTAAGACAGCCTGACTGCTTTTTCACCAAAGCAGACAAGGAGTATTCGGATGAATCTTTCTTCCAGCTGCACCACAAGGGTGACTACTGCCAATGGGAGGTTACATATTAGAGGTCAGTTAAAGGGGAGGGATGGGAAACACTAGGTAAATAATTTTAAACACAGCAGGCTTTAATATTGATTATCATTCATTGGCCTGAGAAATCTGAGCAGTCTGACAAGCTCTCTGTTCTCATGCTTTACAAGATTCCCCAGTCTGTATATCATGGAGTGCAGAACTTGTGCAATGGCAAAACATGTTAATGAGAAGGTCTTGGGGCAGTGTGCTCTCCCAAACTTTGATTAGAAGCTAAAAGACTTGTTTTGAAGGTCTAGGGGTTGAATCCCATACCTTGCCAAGAAAGTAATGGTAGTCCAAATAATAATAGAAGACTAACATAATTTATAGAAAGCTCCATTCAGCCAAGATGTCCTACAGTTAGTTAGAAACTGGTAATGGTGTGACTGCTATGCCTTCCCACAGCAGTTATTTAAAGATCATGGCTTACTTGTAATGATCTAGATTTGTCATCTATCTGTCGCAATCCCTACCCTCCCCCTCCCAGTTTTTTATAGTACTCAATGTACATAATAGAAATTGGTCAACATACCCTTTCAAAAAGACGTACATTAAGCTCTTTGTGACTATGGGACCACATCCTCGTCTCTGTGTAGAGACAGGGCTCCAAAAACCAGGGGATGAGCACGAGAGGTTGACTTCTCTGATTTCTGTGGTGAAGGGAATAAATGAAACTGGTTTAAGAGTATATAGCCAACTGAATCACATTCACTAACTAAACTTCTGCTCCTCTCAGTCATCAAATACCCTGAGTCTGTCTGACATCCTGAAGAGTTGAAGTGCATGGGCACCATCTCTCTGAACTGGGCAGTAATTCGTCCAAAGCTTTGCAATAAATAAAGGTGCTTCTGATTTCATTTAAACACATTCTTCAGCTGCTTCTTGGTGGGGGTAGGAAGATCTATGTGTTAAACATCTTAAGAAACTGTGAAAATATTTAAATAGTTTGGGAACTAACTTCATATTTCTGAGTAGGAATATGCACCTAGCTGTGGGCTTCATAATGCACCTGTGTGCATTTAACTGCTTCTCTGAAAGAAGCTGAAGAGATGACTAAGTCTTCCCAGATAGTGGTGTTAGCAATCATGCCCCATTTTGTATCTCATTTGTATCTTCTGCTCGTTTGATGAAGAAACTACAATCATTTTTAGCACTGTCTTCTCAAATTCTTCTGCATGTTGTATACCAATTTATATGAATGAGTTGATGAGAAAATCTCTTATGCATCCATTCCAATGCACCAATGTAGGTACAAATATTATTGCTGAGTTGAGCTTTCATTTTGATGTAGTAGTCTCATTTTCAAATAATAATTGGAGTCTTTCCTTATGAGCAGGCAATACTTTCCCACATATGCTTATTTCTGCCATAGCACCAAGTATCTATATATTTCTTTATTGAAGTTACTTTTATTCCTACTTAATTCTGTGCTTTGTGTTGGATTTTGCTCATGAATACTTCCTAAAATCTGTTCGTTCTTGTGGGTTTAGGTGAGGTTGTAAAAAAACAATTTTTTTATAGAAAAATCAAATGGAGTATTTTAACTGATCGTCACAAGCTGCTTGATATTTTCATAGTAGTAAGAAATTGTTAGTGCGTCTTGTTTCTATGAAGTGACTGTATAATAATAAATATAACTCCTTTATGAGATTGGTTGGACAAAAAAAAAAAAAAAACTCCAAAGGAAAATGTGCTGCTTAACCTTCTGAAGAGGCATGAAGCACTCAGTGTGCAGAAGTCTTTCAGTGTACATAATTCTATACATAGTATATTTTACAGGTTTGAATTTTTTATCAGACTACTGTAGAAGTTACATTTTTTTCAGCTTTAATTTTTATTCTGCAGTCAGATGATGTGTTATCCTTTGATACACTGAGATAAAATGAGTAACATGATATATTGTAAAGTTATATCCTGTATTATGAGTATGTATAGCAACACGTGGTCATCCATATGTAGTAGTAAAACCACAGTTGGACCAGACTTATGGTCACTTGAAAGAGGAGACTAGGAACTGTTACTGTATGGATGGTTTAAAGACATTTCATGAGGTGTGGTGTTGTAACGTGATGGTACTACGTACCACTGGGGAAAAGTAAGGCTTCCAGGAAGCGGATTTACAAGGCAGTGCATTACACTGCTTTATTCTAAGGCCGTACTCCTTATTACAAAGGAAACCTGTTATATCTCTGCAGATTGATAGCTGTTGAATTGCAGCTTTTGTGAAAATGCCTTTTCATGATATGGTCATTGTGCAAATAAGAGTCTGAAGCGATAGATTATTGCTGGCTAAACTGCATTGCTAAGAATAATGGAAAATTACTGCTGTAATTTAGAGAGGTAAACCTTTACTGGCCCTCACTGATTTTCATTAAAGTCATGTTGTTCTTAGTATTTGTTTAATAATAAGGATGATTAACTTTAAGAAAATGGGTTTTTGTAAATGGTATTCCTTAACTGTTTCTGATTTGTGTCCAGTCACCTGTCACATTGTATTACTTCTGCTCTATGCTTTTTTATATTTTCTGAGAGTACGAATTCAAGTGACAGAGGATTTCATGTTTATGTTTTCAAATGAAAGTGTTTTGTTGAAAATTGGGTAAAACTTTTATATTTAATATTTTTATCAAGAACCAGTGGTTGTCCAAATATTTATTAATAATACATAATCCACAAATAATGGAAAAAAAAAAATCTTCTGAGCCCCATGAGGAAGTTGTTAATTTGTTATGTACTATTCATCTATTTCTAATGGTGTTTCCAACATGCTGAATGTTTGTCTCTGGCTCTGTGTCAGCTCTGGACAGCAGAACTAGTATAAGTTGTGATGGAAATAGCTGAACTATCACCAGAAATGGCTTTCAGAGGCAGCAGTCTTGTAGATGAAATTTTTACTTGTGGGATGCCTAGCAAGGTGTCTGCTAGGAGCAGGAAGCTCAGCCCATGGGTCAGTAGGTACTTGCATACCCAGTTCCCTGTCTCTTGTGGTGCTTTCTAACAGCTCCCCTTCTTGTCCAGGTTTATGCTGAGGCATTGCTCATTTTTCAATGGATGGGATTTTGCTCTCCTCCTCCACTCCTGTTATCCAAGGCCCTTTGCAGTAGCTCAGGGATTCTGAATTCCTTGCAAGTGATTTTGAGGTCTGTGCCAGGCTGCCCTGTGCAAGGAAGGCTGAGTAGAGAAAAAAAGATGCACGCTGTGGGATGTTGACCCATTCCCTGCAGCACGTGTTTGGTAATGCAGACATGGTCATTTGTTCTCTCCATGTGTTATGGTGACACTCTTGTTCTTACTACCTGCTCCTGTCCTGAACTTCAGCAACTGCATTTACTCCCGTAGAAATCAGGGAAGATCAGAACAGAGCTTTTATCTACATGAGCTTGTTTCTGCTTATTTCCCTGAGATTTCTAATGAACTGACATACTATTGTAGCAACTATTGTAGTTGCAACTATTGACTAGACTAATTGTAGCAACAAACGTCTATCCAATGAGAAGAATCACAGATCTCACATGGACTTCAAGCAAGCCAGGTATCCATCTCCTGAAGATCTTCATGTGTAGGAGAAATTCTACTGTCTGTGGAATGGAGCATGTCAAGCGATATGACATAGTTTTTGCATCTCATTTTTCCTTTTCTTTCCCAATTTTCAATGCACACTGTGCAGGATGACTGCATTATTTAGTAGGGGTTTGGAAAATCAACACCTTTCTCCCTAAAATAAGCTGTGTCTGCTCCTGAATGCAGGACAATCGTTGCTTACTCCACTGATCCATCTTCCTTGCACAAAAGGGGGAGATTCAGTTCAGCTTCATTATTCATCTTCTTGATCATGAAATATCTGGCAAACTCGAGGTCACATGGCTTTTATATAGAGAATTATGATTCATGGAAAGGAGTGCTTGAACTGCCTAGTGAGAGCTGTGCAGTGAAGTCTTCCTCTGTTCTTCCACATTTCACCCATATTCCAGGAGTTTTGGTGGTGTATATTTATATTGCAAAGAATTAGGTCACAGCTTTTTCTTTTTCCTTTTTGGTAGTACATCGTGTCACAGTAAGCCATGGCAAGTTTGAGGATCAATCCTAAAATACTCATTTTGATAAGAAGTTTAATTATAGTGAAATATTATACCTTCTGTGAATAGCAAGTATCAGACTGAAATGGCTAGGAGGCTGCTTTCAAGTTGCAGTATTTTTTCATGCTGGACTGTGGACATCAGAAGGTCCATGGGTTATTTCTAAAGGATCTACAAAAGAAGAGCAATCTTGTAGTCTCTAAATTTAAAACTGCTGTTCTGGGGTATAGCACTAGGGGACACAAATGGAGACAATTCAATATACACTAGTTTAAGGCGAAGCACGATCCCTTGTGCCTATTACACTGAAATCTAACCTGCAATTGCAACTTTCTTAACAAGCTATGTTACATAAGGTCCCTGAAATGTAATGAGTACACATCTTTTATGTGTGGAACTGAAGGCACTTAACTTGTAAGAACAGGTGTTTTGTTTGTTAGCCTTCCTGCACAAAAGGCTTTTTTTATTAAAGAACAAAAAACAACAAAAGCAACCAAACCAAAACCCAAAGGATTGGCATCTAAAACCTTTTGATGCACAGTTCCATTAATGAAAATGAGCAAGTACCCCCACTTCATATTGGTAGACAATCTATTTCAGTTAGCTGAGTACTTAAACACTTCTCTGAGGACACATGAGTGTATGAGTGTAAATAAAATGGGCATGGCTGAACTCCCATCGGGGCAGATGCTCCTTTCTGCCTGAGCATACTTGCCTTTGGAATCTGTTGAACTCCTGTTGAATTTAGATGTGAAGGTACTTACAATTTAGTTGCATTATGGATCCCTGAAAACTATTAACTGTAGTAGTTTATACTGAGATTAGTTAAAATCTTGTGTTTCCTACCTAGGTTAGAAAATTTCTGGAGTTTCTTTTTATATTTTCATAGGAATCTACAGAAGTCATTTATTTGTGTGGTGTTGCACCTATCTAGGAAAGAGCTGTATGCACAGTGTTGTCAAATGCAATGAATAAAGCATTAAAAACATCAAGCCAAATAATATGCTTTGTTACTTATTTGTATTCAGTACAAGGGTTGTTACGTGTCTCTCTTCAAAGTATAAATATACTGTGCATGTTAAGGAAGATGGCTTCACACTGTACTGCACATTGTACAAACATGGTTTTTTATAGCTGGGAATGAGATACTTAGTTTGCTATAGCAGTGCAGTACTTACTGTATCTAGTATGACTGTCAAATCTGTAATAATTTCTAGAAAGAATTACTATGCCTTGTAAGGACCTAAACTTAGCATTTTGCACATTTCCTTTCCTGAAGTTATGTTTTCCCTCTGATATTTACTGTAAATCAGCAGCATGCTTAATGATATTTTGCCTCTATTTAACTAAGGAAAAGTAACTTGAACTAAGTGATTTCATAGAATAAATAGTTTCACTGCCCATATAAAAATCTCAGTAATTTGAATATATGTTGATGAAACTTTTCTGCCCAGAGTATTATTTGCTCATGGGAATAATGCTTGGCAAATCTGTTGATGTGTGATATTCTTGTGACTAAATAAGTTGATGCATTCTTAAACAGAATGCCAAAACGAAAATGTAGATTTAAGTCAAAGGTGTGGAATGGTGTGGGTAGAGTCAGAAAAAGTAGGTGCAACAGAGGGGTTTTTTTTGTCTGTAGATATATTACCTTATCATCCATCACAGAATGCAATGTTAAATGATTATATCCTTCTCTGGTTAGCACACTGATACCGCAAAACTGTTGTATCTTCCTACAGCTGAATTCCACATTCCTCCTCATTTCACGTTCTTCCTGTTTCTTTCTCATATGGATGCAGTAGCTCTGAGTACCGAAGACTTTGCAATTACTTTAACACAAATGTGGTTTGTTTTGTGATTTCAGCTATGATTATTCAAAGCCTCTGCAATGAAAGGAGGTGGCAGAGAACTGGTGACGAGTCTCTTTAACCAAGTAGTAAGCAATAGAACAAGAGGTAATGGCCTCAGGTTTCACCAGGGAAGATTTAGACTGGATATTAGGAAGCATTTCTTTCCAGAACAAGTTGTCAGGCGTTGGGCTGGGCTGCCCAGGGCAGGGGGGGAGTCCCCATCCCTGGAGGGCTCTAAGAGTCAGGTTAACATAGTACTTAGGGTGGTCTAATCGGGAACTGTCAGTGTTGGTTAATCATTGGACTGGATGATCTTCAAGGTCTTTTCCAACCTACATGATTCTGTGATTCTGTGAATACCTGTGAAATATCATCCCTGGTGTACTCTGGGCTATGTTCTTATCAGTAGCATTCATTCTAAGATGTGTCCCTGTCCATGGCAGGGGGCTAAAAACTAGATGATCTTTAAGGTCTCTTCCAACCAAAACCATTCTATGAGTCTTTGATAAGAGATACAGTTATCCACTCTGTCATCTTGAGCTAGGGTGATATGTAAATACTGATACAGATCATACATACAGGAATTTTGTAACTGAATTTACTTCTGACCTGCTGCTATTAACTGTACAATGGAAAAGGATATTCATTGCTAGACTGATGGGCTGATCATTCTGAGGAAGCGTGTGATTTCTATTAGCATAACACAAGAGCAGCTCTAGCTTTGCCCAGAGGCCAAAGATGATGCCTAAAGAGGATAATATAAAGGATAAGCATAAATGGTATTTCCCTTGAATACCTTCTGTTCTTCAGATCTGCTGATTGTACATAAGAGCAGAGGAGCATACCAAGAATTTTGAAACACTTCCTTCTAGAAGAATTTCAAAGCAGCATGCATGCTTTGGATAAGTTGTGGTGTTTTTGTGACTTTGCCTTCCAAAGGCAGGTGAGTCAGGTTTGCACCTCTTCTTGTTTACCACTCAAACTACCTGGGGAACCAAAATACATACGTGTTCTTGAAAAGGTCAAGAATCGTGAATCTCTCATTTTATCATCAACTTCCTCTGCTACTTGATTATATCCCATAAATCTCTGTTGCCGTGGAAAGCTGCTCTGAATGGCTCCTTGAACTCTGTTCAGCCTTCTTCCTAAAAAATTGCCTTCCCATCTGTCTATCTGTTTGTCCTCCCCAGCTAGCCTCTTGCTGTCGGATTTCTCTTTTCAATCCAGTGTTGCTGAAGCAGACTGGGTACACAGAGGTGACTAGTCCGAGAGTTCTGGATCATAAAGGAAAAGCACACAGTTATAAGCACACAGTAAAAATTCAATTTGCTTTATATTTCTTTTATTTGCTTAATATTTTATACTTACCATTTGGTGAAAGGGGGTGGAGGGGGAGGTTGTTTGTTGCCTTCATTTTTAGTTGTTAAGTGTAGCTGTATCGAAATGACTTAGTTAATGGTTTTCTGGCTTATCATCATCAATACAAGTGAGAAGTATTTTAGCGTTCAATTGAGACCAAATGTTTTCAGATAAGGAGATGATGTCTTAAGGCATTTTTATTGATATTTAATTATGCATATCTTTCTATATAGTGCATGGCATTTAGGCACACATGCAATATACGCTATAAGTAATCAGCCTATTTGGTTTGATTCAGCTGCCGTTAAATGATAAATTGCTACTGATTCTGGATTTAATGCTGGATTCTTGGCCATAGCATATTTAAATATTATTGTGGGTAAGTAAGGTTTTGATTCTGTGTACAGGATTGATAAGTTTGGATGGTGTTGGTTTTAAAACTCCTAATGACAAAAACTGTACGAAAATGATTTCACAAATTTTGTTGATTCATGAGCTGTAACCAGGTTGTTACTGCAGGGTCTTCTTGTGCAATACTTGTACTAGATAAGATAGAAAATTTGAACAGAGAATCATACTTGTCCTCAACCACTCTAAATCCTTGCTCTGAACAACATTTCCAATAGGTTGGAGTATACAATATATACCTAAATTAGTCTGTAATGTCATTTTACAGTTAAGTGAAATGGTTAGTGTGTTAGTAATATAACTATTAACTAACTAGAACTATTTATATTCAGTAAATAGCTGAAATGAAAATTTGTCCCAGGGATGAGTTATTGCACAGCACCAATTCTTGAAAATTTCTGTAAACTATTCAAAAAACATATTTTTTTTTATTCCACAGCAATAGTAAGGTAAAGACATGAAATCTTGCTTAGCCAAAACATTACCATTAAACTGAAAAAATACGACCAGATCTACGTATTTTAATTTAGCAGATACCCAAAAATATGTCAAGTAGATTGGATTCCAGCATATTCTGTGGATGGCTCAAGTTAATTTGTGTATGTGTTTAAACTTATGGCTGGGATAGAGCAAAATTGATTTAGGTGACTGATTTTGAAAAAATAATTAGGCTGGTGCTGTAAAAAGCTGTTAATCAGACAAAATATGGCCATTGCACTTTTTAAAGACTAATGATATAATCCATTGGGACAGTAAAATAGTTATGTCTGAACTATTAGAATAAAATTTTATTTATTGAAAATTTAAAAAAATAACAGATTAGCGAGGTTCACTTTTTTATTGAAAGAGGAAGATAAAACACTGCTTTTTCATTTGCTTCTCTTTTTGGAGTTCCTTGGAAAGTTTAGAATCTTCCTTTGTGTCAGAGATCCATCTGCCTGTACTGAAACCTGGCTATCAGGGACTCATTTTGAAACTGGACAGTTGAACCCCATATACAAGGTTGTTTTCGGTAAGCGCGGCCGTTAACAGCGGGATTGTTTTCAAGATTTATGATTAGAACTAGCTGTCTGCTCCAAGAAATAACTCACTGTAACCTAAATGCTTTGATTTTATAACCACTGAAGTTCCAGTGAATCAAGAGAAGCTCATCCCTGATGTCTTTACAGGAGCAGATGTGATTCAAAGTAAATTAACTAATTAATTTAATAGATAATTCTTTACAGTCACAGACTGAAACTTGAGAAAGGGGAGAAATTCCACATAGCCCAGCATGCTGTTTTGTTTGTAAAATACGTAGTATCTCAATACTGATAGGAAACTGTGAACACTGGTAAATAAAGCCCCAGTGTGAATATAAGAGAGCAGGATAGTGGGGATGGATACTCTATATACCAAGATTTTTATTTATTTTCCAGAAACCCGGCCGGCTCATTTGGCTGCTCTTCTTCACTCATTTGATGTCTTTGTGGTATTTTATCTCTAGAGGTAAATTATGTGAGTTACAATGAAATACCAATACTAGGAGAGGAAAGTTATCCAGACATTTCCTTTCCTCAGACATCTGTGTCTATCCCTGCTGGATTTCCTTAGTTTCTGCCTTTCGCTGGGCTAATTCACAAGCTCACTTTTGTCCTCTTAATACTTTTTATTTGTTACCTCTTGAAAAGCTTTCTATCATTCTAAAAAATGGCGTGTTGTGTTTTTTTGTGTGGTTTTTGTTTTTTTTTTTTTTTTTCTTTTCTGAAAAATATGTCTAAGCTTTCCTTCTTCCAACAAGTGCATTTTGTAAAATTTTGTGGTAAAATCATGGTGTGGGTTTCTTCCTACCTCATTTTACTGCATCATTTCATTGTTTACTTTTCTCATCCAGGTAGGTAATCTGTACAGAAGAGATCATCGTCAGTTTGTTCTAAACTTTCTCATGTTTTTTTGGGGAGAACAAGAACAGGATCCCATTTTCCTCTAATGCTGTCACCACGAGTTTGTTGTGATATATCCAATGTGAATTGTTGGCAGATGAATGTTTCCATACGGCAGAAAGCCAGTTACTTTCACCAGCATTGTTGGGCTATCTTCACAGCAATTGCCTTTTCTGTCTTTGAAAAGTCATTAGCTTTCCCAATTGCTGCCCCATCATTCATAACAACTATTTGGAGAGTTTTCACTGAAAGGACTTTCACACAAAATCTGTACAATAGCTGTGGTACAGCCTGCTCCACACTGCCTTTTTGTAGAACCACAATTTTGTCCTTCCTCATTGAAATATTCAGTGTAAGACATTTCTGAAACTGTGGAAGGTGAAATTTATCTAGAAAGGAGACATCTTATGCATAAACTTTTCACCAAATGACCACACAGAAATCCCTGCAGGTTCACATGAATCTTTTCAGGATATTATCAAGTTCGGTCACAGGCTTATTGACATCATTTCAGCCTCTGAAAACATTTTTCACTTGCCTTTACTGGGTGAATAGGAGTTCTGACAGAGACACCACAATTTCCAATGCTTGAACAATCTGTGAAAGAAAACCCAGGTGTGTTGAAAACCCAGACAGTGTGTTGCAGCCCAGGGAATGGCTCATGAGCTCTGTGCAAAACCAGTTGTCTTCCATAATTGTGATGTTGTTTCACTGTAATGGCATGTTGGGTTACTTTAATTCAGTAGACATGACACTATTATTCAAAGAATGTAAGGGAGCAAAAACCAGTGGACTCTGCAATGATCTGTAGAAACCCTGTTTGTATTCTTTTATATTTGTTTAATTGCTATTCTGGCATAGAAAAAAAATAGTGACCAACTTCAAGTCTTGTAGCAGGCCCTGAGAAGCCAAGCAGGTAGTATAAAATTAAATGGATGTATTAAGAAAAAAAAAACCCAAACCCAAAAAACAACCACAAAGCCTATCTGTTATCTAGCAAATTTCTTAGGATAAAACCATGACCTGAAAATACAGAAGCTTCTGCAAAATGAATCCCTGCAGGCTCCCTCTGGAAATGGGAAAGAACATGCTTGATTAAGCTGGTGCTAACCTTTCAAAATCATGTTTCTCTGATATTTATTCCTTGAAATAATAAAAGGGGACATGTCAGGTGTTGGAAAGCCATAATGTACTCCCTTGCTTGTTACTGCCCTTTTCAACTTGAATGTTCTTCTCCAAGAGCAAACTTTCGAAATAAAAAGTAAGGCCTCGGTTCGTCCTTTTTGTTGACCTTTATACGTTTTGTGGCTCCGCATTTGCACCAGTTATTACAAAGTAAGAAAATTTCTATTCCTTTTCTAGCTTTGCTAGACCTTAGTCTTCTCAGTGACAAATGGTGTAACACATTCACAGGTCTATGTGGACAGATTTGGAGTACTTAAAACCTCTTGCATGAGGTCTGCAGAAGCCCATGTACCCCCCCTCTGCAGAGCCCCTGTCCTGCTGCCCCCTCCTTCCTTCCCAGCCAGCTCAGCTAGTGCTGCAGGGGGCTGGCACGGGGGTCCAGGCATTGCTGGACAAGGATGGGGAGACGAGTTGGGCTCCAGGTTGAGTACAAGGAACACATCAGTGTCCACTGGGGCTGCAGCTGGGCTGGTCTTGGGGTGATGGCAGTGGGGAGTCCCATGCAGGGCGCTGGTGGGGGGTGCCTCAGGTCCAGGCAGCTCGTAGCCCATGTGGGAGGGCAGGGGGGCAGCTGCTAAACCAGGGGTTAGTAGCATCAGAGAAACCTGCCAGCGAGGATCGTGCATGCTTTTGCCATGTGTGAGGCCAGGGAGTTGCCAGGTCCTTGGGAAGAGAGTAATTTCTGCTGTTTGTAATAACTAGCAAATTATTTCCACCCTCACATGTTGCTGTGCTTTGCCAGAAAGTACATAATTTTGTTTAATTTCTACCAAATTGCTCCCATGGTGATAATGGGGGAGTTTTCTCCCTGGGTGCCTCGGTGAGATGTTTGTGTTGGGAATTGCATGTTCTATACTGTTAATGAATAGAGGCAGGAATTTAATAACTTAAGAGTTTGGAAATGTGCAGGGTATCTTGGGAGGAAAGGTTTTCCTTTCAGCTCTTCCACCTCAGTGTTTGTGTTTACTGCAAGTTTTGCATGGGTCTGTATAGTACCACAAAAGAAGACTGTATGGCTGAAACCTGGATATTGATGATGGATAATGGTTCACTTCATGTTTACCAGGGGATCAATACATCATTTCAAGTAATCCAAGAGAAATGGTACCAAGTTACATTATTTACCTACATTTGAGATTGGCACAAATAATTTCCTTCTCTATATATTTGATGTGATGCTAAATTACTCAGTTTAAATTCATGACTAATTTGTGGCTTTCAGTTTTTTGACTCTTCATAAAAATGCCAAATAACTACTATAATTCATTAAACAGGAAACAGCTTGTACTGTATATGTAGACCTAGCACGACATGCCTTAGATATTCTATTTTTATAAGATATTTAAGTTACAGTGGTTTAAAATAAGAGAAAAATAATTTTTGCTGGATCTCTGTGGAAGATACAGAGTGAGTAAGAATGAAGTATTTAAGATAACTTTAAAGTCCTACTTGTAGTCCTGTCCTAATAAACTTGTTTGTAGCAGGATAAAATCATCCTCTGGATTGCTTTTTAAACTGTGTTTCATATTGCTTTTGGTTTCCTCTCATAATATTGTCTTACCAGCGAAACAACTGTCCTCAACAAGTCTGCTAAGTGAAAAATCAATTTGGTTTTATGTTGACCCCTATTTTGTTCTGGTTTAGCATTTCATTTTCATTTAACAAAAGGTATACTATTTTAGATAACAAATGTTTCTTTCCTTAACTAACCAAGTACTGCAGCTTTTTCCCTAGTAGGCATAAACTGCTGTCAGGCCTTACCTCAGCTGTTAGAGCAGCTGGGAACGTGCCCTGCTGGTCTCATGGAAACGCTAGAGCTAGGAAACAAAGATTTCATGAAAATAGCTGAGGTTGAGGTTTCGAGAGAAATACTCCTGTAATTTGTTGGAATTGGGAAAGTGAAATGTGCAATTCTGACAACAGTGACAGATTATAGACTTGGTACACTAATTAAAAACCAACTTACTCTGTTATATTAATCTGTGAATTGACAGCACCAGAAAGAGCTGCTCTGTTTTGTGCACAGGCATGGGAATGTTGAAGTGCTCTTCTCCCGAAATGACAGAAGTTTTATTGTATACAAAATTCAAGAATAATGTTAAGCAAGAAGCAGTTGTAGGATTACTTCCTTCTGGTGTGAAACATATGGGGACATGTTTTGCTATAAACTCTATGTTCATGTACAACACAGAAAGAAACAAAAAATTTTCATTTGTTCTTTTCCCTCTCTTTTCTTTGCTGTTTTTTGTTTATATGGCTCTGGTAGAATCCAGCTAAGAAACTAGAACAGAAAAATCAAATAAAGCATTACTTAATCATTTCCACAACTGCTTCTAACTAAATTTTTTGTTCATATCACTGTAACATCTCGGGATTTTCATGCTCTGAGATTTATTTGTGGAATTCCTTTGTATAAAAGTTTCTTGTATTGGATAAGTGGTACAGCTTCCTTCCATCCCCCACAGATAATAGATGGGGCCACTAAGGGTGGCAAAACAACATATTTCTGATGTGCATTTAAAGCACATCTGATATTACATCTGTATTCCTATTTCAGCAATGACTTAGACGGATGTCTTGATAGATGACAAGATGACAGTTAAATGAAAATAACTGAATAATTTTGCTTTTTTACAAACATCAATTTAGTTTGCTTTTGAACATAGAAAAGTAGAATTTAAATTCTATATGTGTCACAATACACTAAGTCTGTATAAAGCAGAGGAATGATAATGCTTTTCAGGAAGAATGTGAAGCTTTAAAAATCCCAAAATGAACAGTTCTGTAGATGTTCAAGGATACAATATATAGCTGAATCTCTTATACTTTTATTTATTTATTTGCTAGATCTTCACTAAACTTTCTCTCTCCTCCCCCCCCCCCCCC